>NC_090319.1:49566918-50215093 GCF_040869045.1 Eurosta solidaginis
TTATTCTGCTGCGTACCCTTCAATGCTTCCAAAATTGCGTCTACCCAGTCTGGCCTTTCCACTTCCACGCGATGAGCTTTGTACGCTGGCTTACTAAAAAGTGAGGCTGTTTCCTGAGTCAGTGCATGCGATACCGTTAGTTTTGGATTCGCATATGTAGCCCGCTTCGTTTCCACATCTCGAATGCCATTTATGAAACTCTGGATTTTTACCATTTCAGTGTGCGTCCGCATTTGCAAGATGAGCCAATCTATCAATATGTTCGAGCGGGGATAAATGGCGCCGGAATTCCTCGTGAATTCCGGAAACGGGGAACCTATGGGGAGCCGGTTCTTGAAACTCGCGATAATGAAACGGAAAACTTACCAGCTGTGCCTAGCTGTCCAACAACAAACAGATAAGTTAAATATCCAAAGATATGAAGTATATATATATGATAGCCCTGTCGCACAGGCCTTTATTAAAAATATAAAGGGATGAAATACAAATGTATTGGCAAACACTCATCTGATGGATCGCTGGTAAAAGAATAAGGGCGAGTCTATCGCTGTTCGTCCCTTTTATAGGCTCTAAGGAACTGATGCCATTTAACGGATCCGCAACGCAACGAGTGCTTGCAGCGAGTCTTCTACCAGCGACCCCTTCAGGTGAGGTTTGTAGTTGATAATGCAGACTTTAACACAATATCTGAAGCAAACTCCTGCAATGTCTCATTTGCTTTTTGGTAGCGGTGTTGCAACTCAATTTGGAATATCTGTTTCCTATGCTCGCTTCCATAACGTCGTTCTACAGCAGCCATCAATGCTTCATAGTTGTTCCGCTCTCCTTCGGGAATCGTCTGTAGGATTTCGGCTGCTGGCCTCTTCAATGCCACGAACAGTGCAGCAACTTTATCTTCCGCATTCCAGTTGTTCACTGCTGCGGTCTTCTCAAACTGTAGCTTGAAGACCTGGAAAGGAACAGAACCGTCAAAGGATGGTGTCTTTACCTTCGGAGTGCTTGCTGAAACAGCTGGGCGATTTAGTTGTAACTGCTCCATACGACCTTTTAAATCATCGACTTCTGCCTGAAATTGAGCGATTTTTGCATCCTGCGCTTCCAGTTTTGATGATACCCTTGCTTCCTGTCCTGAGAGTTGCGAAGATATGCGAGATTCTTGTGCTTTCAACTGCTCAGCCATATATGTCTTCTGTTCTTCTAACTGTGTTTCCATCTTAGATGTAATCTGTGTCGACTGTGATTCCAGTTGTTTTTCCATCTTGGATGTTAAACGTGTCTCCTATGATTCCAGTTGGGATGACATGTTGGTGGATATTTGTGATGATATTTCGGACATTTGTGCCGACATTGCAGCCAATATCATGTTCAGGTCTGTGTTCGCCATTGTCTGCGGTGTTTCTTCCATTTTTGTTGTTTCCTCACCATCAAGATAAAAGTCATACTCTTCCACGTCAATTCCTTCTAATTCCATTGCCTGTCGTAGTCGTTCCTGAAGATCTAGTTCAATGCCGGTTGTATTCAATCTACGGCTCTCCAACTCCTTCTCCAGTTGCTGGATCTTCAATTTACTTAACTTTGGCATGTCCAAGTTGTATTGGAAGTCTTCGGAATTTATTCAACAATTCCTCTTCTGAAACCAATTGTAACGAATTTACTGCAAATCCTCTTATTTGCAATCTTCTGCTAAGTTCGAATCACTAAACTATTGAATAAATAACTCCAATATTTAATAATGCAAAGTGGCCTTTATTAAAGTACTTCACAATAACTAACTCTACTATTGCCCGACAGATTGCGTGCTTAATCAAAACTGATTGATAGCTTAAATGAAACTGATCTCTGGCCTCTACTGTTGCCGCCTTTTTATACTGTCTGATTTCCTCGTTGCTATTTCTAGGCTTTTCTAATTCCAGAACTTATTAGTTAGTTATCAATTTCTCAGCTACAACTACAGATGTATAATTTTTATAGCTTCTCTCATACCCCATGCGCTTGTATGTGTGACCGACACTTCCACAATTATAATTGCATACCTTCAGAAGCATTTCAGATAAGATATCTGCATGTGTTTGTGCGTTGCTTCTCCGCTGCGTGTCCGTGTATGTGTAGACATAATTATTGAATTATTGATGTGAATTCACGTCACTGCTTAGCATTGGCTTAGAGATGGCAGTACCCCTTAGTGTTTCTAATATTCGTAACAATATCTTGTATCGCTTGCGCATTCGAACGAATAATTCCGACATGCAAATAACCGATGAAATCTACAATGAAGGATTGATTCTGATTGAGGATCAATGCTGGACTATTGCAAACAAGTTACTAATTCAAGTAGGAATGATTCCGCCAAATCAATCGATGCACGATGCATTTAACCAAGAATTAATTCGAGCTGCAATACAATGTTGATACATTGCAGGAATTCATTCGAAATAATGTGCCGTTGCTGAATGAACAGCAAAAACAAGTATACGAAACATTAATGCAAGCGGTGGACAATAATACTGGTGGTCTATTCTTCATGGACGCACCTGGAGGAACAGGGAAACATTTGTCATTTCATTGATTTTGGCCACTATTCGATCAAGATGTAACATAGCTTTGGCGTTAGCATCATCTGGAATTGCGGCGACTCTTCTAGATGGCGGTCGTACTGCACATTCTGCGCTTAAGTTGCCACTCAATTTAAACACAATTGATACTCCAACATGCAATATTTCCCGATCCAGTGCAATGGGAAAATTGTTGATGCAATGCAAACTCATTGTTTGGGATGAGTGCACTATGGCACATAAGAAATCACTTCAAGCACTTAACTTCACACTGAAGGATCTTCGGCGAAATAACATCTTTGGCGGCTTGATGATATTGTTGACAGGTGATTTCAGGTAGACGTTGCCAGTAATTCCACGTGGAATGCCTGCAGATTAATTGAATGCTTGCCTAAAGGCATCGCCTTTGTGGAATAACGTAAAAACATTATCGCTAACCACTAATATGAGAGTTTAACTTCAAAATGATCAAAGTGCTGCACAATTTTCCAAACAATTGTTAGCTGTTGGAAATGGAAGAGTCCCAGTTGATGCGACAGATGGATTAATTACTCTTACCAATGACTTTTGCCAATTTGTAGACTCTCAATTAGCTCTTATTGAAAATGTTTTCTCAAACATTAGTGAGAATTATCAGAATTATGCTTGGTTAAGTCAACGAGCAATTCTCGCCGCAAAGAATAATGATGTATACGCACTGAATTTCACCATTCAATCAAAA
Source organism: Eurosta solidaginis (assembly GCF_040869045.1). Taxonomy (NCBI): domain Eukaryota; kingdom Metazoa; phylum Arthropoda; class Insecta; order Diptera; family Tephritidae; genus Eurosta; species Eurosta solidaginis. The sequence continues at coordinate 49,570,192 of NC_090319.1, forward strand.
ATCGATGGCGATTTGGTGACATACAAATCCGTTGATTCCATAACAAATCCCGATGATGTAGTAAATTATCCCACGGAGTTTTTGAACTTTCTGGAGTTACCAGGATTTCCACCCAAACGATTGCAATTTCCGGTTCACCTTGCGTTCGCAATGACAATTAACAAGTCGCAAGGCCAATGGCTTAGTATTTTGTGGGATAAACTGTTGCATAACTGACTGTTGGGGTAAGGCGGAGGTGGCACTTGGCATGCTGGCAAGCCCCTGCTAGCTCGTCGGGTGGGGTGAGTTTTTGCTCACCCGCCTTACTACAGTTATACAAACAAGAGAGAGGTTCATGCCTGAAATCTATGAAAAGAAAAGGAAAGCTGGAAGAAAAGGTCTGTCCGTGTCAGGTGGAGTCATCCCTCCCCTTCTGCGTAAAACCTTGACGCAGCCTTGGGCGTTACACTGACTCCGAAACTTTAGTAACGCCCCCTTAGCCTGACATTTGTCTGTACGTTACGGTCCCATGTCCCTAGCCTGTCTAGTCTGTCACAGTCGCCTCACACCCACGTCCCCTACATTGCACTCGTGCAACACCCACACCAATTTAAAGTGTTTAGCCGCTCATTCTGAGATAAGCTCAACCCATCTAACTAATGAACACGATAGTATGAATTTCTTCGTAAAACGTTATAAAACTCTTTATTAGCTAGTTATACTAAAATAATGCTCAAAACAATTCAAAACTTCCCTGATATCGAATTTTCCTTAAGGCTAATGGTTTGAAACTAATTCTACCTAATTATATGTATAATAAAAAAATATAAATGATGAAGATAAGGTTGCTAAATTGAAGATAATAGAGAAAAGGAAGTGGGAGCTGGGTTGTAAAATTGCCGCGAAAAGCACGTTACGTAATTCAAAGAAAATCAAGACATCGAAAGTCAGAAAGATCAGTTTGTTTAATGGCAGAATTGAGAATGAAAAACAGAAAATTAAAAACCGATGGAAAATCAAAAGTAAAAAACTTTAAATTGAAAACTATTGAATAAAAAAATAAAAAGGATGTTACGTAAAAAGGAAAATTGGACCGTGCACCAAAAACTTAACTTGAAAATTACCGAATAAAAATGTGAAACTTTAGCGTACAAAAATTAAACTTGAAAATTAATAAATGCTAATAATGCTGTCGTTATCGGACCGCCACTGTATCCCAATAACTCCTTAGCCTCTGCTGGCTTCCAGCAGGTTTGTTTACAATTTGATATATACGTATGTTTGTATTTAAACTATTTACGTAGGTAGTTAATAACTTATAACACTAGCACTTACCGATCAATCCCGCGACGGAGGCGCCTGCGTCGAAGAGAGAGCGTGGCTGCAAAGAACGTATGTACATATACATCTACCTACAAACCTATGCTGAAAAGTGTTCCAGCCTACAATGGGAGGTGACAGTAAGAAATTTTACAAAGTTATTCGGGCATGCGGCTGCGGCCCGAATCAAAGATTTTACGCGTGGTTAGAGCGAAGTAAAAATCAATAGAATAAAAAAATGGAAAAAATTATAAAATAAAATATAAAAATATAAAATCTGATAGTGTTATAAAAATTCTAATAGTGTTATAACAATTTATCTGAAATTTAACCAATATGCCAAAAGTGGAATTGAGGGCCAATTTAAAAAAATGCGAATAGCTTTACGTAAAAAAAAAGGGATAGCTCAAAAGAAAACGTAAAGCAACAAAAAAGTGAAAAATAATATAGAAAACAAGTAAGGAAGGTTAAGTTCGGGTGTAACCGAACATTACATACTCAGTTGAGAGCTATGGTGACAACATAAGGGAAAATAACCATGTAGGAAAATGAATCGAGGAAAACCCTGGAATGTGTATCAAATGAAAGGCATTAAAGAGTATTTTATGAGGGAGTGGGCCATAGTTCTATAGGTGGACGCCATTTAGGGATATAGCCATAAAGGTGGATCAGGGTTGACTCTAGAATGCGTTTGTACGATATGGGTATCAAATGAAAGGTGTTAATGAGTATTTTAAAAGGGACTAATCCTTAGTTCCATAGGTGGACGCCGTTTCGAGATATCGCCACAAAGGTGGACCAGGGGTGACCCTAGAATTTGTTTGTACAATATGGGTATCAAAAGAAAGGTTTTAATGAGTATTTTAAAATGGAGTAATCCTTAGTTCCATAGGTGGAAGCCGTTTCGAGATATCGCCATAAAGGTGGACCAGGGGTGACCCTAGAATTTGTTTGTACAATATGGGTATCAAAAGAAAGGTGTTTATGAGTATTTTAAAAGGGAGTAATCCTTAGTTCCATATGTGGACGCCGTTTCGAGATATCGCCATAAAGGTGGAACAGGGGTGACCCTAGAATTTGTTTGTACAATATGTATCAAAAGAAAGGTGTTAATGAGTATTTTAAAAGGGAGTGGGCCTTCGTTCTATAGGTGTTCGCCTTTTCGAGATATCGCCATAAAGGTGGACCAGGGGTGACTTTAGAATATGTTTTTACGATATGGGTATCAAATGAAAGGTGTTAATGAGTATTTTAAAAGGGCGTGGGGCTTAGTTCTATAGGTGGACGCTTTTTCGAGATATCGCCATAAAGGTGGACCAGGGGTGACTCTAGAATGAGTTTGTACGATATGGGTATCAAATTAAAGGTATTAATGAGAGTTTTAAAAGGGAGTGGTGTGAAGGCGTTTTCCAGATATCGACCAAAATGTGGACCAGGGTGACCCAGAACATCATCTGTTGGATACAGCTAATTTATTTATATATGTAATACCTGCCAAGATTTTAAGGGTTTTTTATTTCGCCCTGCAGAACTTTTCATTTTCTTCTACTTAATATGGTAGGTGTCACAACCATTTTATAAAGTTTTTTCTAAAGTTATATTTCGCGTCAATAAAACAATCCAGTTACCTTACCATGTTTCATGCCTTTTTTCGTATTTGGTATAGAATTATGGCATTTTTTCATTTTTCGTAATTTTCGATATCGAAAAAGTGGGCGTGGTCATAGTCGGATTTCGTTCATTTTTCATATCAAGATAAAGTGAGCTCAAGTAAGCACGTGAACTAAGTTCATTAAAGATATGTCGATTTTTGCTCAAGTTATCGTGTTCTCGCTCACAGTTAACGTCATAAAATCTATGCCCCTACCAAATTTCAAAAGGATTGGTTAATTTTTGTTCGACTTATGGCGTTAAAAGTATCCTAGACAAATTAAATGAAAAAGGGCGGAGCCACGCCCATTTTGAAATTTTCTTTTATTTTTGTATTTTGTTGCACCATATCATTACTGGAGTTGAATGTTGACATAATTTACTTATATACTGTAAAGATATTAAATTTTTTGTTAAAATTTTACTTTAAAAAAAAATTTTTTTTTAAAGTGGGCGTGGTCCTTCTCCGATTTTGCTAATTTTTATTAAGCGTGCATACAGTATTAGGAGTAACGTTCCTGCCAAATTTCATCATGATATCTTCAACGACTGCCAAATTACAGCTTGCAAAACTTTTAAATTACCTTCTTTTAAAAGTGGGCGGTGCCACGCCCATTGTCCAAAATTTTACTAATTTTCTATTCTGCGTCATAAGTTCAACTCATCTACCAAGTTTTGTCGCTTTAGCTGTCTTTTGCAATGAATTATCGCACTTTTTCGGTTTTTCGAAATTTTCAATATCGAAAAAGTGGGCGTGGTTATAGTCCGATATCGTTCATTTTAAATAGCGATCTGAGATGAGTACTCAGGAACCCACATACCAAATTTCATCAAGATACCTCAAAATTTACTCAAGTTATCGTGTTAACGGACGGACGGACGGACGGACGGACGGACATGGCTCAATCAAATTTTTTTTCGATCCTGATTATTTTGATATATGGAAGTCTATATCTATCTCGATTCCTTTATATATGTACAACCAACCGTTATCCAATCAAACTTAATATACTCTGTGAGCTCTGCTCAACTGAGTATAAAAAAATGCGCTAATGGGGAATAAAAAAAACGAAAAACGTGCAAAAAAGCAGCCAAAATCGAACAAATACAAAAAAATGATAGACAGGTGAAACAAAATTGGCGATCTTTAAATGCTAAAAAAAAGGAAATGCAAAAAGTGGAGATGTAATGGAGAAACTGTCGGCTTAAGGCTTAGGAATTTAATAGAAGAAGCAGGACACGGGATAGAGATTAAATCTGGAGAAATAGAAAAACGAAGGTTAAGGAACTAATAGGTGGATAATTATGTTCCCCTGTTGGGCTCTCTCCTTGACTGCTGTTCTCCTCCAATTAGTGGTTGTCTCTGCAGCTCCAATTTAATGATGGCGGTGCCAGGACAGGAGCGCTCAGATGCCCCTTTACTCTCTTGACGTCTAGCCTGGCACCGTCTGTATGCTTCCCCTTGCTCTATATGAAATACTACCCCGCTTTTGTGTATTTCGGACTGTATTGGTGGCTGGTGTGGCAAGTTCCTTTAACTTAAATACTACCCCGCTTTATTTTTGCGTTTGTGGCTGGTGATGGTGGACAGCTTAAATTTTTGCACAGCAATCTAGATGTGTAGAGGGGAAGAATATTAGGGACTGGGGTCATGGCGGCAGAGGAAGACACATTAGAATGTATGTGACCTTATTTTATTTTGTGACTTTTATCTACTTATTTCATTTTACCTATTTATGTCATTTTATTCATTCATTTGGTTTTATTAATTTTACTTGATTTTATCCAATAGATTTTTATTAAATATCTGGCTTTATTTATTTATGTATGTAATTTTAGTAATTTTAATTAGTTTTATATGTAATTTTATTTTATAATTTTAGTTAATTTATTTTAATTTTATTTTATTTTTAACTTTCATTATTTTATCTAATTTTTTTACTTAATTTTATCTTTGTATACAATTTCATTTATTTCACTAAATCTTATTGATTGTAGGTATGTAGTTTTATTTAAATTAATTTCCACTTTTAACATTTTTTTTAAATTTATTTTCACTATTAGTCCACATGCACCATGGACTGGGGAAAGGGGTTTCACTGGACTCACCTGGGGCTGTTGTCAAGCAGGGTATGAGAACCTGGTTCCTCCTTGGGATTCCGCTAAATTACCCGTTAGCACGGTTTTATGGAAAAAAAAAATCGCGAACTTTTTTGTTTTTTTTTTTGCAAAAAAGTATATATAATTAAAACTTGCTTCCGCACTCACTTAAGTCAACTTTTCTTTTGAGACATTATCTGCAATCGTTTGGCGGTCGAACCCCATAAATCAAAAGCCTTTCTTTCTCACCACTTTCACTCAAGAACGAAAGACACCAATACATAACATCCTATTTTGGCGGGAAACGACAGATATAAACTTTCACGAACTAACTTCACGCATACTAACAGATACATGTTCGAACATCTATCTAAGTGTTTGCTTCCTACCAGTTACTAACACATGTAAACGTAGCTATGCTGGTATATGCACACAGATACATACGTAAATGTTTGAACATCCTTACCATCGCATTAACCCACAGGCTGCCGCTACAGGCTCGCAACCGCCGATGTTGCATGCAACATGGAGCGTGGGCGTAAACAAATTCAATGCGCAGTCTGTCCTACCCTGCAAAAATCGTTGGACCATGTGGTCCACTGGAGTACTTACCATTCTACTCCACTGTAATGCAGCGATGGACCAAGTCATGTTTCTACACGAACATGTTGTAAGCCGATCATTGCTCGTTTTTAACGACTTTAATCACTACACGATGTTTATTGGACTGTGGGTACTCCATGGATTACTCTGATGTAATGCGGAGCTGGAGTATATGGTCCGGTCCTAGGACATTGCAATGTTAATTGGACCATATTTTTTGTATGAATTGTGGTTAATTTTGGAGCACTCGCTTGGTCCATAGCGAGTACTCCATACATGCATGCATGGAGTACTCGCGATTTTTGCAGGGTAAAGCTACCTTCAAACGCCTAACGTGTGGCCCCGACCCACGACCTGAAGCCGGGCTGTTGCCTATTCTTCCGATTATTTAGGGTTTATGTTAACTCGTATAAGGGCAGCACGCGGAATAAGAAAATGTTTCTACTACTAACCTAAATTCACAGATATCTACTACATTAATGACTAGAATGGCATGCGGGTTAAATCTAAAGTTATATCGGTGGTAAGTATCTAAGCCTATATCACAGATATCTATCTACCTAAATCTATATCACAGTTTTTAGTATGTTAGTAATAAAATATCACAGAATCTATAAAATAATAATAAAAAAATAAAAATATAAATAAATAAATAATAAAAAACAATAAATAAATGAATAAATAAGGTCAACTATAAACATGGTCAAAGAAATAAATAATTGCTTAAATAATTACTCTAATGGTCAAGCTAAAACTAACGCTAGGAAACGTTGCACACATCTACATTTAGCATAGGTCACCAAAACTAACACTCAACATATAATTAAGCAACAAAAATATCCTTAGCGTGGTATACGCGCACTTTCTTGCCACTGGTATCTGTTTGAAATTTCGGCGACATACCACTTGTCCGATTTGGAATTTCACATCTTTGGATCTGGTGTTGTAAACCTTTTGACTTCGCTCATGTGCTAACTTAAGCTCCTTCATTATCGAGTCCCTAATTCCTTGCAATCTATCTGCTCGCGCATCTATCTGTAGATCAGTATCTTTCACGGTGCCTAATTTGCGGCATACTTCATAAGACGCGCCATGTTGCATCATCGGTAAGCCAAAAGTGGCATAATATGGCGAGCAGTTTATTGATGTGTGTATCGCGCTACGAAGGGCAAGGCCGCATCACTGATGCACCTATCCCAACTCTTTTGATTCTCTTTAATGAAGGATCTTACTATCCCTCTCCGCGGCATTCCCTTGTGGAGAGTAGAATGCAGTCCGGATATGTCTTGTGCCATACTTTTCTAAAAATTTTGCAAAAACATCGGATACAAACTGTTTGCCATTATCTGAGTGGATATATTCTGGGACTCCAAAGATGTGAAAAACCTCTTTCTCTAAAAACTTAATAACATCTACAGACGTGGCTTTACGCATGTGTTTTAAAAAAACGAACTTGGAAAAATGGTCAAGACAAACAAACACATACACATTACCATCACTCGTACATGGGTAAGGGCCCATAAAGTCTATAAACAATCGTTGGAAAGGTCTCTCAGTTACGTGTTGCTTTCCCATGAGTGGTTTGTGAAAAGAGTTTTGGGTTTTATTTCCCTTACATACTTCGCATTCCCTAACATAATTTTGAACCTCTGTTACCATACCAGGCCAGTAGTATTTTTCGCGTATTCGGGCTAACGTTTTATGGATGCCTCCGTGCCCAGAAGAAGGTGGGCTGTGAGAGGCTTCCACCAATCCTGCACGCAATTCCGACGGCACCCAGAGTTTCCAGGCTTGGTCCTGCTGAAGATCGTCCCCCCGGTTAAACTGAGTCAAGGTAGCATACTTGGCCCATTACTTTTTGTAATTTTTATAAACGATATTTCCACCTGCTTCCAGCACTCTAATTTTCTATTATACGCTGATGACCTAAAGATTTTTAATACCATCGCAAACTCAGACGACGTGATTAAAATGCAATCTGATTTAGATAACGTTGCTGTTTGGTGTCGTGCTAATAACTTGCCACTAAATGTTAGCAAATGCTTTCTTGTAAGCTTTTCTAAATCACGTGGCCTCATTCCCACTTCCTACTCTCTCGATGGTACCCACCTCTCAACTCTTAACGAGATAAAGGACTTGGGTGTTGTCTTCGATTCGAAAGTTTCTTTCACGACTCATATAAATTCTACTATTGCTAAGGCGTATTCACTTCTGGCTTTTATTAGGCGTTCCTGCACAGACTTCACGGATCCCTACACCCTCAAGTTATTGTTCACTGCACTAGTTCGTTCGAAGCTGGAATATGCCTGTTTAATTTGGAGGCCGTATCATGAATGCCATATTGTTAGGCTTGAACGTGTGCAGAAAGCGTTTGTTCGGTTCGCGCTGCGCTCGCTGAACTTTTCTGAACCGATTCCATCTTATAAATCCAGGTGCTCACTTATCAAATTAGAGACCCTGGAATGCAGAAGAACTGTCCTATCGCTCATGTTTGTTTATGACATCATTAATGGTGTAGTTGATGCACCTTGTCTCCTCAGTAGTCTCCGATTCCATATCCCTATAAGGCCTCTTCGTAATATACCTATTTTCTATACGGATTCTGTCCGAAACCTTTATGCCTCAAACGCATCTTTGCTTAGAGCTATGACCGACTTTAATCGCATCTCTGATTCTTCAGCTATTGATTTTGCTCTTTCTAAGTTTACTTTTAAAACAATACTTACTGATATCTTTTCAAACAGATAAATGTGCTTGTCAATCTCTTCATAGCATGTAAGTTTTATTGTGTCTATACTCAACTCATGTACTATACTATTAAATAATTATCTAATTTTAATTTAACATTGTTATCTAGTCTGTAAGGGCTTTAAACGCCATAGACTGAAATAAAGAAATATGAAATATATTAAAATGCATGGTGTGTGCTGGTGTTGCACCTCAGCAAGGTCATAATGGATGTGAGCTGTCCGTCCGTAATTTGTCTAAGTCCAAGTCAGCTACGTCTCCCCTACAGGTCATGCCAGTCGAGTATGGCACATCAAGTCTAGAGGCCTTGGCCTTAAGCTTGGCTGCCATACTCTGTTGGATTGTATGTGGCGCAGGCGCACTGTAGGCCTCACGTGCAAACAGTGCTGAACTATTTGCACGGCAGCTTGAACAGTGGCCTGCAATTGAAAACGTCTACCTCCTATCATACTAGCATTACCGTAGAATCCCACTTACTCAAGCGTTGCAACTCTCATAAGGAACTCCTACGGTAAGCTAAGTATCGCCCCTTGTATTTGTTGTAGTGGCACAAATCGTATCGGACTTGTTCAAGCGATGCTGCCACTGCAACGGTCGCCTGTACGGTCATAGAAATAAAGAAGAGTATGAAGGAAACAAAATAGAGGAGGAATTACAAAAAATCTAAATGGAATAGAGAATTAAAAGTTATGAAAGACGTAAAGAAAAAGAAATTGCAAAAAAAAGTCGAAAACTGAAACCAGTATGAAAAATGAGAAATTGGAAACCAAAACAAAAAACTAAACTGGGCTATTGATGTTAAAATTAGTACGTAAAAGAAGTAAACAAAATTGTAAATAGACAGAAATTTGGGAAAAATAAAAATATAAAACAATTTTTGTTGTTATATCGGCCTACTGATTTTAAGATCGCGGGTTCGAATCGAGCTCAAGGCCTAACAATAATTTTTTATCATTATTATTGTTATGATAAATTTTTTCTTAATTGAAAAAATTTTTAAATTAGAATAGAAGAAAGAAAAAATTTTAGACAACTGCCAAAGCTCGTTGTATAGATCCATTTCGGGAACTGCTAAATTCCTTCATCGGCAACGTTTAGGCGCCGCTGCTATAACCATTCAGCCATCACAGCGGTTTTTTGTTTGTCTTCATTAATCCTACTTCTATTCTATGGGAGGTGACAGTAAGAAATTTTACAAAGTTATTCGGGCATGCGGCTGCGGCCCGAATCAAAGATTTTACGCGTGGTTAGAGCGAAGTAAAAATCAATAGAATAAAAAAATGGAAAAAATTATAAAATAAAATATAAAAATATAAAATCTGATAGTGTTATAAAAATTCTAGTAGTGTTATAACAATTTATCCGAAATTTAACCAATATGCCAAAAATGGAATTGAGGGCCAATTAAAAAAAAATGCGAATAGCTTTACGTAAAAAAAGGGATAGCGCAAAAGAAAACGTAAAGCAACAAAAAAGTGAAAAATAATATAGAAAAAAAAAAATGCGCTAATGGGGAATAAAAAAAAAACAAAAAACGTGCAAAAAAGAAGCCAAAGTCGAACAAATACAAAAAAATGATAGACAGGTGAAACAAAATTGGCGATCTTTAAATGCTAAAAAAAAAGGAAATAGAAAAAGTGGAGAGGTAATGGAGAAACTGTCGGCTTAAGGCTTAGGAATTTAATAGAAGAAGCAGGACACGGGATAGAGATTAAATCTGGAGAAATAGAAAAACGAAGGTTAAGGAACTAATAGGTAAATAACAAGGGTAATGTTGAGAAACTGGAAAAAAAGGTAGGCAGAAGTAAGGAAACGAAACGCAATAGCAGAAATGTTAACAATTATAGAGGTTACAAAAAAATTACTTCATAAAAAAAAAGGCTCACAAGGAAATCGGCGAAAAAGTAGAATTGATTTAAATTAACCCTAAGAAAACTAAACTTAACAATTCAAATTAAACAAATTCAATGAAATGAAATGGTGCTTAAAATTAACTAAAAAAATTCAAAAAATGTAAAAAAACAAATGTAAATTCCGGCAGCGGCGCACGGATAATTATGTTCCCCTTTTGGGCTCTCTCCTTGACTGCTGTTCTCCTCCAATTAGTGGTTGTCTCTGCAGCTCCAATTTAATGATGGCGGTGCCAGGACAGGAGCGCTCAGATGCCCCTTTACTCCCTTGACGTCTAGCCTGGCACCGTCTGTATGCTTCCCCTTCCTCTATATGAAATACTACCCCGCTTATGTGTATTTCGGACTGTATTGGTGGCTGGTGTGGCAAGTTCCTTTAACTTAAATACTACCCCGCTTTATTTTTGCGTTTGTGGCTGGTGATGGTGGACAGCTTAAATTTTTGCACAGCAGTCTAGATGTGCAGAGGGGGAGAATATTAGGGACTGGGGTCATGGCGGCAGAGGAAGACACATTAGGGTGCATGTGACCTTATTTTATTTAGTGACTTTTATCTACTTATTTCATTTTACCTATTTATGTCATTTTATTCATTCATTTGGTTTTATTAATTTTACTTGATTTTATCCAATAGATTTTTATTAAATATCTGGCTTTATTTATTTATGTATGTAATTTTAGTTATTTTAATTAGTTTTATATGTAATTTTATTTTATAATTTTAGTTAATTTATTTTAATTTTATTTTATTTTTAACTTTCATTATTTTATCTAATTTTTTTACTTAATTTTATCTTTGTATACAATTTCATTTATTTCACTAAATCTTATTGATTGTAGGTATGTAGTTTTATTTAAATTAATTTCCACTTTTAACATTTTTTTTTAATTTATTTTCACTATTAGTCCACATGCACCATGGACTGGGGAAAGGGGTTTCACTGGACTCACCTGGGGCTGTTGTCAAGCAGGGTATGAGATCCCGGTTCCTCCTTGGGATTCCGCTCAATTACCCGTTAGCACGGTTTTATGGAAAAAAATCGCGAACTTTTTTGTTTTTTTTTTTGCAAAAAAGTATATATAATTAAAACTTGCTTCCGCACTCACTTAAGTCAACTTTTCTTTTGAGACATTCTCTGCAATCGTTTGGTGGTCGTACCCCCATAAATCAAAAGCCTTTCTTTCTCACCACTTTCACTCAAGAACGAAAGACACCAATACATACAATCCTATTTTGGCGGGAAACGACAGATATAAACTTTCACGAACTAACTTCACGCATACTAATAGATACATGTTCGAACATCTATCCAAGTGTTTGCTTCCTACCAGTTACTAACACATGTAAACGTAGCTATGCTGGTATATGCACACAGATACATACGTAAATGTTTGAACATCCTTACAATCGCATTAACCCACAGGCTGCCGTTACAAAATTTAGAAAATCATTGTTTTTCACATGGGCAGCTATACGTTGCGTGTTCACGAGTTCGGAAACCATCCGCTTTGCTTGTGTTAACGTCAGACCAAAAAACGAAAAATGTGGTTTACCAAAGAGCACTTCAATGAAACGAATAATTTGCGGACACGTATAACGCTTCGATTCAGTATTTACTTTGGATTCAATTTCATTTTTTACTTAGAGAAGTTCAACTAAATTACACTTCATTTTTGTATTCGAAATGAATTCATTACTGTTGTGAAATGAAATAAAATGTTTCCATTTAAAATATAAAACAAAATAAATAATTTTTCTTCATCTTTTAATCACCAAACGAAATGTTACAAAAAAACGAAGCTATCTGGTGGCGAAACGGAGTTCGCCGGGTTTGCTAGTTTATTTATATATTGTAACGAATTTAGTGAAATTCCTCTTATTTGCAACCTTCTGCTAACGTTCGTATCGCTACACTGTTGAATAAAATAACTCCAATATCCAATAATGCAAAATGGTCTTTATTAGATTACTTTGAATAACACTTATACTTCGCAACCAATAGCGTGCTTAAATCAAACTGATTCCGGACTACTCAACTTCTGCTGCTTTTATACTCTTCGACCAAATGTCTAGACGTTTCTTCTTCTAGAATCCTCTACCTGGTCACCAGCCATACGCGCGTGTATTTGTAGTGTGTAACCATATGCGTGTGTATATATGTGAGTACGAGTTCGCGACTTCGCTGATGATGACATGCGTTTATATCTCTCTGCTGCTTGTATGTATGTGCGAACATGATGATTAATGTGTTTATGTAGCTTGCTTAAATGTTGTTGTGCCTTTATGTAATAACCTTAGAGGTGGTAACATTCGTCACAATATGTAATACCACGAACAGTATTCCTGCCAAGATTCCAAGGGCTTTTGATTTCGCGCTGCGGAACTTTTTCATTTTCTTCTATTTAATATGGTAGGTGTCACACCCATTTTACAAAGTTTTTTCTAAAGTTATATTTTGCGTCAAAAAACCAATCCAATTACCATGTTTCATCCCTTTTTTCATATTTGGTATAGAATTATGGCATGTTTTTCATTTTTCGTAATTTTCGATATCGAAAAAGTGGGCGTGATCATAGTCGGATTTCGGCCATTTTTTATACCAAGATAAAGTGAGTTCAGATAAGTACGTTAACTAAGTTTAGTAAAGATATATCGATTTTTGCTGAAGTTATCGTGTTAACGGCCGAATGGAAGGACAGACTGTGTATAAAAACTGTGTATAAAAACTGGGCGTGGCTTGAACCGATTTCGCCCATTTTCACAGAAAACAGTTATCATCATAGAGTCTATGCCCCTACCAAATGTCATAAGGATTGGTAAATTTTTGTTCGACTTATGGCATTAAAAGTATTCTAGACAAATTAAATTAAAAAGGGCGGAGACACGCCCATTTTGAAATTTTATTTTTTTTTTTGTATTTTGTTGCACCATATTACTGAAGTTGAATGTTGACATAATCTAATATATATTATAAATGGGAAAGTTTGGATGTTAAGATGTTTGGATGTTTGGATGTTTGGATGTTTGTCCAGACGTTTGGCTTTGTGACTCAATAACGCAAGAACGGCTGAACCGATTTGGATGAAATTTTGCACACATATAGCCAATAGTCTAGAAGGATCTACTAGCTATATATTTTTCAAAAGTGGCGTGGTCCCCGCCCCCTAGGAACAGTTATAATGTAATTATTATATTTTTTCGCCTTTGCGACTGAATCACGCCAGAATGGCTACACGGATGTTGATGAAATTTGGGACACAGACAGTAGTCTACTAGCGAAATTTTTTTCGAACATGGAAAGAGGGGTGGGGGTCCCACGACCCTTCGAGAAATTATTTTTCATAATTTTTACACATTATAACTTTACGTATACTGGCCTTCACCAATATCACAGGCTCAAGGGGTCAAATAAGTCGAGGACTTACAAAGTAAGCAGTGACACCCTCCGCCCGCCCCCCTTTATCTCCCCCTCTGGTGTAAAATCCATAAATTGTTATAACTCAATCTAAATTTTCTCCTAAATCAATAGTTTTTGGTATCTGGTACATACAGAACGAGATCATTGTCTATTTTGGAGGAACGATCAGTGGTCCTCTCCTCTACTCCCGCCATCCGCCCTCCATCAATTGTTTTTATTAGCACGCTTTTATTAGCTTTACCTGTATGTTTCTATCTAACTTTTTATTCGCTCCAATGCGCCTGCTGCCTTATTAACATGGTTTTATAATTAGCTTCACCTTATTTGTAATCCCGTAAGGGTCATATCGAGACCCTTTCGGGAACATTTCTGGATGGTTTTCGGGATCGGTCCGGGATTACGCCTGGGTAATTTCGGAACTTTTTCGGGACTATTTCCGGATAATTTTGGGACCCTTCCGGGATCATTTCTGTATAGTTTACGGGATCCCGTCGGGGTTATTTTGGAACATTTTCGGGACTATTCCGGAATCATTTCGGGACTATTTCGCGATTATTTGGGGACCCTTCCGGCATCATTTCTGGATGGTTTTCGGGATCCGTGCGGGATCTCGTCGGGGTCAAATGGGGACTTTTTCGGGATCATTTGGGGGCTCTTCCGGCATCATTTCTGGATGGTTTTCGGGATCCGTCCGGGATATCGTCGGGGTCATTTGGGGACTTTTTCGGGATCATTTGGGGGCTCTTCCGGCATCATTTCTGGATGGTTTTCGGGATCCGTCTGGGATCTCGTCGGGGTCATTTGGGGACTTTTTCGGGATCATTTTGGGGTTCATCCGGCATCATTTCTGGATGGTTTTCGGGATCCGTCCGGGATCCCGTCGGGGCCATTTCGGTACTTTTTCGCGACTAATACGGGATCATTTGGGAACCCTTTCGGCATCATTTCTGGATGGTTTTCGGGATCCGTCCGGGATCCCGTCGGGGTCATTTCGGAACTTTTTCGCGACTAATACGGGATCATTTGGGAACCCTTTCGGCATCATTTCTGGATGGTTTTCGGGATCCGTCCGGGATCCCATTAGGGTAATTTCGGGACTATTAGGGGATCATTTGGGAACCTTTCCGGCATCATTTCTGGATAATTTTCGGGATCCGTCCGGGATGCCGACGAGGTCATTTCGGGACTATTTCGGGATCATTTGGGATACCTACCGGCATCATTTCTGGATGGTTTTTGGGATTCGTCCGGGATCCCGTCGTGGTCCTTTCGGGACTTTTTTTCGACTAATACGGGATCATTTGCGGACCCTTTCGGCATCATTTCTGGATAGTTGTCGGGATCCCGTCACGGTCATTTCGGGACTATTAGGGGATCATTTGAGGACCTTTCCGGCATCATTTCTGTATTGTTTTCGGAATCCTTTCGGGATCCCGTCAGGGTCATTTTGGGACTTTTTTGGGGCTAATACGGGATCATTTGGGGATCCTCTAGGGGTCGTTTCGTGACTTTTTCTGTTTTATTTCGGGATCATTTGGGGACCCTTCCGGCATAATTTCTTGATGGTTTGCCGGATCCATCAGGGTCATTTCGGGCCCATTTTGGGATCATTTGGGGACCCTTCCGAGATCATTTCTGGATCCGTCCGGGATGCCTTAGGAGCTATTTCGGGATTTTTTGTTACTTTTCCGGGATAGTTTTTGGACCCTTCCGGGATCATTTCTGGATCTGTGCGGGATCCCATCTGGGTCATTTCCGGACTATTTCGGGATCATTTTGGGATCCTTCCGGAATCATTTCTGTATGGTTTTCGCGATCCGTCGTTGATTCCCTCGGAGCCATTTCGGAACCTTTTCTGGAGTATGTCGGGGTCATTTGGGGACTTTTTCGGGATCATTTGGGGCTCTTCCGGCATCATTTCTGGATGGTTTTCGGGATCCGTGCGGGATCTCGTCGGGGCCATTTGGGGACTTTTTCGGGATCATTTGGGGGCTCTTCCGGCATCATTTCTGGATGGTTTTCGGGATCCGTCCGGGATATCGTCGGGGTCATTTGGGGATTTTTCGGGATCATTTGGGGGCTCTTCCGGCATCATTTCTGGATGGTTTTCGGGATCCGTCCGGGATCCCATCAGGGTAATTTCGGGACTATTAGGGGATCATTTGTGGACCTTTCCGGCATCATTTCTGGATAATTTTCGGTATCCGTCCGGGATGCCGACGAGGTCATTTCGGGATTATTTCGGGATCATTTGGGATACCTACCGGCATCATTTCTGGATGGTTTTTGGGATTCGTCCGGGATCCCGTCGGGGTCATTTCGGGACTTTTTCTCGACTAATACGGGATCATTTGCGGACCCTTTCGGCATAATTTCTGGATAGTTGTCGGGATCCGTTCGGGATCCCGTCACGGTCATTTCGGAACTATTAGGGGATCATTTGAGGACCTTTCCGGCATCATTTCTGGATAGTTTTTGGAATCCTTTCGGGATCCCGTCAGGGTCATTTCGGGGCTTTTTCGGGATCATTTAAGGATGGCTTTCAGGATTCGTCCGGGAACCCGTCAGGGTAATTTCTGGACTTTTCCGAGACTATTTCGGGATCATTTTGGGACCTTCCCAAGATAATTTCTGGATGGATTTCGGGATTTGTCCGGGATGACCTCAGGGTCATTTTGGGACTATTAGGTGAGCATTTGATGACCGTTCCGGCATCACTTCTGGATGGTTTTCGGTATCCGTTCAGATTCCCGTCGGAATAATTGCGGGACTTTTTCGGGATCATTGAGGTCCCTTCCAAAATCATTTCTGGATGGTTTTTGGGATTCGTCCGGCATCCCGTCGGGGTCATTTCGGGACTTTTTCTCGACTAATACGGGATCATTTGCGGGCCCTTTCGGTATCATTTCTGGATAGTTGTCGGGATCCGTTCGGGATCCCGTCAGGGTCTTTTCGGAACTATTGGGAGATCATTTGAGGACCTTTCCGGCATCATTTCTGGTTAGTTTTCGGGATCCTTTCCCGGTCCCATCCGGGTCATTTCGGGACTTTTTCGGCATCATTTAAGATTGGTTTTCAGGATTCGTCCGGTATCCGTCAGGGTAATTTCTGGACTTTTCCCAGACTATTTCGGGATAATTTTGGGACCCTCCCAAGATCATTTCTGGATGGATTTCGGGATCTGTCCGGGATGCCGTCAGGGTCATTTTGGGGCTATTAGGTGATCATTTGAGGACCTTTTCGGCATCACTTCTGGATGGTTTTCGGTATCCGCTCAGGATCCCGCCGGAATTATTGCGGGACTTTTTCGGGATCATTTGGTGTCCCTTCCGGCAACATTTCTGGCTGGTTTTTGGGATTCGTCCGGCATCCCGTCGGGTTCATTTCGGGACTTTTTCTCGACTAATACGGAATCATTTGCGGGCCCTTTCGGCATCATTTCTAGATAGTTGTCGGGATCCGTTCGGGATCCCGTCAGGGTCTTTTCGGAACTATTAGGTGATCATTTGAGGACATTTCCGGCATCATTTCTGGATAGTTTTCGGGATCCTTTCGGGGTCCAGTCAGGGTCATTTCGGGACTTTTTCTGGATCATTTAGAGATGGCTTTCAGGATTCGTCCGGGAACCCGTCAGGGTAATTTCTGAACTTTTCCGAGACTATTTCGGGATAATTTTGGGACCTTCCCAAGATCATTTCTGGATGGATTTTGGGATCAGTCCGGGATGCCGTCAGGGTCATTTTGGTATTAGGTGATCATTTGAGGACCTTTCCGGCATCACTTCTGGATAGTTATCGGTATCCGATCAGGATCCCCTCGGAATCATTGCGGGACTTTTTCGGGATCATTTGGGGTCCCTCCCAAGATCATTTCTGGATGGATTTCGGGATCTGTCCGGGATCCCGTCAGGGTCATTTAGGGGTGCGTTCGAGATCCCGTCAGGGTCATTTCGGGACTTCTTCGGGAATATATCGGGATCATTTCTGGATGGTTTATGGGATCCGTCCATGACCCCTTAAGGGTCATTTCGGGACTATTAGGTGATCATTTGAGGACCTTTCCGGCGTCACTTCTGGATGATTTTCGGTATCCGTTCGGGATCCCGTCGGAATCAATGCGGGACTTTTACGGAATCATTTGGGATTCCTTCCGGCATCATTTCTGGATGGTTTTCGGGATTTGTCCGGGATCCCGTCGGGGTTATTTCGGGACCTTTTCGGGGCTAATACGGGATCATTTGGGGATCCTCTAGGGGTCGTTTCGTGACTTTTTCTGTATTATTTCGGGATCATTTTGGGACCCTTTGGGCATAATTTCTTGATGGTTTGCCGGATCCATCAGGGTCATTTCAGGACCATTTTGGGATCATTTGGGGACCCTTCCGAGATCATTTCTGGATCCGTCCGGGATGCCGTAGGAGCCATTTCGGGAGTTTTTGTTACTTTTCCGGGATAGTTTTTGCACCCTTCCGGTATCATTTCTGGATCTGTGCGGGATCCCATCTGGGTCAATTCCGGACTATTTCGGGATCATTTTGGAATCCTTCCGGAATCATTTCTGTATGGTTTTCGCGATCCATCGTGGATCCCCTCGGAGCCATTTCGGAACTTTTTCTGGAGTTAGTCGGGATAATTTAGGGACCCTTCCTGGATATTTTCTGGATGGTTTCTGAGATCCGTCCGGGAGCCCGTCAGGGTAATTTCGGAACTTTTTCGGGACTATTTCGGGATCAATTTGGTACCCTTCAGGCATCATTTCTGTGTGGTTATCTGGATAAGTCTAGAATCGTGTCGTTGTCATTTCGGGTTTTTTGGGACTACTTCGGGAACTTTTGGAAACACTTCCGGGGCGTTTCTGGATGGTTTTCGGGATCCGTCCGCGATAGCGTCGGGGTCATTTCGTGGCTTTTTCTGGATAATTTCGTTATCATTTTGGGATCCTATCAGGTTATCAGCTCATAAAGTTCTTTTTTTACTCAATTACAAAAATAAAATGCATTAGACAGAAAAAAAAATTTTAAACAGATAACTTTATAAGCAGGCTAACGTGAATAGCCCACATATTTCTTTTTCTCCTTGCGGACGGGGCCGCGGGTAAAGGCTAGTTTACTTATATACTGCAAAGATATACATTTTTTTTTTTAAATTTGACTTAACAAACATTTTTTTAAAGTGGGCGTGTTCGTCATCCGATTTTGATAATTTTTATTTAGCACACATATAGTAATAGGAGTAACGTTCCTGCCAAATTTCATCACGATATCTTCAACGACTGCCAATTACAGCTTGCAAAACTTTTAAATTACGTTCTTTTAAAAGTGGGCGGTGCCATGCCCATTGTTCAAAATTTTACTAATTTTCTATTTTGCGTCATAGGGTCAACGCACCTACCAAGTTTCATCGGTTTATCCGTCTTTGATAGTGAATTATCGCACTTTCGAAATTTTCGATATCGAAATAGTGGGCGTAGTTGTATTCCGATTTCCTTCATTTTAAATAGCGATCTGAGAGGAGCGCCTAGGAATCTACATACGAAATTTCATCAACATACCTCATAATTTACTTAAGTTATCGTGTTTACGGACGGACGGACGAACGGACATGGCTAAATTAATCTTTTTTCGCCCAAACCACTTTGATATATAGAAGTCTATATCTATCTCGATTTGTTTATGCCGTTACGGATTACCGTTATGCGAACAAAGTTAATATACTCTGTGAGCTCTGCTCAGCTGAGCATAAAAATGGAAGTGGATGAGCTCTGGAGAATATTCAACCTAAATATATATTTATTTTTATTGTTTTATCAACCATATTAATAAACAACAATAATGGCAATCTAGCAATCGATATATGCCCGGCGAACCCCGTTCATTAAGTCCAACACCCAAAAGTCGCAGTAAAGTACACTTTCAAGCGAGACGCGCATTACTATCGCACAACTTCGATGTGAATACTGTGATAGAGAAAAATATTACTTAAAGAGAATCAACCACAAAATACGCTATACATATATGTACTGTATCTAATGTGTCCCCCACATGTTACTTTTTCAATAACAATGGGAAACCAATGCGGTAATACCCATTTCTTTTTGGTCCACCTCTATTGCATTGCAAGTTTCCTTAGACGTTCGTTAGATAATATGGTAATAGTCTAGTTGAGGGGTCGACTGCTAATACGCTACGAAAAATATCGAGTGAGGTATCAAAAGACGCGTCTCAATCTCGAGAATAATAATCCGAAGGCGGAAAAGAAAAATTGTATCTCTGTCCGGAGATATTTGCAGTTGAAGTTGGCGATTTCCATGTGGTTGTTGTTGTTTGTACCCACAAAAAAAATTGTGCATCACCGTGGCGGTAGCCACGGTTATACCACACACCCGGACTTGGCATGGCGTAGCCCAGGGTTATTTTTTATAAGTGCGGCCGAAGGCCGCCAACGCAGGAAGGTGTTCTGCGCAAAAATTCTATGGATCCGACCCCCGGTTTCGGAGGTACCCGCGGGTCTTTTTTCGGTTTTTCGTTAATATCTTTTGAACGCGTTAAAATTTTTATTTTCCGCCTTCTGATTATTAATACTGATGTCAAGACGTGTCGTTTGATACCTCTCTCGATATTTTTGGTAGCGTATTAGCAGTCGACCCCTCAACTAGACTATTACCGATAATATCCATGAAAATGTGTAAATGATCTCACCTATTGGGCCAACCCAACAGCACTGGGTAATAGTCTAGTTGAGGGGTCGACTGCTAATACGCTACCAAAAATATCGAGAGAGGTGTCAAACGACGCGTATTAATCTCGAGAACAATAATCCGATGGCGGAAAAGAAAAATTTTATCTCTGTCCGGAGATATTTGCATTTGAAGTTGGCGATTTCCATGTGGTTGTTGTTGTGTTTATACCCCCAAAAAAATTGTGCATCACCGTGGCGGTAGCCACCCGGACTTGGCATGGCGTAGCCCAAGGTTATTTTTTATAATCGCGGCCGAAGGCCGCCAACGCAGAAAGGTGTTCTGCGCAAAAATACTATGGATCCGACCCCCGGTTTCGGAGGTACCCGCGGGTCTTTTTTCGGTTTTTCGTTAATATCTTTTGAACGCGTTAAAATTTTTATTTTCCGCCTTCGGATTATTAATACTGATGTCAAGACGCGTCGTTTGACACCTCTCTCGATATTTTTGGTAGCGTATTAGCAGTCGACCCCTCAACTAGACTATTACCCAGCACTGCTACAGAAGAAGATACCTCAACTTCAAAAACAAGAAAAATTCCGAAACGATTAAACTATATTTTTGAATTAACTAGGCCATAATTTGTACAATCTATGACTTCCTTAACAAATGTCAATATGTCTGCTTTAATTTTTGTCAAACTTTTGATTTCATAATTGCATTGACCGAGTATCGATTAACATATGTACGTATTTTAGGTTGTCAAAACTTATATTAGTTTTTTTTTTAGTTTCCTAATCATTTATGTATAGTATATACCGAAATATTCGTAACTATTTTAATTTAGGAATTAAAAGACTGCAGTAGTAATTGTTTCTCTCGCTCTTTTTTCTTTACAACATCCAAACTGCGTTGCCTCCATGTACTTTTACGCAACTTAATTGGTCTGCTACCTACATAACGCCCATCCATTTCTTTCATAGCACGTATAAAATCAGCGGGTTCACGAAAACTTACAAAACCAAATCCCTTACTCTTACCAGTCCGCTTATCACGCACAACACGTGCTCTTTGAAATGATGGATACTTATTAAAAGTACGTGTCAAGACTTCGTCATTTACATCATTTCCCAAATCACCGCAAAATATACGAAAATCATCATCAGGCCAATCGGCAAGTGAAGAATCTTCCCATACGGAACCACCAGCTACGCGTATCGTTTTACGATCTTTCTTCTTACGTTCAGTTGTTTGAAATGATTGCAATGCAGATGATGCACGTGCAGCTTTAATAGCTTCTTCAGCTATTGGATTCGGGCCAGATTTTTCTGCTTTCAATTTCTTTAATTTTTGTGTTACATCAAATTGTATCGCATTGATATCGATGTGCGGTGTTGTTGGTACATTAACAGACTGTCGACTTTGGTAAAGCTTTGGTGCACTACTTACAACAACTGGTGTTGCTGTTATGGTAGCAGATCCTATTTGTTTTGAGTTAATGGCGCCATTTGCTTGCGTTGGCACAAAAGTTGGCATAAAAGCTGGCGGCGGTATTGGTGGTGGTGGAATTGGTGCACGTTGAGCTTGTTGTGCTGTTGTGGCCGAGTTTGTTGTAGAACTGGCGCTTAATGTAGTCGTATGTGGCTGTTGTAATTTTTGCTGAACTTGACTGTAGGTATTAGCCGCAATAATAGGTCGGACTTGACTTGGAACAAACAGATTACGTATAGGCTGTGTCGCTGGCTTAGATATTTCTGCTTCGAACCGCGACAACTCATCCTCGATTTGCTTACGTTTGGTACCCATTTTTTATGGTACAAAAGGCGTCTAATCAAAATACAAATACTCCGTTTGACAGTTTAATATAATAGCAGAGAATAACCTTTTCTATCGATTCAGCCCATTTATCGACTTTCATTCAGTAGTGAAGAATTATTCTGGAATTTTCGCAAACTAAAGCTGGAGACATTGGTGCTTTATCGGTAACCGTATCGGTAACCTTTTAACAGCTGATTCGACCAACCTTATGAGAATTAATGCAATCGATTATTGGTGCCGCTAAGGTCGTAACCGTATCGTAGCCAACCAATTGGGTTTTGGTTTAAGCCGTGGTTACTCACGAACGTACGTAGAAAAAACGTGTCAGCTGACACGACCCATCTTATGAGTGTGCAATGTAAACGAAAACTCACCGACGTGCAACGCCCGTACGTACGTAGCCCGGAACGTAGAAATCAAAACAATTTTGATTTTTTCCGTAAGAACGTGCCAGCTGATCGCTCTCTCACTAGACAGAGTTGCCTAGTAAACTTTTGTGCGCTAATTTTTGACCGTTTGCAATTTTATGCAAAAACGCCTAATTAAAGTTTGAAAAATTGTGAAAATAATTTAGAAAAATGGTTCTTTTAGAAAGAACTTATTTGTACAAATTTGTGCTAAAATATGTACATTTTAAGTCGAAAAGTATATCATAAGCAATGGAAGAGCTCTTGGTATTGTTAGGATCTGCTGCTACGGTCTACGGTTACGGTCCACTTGGGAGCGTTTTCGCACGAACACACCTAGTGATGGGGCGAAAGTTGCGATAAAAAGTATCGGAAAACAAGAAAAAAAACAGACCGGCCATCACTAGAGAAAATAAAATTAAAGAAAAAAAAAACTTTTTTAAAAATAAGCTTTTATTATTTTGGTTAATAAAATTAACTAAAAAGTAAACAATAAATTGACTCTAAAGAAATATAACACTTTATAAGTACATTGTAAGCTTAAACGATAATTAGGCTTTTTCGTCTGCGACAAAAAAATTCCATATCGTACATAATTATATATTTTTAACATTAAAACTTTACACCTAAATTATTAAAGCTTACAGTTTATATCACAGTCCAAGTTGTACTAATAAAAACGTGTTAAATTTTGATGGTATAATTAAGAACATTTAGGATCTCATTTTCTTGCTATCGCAATGTAACACGCTTTTATTAGAACAATTAGGACTGTGATATAAACTGTAAGCTTTAATAATTTAGGTGTAAAGTTTTAATGTTAAAAATATATAATTATGTACGATATAGAATTTTTTTGTCGCAGACGAAAAAGCCTAATTATCGTTTAAGCTTACAATGAACTTATAAAGTGTTATATTTCTTTAGAGTCAATTTATTGTTTACTTTTTAGTTAATTTTATTAACCAAAATAATAAAAGCTTATTTTTAAAAAAGTTTTTTTTTTCTTTAATTTTATTTTTTACTTTTTAGTTCCTTTTATTAACAAGTAATAGAAGCTTGTTCTTAGAAAAGCCTTTTTCTTAAATTTAATTTAAATATGAAAATTTTTTTAATTTTTAGTAGGGTAAAATATTGTTTTAATTAGTTACGTAAACTTTACTTAGCTATTTGTAACGTTTCTCATTCTATCCATTTCTTTTAATGCATCAACATTACAGGGTTTCTTCGAAGTCAACTTTGAACAGTCAAGTTCTTCGATTCGAATACCTGCTAAAGACCTAACTCGGCTTTTGACAGAGAGCACATATAAAATTGTGTCAAACAGCGTTAACTAACTTAAAATCATATTTTATTGTGACTTGGCCTATGTGGCGTTCAGTTTACAACTACTCATTGCAGATCTTTGCTCTGTGTGTTAAATCTGTTTTAAAATAATAGCCGTATTTTTTTTTTTACACGTAAACGTCTATACGCTTATAATTTATATGGACTGCTAAGCGCCAAACTTTAAATACACCTCTGAAGTTGCTGCGCATAAAATATGTACTAATAAATTCCAATACGCATTATACGCAGATGTAACTGAAATATGTGTTTTTGTTTCACCCCCTACACTAATTCTATGTATTCTATATGTGTCCACAATTCATCGCAACTGATTTAGCTATATGTTATACACAGGCATACAACAGAGGGTCGTGTCTCCGCTTTTCGGTACACGCTGTAGCTGGAGCTAGTTGTTTAACAACACGGCTAATATTCCAACTTTCGCTTAGCTAAAATTCTATCGCCAAAAATCTGTAAAACAAAATCAAGTGCGCAGAAAAGTATGCAACACTTACCGATAAGAGCCTAACCGCGTTAGCGTTCGTTGTATCACAGAATTTTTACACTTTGAAAATGACGGCTGTTGTTTGCAAGGTTGCATTCCTTTGAGTGTTCGTTTTCACCATCTGGATTAACAAAGTCATGAGCCTGGGCATTCGCGCAATTTTAGTGATGTAAATTGCATGGCGCCAGCGCCAATGCGGTGCCAGCTCAATGGTAGCTCATTGACGAAATGACTCCAAGCGAATTTTTGACTCTACTTAGTAGTGACTGCGTAGTACATTTTACTTGCGCTATTGAGTGAAACGACTTTTGTGTGTCAGGCACGAATTTGGTGTTATTGGCGCTACTGGCAATGATGACACTGAGTTGTTGACGGTAGCGCTGGTAGTTCAGATTTTGAATCAGAGAAAGAATTGATGACCAGTGTAAATTATTATAGCTTTGGCCGTGTAAATTATTATGGTGTATTTGTATATTTTAGATTTAATGCACAATTAATATGTGTGTGTTTGAGCGGTCAAATAATAACAGTAGTATTGCTAAAGTGCTGCTTAGTTCATGGAATGTCGCTAATTTCCTAGCGATGATCATCAGATTGTCAATATTTCGTTCAACGGACGCGCGAAATTGCCACATCTGCTCAAATTTTCCAAGATTTTCCATTCTTGAT
The DNA here is from genome assembly GCF_040869045.1 of Eurosta solidaginis. Classification (NCBI taxonomy): domain Eukaryota; kingdom Metazoa; phylum Arthropoda; class Insecta; order Diptera; family Tephritidae; genus Eurosta; species Eurosta solidaginis. The sequence continues at coordinate 49,595,324 of NC_090319.1, forward strand.
TTAACTTAAGCTGTTATGCCAATATTTTTCAGCCAGCTTTTTTCAAATAGGTAATTTTTCCAAAAGCAAAATAAATTACAGAAAAGATTACAGAGTTAAACACCTTAAAAATTCAGCTATGTTGGTTATACACAGAAATACAACAGAGGGTTGTGTCTCCGCTTTTCGCAAGCGTTGAGATTCACCACGCGTGATACGCATGATTCACCACGTCCAAATATCACAATCTGTTGATAGGTACCGGCGGGTTTGTATGGGACTTAGGCTGTTATGCCAAAGTAAATACAAATCTTTACCGATAACTGTGTTATCGATTAATTTATCGAATTCTAACAAAGTAATATTGCATTGTCATCGGAGTTATACATGTGTGCAAAATTTCAGCTCAATCGGACACCGGGAAGTGTATCAAATTTAATTTGCAAGATTCCATTACAGACAACAAAAGTGAAACTAAATAAAAGCTTATAAAATAGGAATGAGTTTCCGGAAAAAAGTGTGATTGGCTGCAGCTAAAATTGTGGCGGCCTGGCGATATAAAAAAAAGGGATCGTGTAACATCGGTTGACACAACTTCAATAGCAAGGCGCCAACTGCTTTATTAACATTATTGCTACGTCAACTAGCAACTAGAACCAAAAGACTGCAACGAGGAATTTCAGGCCCAACTACCAGAAGAATAAACAATTGGGAATAAAACTTATCACGGTGGTGTCGTGTTGACACAAGCGCAACGTATATAATATCTAGTGAAGTACGTCGGCGTTTCACAGCCACACTTAGTGAGGAAGGTGTTAGTGATTCCGATACGGATTCGGACGGCACTGAGCTAAATGTTGATGAGAACCACGAAGTACCCTACCACCTTCGGAAAAGCGTCCGACCACCAATTCCGCCTCCAGGGCCAGCAGTACGCTGCCGCGTAACACAACTAACGTCAAAATGGCCACGTCATCCAGATCGTAAAGGCCAGCACGAAGCTTTATCGCCACCAGGTTCATTCGATTACCTTGGACCAGAGCGCAACAACCACCAACAGTACCAACACGGCGCGCCCGAGACCGCGCACCACAACCAACAACAGCGTCGGCTTCACCGGCAAAGTCACCTTCACCAGCGACAACACGCCGGCTGAGACCTATAGTACGTACTCTGTCGGCCATGTAAGTACCAGCAAGGTATAACTTTAGATATAATTACCCTACAAAAAATTCTGGTCACGAAACTTACCCACGCCCATGCAAATGTGACTAGGAATATAACCTATGACTGTATAATAACTAGTCAAACGGCGTGAAATGACGAGAGCATTTTTGCAGGGTAGTTAAAAGAACTTCCAAGTGGTACTTAGAGGGTTTTATACAGCCCGGGTAAACCATTCGACAAGGATCGATCTTTTTTTCGTCAAAATCATGACATTTTTTAAGAATTATCAACATAAAAGATGAAAGGATATTTTAAATTATTATAGAAAAAAAAAGTTACACATAAATGATTTCCACTATTTAAGTTTAGCTTGTATTAATTATCTAACACTTATGTTTTGCAACTTGACAAGATATTAAAGAATGCAACAACAGTTTAATATGCAAAATTATTTACACATTTTAAAAGGGTTGTTCACAAATAAACAGGCAGTTTTGTCTCAGTCACTAATTCCAACATACGCCGTTTATTTGAGAATGCATCTTATATACATTATATTGAACATAACTCTTTAAATATAACTAAAATTGTATTCAGCAATTTACGAGTATAATTCCATTTACCTAATACCTACCTAAGCATTAGCTTTACAAAAAAAATAAAAGGCATACATTTTTTTTTTTATCATTTTAAGAATATATTTTGTCGCGTAAAAATGTTTGAAGTTAGCCCTATAAATTTTATTGATAATAAGCCGTCGCTATCACGTGAAACATTTTAGCGATTCATTTTTGGGAGCCCAACCATAAATTTAAAGAATTTTTTTTTTGCGACAGCAGCCATTCGTCGATTATGCACGAATTGGCAAAAGGATTTTGAATTAAATTTTTTTTCTTATATCTTACAAATGCAATATATATATATATACATATGAATCCCTATTGCCGGCAATATCTTTCGAACAACAAGACGAAAGTAATCTACGTGCACGTAATACATATTGCTATCGCAATTTCATCCTTATTGCTTTTGTAAACACTCTTCTTGGTACATATTAGATATTATTATCATTATACTATTCGCACTAGCATTATACCAATTTGATATTAGGTTACCCGCAAAATAAGTTCTACTATAACATCATAATAATTTTTGTAAGTGAAAAAAAAGAAAACAGATAATAAGTGATTATCATAACAATGTACTTTAAGTGCAACCCCTTATGATAATAACCAAAACAGAACTTTATATATATATTTTTTGTAAATTTTATTTGCCGGCTTGAGGTCTGATGTTTTGACAAATAAAACACAGATGTTTTAAATTTTTTACCAATATATTTCGGTTATGCACGATAACCGTCATCAGGGTGAACTATAAACAAACAGAACATAAAATAACATATAATTTACATCAAACAACAATTAACAATTAATAACAAAACTTCTTAAACATTGAAAACATACATTTTTGACACGTCTTTCCCTTTGTACGTGGAGTTGTTAACTATTTTGGTTTTTTATTAGATGCCTATAGGAGAGCGCGGTGTTTGCTACATCTGTTTTGTAGTTAATTCTTGTGTTAGTTGGTGTGTTTAGTATATGTAGCATTTCCAGTGTGAATCTCTTTCCATATTGTTGTTATTGTTGAAGTACTATTGTTTTTTCGAAATTCGGGCAGTGCTTTCTCGTTGCACAATGGGTCATAAGTGCGGTTTTTTGGCTATTTATATTTAAATCATTGCAATATTTAAAATCTGATTTATGTTGTGCTAATCGAGTCTTTAATTTAGATATAGTTGTTCCAACATATACTTTGTTGCATAATTCTTTGTCGTTTCCGTTACACGGGATTTGATAAATAATGTTGCTTTTTTCCATTTGCGGTATTTTCGATTTCGTTTGGTTAACCATACTTTTTAAAGTGCTCATAGGCTTGTGTGCTATTTTAATATCTTCTTTATTATAGATGTCAGATGTTGATAGGCGCTCAGATAATTTAGGTACATAAGTTAACGACTTGAATATTTTCGGGTTTTCCTCTCTACGTTGACTATTTGGTGATTTATATCTTTTTAAAAGAGTTTTTATAATTTTATCAGGAAAATCATTGGCTTTTAACAATATCTTTATTTCATTTTCTATGTCCTTATGGTAAGTGTCATCTGTAATATTCATCATTCGTCTTATACAGCCCATTGCCGTATTTATGATCATGTTTTTGGGATGTTTAGAATAATAATTTATAATTCTACCCGATGTTATGGACTTCTTATACCACATTAACTTCAGTTGATTTCCTCGTCGTATTACTATTGAATCTAGATAGGGTAATTTTCCGTCGTCCTCGAGTTCCATAGTGAATTTAATATTTTTGTCAGAAGAATTTAGTGCGTCAAGTATGTTTTGTACCTCGTTTTCATTGATTATTGCAAAAAGATCGTCCACGTATTTAGTTAATAATCTTGGTTTTCGTGCTAATTTGTTCATCGCATTGTCCAACAGTTCTTCCATTACAATATCTGCAATTATTGGGGAGGTTGGTGATCCCATCGGTAATCCTTTTAGTTGTGTATATATTGTTTCATTATATTTAAAATACCGATTATCTTTAATGCAGAACTTTAATATTTCTATGAACATTTTCTTAGGTATTTTCGTATATTTTTCTATTGTTGTCCACTTATTTCTTATTATGTCAAGTGCTAGATGTGTCGGTATACTAGGGAACAATGAAACTGCGTCAAAGGATATCATCTTTTCATCGTCATAAATATAAGAGTTATTGATCTTTTCTTTAAAGTCTTGTGTGTGCTTTATATTATATAATGAACTGGTGGTGACGTTTTTTAAAATATCTGCAACGTATTTGCAGAGTGCGTGTGCTGGTGATCCCGTGGCCGAGCATATCGGTCTTAATGGTGTTCCTTCCTTGTGGATTTTCGGCAATCCATATATCCGTGGTGGTAGTGCCGTTGTAGTCGTAAGTTTATTTAGAATTCGGCAATCCATATATCCGTGGTGGTAGTGCCGTTGTAGTCGTAAGTTTATTTAGAAATAAACTTACGACTACAACGGCACTACCACCACGGATATATGGATTGCCGAAAATCCACAAGGAAGGAACACCATTTAGAAATAAACTTACGACTACAACGGCACTACCACCACGGATATATGGATTGCCGAAAATCCACAAGGAAGGAACACCATTAAGACCGATATGCTCGGCCACGGGATCACCAGCACACGCACTCTGCAAATACGTTGCAGATATTTTAAAAAACGTCACCACCAGTTCATTATATAATATAAAGCACACACAAGACTTTAAATAAAAGATCAATAACTCTTATATTTATGACGATGAAAAGATGATATCCTTTGACGCAGTTTCATTGTTCCCTAGTATACCGACACATCTAGCACTTGACATAATAAGAAATAAGTGGACAACAATAGAAAAATATACGAAAATACCTAAGAAAATGTTCATAGAAATATTAAAGTTCTGCATTAAAGATAATCGGTATTTTAAATATAATGAAACAATATATACACAACTAAAAGGATTACCGATGGGATCACCAACCTCCCCAATAATTGCAGATATTGTAATGGAAGAACTGTTGGACAATGCGATGAACAAATTAGCACGAAAACCAAGATTATTAACTAAATACGTGGACGATCTTTTTGCAATAATCACTGAAAACGAGGTACAAAAATACTTGACGCACTAAATTCTTTTGACAAAAATATTAAATTCACTACGGAACTCGAGGACGACGGCAGTCGGTTCTATGTACCGGAGCGACTCGGGATTTTTCCCGACCAAGGACTGTCATTTCAGTGTGACCCCATTTAATTTGTTTCGTCCCTCCCACAAATTGTCATCCTCCCAGCAGCTCCTTGCAGCAGGACTGCTACATATTCTCTTACTCCGGGAAGGTATCGAACCCAATCCGGGTCCGTCTCCTGACCCCGGTCATGAGAAATGGTTTTGCTGCATTTGCCAGAAAAGAATCTTTTTAGGACGGTCATACTCTGTTCAGTGTGTCTCGTGCAAGGGATGGTTGCATCGGACAGGTTGTTCTGGGCTTGATCCCAAAACCCGACGTCCACGTAACTTTTATAAATCTTTTGTGGCTCCTTGCTGCTCACGCCCAAGGGCGTCCCGTAGTCTACGCCTAAGCGTATTCGCACTACCTTCCAGCAGCTTCGCTGCTCAGCAAGCCACAACAAGTACCCGCTGCTGCTCGCGCCCCACGGCGCCAACAACTCAAACAGCTGATACCACTCATAACTACTACCTTCGTAGTAGAGCTGGTAGCAATGCTGAGCATCAGCCCCTGCCCCCGTCTTCTTCTCCCCCCCTCATTTCTGGCAGCAATCGTGCAGGTCAGGGAAACAGACTCTTAGTCCCTGCCTCCGTTTGCACCGTCTGCCAGCACAGAATATATAGGTATGCGACATCCGCTCAATGCAGCTCCTGCCTTGGGTGGTGCCACTTTCCTAGATGTTCTGGTCTCCGCGACGGCAACCCCCCGACGGGTTTCATCGCGCCATGTTGCCAGGTCGCAAACCCAAATCATCCGGGTACCCCAATGCTTGCCCAAGGGCGCCCAGTCCCAAGGCCACAACAGCAATTGCGTCCTGGCCTTCCACAACCTAGGCGTAGTCACCCCTCACTTACCCCTAGAGTGGCGGCGTCACCCCCCATGCACTTCAGAATTCTGCAGTTCAACTGTAATGGACTAACTGGGAAGATTACGGAGATAGTCGATTTCATGAAGCGGCACAACATCCGCATTGCTGCGATTCAAGAGACTAAACTCACGGCAAGATCTGCATTGCAGACCTGCTCTGGTTATAATGTCCACAGGAAAGACCGCGAGAGCGGAAATGGAGGCGGCCTCGCGTTTATTATACACCACTCTGTGCAATATCATATATTTGATCCTGGCATCGACCGCAGTGACAATGTCTTAGAACGTCAAGGCCTATCTGTCGGTCAGGCGATGCAAATCTAGAAATCATCAACATCTACATCCCTCCTGTCACCTGTTGCCCCAGTGGATACCGCCCTAATATCGAGGCCTTACTCACTGGCAACAATCGCATTATCTTAGGCGATTTCAATGCCCATCACGACCTATGGCATTCAAACTTGCGGGCGGACAGTAGGGGTGAGATGTTGGCGGATCAAATAGACGAAACGACGTTCTGCACAATAAACGGAGACGCCCCCACACGTATGGTAGGAAGCTGTCATAGCTCGCCAGATGTCTCAATCGTAAGCGCAGAACTCGTAAACTGCGTCAACTGGCAGCCGATGGTAACATTGGCATCCGACCACCTGCCCATACTTATTTCGTTCGAGCGTACCGCCGACTTCATCGTCACCGAAAAACGCACTTTCATAAACTTCAAAAAAGGAAAGTGGGAAGAATATAAATCTGCAACAGACAGCAGCTTTGCTGCCCTCCCTATCCCGACTGATGCCCGCCAACGGGAGCGTGCCTTCCGTAAGGTCATTGAATCCGCCTCGGCACATTTCATTCCCGCCGGGAGAATTCCCGAAATCCGGCCCCACTTCCCGGCGGAGGCCGCGAGCTTAGCGAGGGAACGCGACCTTATAAGACAGCTTGATCCAGGCGACCCCCAAATAAGGGATATAAACCAACGCATCAGATTGCTTGTGGACGAACACAAGCGGGCGAAATGGGAAGAGCACCTAAGAGGTTGTAACCTCTCTACCGGTGTAGGTAAACTTTGGTCCACCGTAAAGTCCCTATCGAATCCGACTAAGCACAAAGACAAAGTTTCCATCGCCTTTGGCGATAAGGTGCTGTCGGATGCGAAAAAATGCGCGAGCGCTTTCTGCCGACAATATATAATGCATCCTACGGTCGACAAAGATAGACGGAGAGCCAATAGACACGCACATAAACACAAACTCAGCGCGTCACCAATTACCATCACCGCTAGAGAGGTTGAGGACGCCATTGGTCGCGCTAAACCATCCAAAGCAGTGGGCCCAGACGGCATAGCCATGCCGATGCTTAAAACCTAGGGAAAGAGGGTTTCAAATACTTAGCGCATGTCTTCAACCTGTCTCTTTCCACCTTTGTCATACCCGAGAAATGGAAAATGGCCAAGGTGGTCCCGCTACTAAAGCCTGGGAAACCAGCTAACGTAGGTGAGTCATATCGTCCGATATCTCTCCTATCGCCAGTGGCAAAGACGCTTGAAGCCATTTTGCTCCCTTATTTCCAAGCACATTTGCAGCTAGCCCCTCATCAGCATGGCTTCAGAAAACTCCATAGCACTACCTCCGCGCTAAATGTCATTAGCACCCAGATAAATTGCGGTTTGAATCAATATCCCCACCATAGAACAGTACTCGTAGCGTTAGACCTACCAAAAGCTTTTGATACGGTCAACCATGGCTCGTTACTGCAGGACCTGGAAGGGTCCACCCTTCCCCCATGTCTTAAAAGGTGGACCGCAAATTATCTGGCTGGTCGGAAGGCATCGGTGCAATTCAGAAACGAAACATCAAAACAAAGGAGAATTAAACAAGGGGTGCCACAGGGTGGTGTCCTATCCCCGCTTTTGTTTAATTTCTACATATCTAAGCTACCTTCACCACCGGAAGGAGTCACAATCGTTTCCCACGCCAATGACTGCACAATAATGGCCACAGGCCCAGGCCCAAAGATCGATGAGCTATGCAATAAAATAAACGGCTATCTCCCTGATCTCTCCAGTTTTTTCGCCTCGCGAAACCTGGCATTGTCACCGACTAAATCTTCCGCGACCTTATTTACAACATGGATGCCCCAAATGTCGACCATATTGAACATCCAAAATCTTGGGTGTGACGTTTGATCAGGATCTACACTTTGGTGCGCACGCAACCGCAATTGTTCCAAGAATTCAGAGCCGTAATAAAATCCTCAAATCCCTTGCTGGCAGTACCTGGGGAAAAGATAAAGAAACGCTCTTGACCACATACAAAGCAATTAGCCAGCCGATTACGTGCTACGCGTCACCCATATGGTCGCCAAGCCTAAAAACTACCCACTGGAAGAAACTACAGGCCTGCCAAAATACTGCTCTCAGAATCGCCACGGGCTGTCTTCTTATGTCCCCAGAACACCATCTGCATAATGAGGCGAGAATACTCCCCATCAGGGAGAGAAATGAGATGCTGACCAAACAGTTTCTGTTGAATACCCAGAAACCTGGGCACCCCAACAGACATCTGATTGACGAACCAGCACCGCCTAGGGGCCTAAGGAGTCATCTCCGTAAGCATTTTGAGGAAATACGGCACCTGAGAACCCAGCTGTACGAAGCGGAAAAACACAATCAGGTCCTTGGTGAACTCCATAGACAGGCGTCGGATCCTTATGTCGGGAATTGCCCGGTGAATCCAGTACTTGAAGAAAAATATCCAGAACTCGCAGAAGAGGAACGCATACTCCCCAGGGAAACGCGTGTCACTCTTGCTCAACTTCGTTCTGGATACTGTAACAGGTTAAACTCTTACCTATCCAGAATCAACCCCGACATACAAAATGTATGCCCTGCTTGCAATGTGTCCCCACATGACACCAACCATCTCTTTAATTGTAATGTGGAACCAACGCCTCTAACGCCCCTTTCCTTATGGTCCACCCCTGTTGAAACGGCAAGTTTCCTTGGACTCCCGTTAGAGGATATTGATGACAATTTGTGATCGGTCGCGGCTATTAGGTGGGACGAGCATTGCTACAACAACAACAACAACAACGAAGGAAAATTACCCTATCTAGATTCAATAGTAATACGACGAGGAAGTCAACTGAAGTTAATGTGGTATAAGAAGTCCATAACATCGGGTAGAATTATAAATTATTATTCTAAACATCCCAAAAACATGATCATAAATACGGCAATGGGCTATATAAGACGAATGATGAATATTACAGATGACACTTACCATAAGGACATAGAAAATGAAATAAAGATATTGTTAAAAGCCAATGATTTTCCTGATAAAATTATAAAAACTCTTTTAAAAAGATATAAATCACCAAATAGTCAACGTAGAGAGGAAAACCCGAAAATATTCAAGTCGTTAACTTATGTACCTAAATTATCTGAGCGCCTATCAACATCTGACATCTATAATAAAGAAGATATTAAAATAGCACACAAGCCTATGAGCACTTTAAAAAGTATGTTTAACCAAACGAAATCGAAAATACCGCAAATGGAAAAAAGCAACCTTATTTATCAAATCCCGTGTAACGGAAACGACAAAGAATTATGCAACAAAGTATATGTTGGAACAACTAAATCTAAATTAAAGACTCTATTAGCACAACATAAATCAGATTTTAAATATTGCAATGATTTAAATATAAATAACCAAAAAACCGCACTTATGACCCATTGTGCAACGAGAAAGCACTGCCCGAATTTCGAAAAAACAATAATACTTCAACAAGAACAACAATATGGAAAGAGATTCACACTGGAAATGCTACATATACTAAACACACCAACTAACACAAGAATTAACTACAAAACAGATGTAGCAAACACCGCGCTCTCCTATAGGCATCTAATAAAAAACCAAAATAGTTAACAACTCCACGTACAAAGGGAAAGACGTGTCAAAAATGTATGTTTTCAATGTTTAAGAAGTTTTGTTATTAATTGTTAATTGTTGTTTGATGTAAATTATATGTTATTTTATGTTCTGTTTGTTTATAGTTCACCCTGAGGACGGTTATCGTGCATAACCGAAATATATTGGTAAAAAATTTAAAACATCTGTGTTTTATTTGTCAAAACATCAGACCTCAAGCCGGCAAATAAAATTTATGAAATAGAAAGGTCGCCAAACTATTATTTATATATTTTTTGTTAACCAAACATAAGCAAATTATTTGAACACCTTTGTTGTTAGAGAGTATGGTTTATATTAGAATTTAGCTAATAATTCAATGACTTTTCAGAGAAAAAGTTTAAGGCATTAATAATGAGTATTGAATAAAAATTGTATTTATAATGGGAATGCTGACGTCGCCCTTTATTTAGAAGGCATAGGGTAAAACAGGTAAGGGGCCACCGAAAAATAGGTGCGTCGGTGGGCATGGAGTTTGAGGGTGGGCATAGCACCGGGCGTCTCAACACCACCCGCGGCGCCCCTTTATATATTCGGCCCTTTTCCCTTTCTTTTACTTTTCAGCTTTTTTTTTGTTCTTTTGAATTTCAGCTTTAGTAACCGGCCGTGTCCGGTTCGGTAATTTTTTTTGCGTTTAATTTTTTTTTAAGTTTTTTGAATGTTAACGGTCTGTCCGTGACATCCGGTTCGGCCGGATGTTGTTTTATTTTGAATTATAAGCGTTTTGAGTCGTCTCTGCGCTTCTGTCAGTTTATTTTAAATTTGACAGCTGCTAGTTTGATAGGCATGATACGAACTTTTTTCTGTTTATGGCGCAGGAAAAATAAGGTTGGCAAGGACCCGCCCAGCCGACAATGACTAGCCACTGTGCACCACCACATCATGCCGACCGCCTTCCTTACTGCTTCCACCGAAAATGCGAATCCATAACAGTATATTTGATGCAGCCATCCAGAAATTGAGCAAGGAGTTTTTAAGAAGGCTTAAATAGATTTTGGCATATGACGAAAGACGAATTCAACTCGAGTTGTCCGCCATAAAATTGCTTTGCTGAGTGGAAGAAAACTCCAACGGATTTGTGTTATCCCGCCGTCTGCTTTTTATGCTCCTTTGTCGATGTTGCTGTGGCACCAATTCATTATTAATTTTAGTCAATTCCATATGAAATGTAATATTGTGTATTGTTCATATTTTATTTCTAAATTTTAAACAAACTCGCAGTAATAATTAAACTTTTCAATTTCTTAAACAAAAATAGAAATGCGCAACAAAACAGCTGACTTCAAAAATTCGAATTTCCCATTCCCCAATTATTCTTCTCCCTAGGAGAACAGAATTGGAGGAATTTTTCCGCGGGTATAAAAAAATCCGCGAGAACAAAATTCCGCGAGAATATTTAGGATTGGTCTGATTATGAATGTGAGTGAGAAGAAGATTTCTCTGCCATTACTTAGAATTTTTTTTTTATTAAATTAAGGGGAATGCTTCGAAATAGTTAAATCAATTTGGTTCTTTTAAGAAAGAACACTTATTTGTACAAATGTATGCTACCGCAATATTCTTTATTTTAAGTAGAAAAGTACATCATTAGCAACGGAAGAGCTCTTGGCATATTCGATGCAGCCATCCAGAAATTGCGCAGGGATTTTTTAAGAAGGCTAAAATAGATTTTGGCATATAATGAAATACGAATTCAACTCGACTTGGCCACCAGAAAGTTGCTGTGCTGAATGGATTTGTGTCATCTCGCCACCTTCTTCTTCTTAAGCTCCTCTGTTGATGTTGCTGTGGCATTAATTCATTACTCATTTCAGTGAATATCATATGAAATGCAATACTGTGCATTGTTTATACTTTATTTCACAAAATAAGAAATGCGCAACGAAATTTCAATTGACAAAACAGCTGACTTCGAAAATTCGAAATTCCTATTCCTTAATTATTGTTCTCCCTAGGAGAAAAGAATTGGAGGAATTTTTCCGCGAGAACAAAATTCTGGGGGAATATTTAGAATTGGGCTGAATATCTTTTAATAGACTCAAAATTTTGTTTTCCGTTTTCCGATTCGTGATCCTGGTGCCAAAATGCATCATGACACCCCCTCGATATTTTTGGACGTGTACTAAGAGTGTCATGTTTCCGTATAGAAGTGCCCAAATTTTCTACCACTACACTGGTGGTAATGTATGAATAAATATTGACGCATAGTCATAAGCAAATTAAAATAAGTTTTATATTTACAGCCTCATTCTGTTTGGCGATATCGTCTCCAAAACGATCATCGTTCGTGTGTTCGTATTATGAATTGCAATACGATAGACAAACCGATAACAGCTGACTGTTACGTAAAGCGCCAAATACACGACACGAACATTTCCGCGAACATTCCCGTTATGTCATGTTTCTGCGACCTTTTCTGTCGTGTATGGTGGTGTTTGCCAGTTCGCGCAAATGTTCGCCAAAAATCAAAATATTTTAATTTTTGGCGAATATTTGCGCGAACTGTTCGTGCATGTATGGCGAAATAGCTCATAATCGTAGTAATTTCTGAACGGAACAGACGTGCGGGGAAAAGTAAAATGGACAATAAAAAATTTCTGAGTGAATTTATTGAAATGTATAAATCTTTGCCATCATTGTGGAAAGTAAGAAGCAAAGATTATTGTAATAGAATTAAAAAGAATAATGATTATGGCAAAATTTTTTGTAAAAGTTGGTCAAATGTTGCCTTGCTCAAACGAACATTAAACCATTATTTGCACCAAATTCTTTTTTTGCGATCTTATCTCTTTTTTTTACGCTTAATTGCCACAGCGAGCAATATTGCTGCAGCACAATTGTTGTCCGTATTCATCGCTGTCTGAAAGAGAACTAAAGTTCGGCCAAAAGTTCGTATCATGGCGGAACGATACAAGGTGGCAGCATGGTGACATACCTGCAAACATAAATAAAAATTCCATGTACTTTGTTTTTGTAAATTCGATGACAAATGTCAAAATCCTACTGCGCTGGAAGTTGATGTATCAATTAAAATAAAAAAAAGATTATAATCAGCTGTCCCATGCTGCCACCTTGTATCGTTCCGCCATGGTTCGTATGGTGTATGGCCAAAGCTGCGAACAAGATTGCGGAATGTTCGCGGAAATGTTCGTGTCGTGTATTACGTGCGCGGAAAAGTAAAATGGACAATAAAAAATTTCTGAGTGAATTTATTGAAATGTATAAATCTTTGCCATCATTGTGGCAAGTAAGAAGCAAAGATTATTGTAATAGAATTAAAAAGAATAATGATTATGGCAAAATTTTTTGTAAAAGTTGGTCAAATGTTGCCTTGCTCAAACGAACATTAAACCATTCTTTGCACCAAATTCTTTTTTTGCGATCTTATCTCTTTTTTTTACGCTTAATTGCCACAGCGAGCAATATTGCTGCAGCACAATTGTTGTCCGTATTCATCGCTGTCTGAAAGAGAACTAAAGTTCGGCCAAAAGTTCGTATGGTGTATGGCCAAATCTGCGAACAAGATTGCGGAATGTTCGCGGAAATGTTCGTGTCGTGTATTCCTCGTGCTTGTTCATGAACTGGAAGCAAATGTGGATCTGGCCAGAGGAGCACCGGAATATGGCGCAAATAATAGAGCAGTAGCTTGATACATTTTTATTATATTTTTATATCTATATTTATTTAACATAATAGTTAACTTTATGACGTGCGCAAAAACAAAATATATGTGCACAGAGTTGCAAGTTTGACACTTGATATCGTGTAGTTGACGAACGACGTAAAGCTACACGATAAACGGCAACGTAAGATTCAGAATACCATGAGCACACGATATCGTTCAAGCAGGTATCGTTCGTTGAGCGTATCGTTCGCCAAACAGAATGAGGCTGTTAGTTTTAGCTTTGGCGCACAGTTAGAGTCAAAATATAAGGTTTTATTATATTAGTTTCAGATTTTTTTACAAATAGCTCATAGAAAATTATATCAAACGGCTGCAACTAAATTTAAAACTTGGTTTATTTTGACTATGACTATGCGCCATTAGCCACCATCCGGTGGCAAAGATCCTGAGACAGATAAATAATTTAGCATGTAAATGCAACAACAACGATTTGAGCCAGATAAATCCAGATAGAAGTCTGGTTCAATTTGTGAGCCAGATAATTTGCTAATTACTTGTCTTTAGTTTGGCAACGCTGCCTTTAATAAACCTACATTTTCAAAAAAAGATGTCGCTGCTTAGCCTTCCTCCGTATGAGTTAAACGAAAAACAGCGGCGACATCTGCCTATCACGTTTCACGTGTGCGAAAAAATCACGACCTCTGCTTCTCAAGTCTCTCATTGATCCATAGCATTCCCGTGATCCGGAACTGTAAAACTCACTGGATGACGGCTATTGTGTTCACCCAAGGGTCATGCACATTGTATGACGCGACATGTAGCGACACGTTCCGACAAAATATTTGGGGTTGTTGTTGTTGTTGTAGCGATTAGGTTACTCCCCGAAGGCTTTGGGGAGTGTTATCGATGTGATGGTCCTTTGTCGGATACAGATTCGATACGCTCCGGTAACAGAACCATTAAGGTGCTGGCCTAACCATCTCGGGAACGATTTATATCGCCACATTAAACCTTCAGGCCATCCCTCCCTCCACACCCCCAAGTTAGTGAAACGGGATTCGCCGCTCGAAGGTGAGGTTGATAATTGGGTTGGAGAAGCTATATATTGCGCTACACAACTCCTTGAATCCCAAATATTTGGGATATTTGGGTATTTTTGCCTAGTTCAACCTGGTCGTGTCGTGTCGTACGACTGTCGCTAGATGTGCATGGCTCCATAACACAAGCGAAGAATATTTTGTCGCTACATGTCACATCGTATAATGTGCATGAACCTTAAAAGCGTCCATTGTGACTTCGTATCCCGCCGAACATTGAGAGCTCACCTTCTTGGGCTAAATTTATTGTTAATTTTTCGTTAAATCTGCACGAAAATTATAAATAATAATTTTTATTCAGTTCCTCAATCAAGAATAGGTAGTTCGAAAATGAGTTTAACAGGAAGTGTCAATGTTTCAGTAGAAACAACGTGTGAAAACCAGATTCAGGAAATAACATATGATGGCACTGAGATCTACCAACCGTGAGAATACATAGAAATTCATAATTAAAGTTTTTAAAGTTTATATCTTTTTATCAATAGCCCACCCACTCTTTCGGAGACATTGGCACGTTGTGCTGCTAAAATTGACTTTAGTAAAACTTCGTTGGACGATTTGAAGAAGGAAGACAAGTCTGTCGACGATGACACAAAAGATCCATCATTATTTCAGCCAAGTTTGTGGCCATGGGATTCAGTGCGCACCAAATTAAACGATGCTTTCACAGAAGTTTGCGTGCTATCGGATGTCATTTCAATAGCCAAGGACAAAAGGTATTTAGTTTTGGATCCAGTGCCTGAAGATCCGGACGAAGTTAAACCAATAGTACAAGTTTATAGTCGTAAAAAGGCACTAGGACAAGCAGCGCAGGTGCTATTGAGCGGCGCTGAGCGCTTGAGAAACTCGCATAGCGAACAACGTAACCGGAATGTTACAGATTTTCACATTGAACTTCTGCGTTTACGTCAAAACTGGCGTCTGAAAAAGGTGTCAAATGCAATTATAGGTGATTTAAGTTATCGCACTGCGGGATCTAAGTTTGGTATGAGCGGTACATTTGAGGTAACCAAAGCCGAAGAAATAGCAGATGATGATGCAACTGGAATGGGAAGTAATGCGGGAAGTAGTGGAAACAATGGTATGCCCACACAATCACCGAAAACTACTTCATCTTTGCGAGTTATTGTACCTGCCGAATTACAAGGGGTGGCATACATAAAAGTTATTACACAGAAGGATCAAGAAGATCTATGCACGGCCAATGTAAATCTAATGGGACACGGTCCAAACATAACACAACAGGTTGGTAGCTAACTAAAATTCATTTTATTTAGACTTGAAAAGTAAATCCCTTAGATTTTACTTTTGTTGCAGCGATATTTTGTCTAACAAAAGTTTCTGACTCTTACTGCAATCCAGATTCCTTTTATTCCGAAGGAACGAAAGTGATAGAGAATGCCATTGCTAGCGAAATCAATAAGAGACGATTCGTTCAGCTAAGATATTGTTCGCAATACAGACTGATGCACTTAGGCTCTCCCCAAAAAAAGCGTTGAAACTGCTTGCTCTTTATCAGACTGAAAAAATATTACTAAAATTGAACTTATTTTATAAAACGAAATTGGCCGCCGTGGCAGTATGCGACATTATAGCTGAGGTCCCAGCAAGAATTCTTAAAAAAATGCTTTAGATAAATGAAAAAGCCTTTCTTTTCTCAGTAAAATTACATTCGTTTATCTAATGCCGTTCAGAGTATAGAGCCTTTCAGAAATAAGGATTTTACATTCTCAGTTTGCATTTTTAACATGTAAATACTCGACATAATTTTTAATTTTATTGTAGGCTGGTGTTTGGCAAAAAACTTTGGAATTCGCACAAAATGTATTATTTTGTAAAGAGCTGTTCAGTCAACTGGCACGAGAGGCTATCCAATTACAAGCCCCAATACCACATGTTGTGATTGGTAATCAAATTCGTGCTACTTTACTACCCGGCATACAACTTATCATATCCCTATGCCACTCAACAACATTTGATTCGAGTCAACCAGGTCCTATAAATGATCATGACCATGTACTTGAACATTCGCTACACCAACTTTTACGTGAAGTACATCATAAGAATTCTCATCATCCTTTCCCGCATCCTACTAGTGGGCCTTTAGGGCCGAGTAAGAAACGTATGCTTGCTGGTCCTAAGGCAGCGGATCGTCAAAGCCTATTGGAAATGACAAAATCACAAACAATTTTGGAGCAAATAATTGCCCAAGCGCAACATATATTTATGCGTAAACGTACGCAATATGTTTTAGATACTTTGGCGCGTGATGTTAAAGATCCACAAATTGTATCACATTGGAATGCAATGAACAGCCCAACAATGTCGTGTGTTAAGATAAACATTGTTACGCATGGGTAAGATACATATTTTTATAATTATTAAACTTTTAAAGATATCCATATGTACTTTGGCTAACTAATCTCTATATTCCATTTATCTTCTTAGTTATGATACCATTAATCGTACATCGCTCGTAATACATGTTAAGGAGCGTTCACTTAAATGCATTTGTCGTGATGGACGAGTTATGCATCTTTCCTACGAACCACAAGAGTTGCGTGATCTTATACTTTGCCAAATAAATTCACATCAAATATCTTGTTTGCTCAATTTAGCGCGTTGCATGGCTTGGACGGTGTTGTCCAATAGCAATAATCTGGGTATTGGAAAAGTGGAACCACTTGGTAATGCAAGTTCATGTTTGTTGGCATCACCGAATGGTGATCGCATGATTGCGGTCCAAATACGCTGTGATCCACAAATTGATGTCAAAGTTTATATTGCTCGTAGTCCACGCCCAGATTTTATACCGAATCCCTTGGTGCCAGAGAAATTCTGGGAAAATTTGGGTGGTCACTTTAAAGAAGTAAGTAAAAGGTCTAGATATATAAAAATTATTAAAATGAGTTTATTTTTACTGATTTAAGGTACGCTTTGATAAAATTGAAGGCAAAAGTTTTCTCAATAAAATGGAATTCTTAATGGCAGCTCTAACTAGCAATTCCGTTTGACTATACTCGCAATTCTAATAAAAATACATTTAAAAAATGATTAGTTTAAGAATAAATGTAAAGCATAAAACAAATTATTTATATTAACACCGCACGCTACTGCTCTGAAGCCGTTTTCATAATCTACTAAACCAGTTGTAGTTTCTTAAACTATTCTTTTAGTTTCATTAAACTATGGCGATGTGAAAACGACTGCAGAGCTGAAAAGGACAAATGTCTAATTACCAGGTCAAAATAAAAAAAAAAACGGGAAGGTTTAAAAAACTTGAAAAATATTTTCCAAAACACTCTCAACATGAACTTAAAACTTATAAGCGGACTTTTGCGACTTGTTTATTTGGTATGGAGACAAATCCAGTAAAGTGCACAGCACCTGGTGCCTAACGATATGTTACCCAAATGTTGGTGCTTCTCTCAGAGTTGAAAATTTAATGCTAGACAATTTTATGAACACTAAGAGACCTGACCCGAAATATTTTAGCACCATTTTATGAACACAGTTCAGTTTAAACTTCGGATAGGATAGAGTTGTGCACCCCAGCTTTTCTTTTGTATAATTTTATTTCGCTGAATAGGCTGCCACATTGCGACCGATTAAAGGATTGATCATAGCTAACTCATTGTTGCAGAGAAACTGCAGGTGGGCTTCCAAATCCTATACTTGTACTGTCCCATCGGTCATCCCCATGTCGCGAGTGTTGTTCACGCCATCGCATTGGCCAAATCTTATATATCGGCCGATATAGTGATAAGGAGCAGGGACGATGAATGCCTGTTGGAGTGGAAAAAACGGTCGGGAACTAGTTTTGGAACTAAATTTTTTTGTTTTACCTCCAAATTTTTAAAATCTCGAGTCTCTAATTTCTTATTTGATATGTTTTTTTTTACTTGAATAGGTGTCCAATGAGTATATTTTGTCTTCTCTTCTTCAGCGTTTGAGCTCTTATGAGGTACGATAATACAGAACAGAAAGCCTCGGCGACGTGGGTTCAAGGGGTTGATAAGCGCAATGCAAAACTTCAAAGCTTCCGCTCCCAATTGTCAACCTCACCTACGCGAGGGTAATACTGTTATAAATATGAATGTATCATACACATATTTAGCAGGCGAGGCTCTGGCGACCCCAAATTCCTCCTGGAACTAGGGGGTGGGAGGCGGGATGTTTTAGAAGGTTTAATGTGGTCATATTAATCGTTCCCCAGATGGTCGGGCTAGTACCTTAATGGTGCTTTGTTACCAGAACGTACCGAATCTATATCCGGAAAAAAACCATCAACATTGATAACACTCCCAAACCCTTCGGGAAGTGTCTTTGTCGTTAATAAAACAACAACAACGTGGAATCCGGAAACCTTGGAGGGAAACGAAAGTCTATATCTCACCCCCTGCAAAATACACTGCGCTTCACTTAGCATTATACCACCAGCTGTTTCTTTTTATCCTTGTGACAATCTCTTTAAAACGTTATGCCTACGCTCTGGAAAATTTTTCGGGCTGCCAAAAAGACACACCTATCGCGACGTCTCTTCGAATTTGATCGGCTGAGCTTTCAGTTTAGTTGAAATACCTAGGCCGGCGTTGACTGTTCGTTTGTTCTATCTACATTTTTTATCAGTAATGAACAGATTTAGTGAATGTTTTTTTGGAAAACAAGGTAAACATTTCCATAGGAGGGGCAAGGCTACACTTTCTCCACACCTCTAAATACATACATACATACATACATAATGCTGCTTAGGGGATCCATCTAGCGGCAACTAGCTACAGAACATGGTGTACTGAAAAGCGCAGACACAAACCTGTGTTGTATTTCTGTGTATAACATAGCTGAATCGATTGCGATGAATAGCGGACACACCCATTTGTAGATGTCATTGGTAGTACTAATTTTAAGCGCAGCAATTTCAGAAGAGTAGATAAAGTTTGACCCTTAGCAGTCCATATAAAGTTTAAGCGTAAACGTTTATAGCTGTAAACAAGTAAGGAAGGCTAAGTTCCGGTGTAACCGAACATTACACACTCAGCTGAGAGCTCTGCTCATCTGAGTATAATTATAGCTGCGTCGGTTTCGGAGGGTTTCGTAGATGGTTTATAAGTGGTTTTTAATTCCATATCACACACGTTTGGGAAATATCGACCTAATTGTAGACCAAGGGTGACGTTTTTTGGATCGAGTTTCCTTCATCCTTTGTCAAATAAGGGAAAATCACCATGTAGGAAAATGAATTTAGGGTAACCCTGGAATGTGTTTGTACGATATGGGTATCAAATTAAAGGTATTAAAGTGGGTTTTAAAAGGGAGTGACCCTTAGTTGTATATGTGAAGGCGTTTCGACATATCGACCAAAATGTGGACCAGGGTGACCAAGAACATCATCTGTCAGGTAGCTCTAATTTATTTATGTAATACCACGAACAGGAATCTGCCATGATTCCAAGGGCTTTTGATTTTGCCCTGCTTTTGATCTTCTACTTAATATGGTAGGTGTCACACCCATTTTTTTCTAAAGTTATATTTTGCGACAAAAAACCGATGCAATCACCATGTTTCATCAATTTTTTCATATTTGGTATAGAATTATGGCATTTTTTTTCATTTTTCGATATTGAAAAAGTGGGCGTGGTCATAGTCGGATTTCGCCCATTTTTAATGAGTTCAGCTAAGTACGTTAACTACGTTTAGTAAAGATATAACGATTTTTGCTCAAGTTGTGTTAACGGCCCAGCGGAAGGACATACGGTCGACAGTGTATAAAGACTGGGCGTGGCTTCAACCATTTTCACAGAAAACAGTTATTGTCATAGAAGCTATCCCTTACCAAATTTCACAAGGATTGGTAAATTTTTGTTCGACTTATGGCATTAAAAGTATTCTAGACAAAAAAAAATGAAAAAGGGCGGAGCCACGCCCATTTTCAAAATTTCTTTTATTTTTGTATTTTGTTGCACCATATTACTGGAGTTGAATGTTGACATAATTTACTTTTATATTGTAAAGATATTAAATATTTTGTCTTAAAAAATTTTTTTTTAAAAAGTGTGCATGTTCGTTATCGGATTTTGCTAATTTTTATTCAAAACACATATAGTAATAGGAGTAACGTTCCTGCCAAATTTCATCATAATATCTTCAACGACTAAAGTTTGCCAAACTTTTAAATTACCTTCTTTTAAAAGTGGGCGGTGCCACGCCCATTGCCCAAAATTTTACTAATTTTTTATTCTCCGTCATAAGGTTAAGCCAAGGCACTTTTTCGGGTTTTCGAAGGTTTCGATATCGAAAAAGAGGGCGTTTATGGTCCAATTTCGTTCATTTTAAATAGCGATCTGAGATGAGTGCCCAGGAACTTACAAACCAAATTTCATTAAGACTCCTCAAAATTTAACTTCCGCCAAACGGACATGGCTAAATCAATTTCTTTTTTCGCCCAGAGCACTTTGATATATAGAAGTCTATATCTATCTCGATTAGTTTATGCCTTTACGGGGTACCGTTATGCGAACAAAATTAATATACTCTGTGAGCTCTGCTCAGCTGAGTATAAAAAAACACAGCTAATGATTAAGTACGAATGTTAGCAACAACAGTGGAAATAAAATTTAAGTGTAACCAAGCCAAACAAGCAAACGCCTAAAACTCCCCCACCCTAATCTATGTATGTACATACGTATAATCCCTGCAAAAACGCTCCACGTCATTTTACTAGTCATTTTACGGTCATTGTGACTTTCTGCAGCGGTTATATTCATAGTCATTTTTGCATGGCGTGATTAGGTTTTGTGACCAAATTTTCCGTTTCGTTCCTATTAATGTGATCGTGCATTCCGCTCCCACTTATAGGATGTGAGCATAGCACTGTGCTGCTCACACACGTCACAATGCTCGTCAAATGGCGGTCATTTTTCCGTCATTTAACTCTACGTTTTCGAGCCATTTGACAATCAATTTTACTGCGGTTTTACCATTTATATAACCGCCATATAACGTGAATTTTACCTGCAGATTTACTTTACCTGGAGCAGCCATATGAATAAAATATGAACCAAAAAAATTGAATTTTCAATATTTATTATTTTTATTATATTTACATGAAATTGGAACTTATATTAATACAGTTCATACAAAAAAGAAGTAAGTACTTTAATAATAAATAAACTCGCTTAATTGGTTTTTGTTTTCCAATTGAAATCTTTTCTAAGCGAGCAGAAAATAATTTTAAGCTTTAGAAAAAAAGTCCAATAATTTCAATAATCTACAACTTAAAGCTCAGTAGAAATTCAGATTAGGTTTACTCTTTTTTCAGATCAAGAATATTCAAAGGTGTCGTGGAATCCGATTGCTGTCGTAATTGAATTTGAAAGTAATAAAGTAAAGTATGAACCTAAAAATGTAGGACTAGTGATTGAGTCAGACTTATTATTGTTCTAAATCTAATCATTCAAGCAATAATTCTGCAACCCTTAGCAGGAGTATTGATTGGTTTCAAGTCTAATTCCAACAGAAATCGGATCACGACATACCTTATTATATATTTACATGAAATTGTAAGTTAAATTAATAAGTTGATATAAAGAAAAGTAATTATTTTAATAACAAATAAACTCGCATTATTGGTTTTTGTTTTCCAATTGAAATCTTTTCCAAGCGAACAGAAAATAATTTTAAGCTTTAGAAAAACTACAATTATTTGAATAATCTACAACTTAAAGCTTAGTAGAAATTCAGATTAGGTTTACTTTTTTTTCAGATCAAGAATATTCAAAGGTGTCGTGGAATCAGATTGCTGTCGTAATTGGCGAACTTAAAAATGTACGACTAGTAATTGAGTCAGACTTATTATTGTTCTAAATCTAATCATTCCAGCAATATATCTGCTACCCTTAGCAGAAGTATTGATTGGTTTCAAATCTAATTCCAACAGCAATCGTTCCACGACATACTTTATTATATATGTACATGAAATTGTAACTTAAATTAATACAGTTCATATAAAGAAAAGTAAGTATTTTAATAATAAACTCGCTTAACTGGTTTTCGTTTTCCAATTGAAATCTTTTCCAAGCGAACAGAAAATAATTTTAAGCTTTAGAAAAAACTCCAACTATTTGAATAATCTACAACTTAAAGCTTAGTAGAAATTCAGATTAGGTTTACTTTTTTTTCAGATCAAGAATGGATGGATAGATGGGTTAAAGTGGTTTTCGTATGTTATTCAACAACTCACCCTATACCATCATCACAGCCTTCTCATCGATTTTGAATATGTGTACTGTTTCAGTATTCAGACCCAGTTCGTTTGGTGCAATATTTTCGATTTGATGAATATGTATACTATCCGTTAGGCAGACAATTAAGTGCGTTTGATTCATTCATATACTGTGGGTATTTGAGCCGTAGACGCAATGGCAGATATTTTGATTCTTTTTGAAGTGTAACATTTGTAAACAGTTGGGTTTCTCTGCTGTCACTATCACCACTAGAGAGCTATTGAAGAAACGCTCCACCAAGATAATATGTTGCGATTTACGCGCATAGATTTCTTCCACATATTTACCATCCAATACCGAAATGGAACTGTAGAGGAAGAAACATTTTATAAAATTTAATAAAATCAAAAAATGATAGTTGTGCTAAAATGGGGTAACGTATTGTATGTTAAAGTATAGCGAAGTCTCAGCGGCTTTGTCCTGGTCAAAATTGAGTTTGAATAGGTTTTATTCTTCATTCTTAGAAACATGTACGAAGGTACCTGGTAAGATAATAAAAATCCTCAACGCTTTTTTTGCAACTTAAAAAAACTCATATTCAAACTTCTGTTAACTTCCACATATCAATAGCTACCTTTACCACAAGTAGTCACTATTGCTTCTACGCCTATGCTATTGTTTCCTACATCGATGAGCTTTGTAATAAAAAAAAAACAGCTATCTCCGCAATCTCTCCAGTTTTGTCGCCTCGCGAAACCTGATATTGTCACCAAGCAAATCATTGGTGACCTTATTTAAAACATGGCCGCGCCAAATGTCGACCATATGACATTACCCAGAGCTGTAACAAATATTTAATATAATTCGATAAATCGGCAGTACTTGGGGTAAATATAAATAGACGTTTGCATGGTACGCGTCTCCGATATGGTCGCCAAGCCTAAAGGTTACTCACTGGAAGAAAATACAGGCCTGCCAAAATGCTGCCCCCAAAACCGCTACGGGCTGCCTTCTTATGTCCTCGGAACACCACCTGCACAATCAAGCGAGAAAACTACCAATAAGGTAAAGAAATGAAATGCTAACCAAATAGTTTCTGTAGAATACCCAGAAACCTGGGCATCCCAACAGACATCTGATTGTTGATCCAACACCACTTAGGACCTTAAAGAGTAATCTCCGTAAGCATTATGAGGAAATACGACACCTGAGAACTCAGCCGTATGAAGCAAAAAAACACAAGCAGGTCCTCAGTGAACTCCACAAACAGGCGTCGTACCTTTATGCTAGGAATTGCCCGGTGAAGTACTCAAAGAACAGTACCCAAAACTTGCGGAAGAGGACCGCATACTCCCCAGGGAAAAGCGAATCACTCTAGCTCAACTTCGTTCTGGATACTGTAACAGGTTAAACTCTTACCTATCCAGAATCAACCCCGACATACAAAATGTATGCCCCGCTTGCAATGTGTCCCCACATGACACCAACCATCTCTTTAATTGTAATGTGGAACCAACGCCTCTAACACCCCTTTCATTATAGTCCACCCCTGTTGAAACAGCAAGTTTGGACTCCCGTTAGAGGATATCGATGACAATTTGTGATCGGTCGCACCTATTAGGTGGGGCGACGCACTGCTACAACAACAACCATCTCGGGAACGATTAATATCATCACTTTAAACCACCTAAGCCATCCCGCCCCACCCCCTATTTACACGAGGAACTTGGGGTCGCCATTACACATTACACTGAACGAGGCCACGGCGACGTTACTGATAAGTTTAACGCCTTACAGGTAGTTGGCAAAAGAAACGGCATATACGACCAGAAGGCACTCGAAGACGATGCCTCAAAACTACAACCAAAAGCAATAATTATCATTTCACTGACACAAATTTTATAGTTTTTTCTTCCGGAGTTGGACACAATCTTTTCATAATATTACTTAACAATTTAAGATTAGAAATTTTTTTCAATTTGTATTTTGACTTACCAGCAACAACAGAATCATGTTTAATTGTACGCCGCACAATCATTATAGCATCATGTAACGAAGCTCAGTTTCTTCCAAAAATTTTTCAGCACCGCCACGTAAAATCAATGTACATGTTCTAACATTAACGCAACCTTTAAATAATTATAAACTATAAAAATGAAATTAATGTCAAACCCACTATCAAATCTTGGAAAATTTTGAAACGCTCACCACCAACCTGACGTTCTTCAAAGTAATCACATTGACCCAAAACACTTGATATAATATCATTAGCTGTAGTCATAACAGCACCCCCACAAGCTTTCATTCTTCGTTTCCAATCTTCTTCTGGTACATGAACAGCACAGAACATATCACAATCTGCAAAATACTGTGTAGCAACATCAATTGGTAGTTTAGAAAACACAACATTGGCGCCTTACTTAGCTAGTTTATTGTACAGGAGACGCCATTCAGCATCAACAGTTTTCTGATACTCTTGGACATTGCTGTGGCAGAGCATTTTTCCAATAAAGCACTTTGTTTTTCCTTTGATTGGCGCTTCGACATGTACAGCCATGTCATATTTTATCATGCATAATTGTAATGCTTTACGTATAGCTTTAATGATGATACGTGCATGCACGCCTTCCTCAACATATGGTTTAACTTGTTTTAAGATTTTACCTGTTTAAAGTACTACTGAAGTGGTGCCATCGCCGACCTGATAAGAGAAACATTTTTATTCTACACATTCTAATATAACAAAAAACTTACCTCAGCATCTTGAGATTTGGCGATGTCGATTAGATTTTTAATTAATAGTTTCATAATTGTTGCCCCATCATTTGAAATTGTGGCCTTACCACTGGAATCAACAATATGCTTGTCCATACTACGTGAACCCAATGTAGTGCGTACAGCGTCCACAATTGAATGCGAGGCATTGATGTTGGATATGACTTGAGGTTTACCTTGAGAGCTATCGGTACCCAAACATTTTTTACACAAATACTCATGTACCCAATACAAGTTCAGGACGTTCATATTTATCGACACGCTGTCCGGTGTGGCCCAAATGTTGGAAATATGCAGTTGGCACTGTTGAGAAAAAATATTGATCAATGAACACAAGTAAAAGTGAAAGATTTTTTTTTACCATCTGTTGTTACTTTACACATTAGACATTGGAAACGACGACCAGCATCTACAAGTTGCATATGAGCCTTGCAACGATTACATCTAATTGCACCCAATTCACCAAAATTTACAATGGGTGGCTCATATTCACCCTCAACCGTGCGTGCCATTGGTGAGACGGCAAGTGTACTGGACAAAGCTGTTGTTTTTAATAAATCAGCTGTTGCAGGTATGCAATACAAAGACGACCTGCAAAGAAGAAAGATCAATGTAATTGCCAAACAAAACATTAATTTCGATTATCGATACCTAACGTAACGTGGCGAGGAGTTACCCTGATCTTCTACCACATATTTTGTGGTCACCAATGGTGGTAATAAACCCTGTTCATTAGTAATAAAAGCACCACCAGCGTTTTTTTGATTTTCAATGATAACGCTCATCGGATTTGGTATCTGATCGGGATCTAAACGGCGTTGGGCTTGATCATACTGTTGCGGCTGTTGATATTTACCAGTAACAGGTGCAGGTGGTTGCTAAAGAAAATAACACAAAAATAATCATCAGCAAATTTGTAAATTATTAGTTGTATTAGCATATATTATAACTAGGGTGTCCGGACGTGTCCGGGTATTGGGGGTTGACCCGGCTTGGGTGGTTGACTGAGCATTGGCGTCGGTCCAGGTTGTGTTGGTGGCATCATAAAAGCCATCAATAACAAGTGCCAAGAATATATCCGCGGCATACCTGCCGACCAAAATGATTCAAGGGGTTGTGATTGCCAACCTCACCTACCCGTGGCGAATCCTGTACCTAACAATTTGGTGTGAACAATTGGTGCCAGTTAACCCTCTGAAATAATCGGCGCAATTGTACGCCATTGTGTTGGCATTAATTTGTCAAAATAAAAACCTTTTCATCCTCCTCCCGTGACCATTATCAAGCCATTCGTACCAGCGTGCCTTACATTGCTTGGCAGATTTGCGGTGCAGCAGTGATGCAATACGTGACCGCTGGTTTTTGCCATATTTCATTACAGCTGCTTTGAGGATTTCATCCTGAAAGTTTTCAATTTAGTTAATAAACGGCCAAGAGTAACCAGTCGCGTCAAATGCTTACCTCAGTGTTTCTCCACACACCACCTTTTATCATAATTCGCGGCATGGTGCTATATAATTGTGAATTCTTTCCATGAGCACAAAAATCAAATCAAAAGTTTTTGTCGAAATAAACAGCAAAAATCATTGTATATTAAAGACTGGGAAAATTTTAGAATAGCACCCCCCGAGTTCGGGGTAAAACTTGGTATCAAATGAAAGAGGGAGTTCTCCCGATCACAAATATATATATTTTAAAGTGCACAAACTTATAATTTAAAAGTTATTTGTTGTTAAAGTTTGCAAATTTAACAAATTTCTATAGCACTTTAAATTACAATTTACACATCTTTCAAAACCTTAATCCACATACATATCTATATAAATTAGCAACGATAAACTTAAATTGCATTTTTGTATATTTCACATTTCATTTTTGCATTGTTTTTATTTATTATAAATGTTTTTATTAAATCAATCGCACTTTTGTAGCAACATTCACATATATATATATATATATATTTTATTGACATTACAAAGCTGTGCTCTGCCACATATATATACGTATACACATATAAAATTTGTATAGAAATTTGCAAACTTTAACACCAAATAACTTTTAAGTTATAAGTTTTCGCACTTTAAAATATATATATTTGTGATCTGGAGAACTCCCTCTTAAGTTTAAATCTTTCCGGAGATATTACACTTAAAACTCTGAAAATTGAAAAAATTTTCCACCACGAAATGTTTTGCTGTCTCTGCTGAATTAGAAATGGCGGATTTTTTTGCACGCAAAAATGACGTATTTTGCTATCCCTATAAAAATAATAGGTGCGAGAGAGCACGATACCTTGTGGGAAAGCTAAATTTGTCAACATGCTATTTCATTTGGGGAATTTTTCATTCCAAATCGTCACCCCTGTCAAAAATTCGTGTGGCTGTGTGCGTTTTTGGTCACACGATTTTTGCAGGGATTATTTACATTAGACCGTTTTTGAAAAAAATTTGTTTTTTCTAAAACGTGCTCTAAGTTTCGTTTGGGTGGAATATAAGTAACGAAACTATCAGAGTTTAATAGCACCCTGAATTTACTATAATGTATGTTATAAACCAAAAATGCGAACACGGATACTATAATTTTACACCTAATTAATTTTTTTTCCACATTGCTGTTAACTTCTCTGCGTTTCGTATTCAAATGAATATAGCTGAACTAGTGAGTAGCTAAGTCATAAGAGAACTTTTTTTATTTGGTGCACTGGAAATAACCGATTATCATTGCTTTGGATCACCCGTTGCATGAACGACGCAGGTATTTTGATTATTCAAGAAAACAAGTTTCCGGGGGACGACAAATCTTCACGTTGTAAAATCGCCGAATATCAGAGAAAACATTTTGATAATAACAATTTTTGTTGTTATATCGGCCTACTGATTTTAAGATCGCGGGTTCGAATCGAGCTCAAGGCCTAACAATAATTTTTATCATTATTATTGTTATAATAAATTTTTTCTTAATTGAAAAAATTTTTAAATTAGAATAGAAGAAAGAAAAAATTTTAGACAACTGCCAAAGCTCGTTGTATAGATCCATTTCGGGAACTGCTGAATTCCTTCATCGGCAACGTTTAGGCGCCGCTGCTATAACCATTCAGCCATCACAGCGGTTTTTTGTTTGTCTTCATTCATCCTACTTCTATTCTGTTTCGTGCCAATTGATATTCACAACACTGCGACATCTGTTGCAGAATGGCTGTGAAAATTGGACTTGTTTGTTGGCAATGCTGCCATAGTGTCATATTTTATTGACACTTTTTTCCCCGTGCTCTGGGATGTATTAACAATTTTTGTTGTTATATCGGCCTACTGATTTTAAGATCGCGGGTTCGAATCACGAAACAGAATAGAAGTAGGATGAATGAAGACAAACAAAAAAACCGCTGTGATGGCTGAATGGTTATAGCAGCGGCGCCTAAACGTTGCCGATGAAGGAATTCAGCAGTTCCCGAAATGGATCTATACAACGAGCTTTGGCAGTTGTCTAAAATTTTTTCTTTCTTCTATTCTAATTTAAAAATTTTTTCAATTAAGAAAAAATTTATCATAACAATAATAATGATAAAAAATTATTGTTAGGCCTTGAGCTCGATTCGAACCCGCCATTTTGATGATAGAGACTAAGTTAATTTTTCTGTCATCCCCTGTCAAATTTTGTTTGGAGACACGGAGGCTTCGGATGCAACACCGAAATTATATGTATTGATATGTTATAAAAAACCCAAAAAATTTTAATTTTTATATAAGGTGTTTGATAAATATTTATTGTAATAATTTACAGCAGGGGTCGACTGCTAATATGCGTTAAAAATATCGAGAGGAGTGTCAAACGACGCTTTTTGACCACAGTATTAATAGTCCCGAAGGCGGAAAATTTTGAGTCGTTCAAAAGAAATTGACGAAAACCTAAAAAATTACCCCGGGCCCCTCCAAAATCGGATGTGGGATCCATAGTATTGGTATGCTGGCCGAGCTTTTCTCATTCACTATGACATAAAATTTATTGTTATAGCGAAAATTTGCAACAACAAAAATTTAAATTGGAATTGTTATCAGCTGAAAATTTTATTAATATTATATTTCATTTCGTAATGTAAGGCCGGGTTTTTCAGTCCGAGCTTAAATTACAGTTTAAGTCTTTAATACAACAACAACAACAAGAGTTTAACCTTGCCACGTGTTCAATAACAACATTTTACAGCAACATTGATCTCATAAGTGTTAAATTTTTTGGCTTAATTGCAGGGTAGATTAGATTAGATTGAACTGGCCGGCCCATGAGGACCTCACATAGACTGAATGAGTCCGTAGTGTTACCAGAAGTTTATTTTAACGACCAAACGGAAATAACTTTGTCCTCTTGGCAAATACTAGATGCTTTCTAGGACTTAAGCCACTTGCTGCTTCTAGATCTGACATCTGTATCAATCGTAATAGCTGGAGTCTTAGCCTGACAAGCACAGGGCACGAGCACAAAACGTGCTCGGTCGTTTCCTCCTCCAACCCGCACTTCCTACGTCTGCAATCACGCCTAATTTAGAGGCATGTGACACTAGAAGGTCCAGTCCGAATATCTAGTCAGAATATCTGTAATGAGTTTTCAGTCCTCTCTTTTTAATTATAGCAGCAACTTTGTTAGTGTAAGGTTGTAAGACCTACACATAATCTTCAACACTTTACAGCCCCGCGCTTGAACCCATGCCTTTCCCGCTTGGTCTATCATGTGCACCTTTCGCCTTCTCTTAATCTCACCCAATCTAATTGGGAGCTCTACGGAGCAAGCTGCAAGGGATGTGCCCTTTTTAGCTAGTTCATCTGCTTTTTGATTCTCATCTATTCACATATGCCCTGGGACCCAAAATATATGCATGCTTCTCCTTGTCCCGATTCTTGGAAAACGTTACAGTGATCTGGCAACTTGTAGGATCTGTTTTTTTTTCGGATCAGCACAGTATACCGCAGACTTTACTCCTTCCACTACGTTGGCCCCATCTGTGTACACATGTATCGCCTCGTCCGCCATTTAGGCACCCTTGCGCCAACCATCCACTATTATTGTGGCTTGAAGGTCTCCCTCGAAGCGCAGATATGGAATCAGGTAGTCTGTTCGGCTTAATTGCAGAATAGTAGGAAATCTGTCAATTATTTCTTTGTCAACTTCTGTAATATCAGGGGTGGCTTTCCGTAATTCGATAGTCGACACCCGTTGGTTCGATACGTCAAGTCAATATCGAACGCTCGATGATCCCATTTTAGTTCCCGTATCTTTGTATGATCTCTTTCGTTTGTAGATTTTAAAGGGTGTTTAGAAAACTTTTTGGAGCCACCAAAATATTTTCTTTTATAAATATCGTTTGTTTCTTAATCTCAGAAGAAAAAATCATTCTCTAGATAATCACCAAAGCATAAATTATAACTTTCAAAAAGGCAATTCGACACCTAATTTGGTATCGAACAGTTTGTATCGAACGTTCGACACGACTCGTGGAGATTTTGTGTTACGGAAAGCGAAAACGATTATTTTATACTCGTTCTCGATCGATATCGAAATACGGAAAGCCACCCCTGCAGTTTTTTCTCAGTTTCGAAAAAACACTGGCAATATATTTTTTTTCCTTTATTAACAACTTTGATATATAATATATGTATATACATACATCAATTTTCTCACAAAATATAAAATTTTGTGCGAGAAGATAACGAATACATTTTTCTCATTTTGCATCAATCAGTTGTGGCAAGAGGAAATATTCCTAATTAGAGGAGAAAATAATTTCGATTGTTCCATAAATATTTTAAGTATGTGGTTATATATATGTTTATATTCTAAAATTATAGTTAGCAGTAGTAAGTTTGTTACGTATCTTTTAAATAGTAGAATGTTATTTATATTTTTTATCTCTAACGGTAATTTATTGAATAATCTTATACCGTAGCTTCTAATAGATCTAGCGCATCTTTCAGCTCGAAAAAAGTGAGTCCTGATGTTCTGAGAGTTTCTTAGGTTGTAATCAGTGCTTTCTGCTGCTGTTAATTGTATATTGTGTTTTATTAAGTTATTTTTTATCTTATATATGACCATAATATTTTGAAGAGCTGAATACTTTCGAATATCAAGCATGTTTACATATAGATTGGATGTGCTAGTTGTACACGGAAGTACAAGGATATTTTTTAAAATTTATTTTGTAGCCTTTGTAATTCACTTAATCTTTCTTCTGAACATCTATTCCAAATTGGGTTTAGATAATTTATTTTCGAGAGAAAGAAGGAATTGTATAGAAGCCATAGCTGCTTCTTTGGAATATTGTTACGGTTTCTATAAATGAAAATCTGTTCATTCCAATTCATATTTTCGTCGAACCAAATACCCAGGTATTTTATTTTGTCTACTCTTGAAATAAAGTTACCGTTGTATATTATCCCAGGAAGTTCACTTCTATCAGGAATTTTTCTAAAATTGTTGAAAATGATAAAATTGGTTTTCGTCAAATTTATTTGCAGGAGGTTTCTTGCAAATCTGCTTTAATATTACTGATTAATTCTTCCAGAGTATCTGTAGCACATAGGAAACTACCATCATCAGCATAGAACTATGGGATTCCGTACAGACTGAGTTTCAATACATTATTTATATAGATCATAAATAATGTTGCAGCAAGTTTGGAACCTTGTGGTACCCCTACTTTTACCGCTTTTAATGTACTTTTGATCTTTCCTACTTGCATTATTAGTGTTGGTGGAACCATATCCGGGCCTAGACTGGTCAGCTTAAATACCTAGTTCGGTCCCAAGCTTGTCAATAATCATTTCTCAACTTCTGGTTTCGTGTCTTCTCTTGCTTGCCAACATTTAATTTCCATTCTAGTCCCAAGTGCAAGTAGCATTCAAAAAATCGATTCTTTGCGTGTAGAGTGAACAAAGCAAATTTTCTCGATTATTTCAAGGCAGTCCATATTTTTAGCTGCTCCACCACATAAATAACAACTTAGAGCCAATTTTGCGTTAGTAAATATGTTGTTGTAGTAAATAAGTCCTTCCGTGGATCATTGGCAAATATGTTTAAAATTAATAGGATTTTCCTAATAGACAAATGTCTCTAATTCATTTATTTGAGTCTGAATCCTTTCAGTAATGGTTTGTAGCCACGCTGGTGTTTCATTATCGTAAACGAACTTAACGGATCTGCGAAAGCTCTAAGGGGGTAATTGAGCAATGGTAACCTGTAAATAACTACCTGAAAATTATTTGCTATCGCTGGAGGACTTTATTTAAAGGTAAATATCTAGCCTATTTTTGTAAATCATTTCCCATATTTTTGAAAACATCTGCAATTTTTTTAAAAACATTTTTAAGTTGGCAGACTAATTTTTATAAACTACGTTATTAAAAATAAATATTTGTTGGTTCTAATAAAAAACAAGTAAGGAGGCTAAGTTCGGGTGTAACCGAACATTAAATACTCAGTGTGAGCTTCAATTGTAGTTTTCATTTCAGATAAATAACTTTTCTACATAACACGTGGCACCGCCCGTTTAAAAAAAAATGTCTCCCCATTTCCTCTTACAATAAAACTTGATAAGTGAAATATCATTGATTTAAAACTATTTTTTGCTAAGTTATAGCTTATTATTCTAGTCTAGGGGTCGTAGACTTGTTTTGTATTTTTACTAAAAATATTTCTTGCCATAGGGAAAATGTACGGGTGTACGAAATTTCATTACATGTTAATTTTTCTTCGAATTATGGCTCCCGAAACATAGAAAATTGCTTAGTCATAAAAGGGGCCGTGCCACGCCCATTTTTTTAAATTTGAATTTTTTCCTATTTGTTGTTATAAATCCATTTGGGAAATGAAATACCATTGATATAAAGCTCTTTTTTCCAAAGATATAGCTTATTTTATTCGTACAAGATCCTTTTAAAAATCTTTTATATAAAAGTGGGCCCTTAACCGATTTTGTTAATTTTTCTTCAAAGCATTCTTTATAGTAAAGGCAAAATTTGGTGAAGATATCTCAATATTTACTCAAGTTATCGTGTTAACGGACACA
Source organism: Eurosta solidaginis (assembly GCF_040869045.1). Taxonomy (NCBI): domain Eukaryota; kingdom Metazoa; phylum Arthropoda; class Insecta; order Diptera; family Tephritidae; genus Eurosta; species Eurosta solidaginis. Next base: position 49,628,924 of record NC_090319.1, read on the forward strand.
CCGACGGACATGACTCAATCAAATTTTTTTTCGACACATGATTTTGATATATGGACGTCTATATATATCTCGATTCCTTTATACAACCAACCGTTATCCAATCAAAGTTAATATACTCTGTGTGCAAAGCACTCTGAGTATAATTATAAAGCTTACCTTAGGATACATGTTCCATGACAAACACTAAAAATATACGCCTATTTAAGAAATACACATTCTCTTAGAATAATTGCATTAGACATACAGCTGCGGTGAAAATCTTAGTAGTGTACATATGTAAACAGTAATCGCTTCTATAAAAAAAAAAATAGATTTTCCCCTCTTATAGCCGAAATATCTAACAAATCTAATGATATAACAATTTCAATCAAATATTTAGAAAAACTGCAGCGAATTTCGGACGGTCATTGAGTGTTGGCTAATAATTAAATTAGTATTTAGTTGCATGGCCCTTGTTCTTAGCAATTGCAGCACAGCGACGTGGCATTGAGTCTACAAGTTTTTGGCATCCTTCAAGCGACTCCCATGGTTGCTTATTCGATGTTGGCTTGCGTTGAGCTATTGCCTCCTTGACCAACCCACAAATTTTTAATGGGGTTTATATTTGCTGACTGTGGCGGTCATTCCATGGCGCTAATCTGGCTTTCCTCAAGATATATGTTCGCTACTTTGCTCGTATATTTCGGGTTGTTGTCTTGCTAGAACGTCCAAACAAGTGGCATTTGGTCTCTGGCATATGACAGCATGATCTCCTTGAGAAGCGTCAGACATTGTAGCAACAACACTGTGCTTTTGAAATTCTTTCATAATTATAGTTAGTTGGCATTGATTTTTAATTGTAATATTTTTTCTTACCATCAAATTTTTTCTTATATTGTCATATTACAATTGAATAATTATTCATGTAATTTTAAAATCGTTTAAAAAATTAAAAAAATATTTTTTTTATATATCAGGTTTGTTTTAATTTAAACAAAGCGATAACATAAGTTTCTAATGCTCAGACAATAATACCGGTCACTTTTTTTCTAGTATACTTCGGTTGGTATTCGGCATTCGATGGCCGTATTACATATTGGCGTAAACCCTTTCCACCATACATGACAACCTTCGTCATATATTGTAAACCTTTACAATGTCGGACCATAAAATGTTGCGTCATTAATCCTTACCAAGTGATTGCATGTTCTGAAGCCATCTTCTTTGTCTAATGTGTTTTACAGTGGATACCGAAAAATTGTTGGGATAAAAAAAAAACTTAAATGAAATGTGCCATAAGCACTACTAAGATTTTGATCGCAACTGTATAAACGAAACACGCGCTGACTTTGCGGGTAGGTACTTTTCCAGCACATTTTTGAGAAGCACAAAAACATTTTTGATATAAAATAGTCTCTGTTTTATATTGTGCCCTCTTTTCGCTATTAGAAGACTTACAAAAAAAATAACAAAATGAGACTATTAAATGCACTAATAAGAAAAAAAATCCGATAGGTGGCGCATGGATCGAAATATTTCAAAAAATCGTATTTGCGGTCCGATTTGGTTCATATTTGGTGCTCATAATACATACATGAATAGAAAGCGAGGTATGAGAAAAATCGTCGCTAGGTGGGGCAAGTATCGAGATATCGTATTTGTGGTCCGATTGGGCTCATATTTGGAACACATATACATACATGAATAGAAAGCGGCCTGTGAAAAAAATCGCCGCTAGGTGGCGCAAGGATCGAAATATTCAAAAATATCGTATTCGTGGGCCGGTTTGGTCCATATTTGGAAAACATAATACATACATGAATAGAAGCAGCCTATGATGTGCGATTTGGCTCTTATTTGGAACAAATATTACATACAGTCCGGTAGAAGTGACATTAAAATATTTTGTAGTTCGAGGAGGGACAAGCATCGTGGCGCAGAGTCGAGTAAAGTCCTTGGAAGGATTATGTATTAAGGACTTAGATTGTAACAAATTGTCAGGAAAGAGTCCTTGTAATAATGAGTCACTAAATGAACTAAATATAATGAGAAATAATAGGCAATTAAATAAAGACTAAAAACTTGAAAATAAAATAATTAAAAAAAAAATTTTAAGTTAAACGGTTTTATTGAAAACAATACTTACATGAAGTAGTAATAATACTAAAAGCTAGAAAATAATTATGTAGGTCCTAGGTACTAGTCATCACACTCCTCATCAATTTAGGGCGTTGATCAGACAATTAAATAAAAGCGTTGAACGCGTCAATTTTCTATTGATAGTCTTAAGTAAGACCAAGTGAACTTTAATCAGGTTATGCGTCAAACGCTTTTATTTAATTGTGTGATCACCCTAAATTGATGAGGAGTGTGATGACTAGTACTTAGGACCTACATAATTATTTTCTAGCTTTTAGTATTATTATTACTTCATGTTAGTATTGTTTTCAATAAAACCGTTTAACTTAAACATTTTTTTTTTGATTATTTTATTTCATGTGCATATGAAGTATTACATTTTTTTTTTCTGAAACGGTCTAATGCATATACACAAGCAAATCAATAGGACTTGTTGTTTTGATACGTATTATACTAATGTTCCTACAAATAGATTTTGGCTATATTAATAATCGAGCCGACTGCGTTTGTAGTGCGTAGAAAAAGAAGTCATCCTATTTAAACAGTGTTGGAATTACCGTTTGCCACTTATTTGAACTCCATAAAAGAACGAAAAAAGTTATGTAGAATTGCCTATATGCGTTCGTCAGCGAATTGCTTTGTTTTGTTAGTCTTTGGCAAATCAGCCATACGTAAACACGTTATTGGAGTAGTCTTTGTTGAAGGACAAAAAACGACTAAATACGTAGTAGATCCGGAAAGCAGATATACTTTTCTGCATATAAAATTAGAACAAAAAAAATCAATATCACCAAAGCGGTAATATGCAGGGGAAGAACAAAATATAAAAACGTTGCATGGCGCCATGGAGTTGGAGAAATCCTTGTACCTCTGGGTCAACTGACAGCAGCGATGAATCGTCTGAAAGTCCATCACCTATACGAAAGCGTGCACAACAAAGATTACCACCATCTAATAATATTGGCGCTGCTAATAGTCTTTATCAAAATCCAAACTTTAATGCAACAACAAAATACATCACACCGGTGCTCTTCTCTACAAATCGTGGCTTACATCTGCGAGTCGCCAAAACTATGTCCAAATCTCATGCCGCTGCCGTTGGTGCGTACGGCTGTCCAAATACTGAAGGTAATAGTGGTGAAGTGCGTAATAAATGCAGTTGTGGCATAATCGGTGGTGATTGCGGCAACGAGAATAATTTACCCACCGCCAACTATGACAACGAAATACATTTTTGTGATTTGGAGCGTTGGGTAAGTATAAAAAATTAAGAGAAAAAGCACCGTCTCTAAGAAACGATCATTTAGTTTCAGTTCTTTTTTAGCGCGTTACCTTCTAGATGTTTATGGTTGAGTCCAACAAGTTGATTTTTCTTGCGCTAACTGAAAAAAAAACAAGAGAACTCAAGTCTTCACTTGGTTTTTTTTTATCGCAGTACGTACTTTTTGTTCAGAGCCGGATTAACCCTCAGCGGGGCTCCAGGCAACCATCAATTTGAGGGCCTCTTTTTTCACGTCTGTTCCCTTCTTTTTTCGATTAAAAAATACAGACTTATATCTTTCATAAAATTTTTTTTGTCACAATGTAATAATAACTATAAAATTACTATATACATTTTAAACATGTCATTTTCTACATTTGTTTTCGGCAAATTCATCAATTATATTGTAACGAATTTACTTGCAAATCCTCTTATTTGCAATCCTCTGATAAGTTCGAATCACTAAACTGTTGAATAAATAACTCCAATATTGAACAATGGAAAAATGGCCTTTATTAAAGTACTTCACAATAACACACAAACTGTGCAACGAATAGCTTAATAACCAAACTGATAGCTCAAATGAAACTCCACTAATCAAAATAATACTGCTATTGCTCGCTAGATATCGTCTTAGTCGTAACTGCTGATCAACTCAAACTAAAACTGAATTACTTCTTACTCGCCTGCATCGCTTTTATAGTTTACGCTGCATACTTCTAGGCTCTTCGATTTCCAGAAGTTACTAGTTCTTTCGGCTACAAAATCGCCAGCCACAACTACGTGCACAAATTATTGCTCTCTCTTGTGACAACTCAGATAAGGTATATGCATGTGTTTGTAGTTTACAGTCTCCCGCACACACATGAGCGTATAAGTAAATTCATCGGTGTGTGACATCTCATCTCTCGCTGCCTTGTATGTAAATGTTGCTCGTCGGAATGTGTACATATGTGTAGACGCAATTATTGATTCGTTTATGTAGATACATAATGATTGAATTATTGATGTGCATTCACGTCACTGCTTAGCATCGGCCTGGAGATGGCAGCACTCCTTAGTTTTGCTAATATTCGTAACACTGCCCTCCACCTAAGTCTGATCGTCCCGATCAGACAAATCTCCCAATCTAAACGCCGCTAGCATCGCCATATGTACCACTCTTCTACTCCGTGGTTTCCCAGTGGTTTATATGCGGTAGATGGTATCACTGATCTTCTTCACAACTTTGTACGGGCCTTCCCAACTGCACCGAAATTTGGATGGAACACCTTTCAGCCGGTGAGGGTTGTATAACAGTACCAAATTTCCCTCCCGGAAACCTTCCGAAATATTTTCCTTGTCGTACCTGTGTTCCATCTTACTACTCATTATCCTCGATCGTTCCCTCGCACTCTGTTGCTCGGCCAATGAAGAACTACTTCGCAGAGCTTGCGCTGGACGGATTTGCTTTGCATAATCAGTATCGTTCCGACGCTTCACAACAGTAGTGTGCCTTGGCTTGAAACCACCCTTGCATTCTTTCTTCGTTTTAGTACGTCCGCTAGGGCTTTTCAATGCCAGTTTTTCTCTCACAGGTACCTTCGGTTTTGATTTGTTTGGCCCATTTGTTCCATCAACCTTTACCTTTGAATTTCGTGGCCTTCGTTGAGTCTTCTCCACCAGTACCCGATTACTGCTGAACCCTTTTTCCAAACTAAATTTAAGTGGCACATCTTGGTTCTCATAACGCATCACCCTTCTCTGCATATCGATCTTGATGTCATGGTCAACCAAGAAATCCACTCCCAATATAACTTCATCAACAATCTCCGCCACAACAAATTTGTGTAGAACCATGACCTTCCCAATCAATACTTCACATATCACTTCTCCCTGAACTTGGTTATACTCGCCAGTGACCGTACGCAACTTTGCTCCAGGTAACGGTTTTACTCTCCTGTTGACCAAGTCAGATCGGATCAAGGAATGAGATGCGCCCGTATCTACAGTCAGTATTCGTTCGTTGCCATCCACATTCCCTCTGACGGTAAGACTGCTCGATTTTCTACCAATTTGCGACACAGATATCACAGGGCATTCAATAGCTGGATCTAGCTCTCTACCTCTTACTCGCTCTTGCTCATCTCCTCCAGCTTTGCGTTTACGCCCACTCACATTGTTGGAACTATTAAGGCCAAGATCGCAATGACGTGCAATGTGACCGGACTTCCCGCATTTGAAGCATTTGATAACTTTTTCACTCCCCTTTTGCGATCCTTTCAGCGCCTCCAATATTGCGTCTACCCACTCTGGCCTTTCTACTTCCACACGGCGTGCTTTGAAAACTGGCTTACACAGAAGCGACGCTGTTTCCTGAATCAGGGCTTGTGACACCGTTTCTGCGAATGTTGGCTTTGGGTTTGCGTATGTAGCCCGCTTCGTTTCCACATCTCGTATGCCATTTATGAAGCTCTGGATTTTTACCCTTTCAGTGTATTCCACGGGTGCGTCCGCATTCGCTAAATGTGCTAGCCTTTCAATATCCGACGCAAACTCTTGCAATGTTTCACCAGGCCTCTGGAAGCGGTTCAGCAACTCCATTTGGTATATCTGTCTCCTATGCTCAGTTCCGTATCGCCTCTCTAGAGCGCCCATCAATGCTTCATAACAGTTCCGTTCACTCTCTGGAATGGTTTGTAAAATCTCAGCTGCAGGCCCTTTCAACGCCATGAAGAGTGCAGCAACTTTATCTTCCCCATTCCACTTGTTCACTGCTGCGGTCTTCTCAAACTGTAGCTTGAAGACCTGGAAAGGAACAGAGCCGTCAAAAGATGGAGTTTTTACCTTTGTATTACTCGCTGAAGCAGCCGGCCGATTAAGTTGCAATTCCTGTATACGACCTCTCAACGCATCCACCTCTGCCTCGAATTTTTCTTCAAACTGCTTTATTTTCTCGTCCATACGCCCTTCGAGTTTTGATGATATACGCGCCTCTTGTTCTTTCAGTTGTGTTTCCATCTTTGATGTAATCTGTGTCGACATTTCTGAAATACGAGTCTCATGTGATTCCAGCTGGGATGCCATATATGTCTTCTGCTCTTCCAATTGTGATGTTATACGAGTTTCCTGCGATTCCAGTTGGGATATCATATACGTCTTCTGTTCTTCCATCTTCGATGTTATTCGTGTCTCTTGGGATTCCATCTGTGATGACATATACGTTTTCTGTTCTTCCAATTGTGATGTTACTTGCGACGCCAATTCTGTTACTGTCGATGTTTGAGCAGCTATTGCAGCCAATATCATGTTCAAGTCTGTACTGGTAACCGTCTGCGATGTTTCGTTTTTCTCTTCAATTTTTGTTGTCTCCTCGCCATCAAGATGAAAGACATACTCTTCCACATCAATTCCTTCTGCTTCCATTGCCTCTCGTAGCCGTGCCTGAAGTTCGAGTTTAACGCCGCTTGTATTCAATCCACGGCTCTCCAACTCCTTCTTCAGTTGCGGGATCTTCAATTCACTTAACTTTGACATGTCCAAGTTTATTCGAAGTCTTCGGAATTTATTCAACAATTCCTCTTCTGACACCAATTGTAACGAATTTACTTGCAAATCCTCTTATTTGCAATCCTCTGATAAGTTCGAATCACTAAACTGTTGAATAAATAACTCCAATATTGAACAATGGAAAAATGGCCTTTATTAAAGTACTTCACAATAACACACAAACTGTGCAACGAATAGCTTAATAACCAAACTGATAGCTCAAATGAAACTCCACTAATCAAAATAATACTGCTATTGCTCGCTAGATATCGTCTTTGTCGTAACTGCTGATCAACTCAAACTAAAACTGAATTACTTCTTACTCGCCTGCATCGCTTTTATAGTTTACGCTGCATACTTCTAGGCTCTTCGATTTCCAGAAGTTACTAGTTCTTTCGGCTACAAAATCGCCAGCCACAACTACGTGCACAAATTATTGCTCTCTCTTGTGACAACTCAGATAAGGTATATGCATGTGTTTGTAGTTTACAGTCTCCCGCACACACATGAGCGTATAAGTAAATTCATCGGTGTGTGACATCTCATCTCTCGCTGCCTTGTATGTAAATGTTGCTCGTCGGAATGTGTACATATGTGTAGACGCAATTATTGATTCGTTTATGTAGATACATAATGATTGAATTATTGATGTGCATTCACGTCACTGCTTAGCATCGGCCTGGAGATGGCAGCACTTCTTAGTTTTGCTAATATTCGTAACAATATCATCAACATCGATTTTGTTCAATAAATCTGACTCAATGGAAACTATACTTAACATCTCGAGTCGCTCTTGTCGCGTTGTAGCTCTTTCAGCAGGCATTTTATACGCGATACCCGTCGCCTCATAACGAGTATCAGTATTTTGTGATTCATCATCAGCAATGATTTCTAGAGCCTCTAATATGATTTCAAATGAATCGTAAACTGCATTCGTTGTTGTTGTTGTTGTAGCAGTGCTTCGCCCCAACTAATAGCTGCGACCGATCACAAATTGTCATCAATATCCTCTAACGGGAGTCCAAGGAAACTTGCTGTTTCAACAGGGGTGGGCCATAATGAAAGGGGTGTTAGAGGCGTCGCATTCGAATGTGCTTTCCAGCGTGTAGATGACAATGTCTTCAAAGTTTTCTCATTGTTTATTTTATTTTTTAATACGCCCAACGATAGGTGGAAGCGGGAAAAAAATTATATAATCATTTTCAGTTCTGATTATATTTTTCTTTCACTCTAGAATTTTATGTTTGTAAGAAAATTTGAGAAGTCTTTTTCATTTTTCGGGGGCCTCCTAAAATTGGGGGCCCCAGGCAACTACCTATTCTACCTACTTATTAATCCGGCCCTGCTTTTATTGCAACAACACTCATAGACATTTTATGGTATCCTGTCGTAGAGACAGAACTTAAAACTCGTGGAACACAGGGTCTCACCTTTCTTTAGCTGCAAAAGGTTCATATCGGCGGCAATATTCTTGCATGCAATGAACTGTGAAGTTCAGTACACAGCCTAATTATTCCAAAGGCAACCAAATTTTAGAAACAATATTTTTCAATTAGAACAGAGTTTTCCTCGGGGGTAAACCGGGTCCAGCTTTAATTTAATGATGATAAGTGTCCCGGTCCCTTAAGACGCTTTAAGAAGCACATTTTTCTTTCGGCAGAGCAAATAGACAATAATTGCATTGCTATCACAAATCGCGTAGTGCCAGGATTGGTGACTAATGCCGAAACAATTTTTCCAGCCTAAACTGCAAATGTCGGTTCTTGAAAGAGTGTTTTAGTTTAGTCGTCGAACAAATTTCCGTTAGCACTAAGATCACATTCAGTCTATCTAAGGTCCTTGCAAACCGACCAGTTCAATCTTGCCTTGTAGCTGAACATCTTGGATGCTATAGCGGCACAAATAACGTAACAGTATTTTCTGAGCTGGAGCAAGTAATTTTTAAAGAGATGCCAATTCATTAACTATTTCATGTCTCAGCTAGACTGTTACCATGGGAGGCATATATTAAATATATGAAGAGTTAATCCGGACAGGTAAGAATTTGAGTTAAACGATAAAGATGTGCTGGAGTAAATTTATTCTTCTTCGCCATGGTGGTTAGATTCTTCTCGTATGTCGTGTGTAGCCGTAACACATAACATGATTTGTAATGTTACGCAAATGGATGAAGAGTATGCAAAAGTATTGTTATTGTATTTTGTAGCAATAGAGATAGGTAGAGATAGAGAGATATGTAGGCAGTCCTCAAAGTTAGGCATAGTCGTATAAGATTTTTAGGGACCCCAGGAATTATATATGATTAAAAAATTGCCTGGTATCCATATCCGGCTAACGCTGAGTTTATCTGAGACAAATTGTTCGGAAATCTGTAATACGTATTTAAGTTTCAAAATCTTCCTAAATTAATACAAAAATTTATAAACTTATTTTTATCATTTTAGAGTACTAATCGTGCTAACACTATCAGCCTTGAAGATACTTTTATAGTGTCAAGACGCAAAAATAGTCTACCGAGCACCAACGGCTCATCGTACAATGAGAACAGTGGCATTTTAAATGATAGAATGCAACGGGGTAGTAGCATATTTTATGTGCCCAGCGGCAGTCGTCATGCACTTGTCATGCCACCTCGCAGTTTATACGAACGGAGTACGAGTATACAAAGCAATTTTGAACGATTTGGTGTACTCTAGAAACTTACTATTCCTATATATATTTCTGCTTTGATTGTATTTATATACAGCAGCTTTTGTTTCCTATTTAGTTTTGCAGTTGAGTATCGCATTCTGTTATATAAACTTCCTGTTTAATTTATACTTTAGGCCTGAAAAATTTAATTTTGTTAAAAAAAAAAAGATACAAGCTGCCAGATTACGGACACCACCTTGGTCTATCCTCTCTTCACGAAACTCTCCCCCTTTTTAAGTTAATAGTTGCTGTAAAAAAAGTTTCTGTGCATAAACATAGTCTCAGGAAACTAAATTTAATATAATAATCTAATTTAATCTAATTTAATAATTTTTTCAATTAAGAAAAAATGTATCATAACAATAATAATGATAAAATAATTATTGTTAGGCCTTGAGCTCGATTCAAACCCGCAAATTTATTATATATTATATCATTGTATTGATTTTGTGTTCAGATAATAAAAAGTTAAATACGCACAATTTTTAATACTTAGTACCTACATAAGTACATAAAATCTTGTTAAAAAATTAAAGAATATTGTTACAATATTAGCAACACTAAGGGGTACTGCCATCTCTAAGCCGATGCTAGACAGTGATATCATGCACATCCATAGATCAATCATTATGTATCTACGTAAACGAATCAATAATTGCGTCTACACATATGTATGTACGCATACGAGCAGCGCAGAAGCAATGCACAAACACATGCATATATTTTATCTGAATTGCTCACAAGAGAGGGCAATAACTTGTGCAAGTATTAAGGCTCCATTACTGATACTTAGCATAGACTTGACTTGGCTTGCGAACTGTCACTTACAGTTCTGTTAATTTAACATTGCATGTTACTGATTACTCAAAACTTAACTTGACTTAGAAGTCTGTTCAATTTTGATTTTCTATGTAAGTTCTAAGTGACGTTTACATTTTGAGATGCCATTTGTTTGTTTCCATTTCATTTTGACATTTTGTCATACAAATTGACATTTATTTAAAAATAAATTTCAACGCTGATTATGATAACAGGTTGTATGCGCCAAGTGGAGCATAATCGTGGCTAAGTGGCCAAGTTTACGCCAAGTCAAGTCAAGTCTACGCCAAGTCAAGTCAAGTCTATGCTAAGTATCAGTAATGGGGGCTTTACTCAAATGAGAAGTTATAAGCGTAGTTGTGACTGGCGATTTTGTAGCTGATAACTAACTAGTAAGTTCTGGAATGGAAAGCCTAGAAGTATGCAATGAGAAATCAAAAACTATAAAAGGCGCGACAGTAGAAGCGAGAAATCAGTTTCATTTGAGCTATCAATCAGTTTGGTTATTAAGCAAGCTATTCGTTGCAAAGTATAAGTGTTATTGTGAAGTACTTTAATAAAGGCCATTTTTCCATTATCCAATATTGGAGTTATTTATTCAACAGTTTAGCGATACGAACGTGGGCAGAAGATTGCAAATAAGGAGAATTGCAGTAAAATCGTTACAATATGTATATGTATGTATTATTAAATAATTATATATAAATAATTAAGATCGCGGGTTCGAATCGAGCTCAAGGCCTAACAATAATTTTTTTTTCATTATTATTGTTATGATAAATTTTTTCTTAATTGAAAAAATTTTTAAATTAGAATAGAAGAAAGAAAAAATTTTAGACAACTGCCAAAGCTCGTTGTATAGATCCATTTCGGGAACTGCTAAATTCCTTCATCGGCAACGTTTAGGCGCCGCTGCTATAGCCATTCAGCCACCACAGCGGTTTTTTGTTTGTCTTCATTAATCCTACTTCTATTCTGGTTCGTGCCAATTGATATTCACACCACTGCGACATCTGTTGCAGAATAGCTGTGAAAATTGGACTTGTTTGTTGGCAATGCTGCCATAGTGTCATATTTTATTGACACTTTTTTTCCCCGTGCTCTGGGATGTATTAACAATTTTTGTTGTTATATCGGCCTACTGATTTTAAGATCGCGGGTTCGAATCGAGCTCAAGGCCTAACAATAATTTTTTATCATTATTATTGTTATGATAAATTTTTTCTTAATTGAAAAAATTTTTAAATTAGAATAGAAGAAAGAAAAAATTTTAGACAACTGCCAAAGCTCGTTGTATAGATCCATTTCGGGAACTGCTAAATTCCTTCATCGGCAACGTTTAGGCGCCGCTGCTATAGCCATTCAGCCACCACAGCGGTTTTTTGTTTGTCTTCATTAATCCTACTTCTATTCTGGTTCGTGCCAATTGATATTCACACCACTGCGACATCTGTTGCAGAATAGCTGTGAAAATTGGACTTGTTTGTTGGCAATGCTGCCATAGTGTCATATTTTATTGACACTTTTTTTCCCCGTGCTCTGGGATGTATTAACAATTTTTGTTGTTATATCGGCCTACTGACAAAGAGTATATATTTGTTAAGAGGCGTCACTCGATACTTTGTTGTTGCCAAAGCAACCCTGTCATGTCGAATGTGATTCTCAAGGAAGTTTTGTTTAGTTTTTTTAAATTTAATCCTATATAGTTATGCGGTAAAGTGACTTTGCATAATTACGATTTTTGGAAAGAGAATTAATTAATTAATTTAATACAGTCAATAAAATAAACACAAATACCCCACGAAAATGTATAGAAGGAGTTTTTATAAATACATCTGATAAAAAAAACCAACGACTACCTTGAGAAAACATCGAGTAATTTGCTTTGGCAACAACAAAAGTATCGAGTGACGCCTCTTGACAAATATATACTCTTTGCTACTGATTTTAAGATCGCGGGTTCGAATCGAGCTCAAGGCCTAACAATAATTTTTTATCATTATTATTGTTATGATAAATTTTTTCTTAATTGAAAAAATTTTTAAATTAGAATAGAAGAAAGAAAAAATTTTAGACAACTGCCAAAGCTCGTTTTATAGATCCATTTCGGGAACTGCTAAATTCCTTCATCGGCAACGTTTAGGCGCCGCTGCTATAGCCATTCAGCCACCACAGCGGTTTTTTGTTTGTCTTCATTAATCCTACTTCTATTCTGGTTCGTGCCAATTGATATTCACACCACATTCACCACAAAAAACCGCTGTGGTGGCTGAATGGCTATAGCAGCGGCGCCTAAACGTTGCCGATGAAGGAATTTAGCAGTTCCCGAAATGGATCTATACAACGAGCTTTGGCAGTTGTCTAAAATTTTTTCTTTCTTCTATTCTAATTTAAAAATTTTTTCAATTAAGAAAAAATTTATCATAACAATAATAATGATAAAAAATTATTGTTAGGCCTTGAGCTCGATTCGAACCCGCGATCTTAAAATCAGTAGGCCGATATAACAACAAAAATTGTTAATACATCCCAGAGCACGGGGAAAAAGTGTCAATAAAATATGACACTATGGCAGCATTGCCAACAAACAAGTCCAATTTTCACAGCTATTCTGCAACAGATGTCGCAGTGGTGTGAATATCAATTGGCACGAACCAGAATAGAAGTAGGATTAATGAAGACAAACAAAAAACCGCTGTGGTGGCTGAATGGCTATAGCAGCGGCGCCTAAACGTTGCCGATGAAGGAATTTAGCAGTTCCCGAAATGGATCTATACAACGAGCTTTGGCAGTTGTCTAAAATTTTTTCTTTCTTCTATTCTAATTTAAAAATTTTTTCAATTAAGAAAAAATTTATCATAACAATAATAATGATAAAAAATTATTGTTAGGCCTTGAGCTCGATTCGAACCCGCTATCTTAAAATCAGTAGGCCGATATAACAACAAAAATTGTTAATACATCCCAGAGCACGGGGAAAAAAAGTGTCAATAAAATATGACACTATGGCAGCATTGCCAACAAACAAGTCCAATTTTCACAGCTATTCTGCAACAGATGTCGCAGTGGTGTGAATATCAATTGGCACGAACCAGAATAGAAGTAGGATTAATGAAGACAAACAAAAACCGCTGTGGTGGCTGAATGGCTATAGCAGCGGCGCCTAAACGTTGCCGATGAAGGAATTTAGCAGTTCCCGAAATGGATCTATACAACGAGCTTTGGCAGTTGTCTAAAATTTTTTCTTTCTTCTATTCTAATTTAAAAATTTTTTCAATTAAGAAAAAATTTATCATAACAATAATAATGATAAAAAATTATTGTTAGGCCTTGAGCTCGATTCGAACCCGCGATCTTAAAATCAGTAGGCCGATATAACAACAAAAATTATAAATAACTAAGTAAACTATAAATCTCAAATACACAATTTTAAGATCTCTCAAATCAAAAATAATCTATATATCGTTAGCGCTTAACCAACAAATTGGAAATTTTACAGGAAAAGCACAAACATTTTTATCTGTATTTAATAAGCGAGACATGCTCATATTGTTTTATACAATTGTTTTTTGTTATTGATATTAGAGAAAAATTACAAAGTTTACAAACGGCGATGGTCACTAGGACATGATTCTGAATTTCTCTTCTTCAACTAGCTTTTCGGGAGCTGAGTATTGAACTCGAAATCTCCAACCTGCAAACTTCATACTAGGGCAAAAGGCACTCAGAGTAAGCATTGCTTATAAAGCTCTGCTAAAAATCCAATGTTACTAAGCTCTTGAAGGTGCGCATACAAATATTCCATAAAATTAGAAATAACAAGTAAGGAAGGCTAAGTTCGGGTGTAATCGAACATTACATACTCAGCTGAGAGCTTTGGAGACAAAATAAGGGAAAATCACCATGTAGGAAAATTAACCTAGGGTAACCCTGGAATGTGTTTGTATGACATGGGTATCAAATGGAAGGTATTAAAGAGTATTTTTAAAGGGAGTGGGCCATAGTTCTATAGGTGGACGCCATTTCGCGATATCGCCATAAAGGTGGACCAGGGGGACTCTAGAATGTGTTTGTACGATATGGGTATCAAATGAGAGGTGGTAATGAGTATTTTAAAACGGAGTGATCCTTAGTTCTATAGGTGGACGCCATTTCGGGATATCGCCATAAAGGTGGACCAGGTGTGACTATAATATGTTTGTACAATATGGGTATCAAATTAAACGTATAAATGAGGGTTTTAAAAGGAAGTGGCCCTTAGTTGTATATGTGAAGGCGTTTTCGAGATATCGACCAAAATGGGGACCAGGGTGACCCAGAACATCATGTCGGGTACCGCTAATTTATTTATATATGTAATACCACGAACAGTATTCCTGCCAAGATTCCAAGGGCCTTTGATTTCGCCCTGCAGAAGTTTTTCATTTTCTTCTACTTAATATGGTAGGTGTCACATCCATTTTATAAAGTTTTTTTTACGTTATATTTGCGTCAATAAACCAATCCAAATACCATTTTTCATCCCTTTCTTCATATTTGGTATAGAATGATGGCATTTTTCGTAATTTTCGATATCGTGGTCATAGTCCGATTTCGGCCATTTTAAAGTGAATTCAGATAAGTACGTGAACTAAGTTTAGTAAAGATATATCGATTTTTGCTCAAGTTACCGTGTTAACGGCCGAGCGGAAGGACAGACGGTCGACTGTGTATGAAAATTGGACGTGTATTCAACCGATTTCGCCCATTTTCACAGAAAACAGTTATCGTCATAAAATATATGCCCCTACCAAATTTCACAAAGATGGGTAAATTTTTGTTCGACTTATGGCATTAAAAGAATTCCACACAAATTAAACGAAAAAGGGCGGAGCCACGCCCATTTTAAATTTTTCTTTTATTTTTGTATTTTGTTACTGGAGTTACTTGTTACTGGAGTTGAATGTTGACATAATTTACTTATATATTGTAAAGATATAAAATTTTTTGTTAAAATTTGGCTTTACAAAAAATTTTTTTTTAAAAGTGGGCATGGTCGTTCTCCGATTTTGCTAATTTTTATTAGCACACATGCAGTAATAAGAGTAACGTTCCTGCCAAATTTCATCATGATATCTTCAATGACTGCCAAATTAAAGCTTGCAAAACTTTTAAATTACCTTCTTCTAAAAGTGGGCGGTGCCATGCCCATTGTCCAAAATTTTACTAATTTTCTATTCTACGTCAACCCACCTACTAAGTTTCATCACTTTATCCATCTTTGGTAATGAATTATCGCACTTTTTCGGTTTTTCGATATCGAAAAAGTGGGCGTGGTTATAATCTGATTTCGTTGTTGTTTTAATAGCGATAAGGTTGCTCCCGAAGGCGAAGATCCGGTACGCTCCGGTAACAGCACCATTAAGGTGCTAGCCCGACCATCTCGGGAACGATTTATATGGCCACATTAAACCTTCAGGACGTCCCTCCCTCCCCACCCTCAAGTTCCATGAAGATCTTGGGGTCGCCAGAGCCTCGTCTGTTAGTGAAACAGGATTCGCCGCGGATAGGTGAGGTTGACAATTGGGTTTGGAGAAGCTGTATATTGCGCTGGCAACCTGAAGGGTTGCACTACACAGCCCCTTGAATCTGGTATTTTAGTCGCCTCTTACGACAGGCATACCTACCGCGGGTATATTCTGACCCCCTAACCCGCTGGGGAGTCTAATTTCGTTCATTTTAAATAGCGATC
Organism: Eurosta solidaginis; assembly: GCF_040869045.1. Classification (NCBI taxonomy): domain Eukaryota; kingdom Metazoa; phylum Arthropoda; class Insecta; order Diptera; family Tephritidae; genus Eurosta; species Eurosta solidaginis. Next base: position 49,645,072 of record NC_090319.1, read on the forward strand.
TGAAATGAGTGCCCAGGAACCTACATACCGAATTTGATCAAGATACCTCAAAATTTACTCAAGTAATCGTGTTTACGGACAGACGGACGGACGTGGCTAAATGAATTTCTTTTTTCGCCCAGATCATTTTGATATATAGAAGTCTATATCTTACTCGATTAGTTTATGCCGTTACGGATTACCGTTATGCGAACAAAATTAATATACTCTTAGAGCTCTGCTCAGCTGAGTATAAAAACATATAGAATTAGTATGTACCTAATAGTGTATAAAAGAATAGCAACAAAAAGGCAATACTTAGAGATCAATTGCAAAGCGAGCAGCGGGGCATTCATATTCACACTTAATTTTTGGAGGCAAACTCCGTTATTATTTATTCTAAAACTTCAAATTTTTTTTACTGGGGGTTATTTTAATATACCTATCAAAATCTGTGAAAAACCCTGCTTCATAGAATCTGATGGCTAGGTCTTTTGCGAATTAAGCGATATAATTGGCTTTCCGGACATAAAAGTTTCTAAAATTTTAGCCTAGCCAAAGAAATAACCCTGTACCAAATTTCAAGCAAATCACGCCATAGTCTACCCTTGGTCTATCAGCTTTGCTGCAGGTGCTAATCTTCAATCAACTACATATTTTGGTAGACATAAGGTATCCAAAACATCCAGAAGAGGAACGCACTCCCCCTAGGGAAACGCGCGTCACTCTACCTCAACTTCGATCTGGATACTGTAACAGGTTTAACTCTTACCTATCCAGAATCAACTTTCCTGCTTGCAATGTATCCCCACATACACCAACCATCTCTTCAACTGTAATGTGGAACCAACGCCTCTAACACTCCTCTCACACTATGGTCCACCCCTGTTGAATCTGCAAGTTTTTTTGAACTCCCGTTAGAAGACATTGATGACAATTTGTGATCGGTCGCACCTCTTGGATGGGGCGAAGCGCTGCTACATCAAAAACAGCAACATAAGCTACAGTCCGCTATGAGTTCGCAACTTGCAGATGTCGAGACCCTAGACAACTTTAAGTATTCTCCCAGAGGATAGGGTTATTTTGTATGCCTTCAGCCTTTGTGAGACTTTTAAAATAAGTATGGATTTAATATTTCAGAAAGTGTTTGAAAAGTATTTTGTAGCTATTACAAATTTGGTTCATATCCTACTAAAGAACTATCAAAGCGGCATCACTATCCCAGACCTTCAGGGAATTGTTATCGTGACAAAACGAAATTCCCCCCACCCCCCCCCCCCCCCCCCTCTTATAAAAAATTGCGTTGTTACGATATGTCGGGTTTGGAATCCATAAGTGTGACGTAACCTGACTAGCTCTTAGCTCAGCACTTTTCCCGATATCTAAATCAAATCTAACTTGTCTACCATTAGGCCTTTAAGGTTTCCTTGAAAACCTCAAAAAGTTTGAATGTATTCATAGTGTTATCAAAAGTTTGCTCTCAACGACCAAACTGAAAAATCCTATCAGATACCAGGAGCTATGTTATAAAAAACCTCCGTCCTCTTGGCAAACAATAGAAGCATTCTAGGACAAGGCAACGAGCACAAAACGTGCTAAAGCGTTTTCTCATTTAACGCCAGAAGGCAGCGCCCAGTTAGAATACCCATGATGGATATGAGCTTACAGTCCTCTACTTTCAATGATAAGAGTAACTTTGTTAGTCTAAGGTTGTAAGACATGAACATGATCTTCGACACTTAAAATGATTTTTCTTCAATTTCCTTTATTGACTACAAAATAAGTTTGTCAAATAAAAAACACACTGATACACTAACAACATATATTTTTTATTTGGCACAACAAATGCATTTCGGACAGACCTGCTGTCCATCATCAGCGACGCGCTACTAAAACAAAGGAGTCAAGAACGCTTCCCAAGGCAGTCGGTTCTATGTACCGGAGCGACTCGGGATTTTTCCCGACCAAGGACTGTCATTTCAGTGTGACCCCATTTAATTTGTTTCGTCCCTCCCACAAATTGTCATCCTCCCAGCAGCTCCTTGCAGCAGGACTGCTACATATTCTCTTACTCCGGGAAGGTATCGAACCCAATCCGGGTCCGTCTCCTGACCTCGGTCCTGAGAAATGGTTTTGCTGCATTTGCCAGAAAAGAATATTTTTAGGACGGTCATACTCTGTTCAGTGTGTCTCGAGCAAGGGATGGTTGCATCGGACAGGTTGTTCTGGGCTTGATCCCAAAACCCGACGTCCACGTAACTTTTATATATATTTTGTGGCTCCTTGCTGCTCACGCCCAAGGGCGTCCCGTAGTCTACGCCTAAGCGTATCCCCACTACCTTCCAGCAGCTTCGCTGCTCAGCAAGCCACAACAAGTACCCGCTGCTGCTCGCGCCCCACTGCGCCAACAACTCAAACAGCTGATACCACTCATAACTACTACCTTCGTAGTAGAGCTGGTAGCAATGCTGAGCATCAGCCCCTGCCCCAGTCTTCTTCTCCCCCCCCTCTTTTCTGGCAGAAATCGTGCAGGTCAGGGAAACAGACTCTTAGTCCCTGCCTCCGTTTGCACCGTCTGCCAGCACAGAATATATAGGTTTGCGACATCCGCTCAATGCAGCTCCTGCCTTGGGTGGTGCCACTTTCCTAGATGTTCTGGTCTCCGCGACGGCAACCCCTCGACGGGTTTCATCGCGCCATGCTGCCAGGTCGCAAACCCAAATCATCCGGGTACCCAAATGCTTGCCCAAGGGCGCCCAGGCCCAAGGCCACAACAGCAATTGCGTCCTGGCCTTCCACAACCTAGGCGTAGTCACCCGTAACTTACCCCTAGAGTGGCGGCGTCACCCCTCATGCACTTCAGAATTCTGCAGTTCAACTGTAATGGACTAACTGGGAAGATTACGGAGATAGTCGATTTCATGAAGCGGAACAACATCCGCATTGCTGCGATTCAAGAGACTAAACTCACAGCAAGATCTGCATTGCAGACCTGCTCTGGTTATAATGTCCACAGGAAAGACCGCGAGAGCGGAAATGGAGGCGGCCTCGCGTTTATTATACACCACTCTGTGCAATATTATATATTTGATCCTGGCATCGACCGCAGGGACAATGTCTTAGAACGTCAAGGCCTATCTGTCCGGTCAGGCGATGCAAATCTAGAAATCATCAACATCTACATCCCTCCTGTCACCTGTTGCCCCAGTGGATACCGCCCTAATATCGAGGCATTATCTTAGGCGATTTCAATGCCCATCACGACCTATGGCATTCAAACTTGCGGGCGGACAGTAGGGGTGAGATGTTGGCGGATCAAATAGACGAAACGACATTCTGCACAATAAACGGAGACGCCCCCACACGTATGGTAGGAAGCTGTCATAGCTCGCCAGATATCTCAATCGTGAGCGCAGAACTCGTAACCTGCCCATACTTATTTCGTTCGAGCGTACCGCCAACTTCATCGTCACCGAAAAACGCACTTTCATAAACTTCAAAAAAGGAAAGTGGGAAGAATATAAATCTGCAACAGACAGCAGCTTTGCTGCCCTCCCTATCCCGACTGATGCCCGCCAAGGGGAGCGTGCCTTCCGTAAGGTCATTGAATCCGCCTCGGCACATTTCATTCCCGCCGGGAGAATTCCCGAAATCCGGCCCCACTTCCCGGCGGAGGCCGCGAGCTTAGCGAGGGAACGCGACCTTATAAGACAGCTTGATCCAGGCGATCCCCAAATAAGGGATATAAACCAACGCATCAGATTGCTTGTGGACGAAGACAAGCGGGCGAAATGGGAAGAGCACCTAAGAGGTTGTAACCTCTACCGGTGTAGGTAAACTTTGGTCCACCGTAAAGTCCCTATCGAATCCGACTAAGCACAAAGATAAAGTTTCCATCGCCTTTGGCGATAAGGTGCTGTCGGATGCGAAAAAATGTGCAAGCGCTTTCTGCCGACAATATATAATGCATCCTACGGTCGACAAAGATAGACGGAGAGCCAATAGACACGCACATAAACACAAACTCAGCGCGTCACCAATTACCATCACCGCTAGAGAGGTTGAGGACGCCATTGGTCGCGCTAAACCATCCAAAACAGTGGGCCCAGACGGCATAGCCATGCCGATGCTTAAAAACCTAGGGAAAGAGGGTTTCAAATATTTAGCGCATGTCTTCAACCTGTCTCTTTCCACCTTTGTCATACCCGAGAAATGGAAAATGGCCTAGGTGGTCCCGCTACTAAAGCCTGGGAAACCAGCTAACGTAGGTGAGTCATATCGTCCGATATCTCTCCTATCGCCAGTGGCAAAGACGCTTGAAGCCATTTTGCTCCCTTATTTCCAAGCACATTTGCAGCTAGCCCCTCATCAGCATGGCTTCAGAAAACTCCATAGCACTACCTCCGCGCTAGATGTCATTAGCACCCAGATAAATTGCGGTTTGAATCAATATCCCCACCATAGAACAGTACTCGTAGCGTTAGACCTATCAAAAGCTTTTGATACGGTCAACCATGGCTCGTTACTGCAAGACCTGGAAGGGTCTACCCTTCCCCCATGTCTTAAAATGTGGACCGCAAATTATCTGGGTGGTCGGCAGGCATCGGTGCAATTCAGAAACGAAACATCAAAACAAAGGAGAATTAAACAAGGGGTGCCACAGGGTGGTGTCCTATCACCGCTTTTGTTTAATTTCTACATATCTAAGCTACCTTCACCACCGGAAAGAGTCACAATCGTTTCCTACGCCGATGACTGCACAATAATGGCCACAGGCCCAGGCCCAGAGATCGATGAGCTATGCAATAAAATAAACGGCTATCTCCCTGATCTCTCCAGTTTTTTCGCCTCGCGAAACCTGGCATTGTCACCGACTAAATTTTCCGCGACCTTATTTACAACATGGACGCCCCAACACTACGCTACCGACTGTCCTACACCCCAAAATCTTGGGTGTGACGTTTGATCAGGATCTACATTTTGGTGCGCACGCAACCGCAATTGTTCCAAGAATTCAGAGCCGTAATAAAATCCTCAAATCCCTTGCTGGCAGTACCTGGGGAAAAGATAAAGAAACGCTCTTGACCACATACAAAGCAATTAGCCAGCCGATTACGTGCTACGCGTCACCCATATGGTCGCCAAGCCTAAAAACCACCCACTGGAAGAAACTACAGGCCTGCCAAAATACTGCTCTCAGAATCGCCACGGGCTGTCTTCTTATGTCCCCAGAACACCATCTGCATAATGAGGCGAGAATACTCCCCATCAGGGAGAGAAATGAGATGCTGACCAAACAGTTTCTGTTGAATACCCAGAAACCTGGGCATCCAAACAGACATCTGATTGATGAGCCAACACCGCCTAGGGGCTTAAGGAGTCATCTCCGTAAGCATTTTGAGGAAATACGGCACCTGAGAACCCAGCCGTATGAAGCGAAAAAACACAAGCAGGTCCTTGGTGAACTCCATAGACAGGCGTCGGACCTTTATGTCGGGAATTGCCCGGTGAATCCAGTACTTGAAGAAAAATATCCAGTACTCGCAGAAGAAGAACGCATACTCCGCAGGGAAACGCGTGTCACTCTTGCTCAACTTCGTTCTGGATACTGTAACAGGTTAAACTCTTACCTATCCAGAATCAACCCCGACATACAAAATGTATGCCCCGCTTGCAATGTGTCCCCACATGACACCAACCATCTCTTTAATTGTAATGTGGAACCAACGCCTCTAACACCCCTTTCCTTATGGTACACCCCTGTTGAAACGGCAAGTTTCCTTGGACTCCCGTTAGAGGATATTGATGACAATTTGTGATCGGTCGCGGCTATTAGGTGGGGCGAGCATTGCTACAACAACAACAACAACAACAACAGTCAAGAATATAAACAAAATAGAAAATATTAGCAATATTATGGCAATTACAAAACAACGTACATACATATGTATGTAATAAATTTAAGAAAAAAGAGGGGAATTTATGTTCCCGTTGTCAGCATTCATGGCAATCTTGGTTTTTGTGATGTAGAGAGATTCGTAAGCGTCTAACTTTCTGTTGTTGTGCACCGCATTGTTTACTATAGTGCACCGCTTTTATTAAATGAAGACTCTCTTCTACAGTGCCGATGCTGTGCTTTGTTGAGCTGTCGTCATTTGTGTGAATGTGCGCTGCTACTGCGGACCGATGAATTTGTTTATTGTTGGCGTGCTTTTCGTGTTCTTTGAAACGAACAGAGATTTGCCTTCTAGTTTGTCCAACATATTTTGCATCGCAACCCAGGCAGCTAATTTGGTAAATGCCGCTACGCTCAAGCATTGGGACAGTATCTTTTGTGGAGCCCAAAATGTTTTTCAATTTGTTGTTGTTTGTGTATACGATTTTCATTTCATTCTTTTCAAATATGTTCGTTAAATTATTGGTGATAGCAGGAAAATACATAACTAAATGGTATGCGTGCTAATTTGTTTGTTTTAATTTCTTTATTTTGAGCGAAGAGAGTAGTTAAATTGTTTTTGTAGTGTAAGTTGGAATGTTTTTTTATTAGTTTATCGATGAGTTTCTTGTCAAAGCCATTGGTAGTTGCGAGATCAATAATTTTTGTATACTCGTTTTTATAATTAGTTACGGAGAGTGGTAAATTCACAAGGCGATAAACCAATGAATGAAATGCAGCTATTTTGGTTTGATAGGGGCAGAAAGAATCACGTGTGATTAAACGGTCAGTTGAGGTGGGTTTTCGATATACCGCATAGTCAATTTTATTGTTTACTCTTGTGCATTTCAAGTCTAAGAAATTTATGGAGTTTTGTTCATCTTCCACTTCAACTGTGAATTTTATGCTGTCGTATTTGTTGTTTATTGTGTCTAATGTGTGTTGCAGTTCTTGTTTTTTAATTATGCAAAACACATCGTCGACGTATCTGATCCAAATTCGAGGTAAGACACCTTCTGTTTTAAATCGTTTTCGAATTTGGTCATGAATGCTTCTGCAATTAGTGGTGACAGTGGGTTTCCCATGCTGGTACCGAAGTCATTAGAATAAAACTTATCTCTGAAGGCAAAATAATTGTGGGACATACAAATCTGGGATGCTTCAATTAAAACTTTTATTTCATCCGGGTTGGCCTGTTTGTTTTCCAGGTGTTTTCGAAGAGACTCTATAGCAATATCAACTGGGATGCTCGGAAACAATGCTGTTACGTCGAAGGATGCAAAAATTTCACCTTCATGGATTTCTATATCTGTGGTTCTGTTAACAAATTCGAAGGTGTTTTTTATGCTGGCACCCTCAAAATTTCCATATTTGCTCAACTCATTTACCAACCATTTTGCGACGCGAACCAACGGTGATGATGTATTGGAGACGATTTTCCGCATCTTTTCTCCTTCCTTATGGACCTTTGGCAAACCGTACATTTTGGGTACACTAGGATTTGGCACCAAAAAGGTGTATTTATTGGTCTTAAAAACTTCGCAAATTTGTTTGATGATTATTTTGGCGTCATTAACCATACGATTAAGCGGGGATCGTTTTAAAAGTTGTAAACCATCTTCTTCGATAGAGAGATGCATTCGGCGGTCGTAGTCTTTTTTGTCCATAATAACGACTCTATTACCTTTATCGGACTTCATATAGTAGACGTCCTTCTCTTTTAAGTGTTTAATCGTTTTGATTACTTCTGGTATCTGACGTTTTTTAAGTTTGAGTTTAGCATTTGTTATTGCTTTCATTGCTGTTTCACGAATTGTCTTTGTGTACTTAATGGTTTGAACTGAATGGCGGATTCAATATCTACGATGGAATCTTCTACATTCCTGGACATTGTGTGGGGGGTAAAATTTAGATCTCTATTTAATAGATCTAGTTCTTCATCGTTGAGCATGGCGGTAGATAGGTTCATTACGAGGTTTTTTACTGGGCGAATTTCAGGGCGGGCTTTTGGGTGTTGACTAAGTTGTTCCTCGATGAGTCTTTTTAATTTGCCATTTTGTATATTGCGCTTTTTCTTGAAGCTGTTATGGCATTGTTCGAAGAATTTTTGTTGGTTTTCCATGAAAATTGCAATTGACTCCTTTGTTTTAGTAGCGCGTCGCTGATGATGGACAGCAGGTCTGTCCGAAATGCATTTGTTGTGCCAAATAAAAAATATATGTTGTTAGTGTATAGGTGTGTTTTTTATTTGACAAACTTATTTTGTAGTCAATAAAGGAAATTGAAGAAAAATCATTTTAAGTGTTGGCAGACTACAAACCTTAGGTTCGGCTATTTTAATAAATAAATAGTTCTCACACAGTTTATGATCTTCGACACTTTGCAGTCTAGTTCCGCGCTTGGTTACATGCCTTTCCTGGCTGGTCGATCATGTGCAATACTCGCCTAATCTGATTGGGACGTCTACGGTACATATTTCGAGAGATTCACCCTTTTTAGCTAGAACCTGAAATGCCATTAAAATCCTATATCTAATATTTGGTGGTCACCGTGGTGTGGTGGTAGCGTGCTCCGCCTACAACGGCGAAGATCCTGGGTTCGATTCCCGGCCAACGCAACATCAAATATTTAAAAACAAGTTTCTTCAATTAGAAAAAAGTGCTTACAAGCGGGGTCGCCACTCATCTGCCTTGCAGATGCTGTTCGGGTTCGGTCCCGTACCGCCAATTTGAAGAAAAAGTTAAAGCAGCACGATGCAAATTGGAAGAGAAGCCTAAAATCTTTTCGGAGGTTATGTATTGTGGCTGTGTGAATGTTGACATCACTAGGCTGTTAGTAAATAATCACGCAACAACAAAAACATTATAGCGAGCCACACTGCTGTACATGAACACATGAATCATCATTTACACATATACATACAAGGCAACGAAGAGATACTCACAAACACATGTAATCATCAGTTGAAATTGTTACTCACACATACACACGCATATATGTCGCTCAATTACCAAGCAGGAGATACAGCAATTCTAGAACGCGAAACGTCTAGACTTTAGTAGAAATATGCGAATGAAGCAGCGGAGAGTATAAAAGCAGCGCAAGCTGAGTAGACAGTAATCAGTTTGATTTAAACACGCTATTAGTTATGAAGTGAAGTATAATTGTGAAGTACTCCCAAAGTAATCTAAATGAACACTAGTTTGCAATACTGAACATTGGAATGATTTATTCAACAGTTTAGCGATTCGAACGTTAGCAGAAGGTTTCAAATAAGCGGAATTTCCCTAAATTCGTTACAGAATTTTTTTTTTAATATACTGTGACGAGTATGAGTTACACTAAGTGATACTCACATCCCTAGTCTAAGTAGCTAAGTAGCTAAATGAAGTCACAACAACAATAAAGCAGACAGTCACTTGTATCTACATAAACGAATCAATCATTATGTCTACACATATGTACGTATACGCAGCTGAGAAGCAACGCACAACCACATTCATATACCTGAGATACTCCCGAAAGTATGCAATGAAGCTATAAAATCGTGCATCTGTAGTTGCAGCTGAGAAATTTGATAGCTGATGGCCAACTAGTAGATTCTGGAAATGGGAGCGCCTAGAAGATGCGAACGAGGAAATCAGAGAGTATAAAAGGCGACACCAATAGAGGCGCTAGAGTCAGTTTCAATTAAGCACGCTATCTGTCGGGCAATAGTAGAGTTATTTATTGTGAAGTACTTTAATAAAGGACATTTTGCATTATTAAATATTGGAGTTATTTATTCAACAGTTTAGTGATTCGAACTTAGCAGAAGGTTGCAAATAAGAGGATTTGCAAGTAAGCTCGTTACAATACAAAAAAAAAATTCTCACCCAGCATACATATCCGTTTTTATCCGACTATCACCTACCTTTTCTCTCTTACAATAAAAACACCAATATTGTTTTTTGTTTACTTTTTACAAATATTCTGGTTTTTAAAACTTTATTCATCATTCTCACACTTCCATATTTTTGGGTTTTTTTTCATATTGTTGTTATGCTATTCGCAAATTGTATATTAACACTAAAAATACTTACTGTATAAACATATTTGCATAATTCACCACCACATTTCATTAAATCGTTTTTTATTAAATATATAATTTTTTTACTCAATTTAATTTAAGTTTTTTCTGCTGTTACGGTTTAATTTAATTATATTATTTCATGCATACAATTTGCACAAAAATACACATTTCCATCACGAAATATTACTCTGTATAGGCAAAAGACGATATTTTAAATGATAGCAAATTATGAGCTTCAAGAATGCCATTCACGTACATATTTTTAACGTAATAAAGTGTGTAGTGTGCATTCATTACCTATATATTTTTTTATTTATTAATTTTTTTAATTTTTCATCACACACAGTTTCGTCATATTCAAACTTTACACTGTCATACATACATATTTTTTTTTTGTTAAGCTTATAATCTAAAATTGCTAAATTTATAAATTTTTTTCTCACTTTTCTATAAACAATTTTTCACCGTGTATGCGCACTAGGGTGCTTCTTAAAAGAAACAAATTTATGTTTCTTTTGAACAGATTTTTCGTTTCTGTGCGAAATAAATATGTACTTTATTAATTATTAATTGATAATAAGCTGTTTTATAGCGAATTTTTGGAATCTTTATATAAAAAAATTGTATTAAGACAGCTTGGGTTGCAAGATTTAGGTTCCCAAATCAGGCACACCAAAGCGACTAAGTGATGCTAGAATAAGGTCAACTGTCATCGAAAAGTTACTGGGATACTTAACTTTTTAGCAACGCAAGCAAAATTTTGAAGGTCGTGAAGACAAAAGCAATCCCTGTATTGAAAAATTCGGTGTGAGTCAATCTTGGATGTCTCAACAAGGCATAATCCCACACACTCTGTGAAAGTTGTCCAAGAATGGTATTGCATCATGTACCGCAGCGGGGGTTGCTATAACAATCGAAGGTTTGCCCAAGTCTTTCATATAGACAAGTTTAAGAACTAAAAATTCTAACCCAGCGAGTTAGGGGATCAGAATATACCCGCGGTAGGTATGCTTGTCGTAAGAAGCGACTAAAATACCAGATTCAAGGGGCTGAGTAGCGCGACCCTTAAGGTTACCAGCGCAATATATAGCTTCTCCAAACCCAATTGTCAACCTCACCTATCCGCGACGAATCCTCTTTCACTAACAGACGAGGCTCTGGCGACACCAAGCTCCTTATGGAACTTGAGGGTGGGGAGGGAGGGACGGCCTGAAGGTTTAATGTGGCCATATAAATCGTTCCCGAGATGGTCGGGCTAGCCTCTTAATGGTGCTGTGTTACCGGAGCGTACCGTATCTGTATCCGGCAAAGGACCATCAACATCGATAACACTCCTCAAAACCTTCGGGGAGCAACCTTATCGCTACAACAACAACAACAACAACTAAAAAGTCTGTTCATTATAAACTATACATAAATGGAAAGTTGAATACTTTGCGCCCCTTTTATGGCCAAACTATAATTCTAATGCCCGGTTTTTCAGTGCGAGTTTAAACTACAGTTAAAGTTGCCATGAACAGAAAAATTTTATGTTATCCAACAAAGTGGCAAGGTTAAACTCTAGTCAACTTAAGCTATAGTTTAAACTTGCACTGAAAAACGGGGCATAAAGACTTATAGTTTGTATCGATAGGTTTTCTCAAGGAGCAGTGTAGGCTTTGAAAAAAAAATTAAAAATAAATTTAAAAATGACATCACTACAAATGCCAACCTCATATACAAACTATTAGACTCTATTGACGAATTACATATTTAGTATACATTTAAAATCTGGATATCTGACGCATGAACTTGAAACCGAAAAAGAGAAAGGAAATGTGAAAATTCGAAAGCGGAACCAAAACTATCAACATACTGCAAGGCGAATTCAGTACCAGATGCTGTTATCACAACAGCTGATTCCTACTTCTTGATTATTTTCCATACAACGCCTTGTAATTTAACAAGGCGAATTCATTACAGGTGGTGTTATCCCAACAGCTGATTGCTTCTTCTTGATAATTTTCCATACAAAGCCTTGTACAACAAAATGTCAGTTAATCGAAATCTATGAAAATTTTCTTTTGACTTGATATTCTTCTGCACGGCGAATTGGTTGAATTCGCTTTGCCACCACCTGGTATGGATTCGCCTTGCCATATTGATAACTGCGGCAGAAACCGAACCAAAACGCGTTTCGTATTTAGTATAGATTTAAAATCTGGAATTCTGACGCAGAAAGCTGAAACGGAAACCAGAGTCCTAATAGAGGTAGCATGCAGGGATCATAAGCCTTACGTTATGGTCTTAAATATTATATGTGGTTTACTTACTGACTACTACAGTGATGGATTTCTACCACTGGGCGAACTCTAGTGATAAGTGTTTTTTTATTCGCACAGAAACGAAGCATTCGTGTCTTTTTGTAGACAAATTTGTTTCTTAGTCACCCTAATGAGCACGTATGATTTTTTATGATGTGATTTTTTTGTAATTGTGCTTTTTCGTCTTAGATATAGCGTTTCTGATTTTTACTTCGGCCATTTTATGCTAAATATCTTTTTTAATGTTCGCCTTTTTTACATACATAGCAAGGCAAATTCAGTACCAGGTAATGTTATCCCAACAGCTGATTGCTTCTTCTTAATTTTTTTCCACACAACGCCTTGTACAACAATATGTCAGTTAATCGACATACAAGGGGAATATATACCAGGTGGTGGCAAAGCGAATTCAATCAATTCGCCGTGCAGATGAATGTCAAGTCAAAAGAAAATTTTCATAGATTTCGATTAACTGACGTTTTGTTGTACAGGGCTTTGTATGGAAAATTATCAAGAAGAAGCAATCAGCTGATGGGATAACACCACCTGTAATGAATTCGCCTTGATCGACATACAAGGTGATGGCAAAGCGAAATCAACCAATTCGCCGTCCAGAAGAATGTCAAGTCAAAAGAAAATTTTAATTGATTTCGATTAACTGACATATTGCTGAAGAAGGCGTTGTATGGAAAATAATCAAGAAGAAGCAATCAGATGTTGGATAACAACACCTGGTACTGAATTCGCCTTGATTTCGATTATCTGACATATTGTTGTACGTTGTATGGAAAATAATCAAGAAGAAATAATCAGCTGGTGGGATAACAACGCCTGGTACAGAACTCGCCTTTAGCTTGACTAAATTTATTTATTTATTTTTTTGATTCAACATAAATTTTTCGCTTTTATTTAACAAAAAAAAAAAAAACAATTGAAAGCTAATGCTAGTTTTATGGGATATGAAAAAAAATTTTATCAAACGGCTAGAGTTGTAGAAGTGAGGAAAATAACGACTGGAAAATTGAGATTAATGTTTTATACGCACAACGCACAATTTGTTTTTCTCTACATTACATACATACTTCCATAATAAGTATATATTTAAGTTTCTTTTTTGTATTACTTACTCAGATTTTACTTATGTTGCATATTTTATTTTCTTCATTCAACCATTTTTTGTATTTTTCAATTGTTTTACATTTTTTATGATTTTTCTTATTTTTTTGCATGTATATTATTTTTATTTACTTTGATATATAATATATTTATAACTATAAAGAGTTTTTTTTAGTCTTAATGCAACTATGATTTATTATAAGTAATTATTTTTTTTAAATATGTATGTATGCCTATTTATTCATTTAATTAATTTTGAATAGCAATTATATTAAACTTTTGTACAATATTAACTTATGTATTTGATATATGTAAGTATGCATAATAGACCGCACTCAAAAAAAAAAAAAAGAAAAAAATTTTAGCCGCACACCCCTCAATAAAAAGAATATAACAAAAGTTCGAAAGCAGTTTTGGAAAAAAGTTTGTTGTTGTGTGCGATAAATACATACCCCAAAAATTTTGGGGTGCTATCGATGTTCATGGTCCTTTGCCGGATATAGCCCGACCATTTCGGGAACGATTTAATATGACCGCATTGAACCTTCTAGGCCATACCGCTTCTCACACCCCAGCTCCATGACGAACTTGGGGTCCTCTCGGATAGGTACGGTTGACAATTGAGTTGCAGAAGCTATACAGCTTGTATTGTACTTATAGATATTGGCACCGCTAATTTATAAGCGGAATGCAATATTCTCAAAATCAAACCTTATTTTGGGTCATTCTTATACGGGTATTCAAATTTGCGAATGTTGCCAGTCTTAAAATAAAATTTACGGGAATTGTAAAAAAAAGTTACAAAAATACAAGAGACGTTACTTGACACGAGGAATCGATATCTGTTTACTTGCTACTCAAGGAAGTACTTGTACAATGTAATCGACTACGAAAATAATCGGTACTTGAGTAAGTTACTCAATTATGTACACTAGACTGGATCGATTTATTAACCGATATCGCGCCATCGATTTTTCGATTGGATTTGGGCTCAGGAAAAATTGTTCCACTACGCATACCCAAAAAAATAATTTTGGAGCCTGCGGAATTTCGTTTTTTTGACTTTTTTTACTTTTATTTTTAAGGTTTTTTTCATGACCTACTAAAAAAATTTTCATTTCATTGTAAAATTGTAAAGTCAAAAAAATGAAATTTCGCAGGCTCGAAAATTATTTTTTTGGACAAACAGGCGTCGGACCTCTAAGCCAGGAATTGCCCGGTGAATCCTGTACTGTAAGAACAGTACTCAAAACTTGCGAAAGAGGAACGCATACTCCCCAGGGAAACGCGAGTCACTTTAATTCAACTTCGTTCTGGATACTGTAACAGGCTAAACTCTTACCTATCCAGAATCAATCCCGACATACAAATTGTATGCCCCGCTTGCAATGTGTCCCCACATGACACCAACCATCTCGTTAATTGTAATGTGGAACCAACGCAACTAACACACCTTCCATTATGGTCCACCCCTGTTGAAACAGCAAGTTTGCTTGCACTCCCGTTAAAGGATATTGATGACAATTTGTGATCGGTCACACCTATTGGATGGGCGAAGCACTGATACAACAACGACAACAGTTATTCTACGTTTGATATTTAATTGACATTGTTTTCGCTGTTAATACTGACTCGAGATAGGCGAAGTCCTTCACAGTCTCGAATTTATATCCGTGAATAGTGACGAGGGCGCCATGGCACAAATGCGCTGATTCTTTTTTTTACGACAGTAAGTCCTTCGTCCTAACCTCATTTACAGCAGTATCCACTTGTTTGCCTGTTTATCAACTCCAGAGAAGGAAGAACTTACGGCGCGTTTATTAAGGCCAATTGCAGTCTAAAGGAATTTAGAAATATCACATCGAATGGGTGGGGGAAAGCGCGTCCTCCAAAACCCTGCATACTTTGGGTAAACTTTTTCTCAACATACTCAACATTGCAGTCTAAAGGTATTGAGAAATAGCCACCGACAAGGATTCGAAAAGATCAAGAGCAGGACTTATCAAGAGCACTAGGGTTTCAAGGGGTTGTGTAGCGCAATATATAGCTTCTCCAACCCAATTGTCAACCTCACCTTCGAATCACGTTTCACTAACAGATGAGGCTCTGGCGATACCAAGCTCCTCATGGAACTTGGGGTGGGGAGGGAGGGATGGCCTGAAGGTTTAATATGGCCATAAAGCCCAAAGCCTTCGGGGAGTAACCTTATCGCTACAACAACAACATAAAGAGCACTACCTTACTTTGAATTGTTGTTATATTTTTTGCAATTTTTTTATTTTTGATACGTTATGGTACATATATGGATGCAGTACATGTTCATAATGGATGTAAGGACAATCCTGATGGCCGTCCTAGTGTCAAACCAACAACAAAGTACATTATAAACCCATAGTTTTCCCACATATAGGATTTTCTTATAGATATGTAAAGACTTTATTGCAACTTTGCACGAACACTTGCAACGGCTCTAGATGGAGTATTATGTTTAGTGATTTCTGTGATGTGTTGCTTACGTCAAATCACTTTCTTATTAGGAAAACAAAAATATCCTTCTTGGCGAAACTGGAAAACTTCAGGAGATGGCCGGGCTAGTTCCTTAATGGTGCTTGTTACCGGAACGTACAGGGTCTGCATCCGACAAAGGATCATCAAAATCGATAACTCTCTCCAAGGCCTTCGGGGAGTGTCCCTATCGCTACAACAACAAGGCCCATGCTTTGCTTAGTGTTCTTTGCCCAATCCACAAGAAGGGGTATCCTGCAAACTGCGACAACTATCTCGAAATCAGCCTTATACCACCTCATGGAACTTGGGGGTAGGGAGGGAGGGAATGGCCTGAAGGTTTAATGTGGCCACATAAATCGTTCCCGAGATGGTCGCGCTAGCACCTTAATGGTGCTATGGTACCGGAAGGTACCGGATTTGTATCCGGCAAAGGACCATCACATCGATAACACTCCCCAAAGCCTTCGGGGAGCAACCTTATCGCTACAACAACAACAACAACAACATCAGGTGAAGCGGCTCTGGTTGTGTTCGAGAGAATAGTTCGTCGATAGATTTATGGACCTCTACGCGTTGGCGATGTCGAGTACCGAAGTAGATTTACGCAGACACCAACATAGTCCAGCAAAATAAAACGCAGTGGCTACGCTGGCTAGGCCATGTTATGTTAATGAAAGACGACACTCCGGCAAAGCGTTTCTATAGGAAACCGCCTATGGAAGCAGAGGAAGAAGAACCAGGTGGAAAACGATTTAAACTCCATTGGTCTGACCAATTGGCAGAGCGAAGAAGCGATTGTCGCGCCGTCGGCTCTGTAACCATATTTTATAAAAGCGTGCAATTACTAGCGTATGCTGACGTCATTGATATCATCGGCCTGAACACCCATATCATAAGTTCTGCTCACTCTAAACTGGACAAAAGCAGCGGAAATTTTGAGTTTGATAGTGAATATGGATAAACGAGTTATCTGCTCATAATTTGGAAATAGTAAAATACTTCGTTTATTTGCGCTTGCACAAACCACATCAGCTTTAAAATCCAACAAATAATTACTCTTGCCAATAAATGCTACTTTGGACTAGGGAGCCAATTGAAAAGTAAAGTCCTCTCTCGCAGCGACCACGTTGACTAGGTTGTTGTTGTAGCGATAAGGTTTCTCCCCGAAGGCTTTGGAGAGTGTTATCGATGTGATGGTCCTTTGTCGGATACAGATCCGGTACGCTCCGGGGTTTGTTGTTGGAGCGATAAGGTTGCTCCCCGAAGGCTTTGGGGAGTGTTATCGATGTGATGGTCCTTTTCCGGATACAGATCCGGTACCACAGCACCATTAAGGTGCTAGCTCGATCATCTCGGGGACGATTTATGTGGCCACATTAAACCTTCAGGCCATCCCCTCCCTGCCCACCCCCAAGTTCCACGAGGAGCTTGGGGTCGCCAGAACCTCGTCTGTTAGTGAAACAGGATTCGCCGCGGATGGGTGAGGTTGTCAATTGGGTTTGGAGAAGCTATATATTGCGCTACACAGCCCCTTGAATCGGGTATTTTAGTCGCCTCTTACGACAGGCATACCTACCGCGGGTATATTGTGACCCCCTAACCCGCTGGCTAGGTCATGTTATGCGAATGGAAGATGATGCTCCAGCTAGGAAAGTATTTTTCTAGGAACTCGCCCATGAAAGCAGAGCAAGAGGGAAAACCTACTCCGTTGAAAGGACCGGGTGGAGAGATTTAAATTCTCGTGGTGTTACCAATTGGCGCCAATTAATGTAAAAGCGTCTGGCGCGCCTTGTGGGACGGCCATAACCGTTTAAACCGTTAAGCCGCAATTATGTATGCAAGCAATATGAAGAAAGAGTAAAAAGTGCTTCAAATTACCCAACTATACATCAAACGATGAAAATAACTGCACATACGTGAATTGAGGGATACAAATGTGCATTACTAAATAACCAATAGCATCTGTAACACTGTGTAACAGCATTTTTGGGAGCGAATAAATCCCACTAAGACGGACCCGTATAGTAAAAGCTCAAAAAATCGTTTTATATTCTTTGGCCAAATTTTCTTGCCATGGCCGTTTTAAATTTGCATTTTTTTTCCTGAGTTATTTGTAATAATTAAAAAAATTTCTCTAAACTCTATCGTTTCGAAATACGCAGTTACGACTGTTTAGTAGGGTGGGTCGATTTGTATGGCCGAAAGTTAACCGATATCGCGCCATCGATTTTTCGATAGGATTTGAGCTCAGGAAAAAAAGTTCCACTACGCATATCCAAAAAAAAATAATTTTCGAGCCTGCCAAAATTTCACTTTTTGACCTTTTTTCGACTTTGATTTTTAAGGTTTTTTTCATGACCTACTAATTTTCATATGTATACCCTGTCCATATATGTAATACTCCTATATTGCTAATAGAAAATGCTCGCAATGTGTTTTGAATTCGAAATCAAAACAAGACAGCGTATACAATTTTTGTAAATTTAGGTACATTCGATTATTGAATACAAAAACAAAAACGTTTAAACAGCAATATATCGGCACTCTGATGTTTGGGAATGTACCTAGCCTTTTGTAGCAATATAGGAGTATTACATATATGACCCTGTCCGACCCAAAACCGCTAAAAACGTTGGCGATAACAGTTTTAAAAAAAAAAAAATAATTAAATTTATATATGTATATATTAGAGCGAGTTAAATTTTTTGCCCATCAGGAGTATAGCAAAAACGTAATCTACAGATGATTCTAAGAAAAATTGCGGAAGATACCTTAACTCTAAGTCCGATTTCGAGGTCCCCACTTTTGCAAAATTGATATTTTGCATTTGAATGTAGTGTTTGGCTAAAAAATCTTCATAGCTTCTGATAGAATTATAGGAAAAATATCATATTGGGTTTACTTTACGTACATTTCAGAATCTGTATTAATATCTCTAGTGTTTTTGAATTTTAGCAGAGATATCAGACTTAAATTATGAGAAATTAGTCTAAAATGAACTACATATTAACTATTATATTATAATTTTTAACAAATTTTTTATGGAATTTTTTTTCGTTACAGCTAAAATAATTTCAGAACATTTCCAACAACTTTCATTCAGACAGTTTTTCTTTTTTCAAATTGGTTTTATTAGAAAAAATTTTTGCTTATTACTTGAAAATATAGGTTGTTTTGAAATTTTTTTCTACTAAAACGAATTCGAAAAAAGAAAAACTGTCTGAATAAAATTTTTGGAAATGTTCTGAACTTATTTTAACTGTAAAGAAAAAAATGTCCATAAGAAATTTGTTGAAAATTATAATATAATAGTTAATAGTTCATTTTAGGCTAATTTCTCATAATTTAAGTATGAGATCTCTGCTAAAATTCAAAAACACTAGATATATTAATACAGATTCTGAAATGTACCTAAAGTAAGCCCAATATTATATTTTTCCTATAATTCTATCAGAAGCTATGAAGATTTTTTAGCCAAACACTACATTCAAATGCAAAATATCTATTTTGAAAAAGTGGGGATCTCGAAATCGGACTGAGAGCTATGGTGTCTTCAGCAATTTTTCTTAGAATCGTCTGTAGATTACGTTTTTGCTATACTCCTGATGGGAAAAAATCCATCCATACAATTTGACCCGCTCTAATATATATATGAAATTTAGCAGGCTCGAAAATTATTTTTTTGGGTATGCGTAGTGGACCGTTTTTTTTTTGCTGAGCCCAAATCCTATCGAAAAATCGATGGCGCGATATCGGTTAATAAATCGACCCAGTCTACTGTTTAGTAACAGTATACTCAGAATACTCGTGTACAATTTTTAAAAAGAAATTATGCCACCTAAAATATGCAATAATTTTTCAGACTATTTAATTTGCAATTTCTGTGGAAACGAACATTGCTGTTATGCTAGTTTAGTGTATAAATTACAATAACATACCTTTGTTGGAAACAAAAGGTCTATACGAGGATGATTGAAAAGTTATTTTATATTTCAATAGGCAAATATTTCATTTATTCCCTCGCCTTTCACCTTTTTTGAACAATGAATTTTTCTGAGAACACTCGTGTTCGAGTTTTCCGGTGAAAATTTTTTGTGGTCACCGAAAAAGGACCCTTTCTTAACAGAGCCAAAGGTTTAAACATTTTCACACAAATTTTCTTCGTGGAATTTTACTATATATACCCAAACAACGTATGTCCTTCCAATGTACGTAATATATTTTACCTCTTATTCTAAAAAGACTCATGTAAAATATTGCAAATTTAAAATGAAGTACAATAAACTATGTAGAAATTAGTTTTATGTTGTTGTTTTATAACTTTAAAGTACTCGTATATTTTATAGTATTCGAAGTGTAAAAAACGGTGGTGGTTCTGCTATATACTATGCCCGTCAACTTTCGACAAATGAAAGGAATACAATGAACTCAAATTGACTTAAATTACATTTTTTTATTATTTAATAATTTTACTTAATGCAACAAAAATGTGTTGAAATTCGAGTGTTGCCTCTGTGATAAATACATATATATATAATTTTTTTTTTTAATATATATATGTAAAATTTTACAATTTGAATTTGTATGTATTTTAGCCTATTACAAATGTTATTTACGGTTTTTGCAGCATAGCATTATTGGCCTCAGCTGCAATACCCTACTCTACCACATACCTATGTATATTGCCCTTAATTCTAGAATCTAGTTAAGTTACGCGTAATTTCACATGAATGTTGAAACTAAAGTATTTATTTACTCATAGTTGCTAACCGTGTCCTTAATAGTTTTAAATTTAATTACTACTTTTATTTTCATATTCATTTCATAATTATGTGTAGTCATTTATTTAATTGTTTTAAATATTTTACAGTATAAGTTCGCTTTGATAAGTACAATATAGTTATTTCCATTTTAGTTTATGATTAACAATTATTAGTATATTTATTTTACAAATATGTATGTGCATTTATGCATCCAATATTTTAAAATATTTTTTAAATTTTTCATCTTTCACGCTTAGCTATAAATCAAAATCTGAATAAAGACTTCTTTCTATATGGGACATTTGCTTTTTTTTTGTGATATTTGAAATATTAAATTTTTGCAAGTGCATAATATGATTTTATAAAATCGGCCATCCATTGTCTTATATTTCTTTAATTAATTGCGCTTTTGTTTTGTACAATTTTAATACTTTCTGCAAAATTTTAAATATTAGAGTAACACGAGAGGTAATTTTGGGTGGCTGTCAAGATATTTTTTAAATAAAAAGAATCGCTTCATCCGCACATTAGCAGCTGCGAAAGTTAGTCACTCGTAACCGAACAATAATTTTAAAAAATATATCACCGGCTTCGGGCGTAAATTTGCTAAATCCGTTTATTATAAAAAATTATATTTTGCTCCATCAACAGGCAAATAAATTCTTTAAGATTGATTTGGCTTCTCAAGCTGTTAAAGAAAATCCAGGTAACCTCTTTTGCCTGCGTGGAAAATTGGTTTTACAGCAGTAACGCCTTTCCCCTAATCCGGCGATATATTGGTAAATTTCTTCTATTATTTTACATGATCAATGGGCATAAGTTTCGGATCCAATTCAAACCATAACTAAAACTCGACCGCAAGAACAAAATGCGTCTAAAACCATGCAACATATGGACATGTATTAAACAGCCATAGTTAAACAACTATCCGCATCAAGCAAATATTACAAAAAAAAAATAACAGATATGCTAATGCTAGTACATATTGCATGATCTTAGTGGCACCAAATTGTTGCAAATTTCTTTTTGATATTTTTGGATAACTTAAATTGAAATACAAATGCAGATAATTTTATATCATTAAGTTGGCTTTCTGTATGCAGTTGACCCTACTACTTGTACGCGCTTTTAGTTCATTTTCATATATTGTTTTTGAAAGCTTTCTGCATCCTAAAAATATGTTAAATTTTTTTAAAAATTAAGTTCTTTAGGAAAATGCGACGTAATCGCTGCGGGACTTTTGTTGCTGGCATGGTGGATGAGACTGTTGTTGGTGCTGTTACCGCTGCCATTGTTGCTAAAATTATGTGCAACAGCTGCGGCTGCATCACTGAGCATGTTTGCACCAAGCACCGCCGCTGCTGCTGCTGCAACTGCCGCTGCTGCTACCGCTGTTGTGTGCGTCGTGGCCGTATTGTTGCTTCTATGTTGTTATTGCATGAAATAGTCTGGATGTTCAGAGTCTTTTTCAAATCTTTTCGCCTCTTCGTGCATACTCTCTTTAATCTTTAATATAGCCGCCGATTCGATTTGATCGTTTTCACCCGGACCACCAAAACCACCTAGATTATAATCGCCCATTCCGCTGCCAGAATCTTCACGCGGCGTACCGGGACCACCGTTGGCTGGCGAATTTTTCATACCATCTAAGCCGGAACCATCGCCGGCACCACCATTAAGTACAGGACCCATTGAATTAGGCCCACCACCCATTGGACCCATACCGCCTGGACCCCCACCACCGCCATCCGGTCCACCACCCATCGGGAATTCAGGTTTCATTATCGCGTACATATTATCTCCAGGACCTCCAGGTCCTGTTTGCGTGTTATCTTGTGGTGAGGGCATAATCGGTGTTCCAGGACCCGGCGGCCCATTAGAACCAGGACCTGGCCCATAATTACCAGGTGAAGATGATGAATACGCATTCATAGGAGCTGTTGCATTTGGTTGCCATTGTGGCGGTCGTCCGCCTGCACCCATACCCATACCGGGTGGCATACCACCTGGTCCTGGGGCTGGCCCTCTCATTCCTCCGGGGCCACCATATCCCATCGGACCCATACCTCCAGGACCGCGTGGTGGATTCATACGCGGATTCATTGGGCCCATTCCGCCCGGTCGTGTCGGATCCATACTGTTCGGCATCATTGGTTGGCCAGGAGGCCCATTAAATTCATTTCCCATACCTTGCATTCGCACTCCTGGTCGTGGACCACCAGGATAACGCGGTCCACCCATGAATGGCGGTTGACCAGGCATCATTTGAGATGGTGGTGGTTGTGGACTTGACGCGTGTGTTGGTGGTGATGGGCGCATTGTTGAATTTGGAAAAAAGTTGGGACCCATTGGTCCACCAGGTCCCATAGGACCTTCACCACCGGGTGGCATTTGACCAAGTGGGCTAGGAGCTGGACCGCCAGCACTATGTGGTCCACCGGGACCAATTCCATTAACACCATAACCGGAACTGACAAAGCCATAGTCATGGAAGGCTTTTGCCTCTGAAGAGTGATCACATTGATCACGGCGTTCAGGTGCGGCGCAATATAAATCCCAAAAGACGCACCACCATGTATGCAGAAACCCGGGTGGCTCGCCTAACGTAATATTCTTTTCCCATCTAATTTCCGATAGGAAAGTTTGTGCTGCTTTCTGGGCGCCAACATGTAACAGGTATTCGTAAACATATAACGCCAATTTCTCGCGTGCCTGTGCATCTGACGGCACCGATGATGTTTTAGCTTTTCCATACATTATTTGTTGTGATGTATCGCAAGGTTTAAAATGGATAAGTATTGTTTTTTTTTTTTTTTTTTTTTTTTGTTGACGATATCTGCTGATTAGTTGATATCTTTATTTAATGATGTATTCCAGTAGTGCTGCCGTTTAGTTTCTTATATACTGACATCAATTGCACCTTCGAGTTTTCGTATAGACGACAGTGTTATTTTTATACACGTTTTATACAAACTGCTAAATCGCAATTACTTTTAAAATACTTTTCTGTAGGTTTTTGCTTCATAGAAACAGAATTCATGAATTTTTGGTTTTTTTTGTTTTGAGGCCACCACAAAAAATATTTAATTGGCGCTCGCCGCCACTGCGAAGCTTACGCAGCCATTCTCTTTTCTTCTTTAGACTTTCAACATCTTTCATTTACTTTTTCAGCAATATAAAGTTGTTTCTGTAGGTAATTTGTGCGTATTACTCGTCCTCTTGCTATTCGTCGTATTATCTTTCACCAGTCTCAAATTTGTTTCTTCTTCCACGGCACCACTGCCAGTTATTCTGCTACTGCTACTGCCGCTGCCGCTATTATTGGTGCTTCTTTGCTATCTTCTTCCAATATTCCACCTCTATTGCTTGGCACTATTTACTGTAAAGTTAAAATTTTTTACTTTTATTTATTTTTACCGAAGCATACTCACATATGATATTTTTTTCAACAATAAAACTGCTTACTTTTCGTGCAAAATTTAGTTCATGTTTGCCGTGCTTGATTCTTCCTTATACCGTTTTTTTTTGGTATATTGTATGCTCTTGTTGCTATTTCTGCCGCCTACTCTGCTTTGAACAACCACTTCACTGAAAATCGTTGTTGCTTTTCCCACTCGTGTTCGTGTCAATCTCTGCAGTAGCAGACGATGTAGCTGCAGTTGTGTTGCTATACTCGTAGGCCACGAATAACAAACGTTTTGTTGTTAGTGTGACGTAGTCGTTGCCGTGGTTGTATTTTCGTTGCGCTGTGTTGTGATACCTCTGCAGATATAGCTCTTCTCCCACTACGCTTAAAATACCAATCCCAAGGAACTCAACCTGAAGCATATAATATAAAAAGAGAATGTAAAAATAAAATAACAATAAAATTGGTAGGGAAAAGCAGTGTAATGAAGGAATTGATAAAGTACATAAACAGCCCACGGTTGCCAGAGCAAAGTTTTTTCGGCACCAAAATGTATTATGAAAAGAAACAAAAACCTTAGACATATGTATATGATACAAACTAGATTAACTACATCCCTAGAAGAAATTCTGTTATTTTTACTAATACACTCACAGACTAACTTACAGTGCTGATAATTTACCGACGTAGAAATATATGTATGTATGTACATTAGGGTGGGTCAAATTTATTGTTGAAAAGGCACATCCAGTTTCTGAATCTATGGGTCATACTGAGTAATATTGTCCATGGGACTATAGGTCTGAAATGAATTTCGAGCCTCCCTAATTTTGTTAGAAAATTTTATATCCCGATCCGAATAGCGGCTCTCACAAATAAAATGCATGAAAATAAATGTCATATTCGTATTCAGAATGGGATATACAATTTTCTAACAAAGTTAGGGAGGGGCGAAATTCATTTCAGACCTATCATGGACAATATTACTCAGTATGACCCATAGATTCAGAAACTGGATGTGCACCTTAAGTTTTTTCCCCATACAATTTGACCCGCTCTAATGTACATATGTCCACATGTACCAAAATAAAGTTAGAAATCATGGAAGACCTTCGGTAAAAATTTTCACAGGGATCGACTGCTAATACACGTTCAAAAATGACTTCTGTGTCAATAACACAGGCCGACAAATGAGCCAATACTTTTGTAAAGGTCATTTGGCTGAATCCATTCAATATAAGGATTGGTACGGAATGTTCTAGTAATGACATAGTAGGTTTAAAATAAAATATTTCTGAATTGGCGTTTCATAGCATTTTTAAAAATGTATTAGCTTCGTAAACCAAGTAGTGAGTAAGAAGGAAGAGCTACGTAAACAAGTCGTGTACATTTCGACGAATGACCCCAATGTTAGTTACAAAAAGTTCACAAAACTATCAGGATTATCGTATGACACTACCCCGAGAACGGTATTGTACTTCAGCGAATGCTTAGTGAAAGACAAGCCTAGAAAAGGGCCGTCCAAAGGGATCAGCAGACGCCCAGTTGGAGAAAAATTGTCTAACCCTCATTCGAAAAAAACCGATCCATATCAATAGTTGCCAAAATAGCCAAAACCACACTTTTGCAAGTCATACGAATCAAGCAGAGAAATGGTATTAAAACCAAAATACATAAAAAAGTGCCAAAACGAAGTGAACAACGGTTGTCAAAAAGCATTGCCATTACACGTAAGCTCTATGAGCCCAATTTGGCAAACAAAAATTTTGTGTATAATTTTTTTTTGTCTATGAAAAGGGACCTGAAGAGAATATTCCTATTCCGAAAAAATCACCTTGATAGAAAATTTTTGCAGAAAGGTCTGATTTGGCAAGCTACTAGTGAAGTGGGCATAAAACTAAGCTGTTTTCTACGAAGTGAACCATCAACGCAGAAATTTAAGAAGAATATGTTCAAAAACGTCTTCTGCAATTCTTACGTCGCCATAATGGTTAATCTAAAATTTGGACAGACTTGGCTCCGTAGTGTTCTCGTATCACCCAAAAGTGGTACGAAGGCAATAATGCACCTACATTATGTTAGGAAAAACTTGAATCCACGCAACGTGCGTCACTTGCGGCCAATTACTTAAGCAATATTGGGCTCAAATGAAACCAAAACTTTTGAGAATAGGGAAACCCAAAAAATCGTTACAGAAGTAAAATGAATGTGTCGAACAATATCACTAAAAGTGGATAGAACAGTGCTACAAAATTTGATGTCGGGTCCCTCCAGAAAAGTTCGGTCATACCGACAGCAACGAATAAAATAATAAAATTTCTTTACCTACGCAAACAATTTCTTTACTTACTGATATAAATATTGCCCGTTTTATTGTAAACAGTTTCATGACAAAAGTTAAATGCAAAGACCACTGGACCATTCAATTTTCCCACTAAGAATTTTTTTTGTATGTGAACATAACATATTCTTACCAGTCGGCTGTTGTGGATTATCTTAAAATCTTCAAAAATTTAAATTTTGTATACATTAGTTTAAAATAAGACGGGCGATGAACCTTATGTGAAGGTCCATCCAAAATACAACGTTTACATATTTAAAAAAAAGTTATCTATTTAAAAAAAGAAACTAAGTCCCCATTACGTTGACTTGAAACCAGCTTGTGGGACTATTTCTCCTTAGATTCCACTTAAAGAATAGATTTAAACTACTTTTCTGCTAAGGTACTAATCTGGAGCTTATACAATTGTTGGACTTATTAATTTAAATACATGTTACCCCGTTCAGACAAGACTCCATATAAAAAAAATAATTTAAAAAATTTTTTTAGTTAAACGGTTTTATTGAAAACAATCCTTACATGAAGTAATAATAATATTAAAAGCTAGAAAATAATTAGGTAGGTTCTAGGTACTAGTCATCACACTCCTCATCAATCTAGGGTGTTGATCAGACAATTAAATAAAAGCGTTGGGCGCGTGAAATTTCTAAAAGTGTTAGGCGTAGCATAACCTGATTAAGGTTCAGTTGGTCTTACTTATGACTATCAATAGAAATTTGACGAGTTCTATGCTTTTATTTAATTGTCTGATCCACGCCCTAGATTGACGATGACTAGTACCTAGGACCTAAATATTTTCTAGCTTTTAGTATTATTATCACTTCATGTAAGTATTGTTTTCAATAAACCCGTTTAATTAAAAAAAAAATATTTTAATTATTTAATTATTATTATTATTCAATTATTTATTTGCCTATTATTTCGCATTCTATTTAGTTCATTTAGTGACTCATTATTACAAGGACTCTTTCCTGACAATTTGTTACAATCTAAGTCCTCAATACATAATCCTTCTAAAGACTTTACTCGACTCTGCGCCACGTATGCTTGTCCCTCCTCCAACTCCAAAATATTTTGATGTCACTTCAACCGTACTGTATGAAATATTTGTTCCAAATATGAGCCAAATCGGATATCATAGGTCGCTTTCTATTCATGTATGTATTATGTGTTCCAAATATGGACCAAATCGGACGACAAATACGATTTTTTTAAATATCTCAATTTTTGCGCCACTTAGCGGCGATTTTTTTCATAGGTAGCTTCCTATTCTTGTATGTATTATGTGTTCCAAATATGAGCCATATCGGACTATAAATACGATTTTTGGAAATATATCGATCCTTGCGCCACCTAGCGGCTATTTTTTTCATAGGTCGCTTTTTATTCTTGTATGTATTAAGTGTTCTAAATATGAGTTAAATCGGACCACAAATACGATTTTTGTGAATATCTCGATCCTTGCGCCACCTAGCGGCTATTTTTTTCATAGGTCGCTTTCTATTCTTGTATGTATTATGTGTTCCAAATATGAGTCAAATCGGACAACAAATACGATTTTTGTGAACATCTCGATCCTTGCACCACCTAGCGGCGATTTTTTTCATAGGTCGCTTTGTATTCTTGTATGTATTATGTGTTCCAAATATGAGTCAAATCGGACCACAAATACGGTTTTTGTGAATATCTCGATCCTTGTGCCACCTAACGGCGATTTTTTGTCATAGGTCACTTTTTATTCTTGTATGTATTGTGTTCCAAATATGAGTCAAATCGGACCACAAATACGATTTTTGTGAATACCTCGATACTTGGGCTACCTAGCGGCGATTTTTTTCTGATTATTGCATTGTCATCGGGTTCTGAACTATATTCCAAGTTTCAAGCTTGGAGCTTATCGGGAAGTTACTTAAAATTCAATTACAAAATGCATACCAACCAGCCAGCCTAGCCTGCCAACTCAAGCTAAATAAATCCGTTTAAAAAAAACGAAGCTTACTTTAGTATCAATATTAAAATCAATTTTGCCAATTTTCTCAAAACTAGTTATGTGTAAATAATTGCTTCCTTTGTTTTGGTGTGGACCTCAACATATATGAAATATTTGTACCTGAACGTGGTAGAAACACCTGACCCTAATATATACATATTTCATTTCAGAGTTCCTGCAAAGTTTCAACAAAACGAACCATTTTCAGGCCAAATAAACCAAAGTGGCAGCTGTGATGCAGCTTGTGATGACGCTGACGTCTACAATGGTGATGGATGCCTATACCTCCATGTGATGTTGGATGTGTATTGAATAGCAAACTACATACACAATACAGCGCATGACATGAGAATATGACAGGGACGAAGAAAGTGACAGCGCAAGGTGCGTTTAAGCTAACGTCGTACGTCAATTCCGATCAACAAACACCATATCAAATACATAGCAGTAAAACAGGACGAGTGGGAGGTAGCTTTGAATTAGAGGACATGCGCTTACTTTGATTTTAACGTCGCGCCACAGGAGCAGAGTCTGTTGCCGTATGCACGAATCACAGAAACATGATGAGCTCTTTTGCACTTGAAGAGCAATCGATTTTCGTTTTATTTCCATAGATGCGTTTCGCTGCCCACTACAATTGCAGTCGCAGTTCAGTCGAATTGTATGAGCTACACTACGAATTTCATTTACATCCAACTGGTGACAAAACTATTGTTCTGTACCTGTCTCTAGTTATTTGCTCTTTAACGGCTATATAAATATACAGCAGCGTTCATATAATAAATAGTACCTAATTTGAAGTAGAATATGTGGAACCAAATTTTCAAATCTTAGTGTTTTTTATACCTTTCATCAAAATAAAATGGTTCATTAAGTTTGTTACGAATCTCAAAATTGGTAGGACCTTGATAGAGGTGAGGTGGGCTCACCAATAGGTACACCGATATGATCAGGATGAAGAACTGAGTTGATTTAGTAATGTCCGTCTGTGTATATGTGTGTCTGTTTGAATGCAAATTTGGTAAGCGGGTATATTTGGGTGTCCGATTAATCATTTGTCAGAGCCGTATGGAACGGAGCATACATCTTCCATACAACCTATTTTTCCGATAAGAGGGTTTTCGTCATTTCTTGACGATTTTAACAGCTAGAAGCATAAAATTTAGAAAGAAGTTTTTTTATTCAATTACCTCGGGGTTGATTTGGCAAAAACTCCTAATGTATTTCTGCCATTAAAAGCATCTCAGTCAAAACTTATCTGCCTTGCAGATGCCGTTCAGAATCGACATTAAATATGTAGGTCCCGTCCCGCCATTTTCTAGGAAAAATTAAAAGGAGCACGATGCAAATTGGAAGAGAAACTCGGCCTAAATCTTCTTCGGAGGCATATCGCGTCTTGTACACAGAGTAACCGTAGACGTCTATCATACTTAATGGCGACTTACTGTACGGACGTTGTTTCAACGTACCTCATATTTTAGGTGCTTAGAATTTAGTGATTTGGTTTATTCTACATAAAAACGTTAAAGGGATAGTTTATAAATGAATGTACTATGATTACAATTGAATAAATTTTATCTCTTCCGTGATGTTGTTATCCGGTACGCTCCGGTAACACAGCACCATT
The DNA here is from genome assembly GCF_040869045.1 of Eurosta solidaginis. Lineage (NCBI taxonomy): Eukaryota > Metazoa > Arthropoda > Insecta > Diptera > Tephritidae > Eurosta > Eurosta solidaginis. The sequence goes on from NC_090319.1 coordinate 49,675,112, forward strand.
AAAGTGCTAGCCCGACCATCTCGGGAACGATTTATATATATGGCCACATTAAACTTTCAGGACATACCTCCCTCTCCGCCCACAAGCTCCATGAGGAGTTTGGGTCGCCAGAGCCTCGTCTGTTAGTGAAACAGGATTCGCCGCGGATAGGTGAGGTTGACAATTGGGTTTTGAGAAGATATATATTGCGCTGGCAACCTGAAGGGTTGCGCTACACAGCCCCTTGAATCTGGTATTTTAGTCGCCTCTTACGACAAGCAAACCTACCGCGGGTATATTCTGACCCCCTAACCCGCTGGGGGTATCTCTTCCGTGATGTTTTTAGTCGGTAAAAAATCGAACTGAATCGGTTCAATGACATACATACATATCATGTTCATGTGTTCATATTTGATTGTAAACTAGCGTACCAGGCAGACGATGTCCTACCCGAAATTGGTTTACCTACATTCAAGAATTGGTCCTCCCTTTCCGCTATCACTCTCTATCCCACCCCTGTCTGCTCTATTTTAAATATCTCCTTATTCCTGTCCTTCCCTTATACCAATTTCACTCATAAACTTAATCGAATCACAATTTTGGTTAATGAAATAATTAAGTTTTCCTTTTCACACAGGGCTACTGCTTCATTAAACGTTAAAATGGATAGCAGCTGATTCCTTCTTCACGATTAGTGTTAGGTTTCAAATTGTCTAGTTTGGGAAGCTACATAAAAATCGATCATAGGATTCCGGATTTCGTAAGAGTATTCTGATTGTTTCAACCCGTGTGAAGCCTAAGGTTTCAAGTTTCCAGCTCAATGAGAAGACACAATCTCTCTTATGCTGCAACATGCTCTGTATGGATTTTCTAAACATCTTTAAAGATCCCTGTCTAATCTAGTAGACAATTTTTCCCTCAGAATAAGATTTTAATATATTTCTATGCCAAGTTTAATGTTTCAAGTCTCAAGTTCTGCTGGAAGTTACTTAAACTCGATCAAATTTTCAAGTTCCGACGAGCTTTATAAATATCGCGTTCTAGCGCCACCTAGCGACATTTTTGTCTTTCATGTTGCGTTGTCACCGGGTTCTGAAGTATGTCCCAAGTTTCAAGACTCGGGAAGTTACTCAAAAATCGCAGCAAGATTCACACATGTTCGCAATCATTTTTTAAATATCTATAAATATCTCGATTCCTGTCTCATCCAGAAATAATTTGTATCCTATATAATGTTTGTATCCTGTAGGAAACCTTAGTAGGTTCCTCATTATCATCATCATCCTCCTCAACTCCTATTGGAGCATAGGGCCTCGACCACCGACTTAAATCTTATTCTGTTAGGTGCAGTTCTTGTGATGTCATTCCACGTATATCCTGCGTCTTCGAGTTCTTTATCCACAGTTCTGCGCCAAGTTTTCGCAGGTGCACCAGGTCGTCGGCTTCCTTGTGGATTCCATCGCAATGCTTGTCTGGCTATATTTACTGGAGGTCTTCTGAGAGTGTGACCAATCCACGACCATTTACGCTTGGTTATTTCTGTGGCAGCCTTAGGTTGATTTGTTCTAGACCATAAGTCGTCATTTGAAATTCTTTCCGGCCATCGAATTTTCAGGATTCGGCGCAGACATTTATTAATAAAAACTTGTAGACGTTTCTGAATTGAAGTTGAGCTTTTCCACGTCTCGCAAGCATAAAACAGTATTGATTTAACATTCGAATTAAACAGTCGAAGCTTCGTTTTCAAAGATATTTGGCTGGACCTCCACACGTTTGCCAGTTGCCCAAAAACCATTCTTGCTTTGTTTATGCGAGACTGAACGTCCTCATCTGCACCGCTCTTATTTGAGACAATACTACCAAGATAAACAACGGACTCTACACCTTCGATTTCATTTTCGTCAACCGTAAGCATCAATGGCCTTGATGAAATACTATAGCCGCATCTTATGACTTTGGTTTTCGCTGTATTGATGCTTAGTCCGGCCTCCTTTGCATGTGTGTTGACAGCTTCTAAATTGTGTTGAAGGTCAGTACTTCTGTGGCTTAGCAGACAGACATCGTCTGCATATTCTAAATCCCCTAGCTGAGTGAAAGGCGTCCACTGTACACCGTGTCCACCATTTTCTGCGTTCCTCATAATCTCGTCTAATGCCAAGATAAACAAGAGCGGCGAGAGTATGCATCCCTGTCGCACCCCGCTTTTAATTTCGAAGGGTTCTGAGAGGCACTCATCGTGACTGACCCGGCACTTAAATTCGGCATACATTGCCTTTATAATGTTGATTATTTTATTGGGCATCCCTCGTTTTCGTAGTATTTCCCAAATATATTTCCTGTCGAGACTATCAAAAGCCTTTTTAAAGTCGATAAAAAGTAAATAAGCTGATGTTCTGTATTCACAGCATTGTTCAACAATGATTCGGACGGTATTTATTAGATCAACACAGGATCGGTTTTGTCTAAAGCCAAACTGATTTTCTCTTAGAGTTCCGTGCACCGCCTCTTGAATTCGGGACAGTAAGATCGTGGAGAACACTTTGCTAGGAATCGAGAGTAAGGTGATACCTCTGTAGTTGTTACAATCAGAGATATCTCCCTTTTTTGCGACTTTTACAAGTATGCCTTCATTCCACTGACGAGGGTAGGATTCTTCTTTCCATACCTGACGGAAGATTGGAAGTAAGGTTTCAGCTGCGGTATCTGGATCTGCTATGAGGTATTCAGCATATATGTCATCAGTTCCTGGGGCCTTGCCCTTTTTTAAGGACTTGATTGCTGAAATTATTTCATTTTTCGTAGGGGGCGCGCTGTTTACCCCATTGAAGTGGGGTTGGTTGTTGTAGTTTGCAGCAATAGTGTTGGAATTTAAGGCCGGTTTACCTACAGGATTATTTAATACTTTCTTGAAGTGTTCCACCCATACACTCATTTGTTGTTCGCTTTCAGTAATAAGATTTCCGTTTAAGTCTTTTACTGGTTTTTGACCACTCCTGTATTTTCCGGTGAGTTCCCTACCAATCTCATAGAGTTCCCTCAGATTATTTAATCTGGCTGCCGATTCAGCTCGACTTGCTAATGTGTCAGCCCATTCCCTCTTGTCTTTTCTAGCAGACTTCTTAATTAGCTTGCATTTTTCTTTATACCTTGCGGATAACTGCCTTGCTTCCTCCGTGTCATTGTTGTTCGTCCGTCTGAGAAGCGATTCTTTAATTTTCCGCCGCTGTTCAATAAGTGTCCACGTATTATTTGTTAGCCATACTTTCTTTGCTTTGTTTTTGTGTCCAAGGATACTGCTACCAAGTTCTTGGTAGATATTATTAACGGAGTCTAGCCTGTCACCTGTACTACCACTCATGTTTACCTGTTCAACACGTTCGCGTACTGCGGCATTAAAGGCATTTTGATATTCTTCATGCTTTAGTTTCTCAATATCAATTTTCTTGCTCATTTTTTGAAGGTTTTTCTGTACTGCGGCTACCTTAAATCTGAAACTACCAGCTACAAGGTAGTGATCGCTACCAATATCTGCTCCTCTTTTAACGCGCACATCTAGCAAGGATGACCTCCATCTGCTGTTTATTAGTACGTGATTAATTTGGTTATTAGTGCGTTGATCCGGAGACGTCCATGTTGTTTTGTGGACTAATTTATGTGGGAATAAGCTTCCACCGATCACCAGACCGTTTTCACAACAAAATTATATAAGCCTACTACCATTGTCATTCCGGGTACCAGGGCTGTGTTTACCCATGTATATATCTAGACCATCATTGTCAGATCCAACTTTAGCATTAAAGTCGCCCAGAATAACACATATGTTCCCTTGATTAACGTGTGAATTTACGCAGCTGTTGAGCGTATCGAAAAATTCGTTTTTGATTTCGTCATTTTGGCTTTCTGTTGGTCCATAAAAATTGATGATGACTAGTTTCCTTGCTCTAGTGCGGAGTTTAAGTATAATAATTCTGGGGCTTATCGGCACCCATTCAATGATACTTTTCGCTATTGTACTTGTTATTAAAAAACCTACGCCGCTGGTGTGACTCTCTCCTTCATTTCGGCCCGAGTATAGGAACGTTGTTCCTTGGTCATTTATTCGGCCATATCCTGTCCATCTGCACTCTTGTATGGCTAATATGTCTATTTTGTATCGCTGCATTTCCCTCCGTAGCTGTTCAAGCTTACCACTCTCATAGAGAGTTCGTACATTCCATGTACATATTTGTGTTTTATGCTTCATGCCGATTCTGTGATGTTGGTTACTTTCAGGAATATGATATGGTCGGTCGTTTCAGTTTCATTCATCCTAATATTAAAGCCTGAATTTGGCACCTCCACATCCGATGTGCCAGCTGCCGAAGCAGAGGGATTGTGTCGCAAATGCTGGTTACCCCGTGGAGAATAGTTTCCGTTATCGTTTTGATCCATGCTAGAATATTATTTAAATTTCAATCAGCGAGTGATGAGTTCACAGATTGCTCGAAGCAGGCCGCTCCTTACATGGAGAACAGACGCCCACCTGCCGGCTACTCGGCTCCCAAAGAGGCGACAGGATTTTTTTTTTTTTTTGTACTTTGGTTTATTAACGAAGTGTCCTTCTTCGGCCTGTGTGGTCCGCGGGATATATTTGATTTCTCTCCTAGTAGGTTCCTAAGTTATGTTCAAAGTTTCAGCTATTTTTGTTATCAGAAATTTACTTTAGACTGGAAAGAAAATACACCTGATTCTTGTTACGGTGAGCTGAAATTTCAGCAAAATTAATATTTACTTGTATATATTTACTCTAAAAAAAGTTAAGTACATATAGTACAAAAGCTAAATTGTTCGCACGGGACACGTATGAAATTCAGTTTTTAAATATTAATTTTCTCATCTCTTTTCAGAAAATCCCTTGTTACGGTTTTTTAAAGCATTGTTTAGTTGTTTAATATTCAAGAAACTTAGGCTTATGCTTATGTAGTTCTTCTCTAATTATTATTTTTTATTAAATTAACAAGGAAGGCTAAGTTCGGGTGTAACCGAACATCACATACTCAGCTGACAGCTTTGGAGACAAAATAAGGGAAAATCACCATGTAGGAAAATGAACCTAGTGTAACCCTGGAATGTGTTTGTATGACACATAAAAGGGAGTAGGCCATAGTTCTATAGGTGGACGTCATTTCGGGATATCGCCATAAAGGTGGACCAGGGTTGACTCTAGAATGTGTTTGTACGATATGGGTATCAAATGAAAGGTGTTAATGAGTATTTTAAAAGGAAGTGGGCCATAGTTCTATAGGTGGACGCCTTTTCGAGAAATCGCCATAAAGGTGGACCAGGGGTGACTCTAGAATGTGTTTGTACGATATGGGTATCAAATGAAAGGTGTTAATGAGTATTTTAAAAGGGAGTGGGCCTTAGTTCTATAGGTGGACGCCTTTTCGAGATATCGGCATAAAGGTGGACCAGGTGTGACTCTAGAATGTGTTTGTACGATATGGGTATCAAATAAAAGGTGTTAATGAGTATTTTAAAAGGGAGTGGGCCTTAGTTCTATAGGTGGACGCCTTTTCGAGATATCGGCTTAAAGGTGGACCAGGTGTGACTCTAGAATGTGTTTGTACGATATGGGTATCAAATTAAAGGTATAAATGAGGGTTTTAAAAGGGAGTGGCCTTTAGTTGTATATGTGAAGGCGTTTTCGAGATATCGACCAAAATGTGGACCAGGGTGACCCAGAACATCATCTCTCGGGTACCGCTAATTTATTTATATATGTTATACCACGAACAGTATTCCTGCCAAGGGCTTTTGATTTCGCCCTGCAGAACTTTTTCATTTTCTGCTACTTAATATGGTAGGTGTCACAGCTATTTTACAAAGTTTTTTCTAAAGTTATATTTTGCGTCAATAAACCAATCCAATTACCATGTTTCATGCCTTTTTTGTATTTGGTATAGAATTATGGAATTTTTTTTGTTTCATTTTCGATATCGAAAAAGTGGGCGTGGTCATAGTCGGATTTCGCTCATTTTTAATAAAAAGATAAAGTGAGTTCAGGTAAGTACGTGAACTAAGTTTAGTAAAGATATATCGATTTTTGCTCAAGTTATCGTGTTAACGGCCGAGCGGAAGGACAGACGGTCGAATGTGTATAAAACCTGGGCGTCGCCTAAACCGATTTCGCCCATTTTCACATAAAACAGGTGTCGTCATAGAAGCTATACGCTTACCAAATTTCACAAGAATCGGTAAATTTTTGTTCAACTGATGGCATTAAAAGTATTCTAGACAAATTAAATGAAATAGGGCGCAGCCACGCCCATTTTTAAATTTTCCTTTATTTTTGTATTTTGTTGCACCATATCATTACTGGAGTTGAATGTTGACATAATTTCCTTATATACTGTAAAGATATTAAATTTTTTGTTAAAATTTGACTTTTAAAATATTTTTTTTTTAAGTGGGCATGTTTGTTATCCGATTTTGCTAATTTTTCTTTAGCACATATGTATATAGTAATAGGAGAAATTCCAATTTCATCATGATATCTTCAACGACTGCCAAATTACAGCTTATAAAACTTTTAAATTACCTTCTTTTAAAGGTGGGCGGTGCCAAGCCCATGGTCAAAAATTTTACTAATTTTCTATTCGACGTCATAAGGTCAACCCACCTACCAAATTTAATCGCTTTATCCGTCCTTGGTAATGAATCATCGCAGTTTTTCGGTTTCCGAAATTTTTGATATCGGTAAAGTGGGCGTGATTATAGTCCGATTTCGTTAATTTTAAATAGCGATCTGAGATGAGTGCCCAGGAACGTACATACCAAATTTCATCAAGATACCTCAACATTTATGAATGAATAAATGAATTTCTTTATTCGCCCAGATCATTTTGATATATAGAAGTCTATATCTATATCGATTAGTTTATGCCGTTACAGGGTACCGTTATGCGAACAAAATTAATATAATAAGGAGAGCAGAAATCGGTCAATATTTATGATTTTCCATGGAATGCTCGTAGTACTCATGGACGTTGCCAGCGGCATATAAGATGATACCGAGTATTCTAGAGACACGATCACTGGAAATTTCTATATCAGCTCAATTCACATTGGCGGTATCGATGAAGCGCCAATTAATGATTATATTGAAGAATTTTTGTTCATTTTCCTTGCGACAACTTTTAAATATTTAGTGTTAATGCACGTTCGTATATAGATATGTATATATGTATGTATGTAGACTTGTGTTTAGCGATGCAAAGTTTGTAGTCCAAGCGCTCGACTGTTCGCTGTTGAGCGACTGGCAAAAAAAAAACCCTAAATCATTACACCTTTCTATATTTTATTTGTTACATCTTTTAGGTAAAGATTTTGTAGCGTCAATCTTTCTACTCCACTTCAACAATGTGCTGCATGATGAATGCATGTAACAAAACAAGAAAATCTACCCAGTAAAAACTGACGTTTGTAAGCAATAATGAATACTGGTTCTATTCCTAATAGATAAACCTCATACGCCTTGTAATAACGCGTTATTTCAGGCTTAATAACGCTACAAATAGGTCTTATCACTAAGGTAAATACACTGAAAGAAAAAGACTGGTAAAATCAACAGAAATACGGTCAATTCAACCGAAATTTCTGTAAATTTTTATCCATCGCAACAAGATGTTGAATCAACTGCGCACAAATCGTTGATTCGTAATTGACCGTTTTAGTAGTCAAATGAACAAAAAAAGTTGCTGCGACAGCTTTGTATGAAAGTACCTATCTTGCCATATAAATAAATAAATTTATTTATCCTTGCGGCCTTGAGCTCAATAATTAACCAGAAAGTTAAGATAAACTTATAAGGCTATTAACAAAAACCCAAAAAATAAATAAATGTAAGGCGCGATAACCTCCGAAGAGATTTTAGGTCGAACTTCTCTTCCAATTTGCGTCGTGCTCCTTTTTAATTTTTCTTACAAATTGGCGGGACGCGACCTACTTGTTTTATGCCGACTCCGAAAGCTTGTTTCTAAAAATTTGATGTTGCTTTTCCCGGGGTGTGAACCCAGGGTCTTCGGTGTGGTAGGCGGAGCACGCTACCATCACACCACGGCGGCCGCCATATAAATACGTAAATATGTGAATACATAAATGTAGCAAGCATGCGTACATATACATACATATTGTGATGATTATGAGTGACACTAAGTGATACATCCCTACTCTGATGCTAAGTAAATGAAGTCACAACAACAATAAAGCAGACAGTCACTTGTATCTACATAAACAAATCAATCATTATGTCTACACATATGTAGGTACACGCAGCTGAGACGCAAGGCACAACCACATGCATATATCTGAGATACTCCTGAAAGTATGCAATGAGAGAAGCTATAAAATCGTGCAATTGTAGTTAAGCACGCAATCTGTTGGGCAATAGAAGAGTTTCATTTGAGCTATCAATCAGTTTGGTTATTAAGCAAGCTATTCGTTGCAAAGTATAAGTGTTATTGTGAAGTACTTTAATAAAGGCCATTTTTCCATTATTCAATATTGGAGTTATTTATTCAACAGTTTAGCGATACGAACGTTGGCAGAAGACTGCAAATAAGGGGAATTGCAGTAAATTCGTTACAATATGAATAGAGAAATGAAAATAGTAGTCACAAAACTGATTCTCAATTCTTTCAGTTGCAACTCAGCTCATTCTCAGTTTCTTCTCTCGCATGTAGTTGCCTCACTTGATTGTTTCGGACAAAACTTGTAGTATAAATGTTTGACGTAACATTTTAAAAAGGGAACTTGTAAGTTATAGAAAAGTAAAGAATATCAAATCGCAGGAAGGTAATTCACCACTGGAGTAATTTTACATGTAATTCGGCAAGTTAAATTTTCGTAACACTTTAAGTTGAAACGATTCCAAAACAACTCAAACTTTTATTTTGTCGGAAACATCAACAATATAAAAGGATGTTTTTTTATTATCTTATTAGATTCGTTCGCGTGAGTGAAAATTCATAAAAACTTTAACAAAATGTTACTAACTTTGGAAAAATCCTGTTCGTTCAAGCAAAACCTTTGCAACAAGAGGGCGCAATTTTGCATTTAGCTTGGACGAGAAGTTGCAAAATTGTACCCGAAAATAGGTGTCCCGGTGTCTCATAATTTTTTGCACAGTAAATTCAAAAAAGGGTTTTCGTTTTGTATTGATAACTGCAAAACTAGTTTTTTTATTGTTTTCCCATTTTGTGTGTTTTTGCGATTTGATGGTTTTTTTTAACAAGTGGCACCATCGTCATAAGTACAAAGTAGAGAGCGCAGTGAGCGTAAAATTCTCTTTGAAATTTGCTCATGTATTGACAGTTGATCGCCGTTGAAATGACTTGTAAGATCAGTTGTGTTAACAGAAAAATCAGTTAGATTGCTTAGGAATCTGTCAATTTAAAAAAATCTTGTTAACTTAAGAGCAACAATTTCTCTTCTGTTGAAATGACTAAACTAATTTGTTCGCTTGACTAAGAACTCGGTCGAACTAACCATAATTCGATCAATTTCCGTTAAGCCAAGAACAACAGAACCGATTTGTTGATTTTACTAGCACCATTTCTTTCAGTGTGTGGCCCAAAACTTAACATGATAATATTTTTAAGGAAACTGGATTTTATTTTACTCAGCGTGCTTTGCACACAGAGTATACTAACTTTGATTGGATACCGGTTGGTTGTACAGGTATAAAGGAATCGAGATAGATATAGACTTCCATATATCAAAATTATCAGTATCGAAAAAAAATTTGATTGAGCCATGTCCGTCCGTCCGTCCGTTAGCACGATAACTTGAGTAAATATTAAGATATCTTCACCAAATTTGGTACACTAGCTTATCTGGACCCAGAATAGATTGGTATTGAAAATGAGCGAAAATTTTGGAAAACACAAAAAACCTGATAATTTAGTAAATAATACACCTAGAATGTTGAAATTTGACATGTGGACTCATATTGAGACTCTTGATAAAAATCTGGAAAAAATTTTAAAATGGGAGTGGCACCGCCCACTTGTGATAAAATCAATTTTACAAATATTATTAATCATAAATCAAAAATCGTTAAACCTATCGTAACAAAATTCGGCAGAGGTTGCGTTTACTATAACGAATGTTTTGAAGAAAAATTAACGAAATCGGTAAAGGACCACGCCCACTTTTATATAAAAGATTTTTAAAAGGGTGGTGGATGAAAATAATAAGCAATATCTTAGCGAAAAAGAGCTTTATATCAATGGTATTTCCTTTCCCAAGTGGATTTATAACAATAAACAGGAAAAACTTCAAATTTAAAAAAATGGGCGTGGCACCGCCCTTTTTCTGACTAAGCAACTTTCTATGTTTCGGGAGCCATAACTCGAAGAAAAATTAACAGATCTTAATGAAATTGGGTACACAGATTTCCCCTATAGCAGGAAATACTACTAGTAAAAATGGACGGGATCGGTTAAAGACCATGGCAACTTAGATATAAAACAAGTTTAAAAGGGTCGTAGACTAGAATAATAAGCTATAAGTTAGCAAAAAATAGTTTTGAATCAATGATATTTCACTTATCAAGTTTTATTGTCAGAGGAAATGTGGAGACATTTGTTTTAAACGGACGGTTGCACGTGTTATGTAGAAAAGTAATTTATCTGAAATGAAATGTGCAATTGAAGCTCACGCTGAGTATATAATGTTCGGTGACACCCGAACTTAGACACCCTTACTTATTAGATCTAAATTAAGTGATTCTTTATTGGTCGTCCTAGATAAAACCATGAACTTAGTTTTATTAACGTTAAGATTGAGTTTATTATTGCAAAGCCATCTAAACAATGAGTCCAAATCTTCTTGCATATTGCTCCTTGCTATTGAAATGTCCGTTTCATATACTTCAAGTAGCGCATCATCTGCAAACAACCTGATTTTACTATATTTCAGTGCTGATGATATATCGTTTATGTAAATGTTGAACAGGATTTGTGCTAATACCGACCCTTGTGGTAAGCCTATGTCCATTTGTGCCTCGGATGAGACTACTTACTCGATGGTTGTTCTTTGTTTCCGATCTAATAAGAAGCTTCTAAACCACTGCAACTCATTTTCCATTATACCAATTTTTTGTAGTTTATCGAGCATTATATTCCTATCAATTGTTTCGAACGCTCTTTTCAGGTCAATGAAAACTGCTACTATATGTTTTTTTAGACCCAGTTCTTTCCAGCTAGATATGATGTAATTTAACGTCGTCTCGCAAGAGTGTCTTTCTCGGAAACCGGATTGTTCCTTTATAAGGATTTTATTATTTTCCAATTAATTAACCAGTTGATTTTTTATTACAATTTCCAGAATTTTTCTATGCTCGGCAATGTACTTATCGGTGTTAGTTCCTCTGCCATTATTGAGTCTTTTACTTTCCTAATTGGTACTATTGTCGAAATTTTCCACATGTCTGGCACTACTCCAGTAGCCATGGATTTGTTTATAGCGTTTGCATAGAAGAAACCCATGTACGATATCGAATCTTTAATTACGCCTTCTGAAAGAACAATTTTCCCTCCAGTTTTATTTTTGAACCTTTTTGTTATAAATATAAAACATCCTCAACCGTAATTTCTTCGAATTTTAAACATGATCATTTGAACAACTTCAATTTCCCTGTTTATATTGTGACGAATATTAGCAACACTAAGGGATACTATCATCTCTAAGCCAATACTAAGAAGTGACTTGTATGCACATCAACAAATCAATCATTATGTTTATACATATGTCCATACAAGCAGCGGAGAGCAACGCACAAACACATGCATATATCTGAGATACTCCCAAAAGTATGCAATCATCTGTGGAAGTATCACTCACATATACACGCGCATGTGGCTACGTGAGAAGCTATAATAATCGTGCATCTGTAGTTATAGCTGAGAAATTTTATAGCTGGTAACTAATTTAAATTCTAGAAACGCCTAGAAGTATGCGAACGAGGAGATCACAGAGTATAAAAGGAGGTAAAGCTGAGAATCAGTGATCAGTTTGATTTAAGCACGTTATCTGCCGAGAAGTAGAAGTGTTATTGTGAAAGTAGTATAATAAAGACCATTTTGCATTATTGAATATTGGAGTTATTTATTCATCAGTTTAGCTAGATCATGTTTAAAATCTTTCATCTTGATGGCGTGGAAACAACAAAAATGGAAGAGACAGTTACGAGCACAGACTTGAACACGATTTTGGCTGCAATATCTGCTCAAAAATCGACAGTGTCATCTCAACTGGCAGAACAGAAGACATATATGGCATCACAATTGGAGATACAGGAGGCACGCATTGCAGAAATGTCGTCAGAAATCACATCGAAGATTGAAGCACAAGAAACGCGCATTTCAGAAATGTTGTCACAAATATCAACCGAATGGGATCCCAACTGGAATCGCAGGAAACCCGTATAACATAACAATTGGAAGAACAGAAGACATATTTGGCATCTCAACTGGAAGCGCAAGAGGCACGTATATCTGAAATGTCGGCAAAAATTTCGGAACAGCTATCATCGCAGCTCTTTGTGAAACTGGAAGAGCAGGATGCAAAAATTTTACAACTCGAGGACTAAATTGATGCCGAGATAGAAGCGTTAAAAGGTCATATGGAGCAGTTACAACTAAACCGCCCAGCTGTGCCAGCGAGCAATCCGAAGGTAAAAACTCCATCTTTTGACGGCTCTGTTTCCATTCCAGGTATTTAAGCTGCAATTTGAGAAGACGTCAGCAGTGAACAACTGGAATGCGGAAGATAAAGTTGCTGCACTGTTCGTGGCATTGAAAGGGCCTGCAGCGGAAATCTTACAGACCATCTCAGAGTACGAACGTAACAGTTATGAAGCGTTGATGGGCGCACTAGAGAGGCGAGAGGAAATCGAGCATAGGAGACAGATATACAAAATGGTGTTACTGATCCGCTTCCAGAGGGCTGGAGTTTGCGTCGGATGTTGAAAGGCTGGCACATTTAGCGAATGCGGACGCACCCGTGGAATACACCGAAAACGTAAAAATTCAGAGCTTTATTAATGGAATACGGGATGTCGAAACGAAGCGAGCGACATACGCAAAACCAAAACCTACATTCTCAGAAACGGTATCACATGCTCTGATTCAGGAAACAGCGGCGCTTCTGGGTAAGCCAGTTTTCAAAGCACGCCGTGTGGAAGTAGAATGGCCAGAGAGGGTAGACGCAATTTTGGAAGTTTTAAAACAAACGCAACAAACGAATAATGGTGCAATCAAATGTTTTAAGTGTGGAAAGGCAGGGCACATTGCACGTTATTGCAGCACCGGTCCTGGTAGTTCCAACTTGGCTGGTCGAAAACGTAAAGCTGGAGGAGATAAGCAAGAGCGAGTCAGATGTAAAGATCGAAAACTTGCCCCAGCTATTGAATGTCCTGTGATATCTATCTCGCAAATTGGAAGAAACTCGAGCAGTCTTACCGTCAAAGGAAATGTGGATGGCAAGGAGCGTGTACTGACTGTAGATACGGGCGCATCTCATTCCTCAATCCGATCTGACTTCGTCAACAGGAGAGTAAAACCGTTACCTGGAGCAAGGTTGCGTACGGTCACAGGCGAGTATAACAAAGTCCAAGGAGAAGTGCTATGTGAGGTCTGGTCACGATTCTACACAAATTCGTTGTGGCGGAGATCGTTGTTGAAGTCATATTGGGAGTGGACTTCTTAGTTGACCATAACATAAGAATCGACATGCAGAGAAGGATTATGCGCTATAAGAACCAGGATATACCAATTAACTTCAGTTTGAAAAAAGGGTTCAGCAGTAAGCGAGTGCAGGTGGAGGAGATTCAACAGAGACCACAAAAGTCAAAGAAAGTAAAGCGGGCAAAGGTTAATGGAATGAATGGGCCAAACAAATCAAAACCCAAGGTACCCGCGAGAAAAACACTGGCATTGACAAACCCTAATGGATGCAGTAAAACGAACGAGAGAATTTCCCAGAAAGAATGCAAGGGTGGTTTCAAGCCAGCGCGCACTACTGTTGTGAAACGTCAAGACGATACTGATGATGCAAAGTCAATCCTTCAAGATCAAGCTCTGCGAAGTAGTTCTTCATTGGCCAAAGAACATAGTGTGAGGGAGCGGTCCAGGATAATGAGTAGTAGGATGAAACACAGGTACGACAAGAACATTAATTCGGAAGGTTTCTTGGAGGGAGATTTGGTACTGCTATACAACCCTCACCGGCGGAAAGGTGGTCCATCCAAATTTGGTGCAGTTGGGAAGACCCGTGCAGAGTTGTGAAGAGGATCAGTGATGTCATATACCGCATACTAACAATTGTGAAACCACGAAATAGAAGGGTGGTTCATTTGGAGAGGCTAGCAGCGGTTAGATCGGGAGATTTGTCTGATCGGGACGATCAGACTAAGGTGGAGGGCAGTGTGACGGATATTAGCAACACTAATGGATACTATCATCTCTAAGCCAATACTAAGCAGTGACTTGTATGCACATCAACAAATCAATCATTATGCCTATACATATGTCCCTAAATAGGCAATCATCTGTGGAAGTATCACTCACATATATACGCGCATGTGGCTACGTGAGAAGCTATAATAATCGTGCATCTGTAGTTATAGCTGTGACATTTTATAGCTGGTAACTAAGTTAAATTCTAGAAATGCCTAGAAGTATGCGAACGAGGAAATCACAGAGTATAAAAGGTGGTAAAGCTAAGAATCAGTAATCAGTTTGATTTAAGCACGCTATCTGTCGAGAAGTAGAAGTGTTATTGTGAAAGTAGTCTAATAAAGACCATTTTGCATTATTGAATATTGGATTTATTTATTCATCAGTTTAGTGATTCGAACGTTAGCAGAAGGTTGTAAATAAGCGAAATTTCCCAAAATTCGTTACTATATCAACAATGCTATCGATGAAGAAGGAGTTCAATGCATCAGCAATATCGTGAGGTGTATCATATGTCACACCCTTTACGATCACTGTCAAGATCTTTTCTTGTGGCCCTGTTAAGTTTACAGCATGCTTAAGGTGCTTCCACATTAGATTGCTATCTGAACAATTGATATCAATATTATTCTCCATGTATTTAATCTTTTTAAATTTGATTAATTTTTTGAAGTACTTCCCGATCATGTTATATTCGGTATAGTCACCCATTGTTCTAGCTTGTGAGTGCAGCCGATATTTCAGTTTATTCAATTCTTGGCCATACCATTTATTTCTTAACTTTACGGTACTGGGCTTTTCAAATGTTAGTGCTCCCATACATTCCAGTAAACAAGCATTTATATAGTTACCATGTCGCTCACATTCATGGTTCTTATTAAGCTGAGATGGCAATTCCTTCGTCGTCAAATTATCGACAGAATAATTCTCCCAGATGTTGATGTAATGACTCTTCGTAACGGGTTTGAATTATTTACTTTCAAAGTAAATGAAATAGTTTCGTGATCGGATATTCTGTGGTCTTCAAGATTTACACAGGACAGTATATCAGCGTTTGCATACAATAAATCTAATTTTGTTTGGGAAGTTTCCGCGACTCATGTATTGAAATTTATTTTTTGTTTCATTGCGCTACGTGCACACATTTCATTCAGTTTGTCGCTACTCGAAGAATTGATATTTAAGTTTATATTGAAATCTCAAACTACATAAAAGGGAATTCGTACTTGATTCTAATACTTCTGTTAAAATGCTCTCGATGTGATTTAGAAATTCACTGTCGCTAGAACTTGGGGAATGATACAACACACATATTTGCTACTTAATGCCCATTTTCTTTAATTTTACTATAGCACACCGTACATTTCTATCAATTGATCTATTAAGCCTGACTTTGTACTCGATTTCCCTTTTCAGTAATAAAACTACCCATCCCGTATATCTGCTATGAGAGTCGCAACGAATTAGTGTATACGGTGCAATATTAATTTCAGAATCAAGAATATCTGAAGTTATACGTGTTTCTGAACATAAAACAATGTCCGGATGCACTTCTTCTATCATTCTTCGAACTCCGCTTTATTTGCTAACAAACTACAAATATTCTAGTAGACACATTTCAAATCAAAAATCTTTATTACAGGGCTAGTATGTCTTGGTTGCTAAAAAGCAACTCATTGTTTTTCCAGTTTAAGCTTCCTTTGATAAACTGGGCAGTCATGACTCATAATGTTATGTTCAATATTGAGTTTAAAACCCAGCTGGTTATTGGCATCTACGCAATTGCCACGTTTATTAATTGGTATGCTCTCCTTGCAGTTTTCTACCATATGTTCTCCTAGACATTTACTAAATCTCTTTTTCAGGGTGCAATTGACAGCTATGTGGTTAAACCCTAAATATTTGAAGCACCTTTTTGCAGTTTGGCCGTCGTAAACTTTGCAGCGATCCCATCCAATATTAATTTTCTTACTTCTCAGCATGACCTCATAATATTTTTGCTCTATTTCTATAACTGCATTAACATGTTGCACTCTATTTTCTATCTTAGAGCGTTTAATTTTAATACATTTCATTTTAGCTTCCCTCAGTGGGTCATTTTGCGCAAGGATCCCGCTAACTATTTCGCTTTCGGTATGCTCTGTACTAATATTAGCTACCACAACTCTAGGGATATACACTTTTTGCTCAGCTATATTATATAAAATTGTATCCATCTTTTCTGTTAGCGTATCTCTAATTTTGTCCTTGTCGCCTGCTGTATTAGCGCTTTATTATAAGTCCTATGTAAGCCTGATTTTATATATGCAAAAATAATAATAATAATACCCAACGGATAAATACCCTCCAAAGCTCGTACAAACGACGCGAGGGGCGCATCCGCATGGCGCACGGATTTGTTCGAAGAGGTTCGTAATGTCTTGACACTCGTGATGGGACGTTAAAGTTTACTTCGATCAAAATAATTGGAAATCAATCCATTCAGAAGTTTAGCCATAAATATTACGCCTAGCGTTTCTCTACGACCTGCGAGAGTTGGATGAACTCGATATTTTGGATTCCAGACTATTGATCCTTATATAAATAAATAAACCTGACCAAATAAGGATCACTAAATTCTTTGGACCACCGTTTCCCGAATGAAAGAACACCTCTAGCCTTATTGACAGTAGCATTAATATTTAGGTTGAAACTAAATTTAGCATCTATTGTGACTTCCAAGTTCACAAACTAGTTTACTGATAGAAGACAAAAATTATTATTTACGTAATAGGCAAAGATCTTCTAGAGAGGCACATGAATTTGCATTTATTGAGGTTCAGCGGCATTGAATTAACGTTGCACCAATATTTTTTCTAAATCCATTAGAAACATAAATTGTGAATTCAAGTAGATTTGTAATGGTAGATTTGCCTTTACAGAATCCGTGTTGCGGTGCTGCAATCAAAGTAGAAATGGAAAATGTTAGCTGATTGGTAACGATAGCTTTAAAAAACTTTGGGATGCCCGACAACTTTGCAATTCCTCAATAGTTTTCTACACACGACCTACTACCACTTTTGTGAAGGGGTATGAGAAAAGATTCCTTCCAAGCAGAAGGAAAGGCTCTACGCTTTAGGGACAGATTGAATAAATCAGTTGGAGGCTGATAAATGTGTTCAGCGCATTTTTAAGAAGACAAGTGGGAATTATGTAAATCAAGACTGTACTTGTAAGATTCCTTCAAAGAAGTTAAACATGAAAAAACTTCATCAAGAGATATTGCTGGAATATTGTGTTAAATGAGTTAAGTTTAATTGAATATTCATTTGAAAAAGAATTAAATTGTGCAGAGAAATTAGTAATATCTTGAACGTGACTAGACAAATCATCCTTGTTTTTTAGAGCAGAGGGAACCCTTTACCCCACGTTTAGAGTTCACGAAATCATAGAATGCTTTCGGATTGCAAGTTATTTTCCTTTCCGGCTTACAGACGTACATATGTAGCAATTTATGTTTAATTCAATATATTTATGACGCAAAATAGAATACTGCAAGTAATCGGATTGAGAACCGGACCTTTTGAATAATTTGAAGATACGCGATTTTCTGTTTTTTAAAGAACTCAGCTCTTTAGTGAACCATATTTGGACTGGTGCGGTAGACACACGTTTTCGCTTAGGTACGTGTTTTTCCAAAATACCGTAAATGGTGGTATAAAAGTCAGAAACAATTTTGTTAATATCTACACCGTATTTGGGCCAAGCCACTGTAGATACAGTTTGATTAAGTTTACTAAAAGTAGCCTTTGCAAAGTCAAAAATCAAACTAGGATCGTATTTAGTAGCAATTATACAGAGAATTTCTTTCGCATTCGTATGCTATTTCCAGGGAAGGATGGTAGGGTTGTTGTTGTTGTAGCAGTGCTTCGCCCCATCCAATAGGTGCGATCGATCACAAATTGTCACCAATGTCGACTAACGGGAGTCCAATGAAACTTGCTGTTTCAACAGGGGTGGACCATAATGAGAGGGGTGTTACATTTTGTATGTCGGGGTTGATTCTGGATAGGTAAGAATTTAACCTGTTAACAGCATCCAGATCGAAATTGAGCTAGAGTGACTCGTTTTTCCCTGGGGAGTGTGCGTTCCTCTTCCGCAAGTTTTGGGTACTGTTCTTTGAGTACTGGATTCACCGGGCAATTCCCGGCATAAAGGTCCGACGCCTGTTTGTGGAGTTCACTGAGGACCTGCTTGTGGTTTTGGCTTCATACTTCTGAGTCCTCAGGTGCCTTTTTTCCTCATAATGCTTACGGAGATGACTCCTTAAGCCCCTGGGCGGTGTTGGCTCATCAATCAGATACCTGTTGGGATGCCAAGTTTCTGGGTATTCAGCAGGTACTGGTTGGTTTGCATCTCATTTCTCTCCCTGATGGCGAGTATTCTCGCCTCATTATGTAGATGTTGTTCTGGGGACATAAGAAGACAGCCCGTGGAGGTTCTGAGAGCAGTATTTTGGCTGGCCTGTAGCTTCTTCCAGTGAGTAGTTTTTAGGCTGGTAGGTTTGTTGTTGTTGTACCCAACAAACA
This sequence comes from Eurosta solidaginis, assembly GCF_040869045.1. NCBI lineage: Eukaryota > Metazoa > Arthropoda > Insecta > Diptera > Tephritidae > Eurosta > Eurosta solidaginis. The sequence goes on from NC_090319.1 coordinate 49,694,160, forward strand.
ATTAGGTTAGAAAACGATTAGAAGACGAATCGAATTCTAACGTATTTCTCTGAGGTAGAAGGTTAGAGGACGATTTGCGAAACTGTCGCGAATTATAGCATTCTCGACAAAAAGGGGACTTCGTTCTCGATATCGAGAAAAGGGTTAGAATTCTAATCGAATTCTAACATCAATTTCTAATGAGAATTTTGAAGTGATGCGCAATTAAGTTCAATTATTTAAAATCAGCGAAATTTTCATTGTTTCATTATATCAAATAGTTTTATTTGGTTATAAGCTTATGTATTAAGAATGAACATATTTCAAAGGCTTTTTCTATAATAATAAATTAAAACCGCACGTAAAAATTGAGCTCAGCGTTGGTTTGGGGTACGGATGAGGAAGCGTTTTCTTCATGCCATTCAAATAGTACTTCAATAATCTGCTTGCTTTCCTTTTTTAAGTTTTTTTGATTCATCTTCACTTCCTAGTATTTACTATTATAAATAAAAAAACTTATTTCCCAACTTATAATATTTCCACACAAGTTTTCACTATTTTTATTTAGTTTGAATATTTCATATTTCATATCTTTATTAAGTCAAATGGTAACAACTGACTAGATTACAGGTTAACTTAGTACTAGTTTAACAATTTTAAAGTAAGATTTACTGAGATAAGTAATAGGACTCAATGCGTGCCTTAAACACTAAGGATGAGTGATCATGTCGTGAAAATAATCGATAACTGTGACAATAATCATAACATCGCATTTCTAGTGTTATTCAAATCGTTTCACAGTCGAATTCTAACCTAGTTTTCGATTCGAAATTCATTAGAGAACTACATTAGAATTCTAATGTAAAATTACAATATTTTTCTATCGTTTGATACTGTGTTTGCTTGGTAGCGATAAGGTTGCTCCCCGAAGGCTTTGGGGATTGTTATCGATGTGATGGTTCTTTGCCGGATACAGATCCGGTACGCTCCGGTAACACAGCACCATTAAGATGCTAGCCCGACCATCTCGGGAACGATTTATATGGCCACATTAAACCTTCAGGCCATCCCTCCCTCCCCACCCCCAAGTTCCATGAGGAGATTGGGGTCGTCAGAGCCTCGTCTGTTAGTGAAACAGGATTCGCCGCGGATAGGTGAGGTTGACAATTGGGGTTGGAGAAGCTGTATATTGCGCTGGCAACCTGAAGGGTTGCGCTACACAGCCACTTGAATCTGGTATTTTAGCCGCCTCTTACGACAGGCATACCTAGCGCGGGTATATTCTGACCCTCTAACCCGCTGGTAGGGTTGTTGTTGTTGTTGTAGCGATAAGGTTGCTCCCCGAAGGCTTTGGGGAGTGTTATCGATGTGATGGTCCTTTGCCGGATACAAATCCGGTACGCTCCGGACCATAGCACCATTAAGGTGCTAGCCCGACCATCTCGGGAACGATTTATGTGGCCACATTAAACCTTCAGGCCATTCCCTCCCTCCCTACCCCCAAGTTCCCTGAGGAGCTTGGGGTCGCCAGAGCCTCGTCTGTTAGTGAAACAGGATTCGCCGCGGATGGGTGAGGTTGACAATTGGCTTTGGAGAAGCTATATATTGCGCTGGCAACCTGAAAGGTTGCGCTACACAGCCCCTTGAATCTGGTATTTTAGTCGCCTCTTACGACAGGCATACCTACCGCGGGTATATTCTGATCCCCTAACCCGCTAGGGTCGCTGGTAGGGTCTTCAGGTACAGTAAGAGGTTCACCCCGGCTAGGATTACATTTTGATGTATCGTCAACAAATACCAAATCAAAGATCCTCCCGAACGTATTAGGAATTTTATTTATCTGTTTAAGGCAAAGTTCAGTTATTTCGGCAAAAAATTCGTTGTTGGACAGTGAGTCATAAAAAATATCTATTTTTACTTAGCTTATTCTAACGCCTTATGTAAGCCTGATTTTGAGTGGCTTATGAGACTTATACATCTGATTACAGAGGCCCCGCGTCCTCGGAACTTAAGAAGTCACCTTCTTAAGCTCACTTACTTAATTGGCGCTTAACCGTTCAACGGTTATGGTCGTCCAACAAGGCGCGCCAGTCGCTTTTTCGCTGGGTTAACTGGCGCCCATTGGTCACACCAAGAAAATTTAAATCCGAATCGAAACATGTAGAGGAAAAAAGAAAAACCATTGTTTTTTGCTTAAAACCTTTGGCCGAAAAGTTCCAAAACATTCCCACGAATTTAAAGCATTTTCCATTTGAATCTCCTAGCATTTGAATCTCCTAGCCGGTGTTGGAACAACCCGCGGTATCTAGATAACAGGAAAAGGCGCCAGCAATTTTTTATACTCAGCGTACTTTGCACACAGATTATATTAACTTTGATTGGATAACGGTTGGCTGTGCAGGTATAAAGGAATCGAGATAGATATAGACTTCCATATATCAAAATCATCAGTATCGAAAAAAAATTTGATTGAGCCATGTCCGTCCGTCCGTCCGTTAACACCATAACTTGAGTAAATATTGAGATATCTTCCCCAAATTCAGTACACGAGCTTATCTGGACCCAGAATAGATTGGTATTGTAAATGAGCGAAATCGGATAACCACGCCTACTTTGTATATATATAACATTTTGGAAAACATGAAAAACCTGATTATTTAGTAAATAATACACCTGGAACGTTGAAATTTGACGTGTGGACTGATATTGAGACTCTTGATAAAATTTGAAAAAATATTTAAAATTGGCCGTGGCACCGCCCACTAGTGATAAAATCAATTTTAAAAATATTATTAATCATAAATCAAAAATTGTTAAACCTATCGTAACAAAATTCGGCAGAGAGGTTGCTTTTACTATAAGGAATGCTTTGAAGAAAAATTTACGAAATCGGTTAAGGACCACGCCCACTTTTATATAAAAGATTTTTTAAAGGGTGGTGGATGAAAATAATAAGCAATATCTTAGCGAAAAAGAGCTTTATATCAATAGAATTGTACTTTCTAAATTGAATTATAACATAAAATTGGAAAACACCAAAATTTTTGAAAATGGGTGTAGCACCGCCCCTTTTATGACTAAGCAATATTCTATATTTCGGGAGCCATAACTCGAAGAAAAATTAACATATCGTAATGAAATTGTGTACACATATTTTCCTTATAGCAGAAAATATTTCTAGTAAACATGGACGGGATCGGTTAAAGACCACGCCCACGTTTATATAAACAAGTTTAAAAGGGTCGTAGACTAGAATAATAAGCTATAAGTTAGCAAAAAATAGTTTTGAATCAATGATATTTCAGTTATCAAGTTTTATTGTAAGAGGAAATGGAGAGACATTTTTTTAAACGGACGGTGCCGCGTGTTATGTAGAAAAGTAATTTATCTGAAATGAAATGTACAATTGAAGCTCAAGCTGAGTATATAATGTTCGGTTACACCCGAACTTAGCCTTCCTTACTTGTTATTTATATTTTATGTTGTTGTTGTAGCAGTGTACAATGAAATGACAGCCCTTGGTCGGGAAAAATCCCGAGTCGCTATGGTACATAGAACCGTCTGCCTTGGGAAGCGGAATATATTATATTTTATCCTCTTGTAAGCCAAACTTATTATAGGCAGATGTAAATTTTTGCATCCCTTTTGACACCAATCTATAATTCTTAGGTATAAACATTTATATAAATATGTATCGATAGGACTTCTTAACAGTACAGGAAAAATAATTTGCAAAAGTTAAATACAGCGCTTAAATATCAATTTTAAAATGACACTACGAATTCCCAGACAGACGCTATATACCTATGTGAATATATGGTGACGCTGTGGGTGCTTCTTTGTATGCTTGAGTTTTTTTTTTTTTTCAGAAAGTGTTTTTTTGTACACCACTGATTAGTTTAAGTATCTGAGCTGTTTCGAATGGAGTTTAGAGCCAGACATAGCAAACGTGAGGAAACAGTTGACAAACACAAAGCATGTGACTTCATGGTATTCAGGGCCAGCGGTGACAGATTGACGACGCCGTCGTCATTTTGATGATTTTCAACTAGAATGACGCTTGGACGATTTTGTAATGAAAAATGACGATTTAAGACTGCCTCTAACATTTCCGAGCAAGAAAAATTCAAATTTAAAGAAAATTGTGTTATTTTTTATAGTGAACTGTGTGATCAAATTACAAAGCGTTTTTATTTTAACAATGCTGTACTACAAAACTTAAGTTTCATGGATCCCAAAGAAGTTGTTCTTTGAGCTAGTTTGGAAACTACATTAAAAGGAATATTGCTGGCTCTAGATTACAACTTTATTGTTATATCGGCCTACTGACTTGTAAGATCGCTTGTTCAAATCGAGCTCAAGTCCTGACAATAATTATTTTATCTTATTATTGTTATGATACATTTTTGCAACAAGAAATAACAACCAAAGAAAATTTTCAGGAAAGCGCTTTTAAAGATAATATTGTTGATTATTTTTTCATCATTTTGGTTCTCGGCGAATACAATCGTATGGCCCCTGGTAATAACCCAATTTCGTCCTAACTCGACTTTGGCTGCTGCCATAGATTTTTGACAATTTTTTGGGCGGCGTTTGACGACTTGGAAAAAAAATATATGGCAACGCTGTTCAGGGCATTGAGAGCAATTCTATAAGACAGCATGACACTCTTATTACATGTCCAAAAATATCAAGAGGGGGTATCAAAAGACGCGTTTTGGATCCAAGACCGCGAATCCGAAAGCGAAGGTCAAATATTTTGGGTCTGTCAAGAGATATTTCAAAAGAAATTGAAAATTTGCATGTGGTTGTTGTAGTTTTGATGATTTTGTTGTACACACAAAAAAAATTGTAAATAAAAGTGTTTTGCGCGGATATAGTTTTGGTCTCCACACAAGTGTTGGACCCACCCAGGGTAATTTTTTAGGTAATTCTATACGACAGCATGACATTGCTAATAGGCGTCCAAAAATATCGAGAGAGGTATCAAACGACGCCTCTTGACTTCAGTGTTAAGGCGAAAAATAAATATTTTAACTCGTTCGAAAGATATTAACGAAAAACCGAAGAAAGACCCGCGGGTACCTCCGAAATCGGGGGTGGGATATACAGTATTTTTGCGCAGAACACCTTTGGAGACCAAAACTATATCCGCGCAAAACCCTTATGTTCACAATTTTTTTGTGGGTACACAACATTACGACAGCATGACACTGCTAATACGCGTCCAAAAATATTGACAGAGGTGTCAAAAGACGCGTATTAATCTCGAGAACAATAATCTGTAAATTGTATCTCTGTCCAGAGATATTTGCAGTTGAAGTTGGCGATTTTCATGTGGTTGTTGTAATGTTGGGTACCCCCAACAGTGAACCATTGGAATGATGAAGATAGAGTTGCTGCACTGTTCACGGCATTGAAGGGGCATGCAGCTGAGCCCTTACAAACCATTCCAGAGGGCGAACGGAACTGTTATGAAGCATTGATGGACGCTCTAGAGAGACGATACGGAGCCGAGCATAGGAGACAGATATACCAAATGGAGTTACTGAACCGCTTCCAGAGGGCTGGTGAAACATTGCAAGAGTTTGCGTAGGATGTTGAAAGGCTGGCACATTTAGCGAATGCGGACGCACCCGTGGAATACACCGAAAAGGTGTATTTAATTTAATAATGGACATCTTAGTTGACCATGACATCAGGATCGATATGCAGAGAAGGATTATGCGTTATAAGATCCAAAATATACCATCTAGAGGTTTACGCCGGTGTTATTACTTCAAAAAGCTTGAATTTCTATTCAAAAAACTAATATTTAGGAAAGGTTTTGTTTGTATATATTTACGGAAATCAACGTTTTGGATCCTTGCGGAGGGATTGTCCCTCGTTCATTTACTCCAGAGAGGCTTCTAACCTAACCCCGGTCTTTGGAATTGGTACTCCTGCGTCTGCTGAAAAGAAATAGAGATACATAAAATGGTCACACCTTTGTCTGTATATCTCCGTGCAATGTGTAGTTTCACCTGGGGTTAACTCCTAATAGTCGTCGCGGACACAATTTCTTTAAATCATTTGTGGCTCCTTGGCCACACGCATAAAGGCGACTTACGGTTGCTATTAATGGTCTATTAATACTCATGACTCTCGTGGCACAGGGCGCCTCCAGTTTTTTCGGCTGTTTTTAAGAGCTATAATTCCCGATGTGCGAATAGTAGCAATCCTGACCACGTCGACGTCACTTTCCTAGAAGCTCTGGGTGTAGCTCCGAATACTTTCTAACGGATGTTTTTGTCGCGCTATGCTGCCGAGCTACACCAGAGAAACATCTTGAAACGTTACGGAGTGACTATTCGGTCAAGGATGCCCCCCTCGAAATAATAAGCAGTCTAAGTGGATGTCATTGCGTAACTCATGGGTGAAAATCGTCGACAAATCGTCGTGGGAAATCTCGACAATTCGCATCGTTATAAGTTAGTGAATTCCACTACGCGTCCACCTTTATGGCGATATCTAGAAAAGACGTCCACCTATAAAACTAAGGTCCACTCCCTTTTAAAATACTCTTTGATATCTTTCATTTGATACCCATGTCATATAAACACATTCCAGGGTTACCCTATGTTCATTTTCCTACATGGTGATTTTCCCTTATTTGATAAAGGATGAAGGAAAATCGTTCCAAAAAACGTCACCCTTGGTCCACAATTTCGGACTCTTATCGGACTCATAATTCAGAGCGATTCGAAAATATTTCATGGGTGATTTAAAAAAAAATGATAAAGAAATTCCTTCAAATTTAACCAAATTTTCATATTTAAAAAAATATTTAAATAAAATGAATCGATAGCTGAAGAAAGATAGCAAAGGCAAGTTGCTCCACTTTTTGGTATTACCATTTTAATTCACTTAAATTCATGAATTTGAACATTTCTTTAGTTGTACAGTTTTAACTTTCATCTTTGAAGTTTTGATTTACTCTAAATATAATTTGTTACATAGACAATTAAATAAAGACTAATGGATTTTACGTGCGCAACGATTTTATTTAATTGTCTGATCAACGCCCTAGATTGATGAGGAGTATGATAACTAGTACCTAGGACCTACATAATTATTTTCTAGTTTTAGTATTATTATTATTTCATGCAAGTATTGTTTTCAATAAAACCGTTGTATTTAAAATACTCTTTCCTGACATTTTGTTACAATCTAAGGCCTCAATACATAATCCTTCCAAAGACTTTACTCGACTAGGCGCCACGTATGCTTGTCCCTCCTCGAACTCCGAAGTATTTTGATGTCACTTCTACCGCACTGTATGTAATATTTGTGCCGAATATGAGCGAAATCGGCCATAATTACGATTTGTTTAAATATCTCGATCTTTGCGTCACCTGGCGGCGGGTTTTTTTCATATGTCGTTTTCTATTCTTGCATGTATTATGTGTTCCAAATATGAGCCAAATCGGACCACAAATACGACTTTTGTGAATATCTCGATCCTTGCGCAACCTAGCGGCGATTTTTTTCATAGGTCGCTTTCTATTCATGTATGTATTATGTGCTCCAAATATGAGCCAAATCGGACCACAAATACGATTTTTTTGAATATCTCGATCCTTGCGCCACCTAGCGGTGATTTTTTTTCCAAATATGAGCCAAATCGGACCAAATTACGATTTTTGTGAATATCTCGATCCTTGCGCCACTTAGGGGCGATTTTTTTTCATAGGTCGCTTTATATTCATGTATGTATTATGTGTTCCAAATCTGAGCCAAATCGGACCGCAAACACGAATTTTTTTTAATATCTCGATCCTTGCCGCACCTAGCGGGATTTTTTTCATAAAGCGATTTCTATTTCTGTATGTAATATAATTTCCAAATCTGAGCAAAATTGGACCGCAAATTCTATTTTTTTAATACCTCGATCCTTGCCCCACCTGGCGACGTTTTTTTCATATGTCGCTTTCTATTTATGTATGTAATATGTGTTCCAAATATGAGCCAAATCGGCCAATAGGATTTTTTTAAATATCTCGATTCTCGCGTCACCTGGCGGCGATTTTTTTCATGTCGCTTTCGAAGTATGAGTCTAATCGGAGCACAAATACGATTTCTTTGAATAACTTGATACCAGCGCCACCTAGCAGCGGTTTTTATAAGTCGTTTTTTATTCATGTATGTATTATGTATTCCAAATACGAGCTAAATCGGACTACAAATACGATTTTTTTGAATATCTTGATGCTTGCGCCACCTAGCGGCGATTTTTTAGGTCGCTTTCTATTCATGTATGTATTATGTATTCCATATATCAGCCAAATCGGACCACAAATACGATTTTTTGAAATATTTCAATCCATGCGCATCTACATAATTAAAATTTTAAAAAGACCCTGGATAAAGTTTTTAAAATATAGACCAAAGTTTGCAGACGTTTGTGTTCAAAACATTGATTTCAATAGTCTTCGTGAAATCAAAACGATATTTTAGAATGAAAGTCGACCGATTTAAGTTTAAAGATGTTAACTGCTGTTTTCCGGCCTTATGATATAAGAGCTCATTATGGATGACCGCGCAGCTTCTGTTTTCAGACTAGTTCGACTGTCCACTACGTTAGGGTAGTAGCACACACGGTCATTATTTCGACTGATTTATGTGGCCACATTAAACCTTCAGGCCATTCCCTCCCTCCCTACCCCCAAGTTCCCTGAGGAGCTTGGGGTCGCCAGAGCCTCGTCTGTTAGTGAAACAGGATTCGCCGCGGATGGGTGAGGTTGACAATTGGCTTTGGAGAAGCTATATATTGCGCTGGCAACCTGAAAGGTTGCGCTACACAGCCCCTTGAATCTGGTATTTTAGTCGCCTCTTACGACAGGCATACCTACCGCGGGTATATTCTGATCCCCTAACCCGCTAGGGTCGCTGGTAGGGTCTTCAGGTACAGTAAGAGGTTCACCCCGGCTAGGATTACATTTTGATGTATCGTCAACAAATACCAAATCAAAGATCCTCCCGAACGTATTAGGAATTTTATTTATCTGTTTAAGGCAAAGTTCAGTTATTTCGGCAAAAAATTCGTTGTTGGACAGTGAGTCATAAAAAATATCTATTTTTACTTAGCTTATTCTAACGCCTTATGTAAGCCTGATTTTGAGTGGCTTATGAGACTTATACATCTGATTACAGAGGCCCCGCGTCCTCGGAACTTAAGAAGTCACCTTCTTAAGCTCACTTACTTAATTGGCGCTTAACCGTTCAACGGTTATGGTCGTCCAACAAGGCGCGCCAGTCGCTTTTTCGCTGGGTTAACTGGCGCCCATTGGTCACACCAAGAAAATTTAAATCCGAATCGAAACATGTAGAGGAAAAAAGAAAAACCATTGTTTTTTGCTTAAAACCTTTGGCCGAAAAGTTCCAAAACATTCCCACGAATTTAAAGCATTTTCCATTTGAATCTCCTAGCATTTGAATCTCCTAGCCGGTGTTGGAACAACCCGCGGTATCTAGATAACAGGAAAAGGCGCCAGCAATTTTTTATACTCAGCGTACTTTGCACACAGATTATATTAACTTTGATTGGATAACGGTTGGCTGTGCAGGTATAAAGGAATCGAGATAGATATAGACTTCCATATATCAAAATCATCAGTATCGAAAAAAAATTTGATTGAGCCATGTCCGTCCGTCCGTCCGTTAACACCATAACTTGAGTAAATATTGAGATATCTTCCCCAAATTCAGTACACGAGCTTATCTGGACCCAGAATAGATTGGTATTGTAAATGAGCGAAATCGGATAACCACGCCTACTTTGTATATATATAACATTTTGGAAAACATGAAAAACCTGATTATTTAGTAAATAATACACCTGGAACGTTGAAATTTGACGTGTGGACTGATATTGAGACTCTTGATAAAATTTGAAAAAATATTTAAAATTGGCCGTGGCACCGCCCACTAGTGATAAAATCAATTTTAAAAATATTATTAATCATAAATCAAAAATTGTTAAACCTATCGTAACAAAATTCGGCAGAGAGGTTGCTTTTACTATAAGGAATGCTTTGAAGAAAAATTTACGAAATCGGTTAAGGACCACGCCCACTTTTATATAAAAGATTTTTTAAAGGGTGGTGGATGAAAATAATAAGCAATATCTTAGCGAAAAAGAGCTTTATATCAATAGAATTGTACTTTCTAAATTGAATTATAACATAAAATTGGAAAACACCAAAATTTTTGAAAATGGGTGTAGCACCGCCCCTTTTATGACTAAGCAATATTCTATATTTCGGGAGCCATAACTCGAAGAAAAATTAACATATCGTAATGAAATTGTGTACACATATTTTCCTTATAGCAGAAAATATTTCTAGTAAACATGGACGGGATCGGTTAAAGACCACGCCCACGTTTATATAAACAAGTTTAAAAGGGTCGTAGACTAGAATAATAAGCTATAAGTTAGCAAAAAATAGTTTTGAATCAATGATATTTCAGTTATCAAGTTTTATTGTAAGAGGAAATGGAGAGACATTTTTTTAAACGGACGGTGCCGCGTGTTATGTAGAAAAGTAATTTATCTGAAATGAAATGTACAATTGAAGCTCAAGCTGAGTATATAATGTTCGGTTACACCCGAACTTAGCCTTCCTTACTTGTTATTTATATTTTATGTTGTTGTTGTAGCAGTGTACAATGAAATGACAGCCCTTGGTCGGGAAAAATCCCGAGTCGCTATGGTACATAGAACCGTCTGCCTTGGGAAGCGGAATATATTATATTTTATCCTCTTGTAAGCCAAACTTATTATAGGCAGATGTAAATTTTTGCATCCCTTTTGACACCAATCTATAATTCTTAGGTATAAACATTTATATAAATATGTATCGATAGGACTTCTTAACAGTACAGGAAAAATAATTTGCAAAAGTTAAATACAGCGCTTAAATATCAATTTTAAAATGACACTACGAATTCCCAGACAGACGCTATATACCTATGTGAATATATGGTGACGCTGTGGGTGCTTCTTTGTATGCTTGAGTTTTTTTTATTTTTCAGAAAGTGTTTTTTTGTACACCACTGATTAGTTTAAGTATCTGAGCTGTTTCGAATGGAGTTTAGAGCCAGACATAGCAAACGTGAGGAAACAGTTGACAAACACAAAGCATGTGACTTCATGGTATTCAGGGCCAGCGGTGACAGATTGACGACGCCGTCGTCATTTTGATGATTTTCAACTAGAATGACGCTTGGACGATTTTGTAATGAAAAATGACGATTTAAGACTGCCTCTAACATTTCCGAGCAAGAAAAATTCAAATTTAAAGAAAATTGTGTTATTTTTTATAGTGAACTGTGTGATCAAATTACAAAGCGTTTTTATTTTAACAATGCTGTACTACAAAACTTAAGTTTCATGGATCCCAAAGAAGTTGTTCTTTGAGCTAGTTTGGAAACTACATTAAAAGGAATATTGCTGGCTCTAGATTACAACTTTATTGTTATATCGGCCTACTGACTTGTAAGATCGCTTGTTCAAATCGAGCTCAAGTCCTGACAATAATTATTTTATCTTATTATTGTTATGATACATTTTTGCAACAAGAAATAACAACCAAAGAAAATTTTCAGGAAAGCGCTTTTAAAGATAATATTGTTGATTATTTTTTCATCATTTTGGTTCTCGGCGAATACAATCGTATGGCCCCTGGTAATAACCCAATTTCGTCCTAACTCGACTTTGGCTGCTGCCATAGATTTTTGACAATTTTTTGGGCGGCGTTTGACGACTTGGAAAAAAAATATATGGCAACGCTGTTCAGGGCATTGAGAGCAATTCTATAAGACAGCATGACACTCTTATTACATGTCCAAAAATATCAAGAGGGGGTATCAAAAGACGCGTTTTGGATCCAAGACCGCGAATCCGAAAGCGAAGGTCAAATATTTTGGGTCTGTCAAGAGATATTTCAAAAGAAATTGAAAATTTGCATGTGGTTGTTGTAGTTTTGATGATTTTGTTGTACACACAAAAAAAATTGTAAATAAAAGTGTTTTGCGCGGATATAGTTTTGGTCTCCACACAAGTGTTGGACCCACCCAGGGTAATTTTTTAGGTAATTCTATACGACAGCATGACATTGCTAATAGGCGTCCAAAAATATCGAGAGAGGTATCAAACGACGCCTCTTGACTTCAGTGTTAAGGCGAAAAATAAATATTTTAACTCGTTCGAAAGATATTAACGAAAAACCGAAGAAAGACCCGCGGGTACCTCCGAAATCGGGGGTGGGATATACAGTATTTTTGCGCAGAACACCTTTGGAGACCAAAACTATATCCGCGCAAAACCCTTATGTTCACAATTTTTTTGTGGGTACACAACATTACGACAGCATGACACTGCTAATACGCGTCCAAAAATATTGACAGAGGTGTCAAAAGACGCGTATTAATCTCGAGAACAATAATCTGTAAATTGTATCTCTGTCCAGAGATATTTGCAGTTGAAGTTGGCGATTTTCATGTGGTTGTTGTAATGTTGGGTACCCCCAACAGTGAACCATTGGAATGATGAAGATAGAGTTGCTGCACTGTTCACGGCATTGAAGGGGCATGCAGCTGAGCCCTTACAAACCATTCCAGAGGGCGAACGGAACTGTTATGAAGCATTGATGGACGCTCTAGAGAGACGATACGGAGCCGAGCATAGGAGACAGATATACCAAATGGAGTTACTGAACCGCTTCCAGAGGGCTGGTGAAACATTGCAAGAGTTTGCGTAGGATGTTGAAAGGCTGGCACATTTAGCGAATGCGGACGCACCCGTGGAATACACCGAAAAGGTGTATTTAATTTAATAATGGACATCTTAGTTGACCATGACATCAGGATCGATATGCAGAGAAGGATTATGCGTTATAAGATCCAAAATATACCATCTAGAGGTTTACGCCGGTGTTATTACTTCAAAAAGCTTGAATTTCTATTCAAAAAACTAATATTTAGGAAAGGTTTTGTTTGTATATATTTACGGAAATCAACGTTTTGGATCCTTGCGGAGGGATTGTCCCTCGTTCATTTACTCCAGAGAGGCTTCTAACCTAACCCCGGTCTTTGGAATTGGTACTCCTGCGTCTGCTGAAAAGAAATAGAGATACATAAAATGGTCACACCTTTGTCTGTATATCTCCGTGCAATGTGTAGTTTCACCTGGGGTTAACTCCTAATAGTCGTCGCGGACACAATTTCTTTAAATCATTTGTGGCTCCTTGGCCACACGCATAAAGGCGACTTACGGTTGCTATTAATGGTCTATTAATACTCATGACTCTCGTGGCACAGGGCGCCTCCAGTTTTTTCGGCTGTTTTTAAGAGCTATAATTCCCGATGTGCGAATAGTAGCAATCCTGACCACGTCGACGTCACTTTCCTAGAAGCTCTGGGTGTAGCTCCGAATACTTTCTAACGGATGTTTTTGTCGCGCTATGCTGCCGAGCTACACCAGAGAAACATCTTGAAACGTTACGGAGTGACTATTCGGTCAAGGATGCCCCCCTCGAAATAATAAGCAGTCTAAGTGGATGTCATTGCGTAACTCATGGGTGAAAATCGTCGACAAATCGTCGTGGGAAATCTCGACAATTCGCATCGTTATAAGTTAGTGAATTCCACTACGCGTCCACCTTTATGGCGATATCTAGAAAAGACGTCCACCTATAAAACTAAGGTCCACTCCCTTTTAAAATACTCTTTGATATCTTTCATTTGATACCCATGTCATATAAACACATTCCAGGGTTACCCTATGTTCATTTTCCTACATGGTGATTTTCCCTTATTTGATAAAGGATGAAGGAAAATCGTTCCAAAAAACGTCACCCTTGGTCCACAATTTCGGACTCTTATCGGACTCATAATTCAGAGCGATTCGAAAATATTTCATGGGTGATTTAAAAAAAAATGATAAAGAAATTCCTTCAAATTTAACCAAATTTTCATATTTAAAAAAATATTTAAATAAAATGAATCGATAGCTGAAGAAAGATAGCAAAGGCAAGTTGCTCCACTTTTTGGTATTACCATTTTAATTCACTTAAATTCATGAATTTGAACATTTCTTTAGTTGTACAGTTTTAACTTTCATCTTTGAAGTTTTGATTTACTCTAAATATAATTTGTTACATAGACAATTAAATAAAGACTAATGGATTTTACGTGCGCAACGATTTTATTTAATTGTCTGATCAACGCCCTAGATTGATGAGGAGTATGATAACTAGTACCTAGGACCTACATAATTATTTTCTAGTTTTAGTATTATTATTATTTCATGCAAGTATTGTTTTCAATAAAACCGTTGTATTTAAAATACTCTTTCCTGACATTTTGTTACAATCTAAGGCCTCAATACATAATCCTTCCAAAGACTTTACTCGACTAGGCGCCACGTATGCTTGTCCCTCCTCGAACTCCGAAGTATTTTGATGTCACTTCTACCGCACTGTATGTAATATTTGTGCCGAATATGAGCGAAATCGGCCATAATTACGATTTGTTTAAATATCTCGATCTTTGCGTCACCTGGCGGCGGGTTTTTTTCATATGTCGTTTTCTATTCTTGCATGTATTATGTGTTCCAAATATGAGCCAAATCGGACCACAAATACGACTTTTGTGAATATCTCGATCCTTGCGCAACCTAGCGGCGATTTTTTTCATATATAAAAGAACCATAATTTATAAAAAAAAGAAATACATGGAAGATAGAGTAAATCATAACAATGGCGATATGAAACGTATGTGGAAGTGTCTAAAAGACCTCGTCGAGCTTAATGATGTTAAAAAACATATCACTAAAATTGTAATTAACGGTGAATGCCTGGAAAATGAATATGATATAGCTAATGCCCTAAATAACTTTTTTATACAAAGTATTGTTGAAATTAATGATAGCATCGAAGAAATTGTAAATGGGGATGAAATAAGCGCAAATCATAGTAATCCATTTGAAACATTTAAATTTACTGACATTGTAGTGGACGATATTATTATTATCACAAAATCACTTAAAAACAAATATGGCGGCGACAAGCTTTTATCGGAGGGTGTCGTTAAAGATGCCATGACATATACTGCTAATTTCTACAAAGACATAATTAACGAATCCTTAAACAGCGGTATTGTACCTAGTTACTGGAAAATTTCAACAATAATACCTGTTGAAAAAGTAAAAAATACAATGAAACCTGAGGAACTACGTCCAATTAACACGTTACCTACAGATGAAAAAATTATGGAGACAGTGGTGAAGGATCAACTTGTGGCATACTTAGAGAAGCACAATGTGATTATCCCAGAACAATCGGGATTCAGGAAGAGCCATTCTTGTGAAACAGCGTTGAATATGGTAATTGCAGATTGGAAAGAAGACATGGCGGACAAAAAATTTACGGTGTCTGTCTTCTTGGATTTAAAACGGGCTTTTGAAACTGTCGATAGATCTGAGCTATTGGACGTTATGTTTAAAATTGGTATAAGAGGAAAGGCTTTGGAATGGTTCCGGAGTTATTTGGGTGACAGAAAACAGAGAACGATAATTGGAAAGGAGGTTTCATCAGTGGTGGATGTTAACATTGGTTTACCACAAGGCTCGGTCTTGGCGCCAATATTGTTTACATTGTATATCAATGATATCAAAAGATGCTTAAAATATTGTAAAATACGTCTATTTGCGGATGATGCATTGCTTATCATAAGTGAAAAATATGCAGAATGTGCCATGCTGAAAGTACAAGAAGACCTGGACTCGCTATACAAATGGTTATGCCTTAGAAAACTGAAATTAAATGTCGAAAAAACTAAGTTCATGATATTTTGTAAAAACACCAATATCATAAGTAACAATAGTTTAAATAATATTACGCTGAAGGTAAAAAACATGGAAATCCAAAGAGTAGACAAAATTAAGTATTTAGGAGTTTTGATTGATGATAATCTAAATTTTGGAGAGCATGTAACTTATCTGGAAAGGAAAATTGCACAGAAAATAGGCTTCATGTATAGAACATGTAAACATATCAGTCAAAGTCATAAAATATTGGTATATCGTTCAATTATTGAACCACACTTTATTTATTGTCCTACTATTCTGCTATTAAGTAATGATATATATATTAAGAAACTTCAAATACAGCAAAACAAGGCAATGCGATTTATTTTAAAATGTCCTCCAAGAACGCCAAAAATTGTAATGCTCAATAGATTAAACTGGCTTAGTATTAAACAGTCAGTTAGTTATTTCACATTGAAATTTATACACCAACTTAGGTTAGGAATGTTACCGAATTACCTGAGTAGTAAAATACATTATAATCATGAAATCCACAATTATGGAACAAGAAATTGCAATAATATAAGACTGCCTAGAATAAGAACTGAGTTCGCCAAAAGGTCTCTTGAATATTTAGGGTATAAAATGTATAATGAGTTACCTTCTGATTTGAAAGACTGTGAAAATATTAGTAAGTTCAAAGAAAAATTGTTTTTATATTGTACGTCACTAAATGTGACATGAGTAGTTATGTTTAATTTCTTATGTTAACCTAAACTAGGTCTTAAAGACCGTAATAATAAATAAATAAATAAATAAATAATAGGTCGCTTTCTATTCATGTATGTATTATGTGCTCCAAATATGAGCCAAATCGGACCACAAATACGATTTTTTTGAATATCTCGATCCTTGCGCCACCTAGCGGTGATTTTTTTTCCAAATATGAGCCAAATCGGACCAAATTACGATTTTTGTGAATATCTCGATCCTTGCGCCACTTAGGGGCGATTTTTTTTCATAGGTCGCTTTATATTCATGTATGTATTATGTGTTCCAAATCTGAGCCAAATCGGACCGCAAACACGAATTTTTTTTAATATCTCGATCCTTGCCGCACCTAGCGGGATTTTTTTCATAAAGCGATTTCTATTTCTGTATGTAATATAATTTCCAAATCTGAGCAAAATTGGACCGCAAATTCTATTTTTTTAATACCTCGATCCTTGCCCCACCTGGCGACGTTTTTTTCATATGTCGCTTTCTATTTATGTATGTAATATGTGTTCCAAATATGAGCCAAATCGGCCAATAGGATTTTTTTAAATATCTCGATTCTCGCGTCACCTGGCGGCGATTTTTTTCATGTCGCTTTCGAAGTATGAGTCTAATCGGAGCACAAATACGATTTCTTTGAATAACTTGATACCAGCGCCACCTAGCAGCGGTTTTTATAAGTCGTTTTTTATTCATGTATGTATTATGTATTCCAAATACGAGCTAAATCGGACTACAAATACGATTTTTTTGAATATCTTGATGCTTGCGCCACCTAGCGGCGATTTTTTAGGTCGCTTTCTATTCATGTATGTATTATGTATTCCATATATCAGCCAAATCGGACCACAAATACGATTTTTTGAAATATTTCAATCCATGCGCATCTACATAATTAAAATTTTAAAAAGACCCTGGATAAAGTTTTTAAAATATAGACCAAAGTTTGCAGACGTTTGTGTTCAAAACATTGATTTCAATAGTCTTCGTGAAATCAAAACGATATTTTAGAATGAAAGTCGACCGATTTAAGTTTAAAGATGTTAACTGCTGTTTTCCGGCCTTATGATATAAGAGCTCATTATGGATGACCGCGCAGCTTCTGTTTTCAGACTAGTTCGACTGTCCACTACGTTAGGGTAGTAGCACACACGGTCATTATTTCGACTGACTTGGGAAAGCTTTTGCTTCACCACTTTGAGTGTTCTTGCTAACGACAAAGCCTCACCTGGTAAATACATATATGTGCCTACGTATTTACATTTGTAAAAGGAGCCGTAACATGTAGGTGATATTTAAACTTCGTTGATAGGCTATAATCAATGTGATTCACTCCAAGGGACTAGGTTTGGATAGGGCCGCCAACTTTATGTCAAACCGGGAGACTTGGGTGTTGAAGGATGAAGTGTGAAAATTTAAATTAACATTTCAGACGCTATTGTATAGTTTCGCAAATAAACAACAGATTTTTGAATGTAAGCCCAAATGATTTTTCAAAACCTTCTCATACGTACATATATCCTCAACTTAAGTATGAGGTAAGAATCATTTCAAAGGAGTGTTTATGCCCCTAGAACCTACTAAAGGATTTTCCATCACTGATTTGGCTTTCTTTCAGCCAATCGCAATATAAAATTTTTAAAAATTTCCGCACCTTTTTTGTTTTTTTTTTTTTTACCAACTTGAGGACAATTTGAAACGCTTTGGGTAATTTTATTTTAATCCATTGTTCATTATTTTTTGGAAAAAATATGCAAAGCATATAAATTTATTATATAACTTTTTTTTTAGTGTTTTGTTTTAATAACTTGGTGAAATGGGTGATGCAAAGTCCGTGTTAAGCTGACATCGAAAACGCCTGTTTTTTTTTAATAACTTTTGAACAGTTAGAAAGAGTTAAATTTCGCAATAAGTTTCTTATATTTCACAATTAGTTTCTTATAACTGGCAGTGATTCGCATCCGTTGATACGACTTTCGACCATATCCGACCAATTTTCGACATGAACAATAAATGGCCTAAACAGTCTTAAACGAGTAGAAAATATAGTAACGCGCCGGACGCCGCCGCCGCGCCGATATTTTTGACATTCGGCCGCGGCGTGCGAAAAACGACCCTAATCGGCGGCGGCGGCGGCGTATATCTCTATTACCATCTAACTTCATTTTGGCGAAAGGGTTCAGCAGTAAGCGAGTGCTGGTGGAGGAGATTCAGCAAAGACCACCAAAGTCGAAGGCAGTTGATCGGGCAAAGGTTGATGGATCGAATGGGCCAAATAAAGCGAAATCCAAGGTACCTGCGAGAGAAACACTGGCATTGAAAAAACCAAATGGACGCACAAAAACGAAGGAAAGCATTTCCCAGAAAGAATGCGGGAGTAGTTTCAAGCCAGGGCGCAAGCTTTACGAAGTAGTTCATTGGCCAAACAACAGAGTGTGAGGGAACGAATCAAGATAATGAATACTAGGCTGAAACACAGGTACGACAAAAAAAATTAATTCGGCAGGTTTCCGTGAGGGAGATTTGGTACTGCTATACAACACTCACCGGCGGAAAGGTGTTCTATCCAAATTTTGGCGCAGTTGGGAAGGCCCGTACAAAGTTGTGAAGAAGATCAGTGATACCATCTACCGCATACAAACCAGTGGGAAAACACGAAATAGAAGGGTTGTTCATTTGGAGGTGCTAGCAGCGTTTAGATCGAGAGATTTGTCTGATCGGGACGATCAGACTTAGGTGGAGAGCAGTGTGACGAATATGAGGTATAAGTGTTTTTGTGAAGTACATTAACAAAGACCAATTTGCATTATTGAATATTGGAGTTATTTATTCAACAGTTTGGCTATACGAACGTTAGTAGAAGGTGTGAAATAAGCGGACTTTCCCTAAATTCGTTTCAATACCTGGTAATAGTCTAGTTGAGCGGTCGACTGCTAATACGCTATCAAAAATATCGAGAGAGGTGTCAAACGACGCGTCTGGACATCAGTATTAATAAAACTCTAATTTGAACTCGTTCAAAAGATATTAACGGAAAACCGAAAAAAGACCCGCGGGTACCTCCGAAACCGGGGGTGGGATCCATAGTATTTTTGCGCAGAACACCTTTCTGCGTTGGCGGCCTTCGGCCGCGCTTATAAAAAATTACCCATGCCGAGTCCGGGTGTGTGGTATAACCGTGGCTACCGCTACGGTGATGCACAATTTTTTTTTGTGGGTATAACACAACAACAACCACATGAAAATCTCCAACTTCAACTGCAAATATCTCCGGACAGAGATAAATTTTTTCTTTTCGCCTTCGGATTATTGTTCTCCAGATTAATACGCGTCTTTTGACACCTCTCTCGATATTTTTGGTAAAAAGCAGTCCACCCCTCAACTAGACTTTTTCCCAATAGGTAATAGTCTAGTTGAGGGGTCGACTGCTAATACGCTATCAAAAATATCGAGAGAGGTGTCAAACGACGCGTATTAATTCGAGAACAATAATCCGATGGCGGAAAAGAAACATTTTATCTATATCCGGAGATATTTGTAGTTGAAGTTGGCGATTTTCATGTGGTTGTTGTTGTGTATGTGTATGTGTATATGTGTATATGTTTATTAAGTCTATGATCGAAAAGAATCTTACAGACTAGATACAAATGAATAGAAAGATATAAAAACTATATAGTCAAACTTATATATGTAATTACCGTGTAAATAATAAAAAAGAAAAAAGATAACAATGAGATGAATAAATAATAAAAATAAATTACAGCCACAAATCCAGAGAAGACTTGAACGTACTTCTCGACATAGAGAAATCAAGAAGGAAGCTCCCTGAGAGTCTATTAAATACGGTAAGTGCGCGGAAAATCGGGTCAAACATGCAATAGTTGGCTCTACCGACACGCAAGTAAAAGGGTAAGAAAGTACGAAGACACCTATTAGGTACATTAAAATTAACTTTAGCTAGAAGAGCTGAACAATCCAAAGAGCCAGTGATGAGATTATAAACAAACATTAGTAGATGCGCAGTTCTCCGGATTTCAAGAGACTGGAGATTGATA
Organism: Eurosta solidaginis; assembly: GCF_040869045.1. NCBI lineage: Eukaryota > Metazoa > Arthropoda > Insecta > Diptera > Tephritidae > Eurosta > Eurosta solidaginis. The sequence goes on from NC_090319.1 coordinate 49,714,818, forward strand.
AGTATGCATCGCGAGTAATAGGATGGGGATGGATCGTCTAAGTTAATAGAAATTAAGCAAAATCTAATGAATTTTCTTTGAACCCTCTCTATTCTGGCAGAGTGGCCACTATAGATAGGATTCCAGACAAATGAGGCGTATTCTAATTTTGAGCGAACTAAAGAGATAAAAAGTTCCTTCCTGGTATAGGGATCCTTAAAGTCTTTAGCATATCTGCGAAGGAAGGCAAGGTTTCTGTAAGCCTTCGGAAGGACATAACAGATATGACTAACGAAGGAGAAAGAGGTGTCGAAGACAACACCTACATCAATAACTTCTTTGACAGAAGCCAGTGGAACACCTGAAATACCGTAGGGCGTGGTATGCAGGGTAGACGACTTGGAAAAAGACATTTGAATGCATTTTTTGACATTTAAGTAGAGACTATTGGCATTACACCAAGCAACAAGATTATTTAGATCGGGATTCAAGGGGTTGTGTAGCGCAGCACTGCATCTGACGGGCCATTAATTCTAAGAAAAATCTTAAGATCGTCTGCATATAAAAGGAAATCCAGACGAATTAAAGCAGGAACCAATGTCATTAATAAAGAGCACAAATAAAAGAGGACCAAAAATGCTACCCTGAGGTACCCCGGATGTTGCCAAGAAAGGTTGGGACTTACAGTCTTCAATTTCGATGCACAAGGACCTATTGCACGCTCCCACAAAAAAATGTGTCCATCACCGTGGCGGTAGCCACGGTTATACCACACACTCGGACTTGGCATGGCGTAGCCAAGGGTTATTTTTGGTAATAGTCTAGTTGAGGGGTCGACTGGTAATACGCTACCAAAAATATCGAGAGAGGTGTCAAAAGACGCGTCTTGACATCAGTATTAATAATCCGAAGGCGGAAAATAAAAATATTAACGCGTTCAAAAGATATTAACGAAAAACCGAAAAAAGACCCGCGGGTACCTCCGAAACCGGGGGTCGGATCCATAGTATTTTTGCGCAGAACACCTTTCGGCGTTGGCGGCCTTCGGCCGCGCTTATAAAAAATAACCCTGGGCTACGCCATGCCACGTCCGGGTGTGTGGTTTAACCGTGGCTACCGCCACGGTGATGGACAATTTTTTTGGTGGGTACAAACACAACAACAACCACATGGAAATCGCCAACTTCAACTGCAAATATCTCCGGACAGAGATAAAATTTTTCTTTTCCGCCTTCAGATTATTGTTCTCGAGGTTAATACGCGTCTTTTGACACCTCTCTCGATATTTTTGGTAGCGTATTAGCAGTCGACCCCTCAACTAGACTATTACCTTATTTTTTATAAGCGCGGCCGAAGGCCGCCTACTCAGAAAGGTGTTCTGCGCTAAAATACTATGGATCCCACCCCCGTTTTCGGAGGTACCCGCGGGTCTTTTTTCGGTTTTTCGTTAATATCTTTTGGTAATAGTCTAGTTGAGGGGTCGACTGCTAATACGCTACCAAAAATATCGAGAGAGGTGTCAAAAGACGCGTATTAACCTCGAGAACAATAATCTGAAGGCGGAAAAGAAAAATTTTATCTCTGTCCGGAGATATTTGCAGTTGAAGTTGGCGATTTCCATGTGGTTGTTGTTGTGTTTGTACCCACCAAAAAAATTGTCCATCACCGTGGCGGTAGCCACGGTTAAACCACACACCCGGACGTGGCATGGCGTAGCCCAGGGTTATTTTTTATAAGCGCGGCCGAAGGCCGCCAACGCCGAAAGGTGTTCTGCGCAAAAATACTATGGATCCGACCCCCGGTTTCGGAGGTACCCACGGGTCTTTTTTCGGTTTTTCGTTAATATCTTTTGAACGCGTTAATATTTTTATTTTCCGCCTTCGGATTATTAATACTGATGTCAAGACGCGTCTTTTGACACCTCTCTCGATATTTTTGGTAGCGTATTAGCAGTCGACCCCTCAACTAGACTATTACCTATCTTTTGAACGAGCTAATATTTTTATTTTCCGCCTCCGGTTTATTAATACTGATGTCAAGACGCGTCGTTTGACACCCCTCTCGGTATTTTTGGTAGCATATTAGCAGTCGACCCCTCAACTAGACTATTACCAATTTTTCTTTTCCGCCTTCGGATTATTGTTCTCGAGATAAATACGCGTCTTTTGATACCTCACTCGAAAATCTTGGCCCAACTTTAGGGTGGGTACCGCAAAATGCACTACTACCCTCAACTATACTATTACCCCAAGTTTTTGGATGTGTATTAGCAGTCGACCCCTGTAGTAAACTATTACCAGTGTCATGCTATGGTGTAGAAACAAATGAAAGATTTTAAATTAGTTTACGTTACTTTATAGCACATGCACTTACGTTTTGTAAGCGTTGCACAACACCACTGGAAAATTACGCACTGGGTGATTAGCTGATGTACCTAGATTTAAAATTTTCTTGTTTGCTTTATGTTTTCATATTCGCTTTTATGTAGTTAAACTGTGCATGAGCAGCTCCACTAAATATTCACCTGTATGCTATTTCTTTTCCTTTTTACACTTTGTTGCTTTTTCTTTATTCTGTTTTAATTACAATTTTAGATTTACGTATTTTCCGATATTTATTGCCGTTTTATGTGCATGCTTTTTTCGTTCAATTCTATGCAGATACATGTATGTATAAATGTGTGTAAAGTATGTTTTCAGTTTTACTGAGTTATTAAGGTGCTACAAAATTCATTTTACCTTAATACTGCAAGTTATCTTTCTTTTTTTCAGTATGCGGCTATAATGTTTTAAGTCGACGATTAAGTATGCAGTATATATGTCTTGAGGTTTTATTCACTTTGCAAAATAATTTAGTCCATTTTAACAAATCTGCTAAAACTTTTCACAAACATGCCGACCGATTGGTTTGTCAACGTCGTCGTAGCTGCTGCTATTTCTGTCGACGTCGCTGCTTTGGCTATTGTCACTTTTGTTGCAGATTTTATTGTTGTTTTTGTATTCAATGTTGCCGTTCTGTTTTTCTCAGATGGTTCGATTTCTTGATAATGTTGTTTTCTCACTCCAACTTCAACCACCGCAGGCTCAGTTTCTTCGTCTTCTTTCGCCAATTGGTCTTTCTTTGATCCTATTTCTTTTCCACTATGTTCGTGCACTTCTATATATATATATTTCACATGTACTTTTTCATGTAAAAAATTTTCATTTGTAAATTTGCGATATAATTGCATTTTTATTCTCTTCCATTTTATGCACAAAACATTTCAATCTATTAATGCTTGCACTTAAGTGATAATTTATTAAATAAGAACACAATTTTACCAGTGAAATATGAATCGAATGGTCCCGAACTTTTCGCCACAAGTACGTCTCGCGTTATTAAATGGCTGGCAATACTAGAGATGGACATTACAGGTCGGGTTTCGCTGTCTTAGACCGCGTTTACAAATGCACTGATCTGTAAATTTATATGAGAAATGTGTTATTTAGACCCAGTTTTCAGCAGAAGTACAACTCAGTTTGTCAGTTAAACTACGCTTAAACTTATTTTGCAGTTTTTCAGTATAATTTAACTGAAATTTAAGCTGACCTTAAGCAGAGTTAAACTCTAGTTAACCTATAGGTGATATGCGTTTGTTCGAAATGGCGTCGAATATACCCAACAAACATTGGGGCTTGAGTACCATTATTTATTTTTTTATTTATTTAAAGTCGACGCAAACACAAAGCGGTCCACTAATTATTGTAAAAGAACAGATATATATGTTAATACAGAGCCATCCTTAAAATTAAAATGTTTAAAAGAGGTACATAGAAAATTAGTATGTTATAACAATTTGACATCGCATTGCATAAGAAAAAATAAAATTAAAATATCAGGCTGAACTTAAGAATATAGCAGTATGTAAAGCGAACATTCAAAGCCAATGCAGTTAAAAACATCATTGTAGCACGAGCACCAATGACGCAAGGGACTATTCCTGGCAAAATTTTGCCGGCATAGAGGTAAATGAAAAGGCACAAAATATCTGGAGGCCCTAGCAGGAACAGCAAAATTTAGTTGACTGAGTAGGTCAGGGGAGTTAGTCACGCCGATAATGAGCTTGTGAATGAACATAACGTCGAGTAATACTCTACGATTCTCTAGAGATGGCAAATTAATTAGAAGGAGCCTATTCCTGTATGGTGGAAGTTGAGTACTTGATTCCCAGTTGAGACCTCGTAATGCAAAAATTAAAAACTGTCTCTTGACCGACTCATTCCGATCTATATGGATTTGATTGATTGGAGACCAAACACATGAACAGTACTTGAGAATAGGACGTACCAGCGAGGTATAAATGGTGAAATAAGGGTCATCAAACTTTTTAGCCCAACGTATGATAAATCCTAGTACCAGATGCTTTGTTTATAGTGGTTGATTATAGTGTTATGGTAAAACTTAATTTCGGATCAAAAGTAACACCTAGGTCAGTTACAACGGATATCCGCTCCGAAGGGTTGCCATTAAGAATATAAGATATTAGGACCGGCTTCACCCGGTGAAAAGTCATTTGCTTACATTTAGAGTAACTCAAAAAAAGTAAATTTGCAGTACACCAGCTTTGAAATGAGTCAAGATCGGTCTAACGCTGTTCAAAACAGAACAATTTTGAAGGCAGATATGTGTAACAAAGTTTTACATCATCTGCATACACAAAACCTCTAAAATGTAAGATAGCCAGGGTAAAAAGTAATGGGCCCAAATGGCTACCCTGAGGCACGCCAGAAGTTACATGAAACGACTTTGAAAGATTGTTATTGAAGAAAGCTCGCTGAGTCCTAATATCAAGATAATTTGAAATCCAACTTAATAAAGGCGCTGGAAAGCCCAGAAGATCTAGTTAGAGCTCATGTTTTTGACTAGGCATACTTCTAAAATCTCAAGAGTTGTTACGAAACTGTGACTCAACTCAAGAATCATAGCGTTCTCAGCAAAAAAGGGAATTTTTTATAAAGCAAAAAATGCTATTACTTAAGTTGAAAAAATTTAATGCCCAACTGGTGGTTCTCTAGCTGGACTCAAATGTAAGATTCCATATTACAGGAGTTTCAAGAAAATAAAATGAAATATGGATATATAATTTAAAAAATAAATAAATGGGAGGCGCGGTAACCTCCGAAGATATTATGGGACGAGCTTCTCTTCCAACTTTTTTTTTAATTTTTGCTACAAAAATGTGGGACGAGACCTACTTGTTTTATTCCGACTTCGAGCTACATCTGCAAGGCAGATCAGTTTCCACTGAGAGCTTTTGACGGCAGAAATACGCTCCGAGTGCTTGCCAAACACTGCTGAGGGGCGACCCCGCTTAGAAAAATATTCTACTAATTCAAAAATCTTGTTTCTAGAACTTTGATGTTGCTTTGCCCGGGTGTTGAACCCAGGATCTTCGGTGTGGTAGACGGAGCACGCTACCATCGCACCACGGCGGCCACCTATATAATTTATTTTTGATTAATTACGCTTCATTACTGCTATCAACCAGGTGTTTATTTCTCACAATAAACAGCTGTTGGTTTTGGTGGTACCACCTTGGAGATTTTTTTCAATTCCACCTCGACCCAATATGTAATAATATCAACCGTTGAAATGTGTTGAATATTCATTTGAGAACTGTACATTTCTCAAAATCTCTCGAAATTAGGATAATAATTGCAAAATATTAATGACGTTGGAGATCAACTCGAAAACTTTTAATTTTAGACAATTTCTCTAAAGTTGGATAGTGATTGGAGAATGAAGTTGAATATTAAATCGAGAACTATCTGGTTTAATATTAATAAAATAATGGTGTTGGATATCACTTCCGGAACTTGATATATATTTCGCTGGAGAACTTTTTTCCATGTTTCTTGGGCAAACGAAATCCAGCTGTTTCCCTATCTACAATTTATCTAGATAATAAAGAAACCAATGTTACCGCTCGAAAAGCATACGCCAATAGTGGCCTTAAACTGTGACTGAAAAACGGCTCAGTAGTTTAACTGGAGTTTAAATTTGATTAGAGTTTAAGCAAATTTAGCTTAAGCTTAGCTTAACCAACTACTGAAAAATCGGGCCTTAATTACTTATAATTAACTATTGGGAATTATGTAGGAAAATAAAGATAGTCACATCAGGCGGTCAAAGAACACAATTTTGTACCTAATACATGATGGATTTATTGAGTAAGGCACAAATAAAAAAAATTATTTTGCCCCAAAAACCGCTTTGACCGCGTTTACACGTGTACTAATCTACAAAAAAAAAAAAAAAACACAATAGTTAAACCTAGCCGTCAACAATAGCCCCATTCCTCGAAACTAGATAATTAACCGTCAAATTTTGCCTAGGAAAACAATGGCAATTACCGAAGCTATAACTTTATATGGCAAATCAAGTTATTTAATTACCGATAAGGTGCTAAGTACTCAGATGAATATTATCTCGTTGTATGTAAAACTAGGTCTTACATTGATCAATTCGCAATCGGTAATCCCTTACTTATGGCCAAGAAGCTACCGCCCATGGTTCAATCACAAGAGGTTTGCTCGGTACAAAGTTTTGACAATTGCAGCCATGTTGCTCCCAAATCGAATTGACATCCATAACTCTATGGTTTTTTTTTCTTTTTTTGGGAAATTTATGAAAAATAGTAGCTGTAGAAATAAGAAGAACAAATATTCATTTGCACGCTTAATACTTAACAGCATAACTTTTGTAATATTATTTAATGGTAAATTTATTACATAACGCAGGATCTAATAGGGCGGCTACACAATGAATAACTTGGTACGGACAACAACTTTTTTTATGTCCCGAAAGGGATATATGTAACATACCTGGGAATCTAATGTTGTGTTGAGCTCCAGCTATTGAGAGTGGCACATATATCACATTTAGAAGCAGCATGTAGCATAGGTCTTTTTGTTTTCCTTTGATATCATTATCATTTCAATTTATCAATGAAATCGATCAACAAATTCAACGAAGCAATTAGCAAGTATTGATGCATGCACAAAGAGGACAAATATAATAAGAGCAGTCCCTCGTTCTTTTTTAGGCATTTACTCGATGTTAACTGTGAGGTAGTCGCTACTTTTTTTTTGGGCGAGATGTTTATAAATGTCTTATATACATTTTCATTGGGTATTTGTGTTTATTTTTCCGACTGTATATAATTAGTTATTTAATTCTCTTTCCACAAATGACATTTGCATAAAGTGCCTACACCGCATGGATAAATTGGAGGCAATTCAAAAATGTCCCTCATAGAAAACATTCGGCATGAATTTTTTGATTTCCAGCGAGTTACTCGCCACAAAATAACGAGTGACGGCTTTTATTATATCTATCCTCCTTGGCATGCCCCTCGACAATATTGTCATATTCTTTAATTTCAAAATGCTCGTAAATCTCGCGAGTTTCTCGAAATTTATTTTAATCGCTGCATTGGCAATATTAAATACTAGCAGCTTACGACTTTTTTCGAACACACTAGAGTGTTTTCTTCATTATGTTCTTTCAAAGTAAACTTCCGAATAAACTTTTTTCAAATTAAGCACAATTAACGCTCGCTCATAATGGTTTAAATCACCACAGTGACAGGGTTAAGCTCAAATAAACTTGTAGTTTAAACTTGCACTAGAAACCGGCCATATGTTAATTTATACCTTATTCCATCGTAGTAGCGCAGACCAACGTTTCGAAGAAAGTAGTATATCAGTACTTGTAAATTCTATCCCTGATACTCAGTGTTGCTCTTACAAGGTATTTGAGTGGTTGTTTTGTGTGCGGTGCATTGTTTACTATATAGTTTGGCCGCTTAAATTGAAGTTATGTTGCGAATAGAGTGGAAGGCAGTGGACATATAAAGAAGGAATGATGTTGGGAGTTTTTTCAAAATATGCCCAAAATCCTGAAACACAAAGGGGCGGAGGGGGGAGGGCGTGGGACGAGTTAAGTACTGCTTCCTTTTTTAGCAGGAGATTTTCATTTTAAAAATGTAATATACGAACCAATGTTCATTCTATTTCTTTTTTAGCAGAAGATTTTTAAAAATGTAATATATAAACCAATGTTCATTTTATTACTCGTTTTACCTATGGGGCTTCGCATAATCTTTACAATAACATGATTTTTATTTTTACGATTTATTCCTCAATGAAAATTAATGAAACACGTAAAATGTAGCAATTAATCATGTTTTTACTTCTTACTTTATGTTAAAAAATAACTCTGTGTTAAAAATATCAGAACTAAAATATAAATGTCATACTACTTTTATATAACAAAAATGATTTTATGCATGCAAGCATTTTATACCTATGCATTATATCTTAATTTTCTCGATATATAAGGTAACAATTCCAGGGCCCGATTTCACAATCTTCGGTTAACGTTAGCAAGCAATTTATTTGAAAGAATTCATTCAGTTACTTCTCATATAAAGTGTCACTTTGAAATAAAGCACGTTAAAAGTTTCCCTGCCACAGATAGATCGAAAATTTAAGGAGGATTGCACTGCGACCATTGGTTTGTTGTGCCCTCATAAGATTGCGTCTCATTCCAGTAGGATATGTTCCGCCGTCTCTGGAGATCGATCACAAAATCGATATAAAATGCAAGAAACTTCAAGAAGAACGTAGGTTTTTAATGATTTGTGTGTTGCTTCGACGTGGGCGTTGCGTTGCTTATCGATTGAAGCAATTAAAGCGCGTCAGATGTAGACGCAACGCAAGTGCAAAACGACACAAAAGTCACCTTAAGCGTAGTTGCTTTACGTGTTATTTATTATTAATTGAAAATGTTGGATCTTGTACAAGGTTAAACTTAGGCAAGATACAGACGAGGCGTAGCTTCGTAGAACCTTACAAAATATGGCATGCAGCTAAGATCTCTCTACGCCTCAAGATTTCTTATGCTGTGCCTAATACGCGTCTATGAAGCTTCGCCTCGTGTCCATCTTCTGTTAGATTATATTTCAAAGAAAATTTTTTTAGTTTTAAACTTTGTTCATAATATTAATGTACATGTCTACTACTATGGCAGTCGCTTGCATACGCGTTTCATTATTTAAAAAAAATTTAGTTCTGAAAAATGCAACCTTGCACATGCATTTTCAAACACGGTTGCCACACCATGATTTCATTTGGGGCCAAAATGCATGTAAAAAAGGACCACACTTTCGTTCGTTGTAAAATTTTAATAAAGGAGACATTTGGCTTTATTTCAAAATGCACAAACAAAAATAAAGTGTAACTTTAGGTAATACATTTTCAAATTTATAGGATAAGTCTATGCCTTTCATCAATAAAACGTTGTGAACCTAATTTTGCTTGATTGCAATGAAATAAAATGTATAGTGCAGTTACGTTTTAGTAAGGAACGGTTAAAAAATTTGCGTTGTGGCGAACTGAGTAAACCATAAATAAAACTAAGCAATTATGTTAATGCTATTTTATAGATGCTTACTTTTCCCCTAACAGTTTAAACTTCATACCAGAACCTAGATTCAGAAAGTATGAGTTTTGAACTCAGACTAAAAATCAAGCGTCTTAAAAGTTTCAACTCTATAATAACTGAATACCGATCGAAAACAAGTATTTTTTCTGATAAGTCCGTTGTTGCCCGAACATTCAACACTTCCCTTTTTAATTACTCGCTTAAATTATCTCCCAAGTGAAATGTCATTGTCTGCTACATTTTTTTGCTAGAGCAATTTTCGTGGTAAGAATTCCATTGAAGTAAATTGAAAATTATATGTGGATAATAGATTTGCGGAAAATTTTATTAGCAGTATTTTGAATTTTTGTTTCAGTTTAAGTGAAAAAGAAATAATACCAAAACCGTGCCGAAAAAAACAAAATTGAGAAAAAGGGACCAGCGGACCATATGGGGTTGGAAAGGACCATTTTTGTTCCAAATTGAATAAGTGGCAAGCGTGGTCTAAAATGCAAGCTTCCCCTGCAAAAATTGTTGGATTACGCGTTCCATTTTCTTCATGTTGGAGTACTCTAACAATACTCCTTTGCAAAGCGTTTGCGGACCACCATCAGCCGATCATTGCTCGTTTTTAACGACCGTGATCACGACACGATGACGATCGAACAGAGTTGCCAAAAATAAAATATTGCATACAAATAACTGCCCTTCAAAAAACGTACGTACATACTGTAGTATAGAGAAATATTAGTTTCTTTATTCACGCAAATGCTAAATAACATACGACTATTCGTAGTATAAAATATAAAAGTTGTATTGCCCCTCTTCATTTACATACATTTTAAATTAAATTCACTCCGATAATTCTTTCCGACACAATTCCTTTTTAGTACTTTGGCATATGATCCTCTGTGGGTACTCCATGGCGTACTACAGTGAAAGTACTCTCACGAATGTACTCTATGGAATATTCACAAACAAAGCGAGAGTGGGATCACCTACTCCTCTCCTAGGACTTCGCAATGTTAATTGGAGCACATTTTTTGTATGAATACAGATTAGTTTTGGAACACTCCTATACTCCTAAAGGAGTATTCCTTACACTATTTATGGAGTACTCGCGTTTTTTGAAGGGTCCACATCAAATACATGAACATATAAGTACTTTGACATTACGAAATACATTGTCGCGTTGTGAGGCAAAATATTGTTGCATAAAAACTTTTTGACCGCCATAATACCACAAATTAAGTTTAAAATTTCACAAAAATAATAATTTTTTTCGAAAAACGCACCGAATAATTGCAGTCATTGTTTACGAATTTAGATACAATGAGGATGGCAAATACGAACGTGTATGAAATGTAATGTTAAAACGTAATGCACATGGTTGTATTTCAGTGCACGAAAATGCTGTAAAAACCCATGAAATTGTTAAATTAAAACTGAAAAAAAAAAAAATGATAAAAATTTTAAAATAAATAAAAATCTTCCTTTAAAAACAACAAATACGCCTTATATATTCAATATATACATCAAGTGGTAAGGTTTATCTCACTTTAAATTTTAAGCTAAATAATCTAGTTTTTTTTTGAAACTGAGTCGAGAACTGTGCGTGTGAATGTGCGAATTGTCATCGACCAGCTGTTAGTTGCGCTACTTGGTAAAATTAACAATGTTGCGGTGTTTAATATAGAATGAGGTACTTTAGATAAATATGAAATAAAATAAATTTGACCAATTGAATGGAACATACAGCTACATATGTAAGTGATTGGAGATTGATTAATACATGTAAGTATTTGGTGATGCCAATGCATAAATGTGTTCATACATAGAACAGAAATCAACTTCGATTGGCCGCATGTGGTGGGCATTGTTTACTATATAGTTTGGCAGCTTAAGTAGAGGTTATGTTGCGAATAGAGTGGAAGGCAGTGGACTAGGCAGTCGAATGTCATATAATGAAGGAATGGTGTTCGGAGTTTTTTCAAAGTTAAAAAAAAAAATGATAAAAGCTTTAATATAAATAAAACTATTGTTTTAATAACAACAAAAACGCCATATATATTCTGTATGCATAAATTTGTAAGGATTATCCCACTTTAAAATTTGAATTAAATAATCTAAAGTTTTGTTTTGAAACTGAGTCGAGAACTGTGCGTGTGAATGTGCGAATTTTCATCGATCAGCTGTTAGTTGCGCTACTTGGTAAAATTTACAATGGTGGTGGGTGTCTTGTTGCAATCTCGTAATTATGTACAGCTGTTAAGGGCTGTCGAGTTAAAATAAACTGATCCAGTGGTACTCAAATATTATTTTATGTCGAAGCTAAAGGGCCGTATACAGCTGAAATGTGAATGCTCAAGAAAAATTCTGCACCGAAATAGGCAATATTTTTGATGTTTGATGACGTACGGCGTACACAGTAGAGATATATTTAATTTTGGATCTCGAAATTTCACTTATTCTTTAAGAAAAATAAGACATCCATTTATTTAATGAAAAAATCAGTTTCCTTAAAACCTTGATTTTTAACGTAAATATTTTTTAATAGCAACCATTGTAAATTCTGGAAGTCTAAACTCTTTCTATTACTCCATTGCCATACCTACCTGTCAAATAATTGCTGAGAGAGAGAACGGCAGTCGCGCATGGCCAGAGAATGGAAGAAAGGGTGTTTGTTTCCTCGCGGTTAATAAATTGAAGCGCCATGAATTACCCATTTGTGTTTCAAACCAATTTTTCTTTGAATTGTATCTGCAGAAAACGAGACTACAAACTAATATTAATTTTCATACTCAGCGTGCCTTGCACACAGAGTATATTAACTTTGATTGGATAACGGTTGGATGTACAGGTATAAGGAAATCGAGATAGATATAGACTTGCATATATCAAAATCATCAGTATTGAAAAAAACTTTTATTGAGCCATGTCCGTCCGTCTGCCCGTCCGTCCGTTAACACGATAACTTGAGTAAATTTTGAGGTATCTTGATGATATTTGGTATGTAGGTTCCTGGGTACTCATCTCATATATTTAAAATTAATGATATCGGACTATAACCACGCCCACTTTTTCGATATCGAAAATTTGGAAAAACCGAAAAGATGCGATAATTCATTACCAAAGACGGATAAAGCGATGAAACTCGGAAGCTGAGTTGACCTTATGACGCAGAATAGAAAATTAGTAAAATTTTGAACAAAGGGCGTGGCACCGCCCACTTTTAAAAGAAGATAATTTAAAAGTTTTGCAAGCTGTAACTTGACAGTCGTTGAAGATATCATGATGAAATTTGGCAGGAACGTTACTCCTATTACTATATATGTGCTAAAGAAAAATTAGCAAAATCGGATAACAAACATGCCCACTTAAAAAAAAATTTTTAATAAATTTTAACAAAAAATTGAATATCCTTACAGTATATAAGTAAATTATGTCAACATTCAACTCCAGTAATGATATGGTGCAGCAAAATACAAAAATAAAAGAAAATTTCAAAATGGGCGTGGCTCCGCCCTTTTTATTTAATTTGTCTAGAATACGTTTAATGCCATAAGTTGAACAAAAATTTACCACTCCTTGTGAAATTTGGTAGGAACATAGATTCTGTGATGATAACTGTTTTCTGTGAAAATGGGCGAAATCGGTTGAAGCCACGCTCAGTTTTTATACACAGTCGACCGTCTGTCCTTCCGCTCGGCCGTAAACACGATAACTTGAGCAAAAATATATATATCTTTACTAAACTTAGTTCACGTACTTATCTGAACTCACTTTATCTTGGTATAAAAAATGGCCGAAATCCGACTATGACCACGCCCACTTATTCGATATCGAAAATTACGAAAAAAATTTCATAATTCTATACCAAATAAGAAAACACGGATGAAACATGGTAATTAGATTGATTTATTGACGCAAAGTATAACTTTAGAAAAAATTTGTAAAATGGGTGTGACACCTATCATATTAAGTAGAAGAAAATGAAAAAGTTCTGCAGGGCGAAATTAAGAGCCCGTGGAATCTTGGCAGGAGAACTGTTCGTGGTATTACATATATAAATAAATTAGCGATACCCGACAGATGATGTTCTGGGTCACCCTTGTCCACATTTTGGTCGATATCTCGAAAACGCCTTCACACATACGACTAAGGGCCACTCCCTTTTGAAACCCCAATTAATACATTTAATTTGATACCCATATCGTACAAACGCATTTTAGAGTCACCCCTGGTCCACCTTTTAAAATACTCATTACCACCTTTCATTTGATACCCATATCGTACAAACACATTCTAGAGTCACCCGTGGTCCACCTTTATGGCGATATCACGAAATGGCGTCCACCTATAGAACTATGGCCAACTCCCTTTTAAAATACTCTTTAATACCTTCCATTTGATACCAATGTCATACAAACACATTCCAGGGTTACCCTAGGTTTATTTTCCTACATGGTGATTTTCCCTTATTTTGTCTCCAAAGCTCTCAGCTGAGTATGTAATGTTCGGTTACACCCGAACTTAGCCTTCCTTACTTGTTAAAATGTAGCTTATAGAGAAAAAAGGAGCAGCAAGTTAAGAAAACTTTTAAAATACGTAAATAATGCAATGTACCAGTCGTCTTCAAAAATTAGGAAAACACTATTGAGCAAATTATTTAAGTAATCGATCAGCGATTTAATAGGTGATCCAGGCTGTTTACTATTGTGAACGTTTTTTTTTCAAACATTCGCCACTTGTTTGAATTCACAATGATAGCAACACTCAAACGCTCTTTGCTGCTAGGGATGAAACGATACTAGTAAATACAAGTATATATCGATACTTCTGATCCGATGCCAAGAATATTTGCAGTCGATACTTTTGCACCGAGTACTGAGTAGGTCTTGGAAAAAAGTAGTTGTTTAGAAACACGATTTATTAAAAAACTTATTACCGCAATTTCGTTAGTTGAAAACGCGCTATACGACCGCATCAATTAATTTGATTATCTCTTAAACAGCCTTAACACTTGTTTCAAAAATCTGATGAATATAATCTGGAATAGACTAAGTAAATCTATAACCTTCGTCGTTTTCAGCGCTTCCATACTCAGTTTCGCAAATTTTTGCAGCTGAGGTGATATGATACTTGTTTAACTAGAATCTAAAATTCTATAGAAATATTACGGGTAACAAGGGATTTACAAGACAATGAACTACATATTTTTAGTCCACTATGTGATTCACAGTATTTCTCCACAGAACACTTTTCTGCATACATGTATGCCGGATTTGCAGATAACGTTTCGCAGCGTTGCTTCGCCTGAGAGATGAGTTCAATATATGGCCCCAAATATATCTTGCTACAAAGAGTATGTGGATTATAAAGCAAGGCAAGAATTTGAGGTATTGTTAACTTAAGGCGAACATACTTACACCCCTATTATGAATTTTCATATGATAGACGATAATCGCTTGCTAGCGTATCGTAAAAAATCAGCTTTCATATTGCGATTTCCACACGCCCGACAGATGTACTATTGTGAATGACAGCAGATTTGTGTTTACAAATTTTTGTTAATCTATAGGAAACAGATAGCAAAACAAAACGTAAATACTAACAATTCAATTGCCTTGTAACTAAAAGTATTAAAAATTTTTAAAAGCTCTAATAATAAAATCTTTTCTGCAACCTCTGTTGCCTTTTATATAAACTCAAATGAACAAATTGACGAAACTCGCATAGAGGCCATAGAAAGAAGAAAATTGAGAGATGGTTCCAATCTTCTTGAAATGAACTCTACACTGTAAGTACTTGATATACTAAAAGTGAAAAAAGTTAATAAAAAAAATAATTGATTTCAGAGTATGTCTTAACAGAAGTAGGTCACCCATCCCAAATATTTTGAAGGTTTGTGCCACTTTAAGGTTTCTTGCCCAGGATGTTGCAACAGAGTGTTGGGAATGAGGCTTTAGTTGGATTCTATTGGATTTTGTAATAATTTTATATTTACTTTTATTTAAATAGCTCCCAACGTATCGTGCAAAAATTTATCAACGATAGCTAGCGTAGAAAATTGAACAGCTGATATGATAGTTAGCGTATGGCAATACCACGATAAACGCTAATGAACGGTTTTCACACGATAGAATTTATTTTATAATACGGTATAACAGATTGCAAGCGTTTATCTTGTATCGTATGGGTTCATAATAGGGTGTTAAAGTCTGTGGTCTTTTTAACACTTTAACAGTTATATAAGATGACAATGAAAGGCATAGCCGCTTCCATCGCTTTGAATTGATCAATACGTTTATGTAAGCCGGGATTTTCATATAACTATTCCCGCGGTGATTCACTTTGAAGATTTGAATGCGCCATGAGTTAAGAACATGTGAACTTTAGCCTCGATTTATATTTTACAAACTTTGTGCAGCAACATATGCGTTCGGGCATACATCGAACTCATCTATCAGGCGAAGCAAAGTAACAAAGCGTTCTATATAAATTCGGCATTAGTCCAGTTTTATTGTGGTGTCAAAGCATCAAAGCGAAGCAACGCGGCAAGAGGTCTATGTAAATCCGAGATGTTACCGAGATGTTAGTATTTAAAAATCTTTTATTCAATTTCATATCTGTGGTTACGAGCGATAATAACCTAAGTCAACTTAAGAATGTAATACCATATGACCACTCAAGTCAAAAACGTTTTAATCATAGCTATTAGAAAAAATATTATAAGGACAAAAAACTTCACAAAAAGATGAGGTTTAGCTGTTAAAAAAACAGATAGAAAATCTTGCGTTCTGCATATATCCTAAGTCGACTTAGGCTGTTATTGCATGTGACCGCAAATATTAGTCTTTTGTAAGACAAATACACGAAGAAGGACGTACAAGTTTTGAGAGAAACACTAAAAATTGCTGCTAAAGCTTATTTTACAAAAGGGGCAATTTCTCACCCTCTCTCGGCAAGAGGCAACACTACTCATTCATGCTGCTATTGGTTTGCTTGGCAAAGGACACACGATGCTTTTTGTGATGCTGCTGAATGTCCTGCGAATCAGTTGCAGTCAGTAAATAGCGAAAGCAACATGAGAAAATTGTGCATCGAGCGCGTTTGTTGTTATATTCGATTGAGAACTTAAAGTTTTGTAACTGCTCTACATATATTCAGATGTTTGTAAATATTAGTTAAATAAATCAAAATAGTGAAATGAGAAAAACTAATAATCAAAAAATAATAAATAGCAAAAATGAGTTGGAGTAGATAATAACATTTCGAAGGACTTCGTTATTGCAATTTTAGCATAAATAAAAAAAAATAAAATTAAATTGAATGCAGTAACGGATAAATCTCAATAAATAAAATGGTAATGTAGTCATTAAAGATTTAAATTTAAAAGAAAAAAAGTTACAAGAAAAACGCTACAGTTGACAGTGGTTTTATGAGCTTCTGAATTTTTGGAAAGCAATTTTTAGTTACTTAAATTTAAAGTGCATGTAAATGTGGAGGTAAAGAATGTGTGTTTGGAAAGAGTTTGGAAAATAAACAACGAAAGGCTGTTTGTAAGTCAATTACAAATAGAACCAATCTATCATTTAAAGCAGGCCTGTTGAATAATGAATAAAAATCAGACTGATTAATTATTTGGTTTTTTGTAGGAATGCGCGATTAATCGGTTAAGAAAAAATGTCAATCAGTTTTTGGATTATTCGAAAAGTTTGATTGGCAAGTTTTTGCTCAATTAAATCTTGACTAGTTACTGTCTACTGAGAAAAAATTGACTGAGTCTGATTTCAATTATATCTTTATATATAGTAGCTGGCCGACCGAACTTGGCTCGGTATTCTTCGAGTATTAGCATCTGCGGTTAAAGCTCGATATATCAACCAAAACCTTCGATTTCAACTTTACTTTTCAAGAAACTGTTCTCCATATTTTTTTATGTTTTTTAAAAACAAAACTTCGAAACCAAAACTTGCTTCAAAATCATGTTCCCTGAACGCTTTTGATTTGCCTCTGGAAGCAGTACTTTTAAATTAGTTGGTCACTCTAGAAAAAGCCACATACTATATCATACAAAACATGAAAACAGATGAAAACCAAGTTATCAACGGCATTATATTTTCAATTAGATCCACTGAATGCTTAAAAATGTCTCTATCGAAATGCGGAAAAAATAGTATATTTCATTTGATACTCATATTGGCATATCTCGTGGATTTTTTTTAAATTAAATTTTAATAAAAATGTCTCTATTTATATGAGGGAAAAAAGTATATTTCGCTTGGCATATTTCGTGAATTTTTTTTAAATTTAATATAAGTGACAACCCTGTGAAAATATCCTCAGCGGCAGCACCTAGGTCGAAAGTCTGAGAATGTGATGTACTATCTATGTACAAAATTTCATTCAAATTGGTTTAGCCGTTTCCGCTAGAGTAGTGGATATACAAAGAGATATAAATAATAAGGTGAGGTGACAACCCTAAGTGCCAACTCTACTAAAAAATTTCTCTATTGAATTGTGGAGTGAAATACCCTGCGTTTGCTCCCCATAATGGCATATCTCATGTAATTTCTTTAAATTTCAAATAAGTGGCAACCTTGGGAAAATATCCTCAGTGGCAACACCTTAGTAGAAAGTCTTAAAATGTGATATACTATATATGAACAAAATTTCATTCAAATGTGTTTAGCCGTTTCCGCGATAGTAGTGGATATACAAAGAGATATAAATAATAAGGTGAGGTGGCAACCCTAAGTGCCAACTCTAGTAAAAAATTTCTCTATTGAATTGTGGAGTGAAATACCCTGCGTTTGTTACCCATAATGGCATATCTCATGTAATTTCTTTAAATTTCAAATACGTGGCAACCTTGGGAAAATATCCTCAGTGGCAACACCTAAGTAGAAAGTCTTAAAATGTGATATACTATTTATGAACAAAATTTCATTCAAATGTGTTTAGCCGTTTCCGCGATAGTAGTGTATATACAAAGAGATATAAATAATAAGGTGAGGTGGCAACTCTTAAGTGGCAACCATACTTTAATGTTTCTCTATTGAAATGCGGAATGAAATACCTTTCGTTTAATACCCATATTTGCATATCTCAAGTAATTTTTTTTAATTTCCTATAGGTGGCAACGTTGTGAAAACACAATACAGCAACACTTACATAGGTAAATCGGTTAATCCGTTTCCGGGATCGTTCCGGTAATACAAAAAATTTTTTACTCGTTTAAAGTAATAAGATATTTTTGACAATGTCCATAAATACTGCAATTAATCTTACAGCAATACTAAGACTTTCTGATTAATCAGATTGTGTTTACTGCGTAATCGGTTGAATGAAATTAATACGATTATGACTAATTTAGAAATTCATATATTCTATTCGATTAATCGTAAATAATTAATTTTTAATTAATTGATAATTGGTGTGTTGATGAATTGTCATGCTAGATTAATTGATTACTAAGTCATCCCTAATATATTGTGTTGCAATTAGTTTACGGTTTAAAGATTAAATATTAGTGCTTGTATCTTCTCAAAGATTAATAAAAAGTTTGAATTACATGATTATTCGTAATTTACCAATTACCAATATCTTAAATACACTTTTTTCGTCATAATCATTTATCATTATTATTCGTGTTTCGCAATTGGGAGCACCACGAATCTAATCAATCGCTTAGGCAGTTTAGATTTAAAAAATGTAGTATAGAAGATACCTGTCTGCATGTTCAAGGAGGGTTGAATATTACATTTGACAAGAGGGGACTTCTTGTACTTTGAGAGGGTAATCGGTTAGCGGAGCTCCGCTGCCCGAAAGTCTCATTTGACGGAGCTATTTCTATCGTTGGTGCGAATGGAAGTGTGGAGAGGCAGCAGGTTCGAGGTTGTTCGCTGGGATCCATCTGTAATCCATATATATGGAACATGATGAAGGGCGCCCTGTTTGGGGAGCGCAACATCGATGCAATATGCGAAATAGTGCCAAACTGGCGCGCTTACGTGAGGGTAGACAAAACCGTAACAATACTGCGCAAGGACAGATTGTTGCGAAATCGCCTACCGGTTGTTCGCAAAGGCTCAAGTCAAATACCTGTGGCCGGCCTAGGCGAGCGAATAAACGTCCTCCCATACTTAGAGTTCATGCGGGAAAAGATGATGGTTAATTCCGGGAATTTTTTGCGCATCATTCGGAATGACTGGGGGGCCTGAGTTGTCGTGCAGTTCGTACAATATGTTGCAGCCTCTTCGTAGCTTGTGCTACTTGTATGAACGCATTACGGTATCGAAAGGTCATGACATGCTGAACATACAGAGGTGTATGGTGGTAGCACCCTTTCCCGTTTGTCGCACCGTATCCTCGGATGCGATGTAGGTGCTGCTTCAATCGACCGAACGTATGCTTTTTCTCTTAGGTTGAGAAGGAGGATAGCAACGGCATGCTTGAGGTTGAACGGGTGGCCGACGATAGTGTGGAGAGATAGATAGTTGGAAAGTATGTGTCGGTTAGAGGAAGTTGTTAGAGGAACCTTATCGCAATGGAGGTTGTGCATGTCGGGCGCTGCGTGGTGACTTGATGCATGCGTTGTGTGAGTATCCAGAGTACTCGGAATTCAAAGACATTAGTACATAGTTGGCGGGTAAGTTTTGAAGATAGATGGATGTCTTCGCGAATCTGCGGGGGTTCTAACCCTACCGCACCCCTAGGTGCGGTCCGGAGTAGAGGGGCACTCAATCAGAAGGAGCTTCTACCGCGTAAGTCCGACAAAAGACTGGTCCTCATAGAAAGTTGGATCATAGAAAGTTTAGGTCACCGTCGGCAGGTACGTAATCCTGTTTCCAAAACTGATAAGAATCCTTCCTGACCTGAGGGTCTTTTTTCATTCTCAAATGTAACACCTAGTCAGCGCAAAGCTCATTCAGTTCATTAAAAAACCTTAAGAAGTTTACAAGTACTCCACTACTTAACATAAAGCGAGTGGTTCAATAACATTGCGATGTCCTAAGTCAGAGTAACCTAATACGGTTTGGGTGTTCTTCTGAGCACTCTATGTAACATCTTCGAGGGAGTACTATTCAAAAAATCAAAAAAAAAATTACCTTATGCAAAGCGACATCTGGAGTAGATAATCTATACTGGAGTACTAGTTTGACAACTGTGTTTGCAGGGTTACTACCTCTTTGCCTCCGTTTTTCAACGTCCGGGCGGGTAGTCGGTCATTATCGGGCACTTTTGATACTCCCTTCGTCATATCCGGTGGAGGAACGCGTATTACGTCCTCAGCAATGGCGGTATTCTTCATATCCCTCAATATCTACCAATAAGCAAAAGTGTTCCCTTCATAACTCAATCAGCAGCCGAAAATTGGCCTCCGTTTTGAATCCGTCCGTCATCCGCTGAATTTGCTGGCAGCAGTTTTGGAACAACGTATACCCATCAGCCACCATCTAAAGATCCTCGCAATCACGCCATTAGGTCTCATGTTTATTTCTTCTATACTGCTCACTCTTTCGTCAAAGCAACTTCATTTGTGGAGCCGAGCTGATGCAACAATGAGCAGAAAAGCTTGAGCACAAGCAACATTAGCTTCTACAGCTGCCAGACATATCAAAATAACGTATATGTATATAACGTGCCGCTTTGGCCAACGGCGCATCGGCAGTGCCATTCTTTTCCTTTTCTGAAATCTCTGCCGCCTCGTAGGCATAAACTTCGCCCCCTCATTCTCGCATAAATGAGAATCTTTTTTGTAATTTTTGTGAATCGTGTCTACTTAGGCCCTTTGATTGGGACATTAATAGAATACAGTCTGATGGGAGAACATGAAGATTGCATGAGAATCCCAACTAATGATTCCGTCGCAGCAGTATGTATAAAGAGGAGATATAAAGTGTTGTACATCTCCTTTGCAAAGGTACTGATCTGGCCTGTTTAATTTTTAAACACTTGAACAAACTTTTCATCGACTGAATAGCTCACATCATGGACATTCTTCTGTACGTTAGATGGACAAACTGGTTCATTTTTTTTATATATTTAAAGAAGGAAAGGATTCTGCTTTGTGGGACAGTAACTGTAACCTAACCTAATGAAGCACATACACATTACGTATTTATTTGACTGTCTTTCTCGGCTTTTTACTTGGCTCCAAAAAAGTCAATGCGCACTTTTTTCATTTTTTAATGACATCGTTTTTTTTAACCCTCCAATCCCAATACGCACCTGTCAGGTATTCGTGCCAAATGTGTCAAACAGTCGTACATCTTGTTTTATGGTACATTCCATACATACATACATACATACATATATGACTATCTTTTTTGATATTCATTTTCCCATTGTAGTCTCATCGTGTCATGAATCTGTTATTCTGATTTGGTTAGTGTTGTTAACGATGCTGTATGCGAAAGGTCCTTTGACACCTTTCCTTGCAACCGCAACTCAGTCAGTCGTACGTATTCAAATTATTATTTATCGTCTTTGAGCTTGGCTACGTAAAATATAAACGAAGTTTTTTGTACATCTCAAGGCTGATGTTTTTGATTATCTTAATAACGATGGCTATAATGATGATGAATTTGGTTTTGATTTGATTTAAATGCATTCGAATAGTTGAGCCTAACGCCAGGGAGTCGGAGATTGTTTTGTATGTCTTAACGCTTTGTCATTGTTGTTGAATTTCATTTCAGTTATTCTCAGTTGGGCGTTACAGAATTGAATTTGACGCGACTGACATGATTTATATTCAACTGGCAATTGCGCGCGACCTTATTCTGGTGGCTAATATATATGTATGTGTGTGTGTACTTAGCCATAGGAAGCTTTAAGGTTTACTTTTGCATAACTACAAAAAAATTTCCCCTTACTCGTTTTCTCTTTAACATTTTTGGCTGATGTTTCTCGAAATTAGCCCACATAACCTTTGGTTCAAGCCACTCTCTACACCGCTTTTGCGACTACGGTACATTTAGGTTTAAGGGTGACTAAGGCAGCTTCTTTTTTGTCGGTTTTTTCCAAGATTTGACGCATAGTGAAAATATGGGCGATGGTAGATTTACTAGGTCTGCAGCCACACTGATAAGGTCCAATCAGCCGATTCACAACGGGCTTCAATCTTTTGCCCAATACACTTGACGGGAACTTACATATATGCGATACTAAGAAGCCTGATTCCGCGATAGTTGGCGCAGTTTGCAGGATTCCCCTTGTGGACTATGCAAAGAACACTTAAACTCCAATCGTCAGTCACGCACTCATCTCACCATATTTTGCAACGATTTTGAAAGGATTTCGAAATTTTTTTTTCACGTTGGTGATTTTGTGTTTGGGAGTGTTTCTGGGCACTCCCGTGCATGGCGCATACCCGTCATACAAACAAAATCTTTAATATCACACACATACTTTTAGAACCATTCGTGACAACTCCGAAACTTTCTCATTTGCTTAAAAGTTCATACTTCGGTACTTTATACCTTGACTTTTTTATAGAACAATCTTTATTCCAGATAGTGGGTCGTATAGTGATTTATAGAAAAAAAAAATTATGGTTCGACTGGCTTGAAATTTATACTCAGAAGGAAGAGCGAGAGGCAGGAGGCAAGGAAGAGAAAAGGGATACGATAATAGAGAGTTAAAGGAGGAAATAGAGGTATAAGAAAAGATTTAGAAGAAAGAAAAGAAGTGGAAGAAAAATTAGTGGCTAAAGAATAGGGAGAAAGAAGAGAGAAATATATATGTTGTTGTCGTAGCGATAAAGACACTGCCCGAAGGTTTTGGTGAGTGTTATCGATGTTGATGGTCCTTTGCCAGAAATAGATGCGGTATGTTCCGGTAACAAGCATCATTACGGCGCAGAAGAAGTAAGTACACTACCAAGGGAGACACGAGTCACCCTGGCCCAACTTCGTTCTGGATACTGTAGCAGGTTAAATTCTTACTTGTCCAGAATCAACCCCGACATAAGTAATGTATACCCTGCACCCGATGTGTCTCTGAATGACACCAACCAATCTACCCCTGCTGAAACTGCAAGTTTCCTTGGACTCTCGTTAGAGGACTTTGATGACAATTTGTGTGTGGTCGTGCCCATTGAATGGGGCGAAGCACCTTTAACACAACAACAACAGCATACAGGTACAAGCCCAACCATCTCGGGAACGATTTAATATGACCACATTGAACCTTCTAGGCCATCCCTCTCCCCACCCCTAGCTCCATAGAACTTGGGGTCGCCAGAGCATCGTCTGCTAAAGCAACAGAATTCGGCACGGGTACGTGAGTTTGACAATTGGGTTGGAGAAGCTATTAACTGCGCTGGAAACCGCTTGAACCGTTTGGGTATTTTAGTCGCCTCTTACGACAGGCATAGCTGCGGCGGGTAAATTTTAGGCCCCTTAACTCACTATATGTATACATATGTATATTCACCATTAGTTATTACTAAACCAAATTTCTGAATTTTGTTTTTCTGCGACAGCAAAGTGCGCGGTAATAGTCAGTAGAAAATAAATTGACAATAATAACGAAAATATGTCTCTTTTAATTAGGAACCATTAACTCTGTAAGAAGTCATATTCGTTTGACAAAGGAAAACAACATTTTTCTCTGCATCTCCTCTATTCTTCTTCATTACGTGCATGCATACATACACATATATTTACTTTCTGAATTCGTATTCGCTTTCGTATTAGTTTCTTTTAACATTTCACTATTAAAGTTAAATTTTCGCATGGGTCACTTGCATTTGAAAAAGTGTTAGAAATGTCTGTATGCACTAATATATGTAACGACGTATGTATGTGTGTATGTGCGTATGGTTTGGTAAACTAGACAACACTTCCGATCACTTCACAACGCACCACAAAAACAAATTACAAGCAAAGACTAACATTTATCTCAACTTCCGTTTTCATTTCGCAGGATAAATTGGCTAAAATAGAGAACGTGGAAGTTGAAACACTTCTGGCAGGCTGCGTACTGCAGTCCTATATTTGTTTTTATATATAAACCTACATATATTCTTATAAGCATTGTTGTATATATGTATGTATGCTTGTATGCATATATTAGTGTGACGAAAAATAAAATGAAAACGTTGTGTTGTTAAACACCAACCAATTGCAGCACCCAAACATATCCGTACCACGTGAGTAGACGGGTACCTGTGCGTATACGTAACATTTTTTACGTCATTACTTGATATAAAAGTATCTAAAAATATTTTTATTTAAAACTATGGCCCAGAAATCTTATACATATTGTAACGATTTTTACTTGCAAATCCTCTTATTTGCTTTTTCTCTGCTAAGTTCGAATCACTAAACTGTTGAATAAATAACTCCAATTTGTAGTAATGCAAAATGGCCTTTATTAAAGTACTTCACAATAACACTCCAACTGTACAACGAATAGCTTAATAACCAAACTGATAGCTTAAAGGAAACTGACTTTCAAAATAATAGTGCTATTGCTCGCTAGATATCGTCTTACTCGTAACTGCTTGACAATTCAAATCAAACTGAACTCTTCTTACTCGCCTGCACTGCTTTTATAGTTTACGCTGCATACTTCTAGGCTCTTCGATTTCCAGAAGTTACTAGTTGTTTCGGCTACAAAATCGCCAGCCACAACTACGTGCACAAATTATTGCTCTCTCTTGTGACAACTCAGATAAGATATATGCATGTATTTGTGCATTGCCGCTCAGATGTTCGTATACGTACATATGTGTAGACGCAATTATTTATTCGTTTATGTAGATACATAATGATGAATTATTGATGTGCATTCACGTCACTGGTTAGCATCGGCTTAGAGACGATAGCATCGCTCAGTGCTGCTAACATTCGTTACACTGCCCTCCACCTAAGTCTGATCGTCCCGATCAGACAAATCTCTCGATCTAAACGCCGCTAGCATCTCCAAATGAACCACCTTTCTATTTCGTGGTTTCCCAATGGTTTGTATGCGGTAGATGGAATTACTGATCTTCTTCACAACCTTGTACGGGCCTTCCCAAATGCACCGAATTTTGGCTGGAACACCTTTCCGCCGGAGAGGGTTGTTTAACAGTACCAAATCTCCCTCCAAGAACCCTTCCGAATTATTGTTCTCATTGTACCTGCGTTTGATCTTACTACTCATTATCCTTAGTCGTTTCCTCACACTCTGTTGTTTGACCAATGAACTACTTCGCAGAGCTTGCGCTTGACGGATTGGCTTGACAGTATCGTTCCGCCGTTTCCCAACAGAAGTGCGCGATGGCTTGAAACCACCCTTGCATGCTTCCTGCAAAATTCTTGCAGTCGTTTTAGTGCGTCCATTAGGGTTTGTCAATGCCGGTGTTTTTGTCGCAGGTACTTTTGATTTCGCTTTGTTTGGCCCATTCGTTTCATCAACCTTTACCTTTGACTTTCGTGGCCTTTGTCGACTTTTCTCCACCAGTACTCGATTACTGCTGAAACCTTTTTCCAAACTGAAGTTAATTGGCACATCCTGGTTCTTATAAAGCATCACCCTTTTCTGCATATCGATCTTGATGCCATGGTCAACCAAGAAGTCCACTCCCAATATGACTTCATCAACGATCTTCGCCACAACGAATTTGTGTAAAACCATGACCTTCCCAATCAGTACTTCACATATCACTTCTCCCTGGACTTGGTTATACTCGCCTGTGACCGTACGCAACCTTGCTCCAGGTAACGGTTTAACTCTCCTGTTGACTAATTCAGATCGAATCAAGGAATGAGATGCCCCCGTATCTACAGTCAGTACACGCTCTTTACCATCCACATTCCCTCTGACGGTAAGACTGCTTGATTTCCTTCCAATTTGCGACACAGATATCACAGGACATTCAATAGCCGGGGCAAGTTTTCGTTCTTTACATTCGACACGCTCTTGCTCATTTCCGCCAGCTTTGCGTTTACGGCCACCCACATTGTTGGAACTATTAGCACCAAGATCGCAATGACGTGCAATGTGACCTGGGTTGCCGCACTTGAAACATTTAATAACTCCGGCATTCTTCTGTTGAGATCCCTTCAGTGCTTCCAAAATTGGGTCTACCCACTCTGGCCTTTCTACTTCCACACGGCGTGCTTTGAAAACTGGCTTACACAGAAGCGACGCTGTTTCCTGAATCAGAGCTTGTGACACCGTTTCTGCGAATGTTGGCTTTGGGTTTGCGTATGTAGCTCGCTTCGTTTCCACGTCCCGTATGCCATTTATGAAACTCTGGATTTTTACCCTTTCAGTGTATTCCACGGGTGCGTCCGCATTTGCAAGATGAGCCAATCTTTCAATATCTGAAGCAAACTCCTGCAATGTCTCATTTGCTTTTTGGCAGCGGTTTTGCAACTCAATTTGGAATATCTGTTTCCTATGCTCGCTTCCGTAACGTCTCTCTAAAGCGCTCATCAATGTTTCGTAATGGTTCCGCTCGTACTCTGGGATGGTCTGTAAGATTTCCGCGGCAGGCCCTTTCAGTGCCACGAACAGAGCTGCAACTTTATCTTCAGCATTCCATTGGTTCACTGCTGCGGTCTTATCAAACTGTAGCTTAAAGACCTGAAAAGGAACAGAACCGTCAAAGGATGGTGTCTTTACCTTTGGATTACTCGTTGAAACTGCTGGGCGATTTAGTTGCAACTGCTCGATACGTCCTCTCAAAGCATCCACCTCGGCCTCGATTTTATCCTGTCGACCACTGAAGCCTTCATGAAACTGGGTTAGTTTTTCTTCCATATGCGCTTCCAGTTTAGATGATATACGGACTTCCTGCTCTTCTAGTTGTGTGGAGATCTGAGATGATATCTGTGCTGAAATTTGTGAAATACGCGTTTCTTGTGCTTCAATTTTCGATGCTATTTCTGACGACATTTCTGCAATACGTGTCTTCTGTTCTTCCATCATGGATGTTATATCTGTCTTTTGCGATTCCAGTTGAGAAGCCACTGTCGATGTTTGAGCAGATATTGCAGCCAAAATCATGTTCAAGTCTGTGCTGGTAACCGTCTGCGATGTTTCGTTTTTCTCTTCAATTTTTGTTGTCTCCTCGCCATCAAGGTGAAAGGCATACTCTTCCACATTAATTCCTTCTGCTTCCATTGCCTCTCGTAGCCGTGCCTGAAGTTCGAGTTTAACGCCGCTTGTATTCAATCCACGGCTCTCCAACTCCTTCTTCAGTTGCTGGATCTTTAATTCACTGAGCTTTGCCATATCCTTGTTGTCTTCTGGAATTTATTCAACAATTCCTCTTCTGACACCAATTGTAACGATTTTTACTTGCAAATCCTCTTATTTGCTTTTTCTCTGCTAAGTTCGAATCACTAAACTGTTGAATAAATAACTCCAATTTGTAGTAATGCAAAATGGCCTTTATTAAAGTACTTCACAATAACACTCCAACTGTACAACGAATAGCTTAATAACCAAACTGATAGCTTAAAGGAAACTGACTTTCAAAATAATAGTGCTATTGCTCGCTAGATATCGTCTTACTCGTAACTGCTTGACAATTCAAATCAAACTGAACTCTTCTTACTCGCCTGCACTGCTTTTATAGTTTACGCTGCATACTTCTAGGCTCTTCGATTTCCAGAAGTTACTAGTTGTTTCGGCTACAAAATCGCCAGCCACAACTACGTGCACAAATTATTGCTCTCTCTTGTGACAACTCAGATAAGATATATGCATGTATTTGTGCATTGCCGCTCAGATGTTCGTATACGTACATATGTGTAGACGCAATTATTTATTCGTTTATGTAGATACATAATGATGAATTATTGATGTGCATTCACGTCACTGGTTAGCATCGGCTTAGAGACGAT
This sequence comes from Eurosta solidaginis, assembly GCF_040869045.1. NCBI lineage: Eukaryota > Metazoa > Arthropoda > Insecta > Diptera > Tephritidae > Eurosta > Eurosta solidaginis. The sequence goes on from NC_090319.1 coordinate 49,743,113, forward strand.
AGCATCGCTCAGTGCTGCTAACATTCGTTACAATATATAAAAAGAAAGCCTAAAATGTGTTTTAGTTTGTAGCCGGTGTTTGAAGAGATGCGCCGGTCGATTTTGTTCAAACTTTCACATAGGTTTGGTTGCGATCGACGCACAGGGTCTCGAGATACTACGAGAGGGAAATATTTATCAGGCGAGGCTCTGGCGACCCCAATGGTGCTTGGTTACCGGAACGTACCGGATCTATTTCCAACAACGGATCATCAACATCGATAACACTGATAACACTCCTAAACCTTCGGATAGTGTCTTTATCGTTAATCCAACAAGAACGAATACGCCCCGGCCAAGAAGGTATTATAGTCTACACCGCAGTTTTGACGCAGAGCAAGGGAGACCTCCACTGAGTTAGGAAGAAGGAGGTTATCGCGAAACAGGGATAGCTGGTGTGACTTGTTATGAAACGGCCAATATAGCTTAGGCTGTTAAGCGCCAGTTAATGATAATGAGGTAAATACATGCAAAGTTACAGCAACCTATAAGAAAGTTCAAGGGGACTTGGAGGCGAAGGGACTTGGGCGCGCCACTACTAAATTTTTCGAAATTCCTTCAACCTCTATCTGTAAGACCAAGATATTAAATATTGTGGGTCTCAGGTAAATTTGTTCAGCTATGGCGATTTATTAAAAGGATCCGGGGAGCTTTGGTGGCAAAATAAGGGAAAATAACAATGTAGGAAAATGAACCTAGGGTAACCCTGGAATGTGTTTGTATGACATTGGTAGCAAATGGAAGGTAATAAAGAGTATTTTAAAAGGAAGTGGGCCTTAGTTCTATAGGTGGACCCTATGGTGGACGAGATATCGTCATAAAGGTGGACCAGGGGTGACTCTAGAATGTGTTTGTACGATATGGGTATCAAATGAAAGGTGTTAATGAGTATGTATTTTAAAAGGGAGTAGACCTAAGTTGTATATGTGAAGGCGTTTTCGATAAATCGACCAAAATGTGGACCAGGGTGATCCAGAACATCATCTGTCGGGTACTGTTAATTTATTTATAAATGTAATACCACGAACAGTATTCCTGCCATGATTCCAAGGCCTTTTGATTTCGCTCTGTAGAACTTTTTCATTTTCTTCTACTTCAAATGGTAGGTGTCACACACATTTTACAAAGATTTTTTCTAGTTATATTTTGCGTCAAGAAACCAATCCAATCACCACGTTTCATCTCTTTCTTCGTGTTTGATATAGAATGATGGCATTTTTTTCATTTTTCGAAATTTTCGATATCGAAAAAGTGGGTGTGGTCATAGTCGGATTTCGCCCATTTTTAATACCAAGATAAAGTGAGTTCAGATAAGTATAAGCTCAAGTTATCGTGTTAACGGCCGAACGGAAGGACAGACGGTCGACTGTGTATAAAAACTGGGCGTGGCTTCAACCGATTTCGCCCATTTTCACAGAAAACAGTTATCGTCATAGAAGCTATACCCTTACTAAATTTCACAAGGATTGGTAAGTTTTTGTTCGACTTATGGCATTAAAAGTATTCTAGACAAATGAAATTAAAAAGGGCGGAGTCACGCCCATTTTGAAATTTTCTTTTATTTTTGTATTTTGTTGCACCATATCATTACTGGAATTGAATGTTGACATAATTTACTTATATACTGATTTTACATTTTTTGTTAAAATTTGACTTAAAACAATTTTTTTTTTTAAAGTGGGCGTGTTTGTCGTCCCATTTTGCTAATTTTTATTGGGCACATATATAGGAATAGGAGTAACGCTCTTGCCAAATTTCATCATGATATCTTCAACGACTGCCAAATTACAGCTTGGAAAACTTTTAAATTACCTTCTTTTAAAAGTGGGCGGTTCCACGCCCATTGTCCACAATTTTTTTAAATTTCTATTCTGCGTCATAAGGTCAACCCACGTACCAAGTTTCATTGCTTTATCTGTCTTTGGTAATGAATTATCGCACTCTTTCAGTTTTTCGAAATTTTCGATATCGAAAAAGTGGACGTTGTTATAGTCCGATTTCGTTCATTTTAAATAGCGATCTGAGATGAGTGCCCAGGAACCTACATACCAAATTTCATTAAGATACCTCAAAATTTACTTAAGTTATCGTGTTTACGGACAGACGGACATGGCTAAATAAATTTATTTTTTCACCCAGATCATTTGGATATATAGAAGTTTATATCTATCTCGAATAGTTTATGCCGTTACGGGGTACCGTTGTGCGAACAAAGTTAATATACTCTGTGAGCTCTGCTCAGCTGAGTATAATTACAAAGTTTGCAAACGGTGACGGTTACCAGGACATGTTTCTGAATTTCACTTCTTCATCAGCTAGCATTTCGGGAGCTGAGTTAGTGAACACGAAATCTCCAACATTCATACTTTATACTAGTTTAAAGGCAGATGCCTTTATCCACTCGGCCATATGAATGCTATTGGTCTCTGAGTATTGTCTTTTTGTTGCAATTACTTTATATACCATTAGGCACATACTAATTCTATATGTTTTTATTCCTAATTGTGTGGAATACTTATAGGCGCGCTATCGAAAGCTCAGTAACATTGGGTTTAGTTATAGCAGTGCTTTTATAAGCAGTATTTCCGCTGTTCACTATTTTATCAATATTAATATCTGTATATTGGCATTGAAAATACGTAAGCCAAAAGTTGGCAAACTTTACGATTTTCCGTAAAATTCTCGGAATACGTGTACATGCCACTCACTCACCTCATTCTCCCCCACCCTCTCACAACACAATACTATGTACAAACACACACCAAATTGGCAATTTATACCATTTGGGCAATTTATTACACAATTTATCATATAATAAATTTTAATAATAAATTACCAATTTAAAAAAAAATTGCGTAATAAATTGTTTCAAACTGCAAATACAACCTTGTAAAGTGTGTTTATTGAATAGATTTAAACGTCAGTTACGCATGGCTCAACTATATGGTTGGTCCACCTCATCAGCTGATATTATTTTTTTCAATTCATTGGAGTAGGGATTGTCAAAAGAGGATGGCAAACTCAAAATGAAATCAAAACATTGAACACAATTTCCTACAACACACAAAAATTGCAAAGTTTTATGTTTTCATTCCATTCCATTTACCTAATATCAACACGCACATTTTGACAACAGTCTGAACAAAGGTATATTGTTGCTGTAGAGATGAGCCAACCAGCTATCAAATTACTATTGTGTAAGCTAAATTGAGTTGTAAGAACACCACTCAATTTAAATCGAAATGGCCTCAATTTATTTTTCTGTTTGAACATAGTATAAATAGCTTGTGCCTTTTCAACGAAATTTAATATTTTTTTGAAGCACTCTAATGCACGTAACATATGTTTACACTCCAACGCCGAACATCTAGCAGCTGTTTATTGTCTGGTGCTTCCATAGTTGCTGCTGTTTCCTTTCAACATTTGTCCTTCTCACATATTATGAGTAGAACATATTGCAACGCCTTACACTTGATTTATTATCTAAGATGCTTCTAGAGCATTGTTGAAGATTTTCTATTGCAGTTGAATGAAATTTGTTTGCAACAACGCTTTCGGTGTTGGTCTGTTGGTTTCGAACATCTGTTTTGGGTGTCGCGGTTTTCACAATCAAATAATAGTTTTAACACTCAACAAAATAACACAACAACAGTAAGCAAGGGTGTATACCAACCCTACCAACTAACATAAATTTGATCAACAAACTGAGCTTTCACAACAACAACAGTTGCAAGCATAACAATGATAACATTCCTGTGTAAGATATATATGCACGCATTCGCAACGGATATTATGTTTAGGATTTGACATAGAGAAATCAGTGAAGCGTTTAGCATAGTTGCACTAATACTAATATGGAATCGTTTATTAACATGTGATGCAATCAGTAGTAGAAGCTGTCATTTGTGGCACATTTGTGTGTAAATACATTTTTTAGATTATTAATATAATCCTTAAATACACTGAAAGAAAAAGACTGGTAAAATCAACCGAAATACGGGTCAATTCAACCGAAATTTTTGTCAGTTTTTATCCATCGCAACAAGATGTTGAATCAACTGCGCACAAATCGTTGATTCGTAATTGACCGTTTTAGTAGTCAAATGAACAAAAAACGTTGTTGCGACAGCTTTATACGAAAGTACATATGTTGCGGCATTTGCACGGCATATGAGTTTTCCCTGAGATCTTTTCATGGCAGAAATACCCGCGGAGTGCTTGCCGAACAGTGCCGAGGTGGACCCCGCTTAGGAAAATTTTCTTCTAATTGAAAAACCTTATTTCTAAAATTTTTATGTTGCTTTGTCCGGGGTGTGAACCCAGGGTCTTCGGTGTGGTAGGCGGAGCACGCTACCATCACACCACGTCGGCCGCCATATACATACGCAAATATGTGCATACATATAGTACACAGCATACATAAGTTCAAAGTAGAGAGCGCAGTGAGCGTAAAAATTGACAGTTGATCGCCGTTGAAATGACCCGTAAGATCAGTTGTGTTAACAGAAAAATTAGTTAGATTGATTAGGAATCTGTCAATTTTACAAAATTTTGTTAAAGTAAGAGCGAGAATTTCTCTTCTGTTGAAATGACTAAACTAATTTGTTCGCTTGACAAAGAACTCGGTCGAATTAACCATAATTCGATCAATTTCACCGAATCTCCGTTAAGTCAAGAGCAACAGAACCGATTTTTTGATTTTACTAGCACTATTTCTTTCAGTGTAGGATTAACATTCTAAAATAATTTTGGACTATTAATTATTTGAATTCGCTTGAATTGGGACCGTGCCCGTCGTCACTCTTTGAACTGGCATCGCTATTCTGATAACCGCTTTCTGCGCTCTCACCAATACCGTCGTTCACTCTCTGTCTTGCTCTTTGAAAACTAAGGCTGTCGGCAATAAAGGAAAATGGCTGGGTCGTATGTTTCCACATGTTCGCTTAAATACTATATATGTTTTATTATTTAGTGGAAGTTTGATGGCTTCTCTACTTGGCACTGGAGCGGCTGAGTTTACCTCAGCCTTCGACAAAAATCACTTCACAAAAGGCGCCCGAGTAGGGACCCATCTCCATCGACGACGGCGTAAAACCAACAACAAGCACCAACACGAAGGGAGAGGGACAGCTGAACACGCAACAACAACAGCCAGAGAAAAAGTTCAATCATCTGAATATCGGTAACTTGAACTCGATATATCCGCTAAGTAAAGAGAGACTAATCGAAGAATGTAAGATACACCGCATATTGCTCTACGGCTCCACTGTGGCTGGGCTATGCGCTGCGCTTACGTTAAAGCAAAACGAAGCCGCAAATCAAGTGAAGATTTATTGAGAGAGGTGGAAGAGGACATCAAGTCAGAAAAGAACAGCCAAATCAAAACGCCCTCGAATCGATTCCCATTATTTATGTGAGTACCCCGTCTTCAGTAATTACAGAGAATGTAATGACTTTCTGGAAAGGATTGAGGAGCTGGCCGAATGTTATAAAATTTCAATAGATAAATTGCTCTCAACACTGCAGCAGACGTTACGAAAAGCCGATATACTCTTTTGAGCTGATTACCCTTGCCAACAAGTGCTACTTTAGGTTGAGTGGGCAATTGAAAAGTAAAGTCCTCTCTTGACTAACAAAAATCAGGCTCTACAAGTTGTTCATCATACCCGTCCTGTTGTATGACTCGAAATCATGGGCTCCATAAGTTTATGGTCCTGTTCGTGATGCCGACGGCGAGTATCGAAAGAGGTATAGTGATGAGTTGCATGAGCTATATGCGATAATGAGGATAATGCAGCAAATAAAAGCCAAAGGATTCGCTGGCTTGGTCATGTAATGAAAATGAATGACGGCGCTTCGCATTTGGAAGCAGAGAAAGGGAGAGAGCTCCACTGAGTTGGGAGAAGCAAGTGGAGGAAGACTGGACTTACCCTGCTGCTCTCAATTGGCGTGAGTTGACTCGAAACAGGGTTGGTCGGTGTGTCTTATTACGAAACAACCGAAATCGTTTAGCGCCAAGTAATGATTATGATGAGTCCATAGAGTTCGAAAATAGTCATGTAACTGTGATTTTATCACAGCGTCTCGTTCGATATCACGCTTACCAACAGTTGAAATCATAGTTCGCGTCACAGGAACAATGCGATGAGGCAATGTACATATAAATCAAACATATGAAAGTTGTGATTGGGTCCTGTGATAGCGATTGTTGTTAAGCGTGATTGTGAGCTGCGATTTATAACATACTGATTTAAAAATCACGATGTTGCTTACAGCTGGCGAGTTCTACCAATATTTGTGGTGGATATGAGCGGCTAGTTTAAGCTGTCACTGTAATGTCTTCCAAGCAGAGGTCGATGTAGTAAAGGTGCACCCATTTTTAACATTGTTCAGCATCACGTTGACTCAATCGCAAACTTCGTGCTCAATGGCCCAAGTTTTGGATGCTGTAGCCACTCCGTGTGAAGTCTGGGGTCGTTCTAGAGCTGCAAAACTATCGATGTTGGCATCATTTGATAGCCCCTCAAAAATGTTTTTGTTTTTCAAAAATAAAACTATCAATACTTCCCTTAGTACCACTGAAACCAGTAGCATCTGTTCACTAAATGGTGGTTCTTTAAGTGGGCTTAGAACAATCAATGTGTAAACTCCATCCGATCTCGCTCCCAGGCTAAGCTTTAGGTATGTGACGCACGGTAACCATTACCAATGTAAAACAAGTAAGGAAGGCTAAGTTCGGGTGTAACCGAACATTACATACTCAGTTGAGAGCTGTGGAGACAAAGTAAGGGAAAATCACCATGTTGTAAAAAGAACATAGGGTAACCCTTGAATGTGTTTGTATGACATGTGTATCAAATGGAAGGTATTAAAGAGTATTTTAAGAGGAAGTGGGCCATAGTTCTATAGGTGGACGCCATTTAGGGATATCGCCATAAAGGTGGACCAGGCCTGACTCTAGAATTTGTTTGTACGATATGGGTATCAAATGAAATGTGTTAATGAGTATTTTAAAAGGGCGTGGGCCTTAGTTCTATATGTGGACGCCTTTTCGAGATATCGCCATAAAGGTGGACCAAAGTTGACTCTAGAATGTGTTTGTACGATATGGGAATCAAATGAAAGGTGTTAATGAGTATTTTAAAAGGGCGTGGGCCTAAGTTCTATAGATGGACGCCTTTTCGAGATATCGCCATAAAGATGGACCAGGGGTGACTCTAGAATTTGTTTGTACTATATGGGTATCAAATGAAAGGTGTTAATGAGTATTTTAAAAGGGAGTGGGCCTTAGTTCTATAGGTGGACGCCTTTTCGGAATATCGTTATAAACGTGGACCAGGGTTGACTCTAGAATGCGTTTGTACAATATGGGTATCAAATGAAAGGTGTTTATGAGTATTTTAAAAGGGCGTGGGCCTTAGTTCTATAGGTGGACGCCTTTCGAGATATCGCCATAAAGGTGGACCAGGGGTGACTCTAGAATTTGTTTGTACTATATGGGTATCAAATGAAAGGTGTTAATGAGTATTTTAAAAGGGCGTGGGCCTTAGTTCTATAGGTGGACGCCTTTTCGAGATATCGTCATAAAGGTGGACCAGGGGTGACTCTAGAATTTGTTTGTACTATATGGGTATCAAATGAAAGGTGTTAATGAGTATTTTAAAAGGGCGTGGGCCTTAGTTCTATAGGTGGACGCCTTTCGAGATATCGCCATAAAGGTGGACCAGGGGTGCCTCTAGAATTTGTTTGTACTGTTACGAATATTAGCAAAACTAAGGAGTGCTGCCAGCTCTAAGCCGATCTAAGCAGTGACGTGAATGCACATCAATAATTCAATCATTATGTATCTACATAAACGAATAAATAATTGCGTCTACACATATGTACACATTCCGACGAGCAACATTTACATACAAGGCAGCAAGAGATGAGATGTCACACACCGATGAATTTACTTATACGCTTATGTGTGTGCGGGAGACTAAATTACAAACACATGCATATACCTTATCTGAGTTGTCACAAGAGAGAGCAATAATCTGTGCACGTAGTTGTGGCTGGCGATTTTGTAGCCGAAACAACTAGTAACTTCTGGAAATCGAAGAGCCTAGAAGTATGCAGCGTAAACTATAAAAGCGGCGCCAGCGAGTAAGAAGTAATTCAGTTTGATTTGAATTGTCAAGCAGTTACGAGTAAGACGATATCTAGCGAGCAATAGCACTATTATTTTGAAAGTCAGTTTCCTTTAAGATATCAGTTTGGTTATTAAGCTATTCGTTGCACAGTTTGAGTGTTATTGTGAAGTACTTAATAAAGGCCATTTTTCCATCATTCAATATTGGAGTTATTTATTCAACAGTTTAGTGATTCGAACTTAGCAGAGGATTGCAAATAAGAGGATTTGCAAATAAAAATTCGTTACAATTGGTGTCAGAAGAGGAATTGTTGAATAAATTCCAGAGGACAACAAGGACATGGCAAAGTTAAGTGAATTGAAGATCCCGCAACTGAAGAAGGAGTTGGAGAACCGTGGATTGAATACAACTGGCATTAAACTCGAACTTCAGGCACGACTACGAGAGGCAATGGAATTAGAAGGAATTGATGTGGAAGAGTATGTCTTTCATCTTGATGGCGAGGAGACAACAAAAATTGAAGAGAAAAACGAATCATCACAGACAATTACCAGCACAGACTTGAACATGATATTGGCTGCAATAACTGCTCAAACATCGACAGTAACATCTAAGATGGAAGCGCAAGAGGCACGTATAACAGAAATGTCATCACAAATATCCACCAACATGTCATCACAACTGGAAGAACAGGAAACCCGTATAACATCACAATTGGAAGAGCAAAAGGCATATATGGCATCCCAGCTGGAAACACATGAGACACGTATTTCAGAAATGTCGACACAGATTACATCAATGATGGAAACACAACTGAAAGAGCAAGAGGCGCGTATATCATCAAAACTCGAAGCGCGTATGGACGAGAAAATAACGCAGTTTGAAGAAAAATTCGAGGCAGAGGTGGATGCATTGAGAGGTCGTATACAGGAATTGCAACTTAATCGGCCGACTGCTTCAGCGAGCAATACGAAGGTAAAAACTCCATCTTTTGACGGTTCTCTTCCTTTCCAGGTCTTCAAGCTACAGTTTGAGAAGACCGCAGCAGTGAACAACTGGAATGCGGAAGATAAAGTTGCTGCACTATTCGTGGCATTGAAGGGGCCAGCAGCGGAAATTCTACAGACGATTCCCGAAGGAGAGCGGAACAATTATGAAGCATTGATGGCTGCTGTAGAACGACGTTATGGAAGCGAGCATAGGAAACAGATATTCCAAATTGAGTTGCAAAACCGCTACCAAAAAGCAAATGAAACATTGCAGGAGTTTGCTTCAGATATTGAAAGATTGGCTCATCTCGCAAATGCGGACGCACCCGTGGAATACACGGAGAGGGTAAAAATCCAGAGTTTTATAAATGGCATACGAGACGTGGAAACGAAGCGAGCTACATACGCGAACCCAAAACTGACATTTGCTGAAACGGTATCACATGCATTGACTCAGGAAACTGCCTCCCTATTAAGTAAACCAGCATATAAGGCTCATCGTGTAGAAGTAGAAAGGCCAGAATGGGTAGACACAATTTTGGAAGCACTGAAGGGATCACAACAGAAAAATGCCGGAGTTATTAAATGTTTCAAGTGCGGCAACCCAGGTCATATTGCACGACATTGCAGCACCGGTCCCAATAGCTCCAACAATGTGGGTGGCCGTAAACGCAGAGCTGAAGGAGATGAGCAAATCTCCAAGTCCACTCAATCGTTAAACTAAAGCGAGTCAGCCGCAAGGGGCGACAGCTGGCTCCCTCAATTGAATGCCCCATAATCTCTATCTCACAAATTGGAAGAAGGTCAAACAATCTTACTGTCGGAGGACATGTGGATGGAAAGGAACGTTTACTGACTGTAGATACGGGTGCATCTCATTCCATCATTCGAGCGGATTTAGTCAACAAGAAGATAACACCATTGCATGGAGCAAGATTGCGTACAGCCACTGGAGAAGACAGCACGGTTCTAGGAGAAGTATCATGTGAAGTCGCAATTGGGAACGTCACGGTAGTACACAATTTTATAGTGGCAGAGATTGTTGATGAAATCATAATTGGAGTGGACTTCTTAATCGACCAGGGCATCAAGATCGACATGCAAGGCAAGACGATGCGATATAAGAACATGGATGTGCCACTTAATTTCGGCTACGAAAGAGGCTACAGCAGTAAACGAGTGCTGGTGGAAGAGAGTCAGCAAATACCACCAAAATCAGAAGCAGTCATCTGGGCAAAGGTTGATGGAGATTGTGGGACAAACAAATTGTGGGTTGTCGAAGCAGCAAATAAATCAGCACTGAACATACTTGTAGGAAAAACCCTGGCTATGACAAAACAAGATGGACGTATTCCGGTAAGAGTACTCAATGAGTTCAAGTCACCATTCAATTTGACCAAAGGAGCTATTTTGGGAAGATGCCAAGAGGCCGAAGTAGTTATTAACTGTGAACAGCTCCAGGAATACGTTTCATCTAGTAATACTGATCTTTCAAATGATATCACGGCATGGACGCATGGGCTAGAGGAAGCCTATCAGAGTAAGGCAAAACAACTGCTCATAAAATACGCGAACATATTTGACCAGGATGATTCCAAACCAGGCCGCACCAACGTTGTGAAACATCAAATTGACACTGGAGATGCGAGACCGATCCGTCAAGCTCCACGTAGGGTTCCACTGGCGAAGCGGGAAGTTGTGAGTCAAATCATTCAAGAAATGAACGACAGCGGCGTCATCGAACCATCAGCTAGTCCATGGAGCTCACCGGTAGTACTTGTAAAAAAGAAGGATGGAAAAATGAGGTTTTGCGTGGACTACCGGAAGTTGAATGACGTAACGAAAAAGGATAGCTACCCATTGCCAAGAATTGACGACACTCTGGACTCGCTATCTGGTACGAAATGGTTTTCCACGCTGGACTTGAAAAGCGGCTACTGGCAAGTGGAGGTGAAGGAGGAAGATAAAGAGAAAACAGCCTTCAGTGTCGGTGATGGTCTTTGGCAATTTACAGTGATGCCTTTTGGACTTTGTAATGCACCAGCTACTTTTGAGAGACTCATGGACCAGGTACTGAAAGGACTACATTGGAAAACATGCTTGGTGTACCTGGACGACATCATCGTATTGGGCAAGAACTTTGATGAACATCTTAAGAACTTGGAGGAAGTTTTCCAGAGAATAGCTGGCGCTGGTCTGAAGTTAAGTCCCAAAAAGTGTGCGCTGTTTAAAAAGGAAGTCAATTATTTGGGTCACAAGGTAACGACAGAGGGCATCTGCACTGCGAACGAAAAAATAGAGGCTGTACAGGATTGGCCAAGACCACAGAATCTACATGAATTGAGAAGTTTTCTTGGGCTGTGCACATATTACCGCCGATTTGTACCAAATTTTTCCAGCGTAGCCCATAGCCTCCATGAGCTTACAAGAAAAAACAAAGCTTTTGAATGAAAGAAGGAGCAAGAAGTGGCTTTCCAAACATTGAAGGAGCGTTTGTGCACTGCCCCAATGTTAGCATATCCGATTCCAGGAGCACCATTTATTCTAGATACAGATGCAAGTGGATATGCTATAGGAGGCGTTTTATCACAACTGGTCGATGGACAGGAGAAGGTAGTTGCATATTACAGCCGTTCGATTGGAAAACCAGAGAGGAACTACTGTGTTACGCGGAGAGAGCTGTTGGCATTGGTAGAGTGCATTAAACATTTTCACAAATACCTCTACGGCCAGCGATTCCATGTCAGGACAGATCACGCAGCATTGAAATGGCTTCTGCAGTTCCGTAATCCGGAAGGACAATTGGCACGGTGGATCGAGCGACTTCAAAGCTATGACTTTTCCATTGAGCATCGAAAAGGTAGTACCCATGGAAATGCCGATGCAATGTCACGAAGGCCATGTAGTTTGGAATGCAAGCACTGTTCAAAGGCCGAGGCTAAAGAAGACATTATAGATGTCCGGCTAATGACTATAACGTGTACGGATGAATGGGACAAGGAACAACTAAGAAAGTGTCAGCTAGAAGATACGGATCTGTCACATGTTATGCAAGGGCTCGAACGAAACAAAAGACCAAGCAGAGAGGATATGTCAGCAGAGAGTCCCATTGCGAAGTCATATTGGGCACAGTGGAACAGTTTGGAATTGATATCCGGTTGCTTGCATCGAGTATGGGAGAGTGAGGATGGTCAGTGCAAGAAGAAACTTATAGTTGTTCCCAGAAAGAGGATTCCTGACGTGCTCAGCGAGTTGCACAATGGTCCAAGTGGAGGCCATCTTGGAATCACGAAGACACTCGAGAAAATTAAGCAGAGATTCTATTGGGTTGGTTGCCGTCAGTCGGTCACCGAGTGGATTGCCAATTGCGAGGTATGCAACAGAGCGAAAGGGCCCAAAACCCGAAGTCGTGGCCAGATGAAGCAGTATATTTCAGGTGCACCATTTGAAAGGATCGCCATGGATGTCGCAGGTCCATTTCCTACTAGCAACCGCGGAAACAAATACGTACTGGTGGTTATGGATTATTTCAGTAAATGGCCAGAGGTATACCCAATCCCAAACCAAGAAGCAGAAACAGTAGCAGAAGTGGTTAAAAACGAATGGGTTGCCAGGTATGGTGTACCAATGGAGTTACATTCTGACCAAGGCAGGAATTTTGAATCAGCTGTGTTCCAAGAACTGTGCAAGAAGTTGGGCATTCGAAAAACACGGACAACTGCATTGCATCCTCAGTCCGATGGTATGGTGGAACGTTTCAATAGAACATTGGAGGAGCATTTAAGGAAAGTAGTCGACAAGTACCATAAGGACTGGGATACACACATATCATTATTCTTGATGGCCTACCGATCGGCAGTACATGACACAACGGGCCAAACTCCCGCAAAGGTAATTTTTGGCAATGACCTTCGACTGCCAGCTGATTTGAAGTATGGGATAGATGCCGATGCGGAGAGGAATGTCAAGAAATCCACTGATGTCTTAGAAGAAGAGCTGAGAGAGATACACGATCTGGTAAGGCAACGAGCAAAGATTATGAGTGACAAGATGAAAGCGAGGTACGATAAAGCAATTAATTCGGAAGGGTTTCAGGAAGGAGATTTGGTGCTGCTATACAACCCACAACGAAAAAAAGGTTTGTCCCCGAAATTGCAGTGTAACTGGGAAGGCCCATACAAAGTTGTAAAACGGATCAACGATGTAGTGTACCGCATACAAACCAATACCAAACCACGAACCAAAATGAAAGTGGTTCATTTGGAGAGATTAGCAGCGTTTAGATCGAGAGATTTGTCTGATCGGGACGATCAGACTTAGGTGTAGGGCAGTGTCACGGATATTAGCAAAACTAAGGAGTGCTGCCAGCTCTAAGCCGATCTAACCAGTGACGTGAATGCACATCAATAATTCAATCATTATGTATCTACATAAACGAATAAATAATTGCGTCTACACATATGTACACATTCCGACGAGCAACATTTACATACAAGGCAGCAAGAGATGAGATGTCACACACCGATGAATTTACTTATACGCTTATGTGTGTGCGGGAGACTGTAAACTACAAACACATGCATATACCTTATCTGAGTTGTCACAAGAGAGAGCAATAATTTGTGCACGTAGTTGTGGCTGGCGATTTTGTAGCCGAAAGAACTAGTAACTTCTGGAAATCGAAGAGCCTAGAAGTATGCAGCGTAAACTATAAAAGCGGCGCCAGCGAGTAAGAAGTAATTCAGTTTGATTTGAATTGTCAAGCAGTTACGAGTAAGACGATATCTAGCGAGCAATAGCACTATTATTTTGAAAGTCAGTTTCCTTTAAGATATCAGTTTGGTTATTAAGCTATTCGTTGCACAGTTTGAGTGTTATTGTGAAGTACTTAATAAAGGCCATTTTTCCATCATTCAATATTGGAGTTATTTATTCAACAGTTTAGTGATTCGAACTTAGCAGAGGATTGCAAATAAGAGGATTTGCAAATAAAAATTCGTTACAGTACTATATGGGTATCAAATGAAAAGTGTTAATGAGTATTTTAAAAGGGCGTGGGCCTTAGTTCTATAGGTGGACGCCTTTCGAGATATCGCCATAAAGGTGGACCAGGGGTGACTCTAGAATTTGTTTGTACTATATGGGTATCAAATGAAAGGTGTTAATGAGTATTTTAAAAGGGAGTGGGCCTTAGTTCTATAGGTGGACGTCTTTTCGAGATATCGCAATAAAGGTGGACCAGAGGTGACTCTAGAATTTGTTTGTACTATATGGGTATCAAATGAAAGGTGTTAATGAGTATTTTAAAAGGGCGTGGGCCTTAGTTCTATAGGTGGACGCCTTTTCGAGATATCGTCATAAAGGTGGACCAGGGGTGACTCTAGAATTTGTTTGTACGATATGGGTATCAAATGAAAGGTGTTAATGAGTATTTTAAAAAGGAGTGGGCCTTAGTTCTATATGTGGACGCCTTTTCGAGATATCGCCATAAACGTGGACCAGGAGTGACTCTAGAATGTGTTTGTACGATATGGGTATCAAATTAAAGGTTTTAATGAGGGTTTTAAAAGGGAGTGGCCCTTAGTTTATATGTGAAGGCGTTTTCGAGATATCGACCAAAATGTGGACCAGGGTGATCCAGACCATCATCTGTCGGGTACCGCTAATTTATTTATATATGTAATACCACGAACAGTATTCCTTCCATAATTCCAAGGGCTTTTGATTTCGCCCTGCAAAACTTTTTCATTTTCTTCTACTTAATATGGTAGGTGTCACACCCATTTTACCAAGTTTTTTTCTAAAGTTATATTTTGCGTCAATATACCAATACAATTACCATGTTTCATTCCTTTTTTCGTATTTGGTATATAATTATGGCATTTTTTTCATTTTTCGTAATTTTTGGTATCGAAAAAGTGGGCGTGGTCAGAGTCGGATTTTGGCCATTTTTTACACCAATACAAAGTGAGTTTAGATAAGTACGTGAACTGAGTTTAGTAAAGATATGTCGATTTTTGCTCAAGTTATCGTGTTAACGGCCGAGCGGAAGGACAGACGGTCGACTGTGTATAAAAACTGAGCGTGGCTTCAACCGATTTCGCCCTTTTTCACAGAAAACAGTTATCGTCCTAAAATCTAAGCCTCTACCAAATTTCACAAGGATTGGTAAATTTTTGTTCGACTTATGGCATTAAAAGTATCCTAGACAAATTAAATGAAAAAGGCCGGAGCCACGCCCATTTTGAAATTTTCTTTTATTTTTGTATTTTGTTGCACCATATCATTACTGGAGTTGAATGTTGCCATAATTTACTTATATACTGTAAAGATATTAATTTTTCTTTTAAAATTTGAATTAAAAAAATTTTTTTTTTTAAAAGTGGGCGTGGTCGTTCTCCGATTTTGCAAATTTTTATTAAGCAGACATATAGTAATAAGAGTAACGTTCCTGCCAAATTTCATCATGATATCTTTAACGACTGCCAAATTACAGCTTCCAAAAGTTTTAAATTACCTTCTTTTAAAAGTGAGCGGTGCCACGCCCATTGTCCAAAATTTTACTAGTTTTCTATTCAGCGTCATAAGTTCAACTCACCTACCAAGTTTCATCGCTTAATCCGTATTTGGTAATGAATTATCGCACTTTTTCGATTTTTCGAAATTTTCGATATCGAAAAAGTGGGCGTGGTTATAGTCCGATATCCTTCATTTTAAATAGTGATCTGAGATGAGTGCCCAGGAACCTACGTACCAAATTTCATCAAGATACGTCAACATTTGCTCAAGTTATCGTGTTAACGGACAGACGGACGGACGGACATGGCTCAATCGAATTTTTTTTCGATACTGATGATTTTGATATATGGAAGTCTATATCTATCTCGATTCCTTTGTACCTGTACAACCAATCGTTATCCAATCAAAGTTAATATACTCTGTGAGCTCTGAGTATAAAAAGAGAACTGAATCACAATGCAATCGATAAAAATCCAATGAGTATTTATTTCTTAATTCTAGCGTGACATATACATATATTGCATAAAAACAAATCCTTAGCCAAAACCCATATCAAATTGTATATTTGGCATTGAATGAACGATAAGAGTTGGCATAAGAACTGTTTATGTAAAAACAGTGATTTATGACATGGCCCACATTTATAGCAATCGGATATCGAAACTTTCTAGAGTTGAGCCAGATTTTGTGCATAAGATTATTAATATTATTTGCATACCTAAACATGTGCTATAAATGCTTATATATACTCTCTCTATTACATCTATACACGAATGGGCAAATCCAGAATAAATTGCGCCGCTACAAAAAATATTTTTTTTTTTGAGTTACACATTCCATACCTATTTATGTTACTTACAGTAGAGTTGACAAATATTTGTGTGTAGAGGTAAATCACAACTAAGGCTCCAAAAAAAAAATTGTAGAGTTTGCTGGCCGTGACTTCAGCTGCATCTCGTTCACTTTCACGCTTAGTAATAAACGCGGTCACAGATCCAATCACAGTTTTCGCAAAGAAAGAAATAATAACATACGACAATACGCACCAATGAACCTGTGATTTGTGCTGCGACCATTTAGCTGTAGATGCAGCTTACTGCAGCGTTGTCTGCTGCTACTTAGTCAGCTACTCCTAGTTACATCTAAGAGTTTTGCTGTGATGGGATCTGTTATTGCGTGGTGGGACCATACAAGGTTGTAGCAGAGCTGCATACATACAAACAAATGTACACATTCCATGCATTTTGTTTGTGTAATTAGATTACCTGATGTTAAAATCGTACTGGGCCAGAAGTTGAAATGTCAAATCAGATAAAAAAAAGTATTCATCAGCTGATTTCCTGCCGTCACTTGTATGGCTCTGCCATGTGTGATTGATTTTATGATTGTTATTATTGCTATGCGTGCTTGCGAACTGCTTTTGTATCATTGTTCAGTCACCGCAACGGATTAAAATCACTGCGACTTTGCAATCACATAGTTCTTAAAAAATCACAGAATATGCCAACCCTTATTGGCAGGGTACAAAAGACACATAAACTACAAATTTCGAAAAGATATTATCCAAACATTGTAAACAGTTTAAGATAATGTGCTTACGCTCGGTTTTACAGTGACAGTTAAGGTTGGGGTAGGTTGTGCTGAACCGGGCGGTCCTGAGGACTTCATAAGCTACAGTTGAAGTTTACATACAATTTTACTGCTTACCTCAGTTTAGTCGGCTATAGTGGAAGGTTAAACTTTAGTCAAAGTTGTAGTTTAAACTACCGCAATGTTCCATTGTTGCTGTTAAAAATCTCCCCTTTTGGAACCGTCTTGAAATCGTCACCGTTCCCATTACTCCAGGGTGGTTTTAAAGAACTTTCTGAGTGTGATTTTGGGGGAAGTTGCTGATTTATTGCCGCTCTTCTCGGCCACTGGAGCATTTATCGGTTCGGGCTTTATCATGAACAGGAGAAAGAGGTGTGTTCAGCATCATACTCGTATGCATCGCCCTAAACACACTAAGTATCTCCGGACTTTTTAATTCTGTACAAGTATTTTTTGAAGTTACCATGTCTAGAAAGCATTTGAGTTACGTATTGATTTACCTCACCAAAGCTTATGGTGCTCCATGCCTTAATATCTGTGATTAGTTTCGCTGTTCATTTGCCTCGCTGTTCATTTTATCATCATACTTTCCATAGCCTAAACGTTTCTTTCCTACTCTTTTTGTTAACGACTTTCATGCGCTCTTGATTCGCGTGATTTCTTGTTTCCCATAACCTTATTTTTTCAAGCGCTGATACGTCGATAGATATTTTTCTGGTATTAACTTTTACGGCTTGTCCTGTACAGTGCTATAAGCGTAGGTTACTCTCAGAGCTGCTGTTCGTTTAGGTGAGGTTAGAAGCTTACAGCGATTTTTCTTTTGAAGTGTGTTTACCCACGGTACGCCTTAGGACTTTTTAATTAGCTGGGCAGCTCACAAGAGTGCCGCATTCGTTGTGAGGTAGGTAGGTTGAACTGGCCGGTCCATGAGGACCTCACATAGACTGATTGAGTCCGTAGTGTTACCAGAAGTTTGTTTTAACGACCAAACTGAAAAACCCTATCAAAAACCAGGACCTATGTTATAAAATAACTCCGTCCTCTTGGCAAATACTAGAAGCTTCCTAGGACTTAAGCCACTTGCTGCTTCTAGATCTGACAGCTGTATCACTCCGAATAGCTGGAGTCTTAGCCTGGCAAGTGCAGGGCACGAGCACAGAACGTACTCGATCGTTTCCTCCTCCAACCCACACTTCCTACATCTGCTATCACTGACCAAGCCTAATTTAAAGGCATGTGACGCCAGAAGGCAGTGACCAGTCAGAATACCCGTCATGAGTCTACAGTCCTCTCTTTTTAATGATAGAAGCAACTGTGTTAGTCTAAGGTTGTAAGACCTACACATAATCTTCGACACTTGACAGCCCCGCGCTTGTACCCAATCCTTTCCCGCTTGGTCGATCATGTCCACCTCTCGCCTTCGCTTAATCTCGCCCAATCTAATTGGGACATCTACGGAGCAAGATTCAAGGGATGCGCCCTTTTTAGCTAGTTCATCCGCTTTTTGTTGTTGTTGTTGTTGTAGCGATAAGGTTGCTCCCCGAAGGCTTTGGGGAGTGTTATCGATGTGATGGTCCTTTGCCGGATACAGATCCGGTACGCTCCGGTACCACAGCACCATTAAGGTGCTGGCCCGACCATCTCGGGAACGATTTATGTGGCCACATTAAACCTTCAGGCCAACCCCTCCCTCCCCAACCACAAGTTCCATAAGGAGCTTAGGGTCGCCAGAGCCTCGTCTGTTAGTGAAACAGGATTCGCCGCGGATAGGTGAGGTTGACAATTGGGTTTGGAGAAGCTATATGTTGCGCTGGCAACCTGCAGGGTTGCGCTACACAGCCCCTTGAATCTGGTATTTTAGTCGCCTCTTACGACAGGCATACCTACCGCGGGTATATTCTGACCCCCCCTAACCCGCTTTTTCATTCCCATCTATTCCCATATGCCCTGGGACCCAATATAGATGTATGCTTTTCCCTGTCCCGATTCTCTCCAGAGACTGTTTACACTCTAGCACGCATTTAGATGAAGTGCTATGCGAGATTATTGCCTTAATTGCTGCTTGACTGTCAATATAAAAGTTAACACGGTTGCAGCTTAAGCTATTCTCCTCCAGGGTTTCTACTGCTTTGGTTACGGCTAATATTTCCGCTTGGAAAACGCTACAGTAATCCGGCAGCCTGTAGGATCTGCTTATTTCCGGATCAGCGCAGTATACCGCAGACCCTACTCCTTCCACTAATTTGGAACCATCGGTGTACACATGTGTCGCATCGTCCGCCATTTGCGCACTCTTGCGCCAACCGTCCACCTATATTGTGGCCTTAAGATCTCCCTCGAAGCGCAGATAGGGAATCATGTAGTCTGTTCGTCTTGTAATTGATGTCGCTATACTACTAAGGCCATATGGTCGGCGCTCAGGCTGCCCCGAAGCACCGAGCCTGGTTGCGGTCGTTAACGCTTTGTTCTTTGCTACCAGGTCTACAGGTGGGATGTGCAGAATGGCATACAGTGCAGCCGTCGGGGTTGTTTTCAGGGCTCCCGTAATGCTAAGCATCGATAGTCAGTCCGATCATCTCTGCTTCGCTATAACTGACGCCAAGTGGGTACACCAAAGCAGGTTGAATATTCCTCCATTTGTGTCTCCCTACTTAGTGAAAATGGCCCCACCCCTCTGTTACCAATTATGGGTGCCTATAGCTATACATTCTTGGCCGTAGCCTTTGATCTGGAACTAGTACTCGGACTGGAACTGGGACTGGAACTGGGAGCGGCACTGAGACCGGGACACGGACTGGGACTGGGACTGGGACTGCGACTGGGACTGGGACTGCGACTGGTACTGGGACTGGGACAGGGAGTAAGACCGGGAAATTGGGATGAGAAGAACTAGAGAAAACAGAAAAGAGAGAAGGAGAAAGAGACAGAATTAGACGAAGACAGAGAAATATGGATAGATGGAGCGGAAATGAAGTGGGGGAAAAGACGAAAGGTAGAGGGAAAAGTGAATAAAAAGATAAAGAAAAGGCGGAGAGAGTGGAAGGTAGGATAAGAGGTTAAAACTGCTTAAAAGTTATGCAGATAGACCAACGCTAGGGCAGAGCAATATCTGCCGGGTCTGCTAGTATATAATATATCCCATACAACCGATTGTTCAAATAAGAGGTTTGACGTAATTTCTTCTACATTTTAACCCCTATAGGCCTCGAATCGTTCCAGATGATCACAAATACGCCATATATTATTGCCGAAAAAGTTATTAAGATCGCTCATATACCTATATATTATATATCCGACACAACCGGTTCTTTTTCTTGGGATATACAATTTTCTAACAAAATTAGGGAGGCTCGAAATTCATTTCAGACCTATGGTCCCATGGACAATATTACTCAGTATGACCCATAGATGCAGAAACTGGATGTGCCTTTTCAACAATAAATTTGACCCACCCTAGTATATATGTACATATATATACATATATATAAACAAACTTTCAAAAAAGAAAATTTCCCGCATTTGGCACAAATTGCACATTGCAGCAATGACCCAAACTTACTTTGCTAGTACAAACCTCTTGCCAGTCCTCATTTCAACGGCTTTTTGGTCTTGTGATTTAAATCCGTTATTTATGTTTATTTGTTTTCAATTGAAATTTATTTTCATAAATTTTTAACCTTTTCGACATATTTTGAGTTGGCAAATAAATATGACCCAATTGTTTAAATGTATTAACAGGCGCAAAAGGAGAGAAGACGAAAAAAATGCTTTAGTGTGTGTATTATTTTAGTTGCTTTGCGCTTATTTGAAATTTTTATATTTATTATTTGATTTTATGCGGTCAATTTTAGTTTAGATAGAGTAAAGTGCTAATTTGCTCGCAAATATTTATACAATAAATGGCAGTAGATATGGTATTATAATCATGGGGCTAAATGTGGTTTTGATATATAAGTGTGACACTGATGTACACCAGCGAGTAAACAAGATACCCTAGAGAGGGGAACTTCCTCACAACAAATATTGATAGCAACCTCATATCTGGCTATCAACATGCATACACGAACGGTAAATCTACGGAGAGTTCGTTATACAGCCTAGTCTCTACTATTGGAAAAGGATTGTTATCTTGTGGTCTTCCTAGGCATTGAAGGAGCATGCAGCAATATAATTTCAAATGCTTTTAAGAATGCCCTAACAAATCTGGATGTAAAGATATCTCTAGAGGGACTGTTTTATCAACTACTCAAGGGAAGGAAAGTTATTTCTTAAAGAGGGAAGGTAGATGTAACACGCTATGTCGCAAGGGGCACACCTCAGGGTGGTGTTATATCCCCGCTTCTATGGAATCTTACGGTAAAGTCGTTATGAAGAGGTACAATATGGGAGAGCGGGAAGGTTGTGGTATATGCTGATGACCAATCTATTGCTTACATAGGCAGGTACCCTCAAACTTTATGCGACCTGATGCAGGTAGCATTGCGAGAGGTTTCCCTATGGGGCTCCCGATGCGAGCTCAGTGCTCATTCCGATAAAGTTGAGCTTGTCTTATATACCAAACGATACAAAATCCCACCATTTAACTCACCTGATTTAAATGGTGTGCCCCTAAACCTGGAAGATAAGGTCAAATACGTAGGGGTAGTTCTGGACAAAAAGCTGAACTAGAAGGACAACGTAATTCAGTGCCAAAAGAAAGCATACATTGCATTATATACATACGTATAAAAGAATCATTTGCAAAGAATTCAACTCACCCCCTATAGATGCAGTTGGATATTCAATGCGGTTATCTGAATCATACTGCTGTATGGGATGGTTGTATATTGGCCAGGCCTGAGCAAGGTGTCAAACTTAAACTTGTTGGGTAAAGTCCAAACATCTAGTATAGTCAGCATAAGTGGTGCGCTAAGAACAACGCCTACCGAAGCTCTTCAAATCATTCTTGACATCTTACCACTGGATCTAGCTGGTTCTCGAGCAGCGGCAACGTCAGCCCTGCGTTTAATAGTGTTGTCCAATTGGAACAATAAAACCGTAGGATACTCTAGCATACTGAACGAATTCTTACAGTTTTCTTCCTTCTATCACTGATTGCTGTGCGACCACAACAGTTGAGGAAAGCAACATTGGCAGCGTTGGTTCCACAATACCAATCATCTCTTTAACTGTATTATGAACCAACGCTTCTAACACCCCTCCCATTATGGTCCACTCCTGTTGAAACAGCAAGTTTCCTTGGACTCCCATTAGAGGACATTGATGACAATTTGTTATTGGTCGCACCTATTGGATGGGGCGAAGCACTGCTACAACAATAACAGCAAAGCAACTATATGGTAAACATTCCCTGTAGAAATGATTGGGCGGAGTGGGATGGGTGCCTTGCTGTTGACGGCAGTATTTCCATATACACCAATGGTTCTAAATTAAGAGTTGGAAGTGAAGTATATTCAAGGGACATAGAACTACAACTCTCCTACAGTCTACCCGATCACTGTAGTGTATTTCAGCAGAAGTGTCAGTAATCATGGAAGTCTCAGTTAAGATAGAGATACACAACATCAATAACGAGATCATTATTTTCAGTGACAGCCAGGCAACTATCAAATCTCTTAGCACTTACCAACTCAATTCTGAATGAACTGTCGCCGATCTCTTTAAGAGATGGCCCAACAGAACCGTGTACACCTCACATCGGTCCCGTGGCACAGGGACAACGAAGGAAACTGTATTGCACACAAACTCGCTAGACAGGGTACGACCGAACAGATTCTTACAAAGTATTTATATATCATATGTGGAGAATATCGTTAAGATGTAAACCTCTTCGTTCCTTAAATAAACTCATCTACGGCACTCCTTCTATGTAGTTCACTCCAACTATTGATTGAGCCTGGTTTCTGGGGCAGGTGATGGTTAAATGATATTAGAAGAAAAATAAATGCTGTTAAAGAAGTAAAGCTCGAAAATTAAAAGAAAGACACTATATGTAGATATATATATTAATATTAATATATATTTAGGATTAAAATAAATTTTAAGACTAACAAAGGAGAGCACTAGCTGCTATGGCTATCAGCTCAACTGTAGATATTTTAACGAATTTTGGGAAATTCCGCTTATTTGAAACCTTCTGCTAACGTTCGAATCGCTAATCTGTTGAATAAATCACTCCAATTCAATGATACTTCACAATTGTACTTCACTTCGCAACTGATAGCGTGTTTAAATCAAACTGCTTACTGACTACTCAGCTTGCGCTGCTTTTATACTCTCCGTTGCTTCATTCGCATACTTCCACTCCGGTCCAGACGTTTCGCTTTCTAGAACTGCTGTATCTCCTGCTTGCTAATTAAGCTACATATATGAGTGTGGTTGTGTGAGTAACACTTCGTCTGATGACTACATCTGTGTGTGAGTTATCTCTTCGTTGCCTTTTATATATGATGGTTGATGTGTGTATGTATATACGAGTGGTTGCTTCGTGTTTTTTTATTGTTCTGTGATTATTTATTTAGTATCAGCTTCGTGTTGCTAATATTCGTCACAATATATATACAATTTTAATTTGAATAAATTTTAATTCAATGCAATTAGGTCAACATAACCTAAAACTGGCCGGTCCATGAGGATCTCACACATACTGAATGAGTGCGTAGTGTTCCCAGAAGTTTATTTTAACGAACTCCGTCCTCTTGGCAAACACCAGAAGCTTTCTAGGACTTAAGCCACTTGCTGCTTCTAGACAGCTGTATCACTCCTAATAGCTGGAGTCTTAGCCTGGCAAGTGCAGCGCACGAGCTCAAAACGTGCTCGACCGTTTCCTCCTCCAACCCGCACTTCCTACATCTGCTATCACTGACCAAGCTTTACTTAAAGCATGTGACGCCAGAAGGCAGTGTCCAGTCAGAATACTTGTCATGAGTCTACAGTCCTCTCTTAATCAATGCAATTTTTGGTGTTTAATTTAATGCTTTCCGTAATTTAATTCCTCACTGAAGCTACATTATTCTAATTGCTGAATTACGTACCGGAATTCACGATGATTACTACTGTACAACAGTTGTAGCACTAGCATGTTGTTGTTGTTGTTGACTGTTTTGCTGTCGGATGGGAAAATGTAGCAAACAGTAGTTGCAAGTAATTAAAGCACTAATCGCATTAGCAATGCAATTTCCAATTCCAAACAAAATTCCAAATTTGCGCAAAACAAAATGAATGCAAAATGGGATACAAAGATGAAAACGAAGGCGTTTGTCTAGTCGATCAACGCGTGTGGATAGCAAATGTTGCCTCTGATGAAAAAACATGGTCAATAACCCGTCCAATGAGCCACACAATGTAAGCCTTGACCAACAAGGTGAGCTAACGTTGAGCAATAACCAACAACCGCAAAGACCAACAAAGAGTCGAACTAATGGGGTAGAGTAGTAGGCGAAGAGAAAATTGAAAGGATGAGCTTGCATTTGGATTTCATGGTGGTTTTGTGGCTTACAAATGTGGTCGATTCAGTTAGTTACTTTTTAATGTTAACTGAAAATTTCTTGCTGTCTCCAACCGCTTGAAAACTGGCACTACTGACTCGCTATTGTTGGCTGCTCGGTTGCTGAGTTTTAACGCGGTCGGCAGAAGATATGCAATTCAACGTGTAACACCGGATGCTGCCAACCGGAAATTTAATATTTAAAGTTTTTGCATCTTCTATAGAAAAAAAGTAGCATCAAAAACATCAGGGGATGGCTGGTTGAGAGATAGCAAAGAGAAAAGTGTTATGGCAAAATGGAAATTTCCACTGACACGCTTGACAGAGCTCAAGAATAACTATTAAACAATTGATAGAGTTTCATAATAAAAGTCAACTAAGAAGAGCTAAGTTTTCGTCAGCAACTTACATTTAAGATGTATTTCGGCTGCTCTCAGTGAGACTGAAGGCTCCTTTTTTATGCGCCATAGCGGCGGTAAGTCATGATTTGGTCGGATATTGCTTCAAGCGACCAGTGGTGAGAGCCGAGAAGAGAATTGATCAGCTGTTTATTCCATGAGCAGCATCTCAGCGCCCGGCAGACTTTCTCTATGTCACTGAACGCATTTGTTTTGCTGCACACAGACGAGCGCGTATTTTGGATCCCGCAAGGTATTGGAGAGTCAAAAAACCGATCTCGTACATTAAGAAAATTAATCCCAAGATCGATTTGATTCATCGTTCCCCGTTCAGGAGACCACTAAGTAGCTTGATTTATCTTTTTATTCTGGCACCTGGTACTGCATGTCATCATATTTCTATCTGGTTAAAAGTCGATCAACCTCAACCCATTGGGTAACATCTCGTGGAGGCTTAATTTTCGGACTGTAGCACCAAAGACTCTTCCTTAATAGCAAGGCGTTAAAGTAGCCCTGCATGATGGCATGGAGGGGGGCAGCAAATAGCCAGTGTTTTCTACTTTCTCATAAGCGGAGTGCTTATCCATGTCTCACGCATTATCTTTAAATTGCTTCGATGCACATCGCGGTTAGACATTAGTTCATAGTAGAGGTTTACGCCGATCACTTTATCGGCGGCGGCGGCGTAGACTATATTATATACCGGCGGCGGCGCACAGTGTTTCGTGTAGAACAAGCTAGCTGGACAAAATTATTTTATGAGATTTTCCGTTTCATATGCAGTCATTTATTACAACTACGTCATTTTTTCAGCCATATGTTCTTTTCTATACTCAGTTGAGCAGAGCTCACAGAGTATATTAAGTTTGATTGGATAACGGTTGGTTGTACATATATAAAGGAATCGAGATAGATATAGACTTCCATATATCAAAATAATCAGGATCGAAAAAAAATTTGATTGAGCCATGTCCGTCCGTCCGTCCGTTAACACGATAACTTGAGTAAATTTTGAGGTATCTTGATGAAATTTGGTATGTAGGTTCCTGAGCACTCATCTCAGATCGCTATTTAAAATGAACGATATCGGACTATAACCACGCCCACTTTTTCGATAGCGAAAATTTCGAAAAACCGAAAAAGTGCGATAATTCATTACAAAAGACCGATAAAGCGACGAAACTTGGTAGATGAGTTGAACTGGCACCGCCCACTTTTAAAAGAAGGCAATTTAAAAATTTTGCAAGCTGTAATTTGGCAGTCGTTGAAGATATCATGATGAAATTTGGCAGGAACGTTACTCTTATTACTATATGTACGCTTAATAAAAATTAGCAAAATCGGAGAAGGACCACGCCCACTTTTAAAAAAAAAATTTTTTAAAAGTAAAATTTTAACAAAAAATTTAATATCTTTACAGTATATAAGTAAATTATGTCAAGATTCAACTCCAGTAATGATGTGGTGCAACAAAATACAAAAATAAAAGAAAATTTAAAAATGGGCGTGGCTCCGCCCTTTTTCATTTAATTTGTCTAGGATACTTTTAACGCCATAAGTCGAACAAAAATTAACCAATCCTTTTGAAATTTGGTAGGGGCATAGATTTTATGGCGTTAACTGTTTTCTGTGAAAATGGGCGAAATCGGTTGATGCCACGCCCAGTTTTTATACACAGTCGTCCGTCTGTCCTTCCGCATGGCCGTTAACACGATAACTTGAGCAAAAATCGATATATCTTTACTAAACTCAGTTCACGTACTTATCTGAACTCAATTTATCTTGGTATGAAAAATGAACGACCCCGACTATGACCACGCCCACTTTTTCCATATCGAAAATTACGAAAAATGAAAAAAATGCCATAATTCTATACCAAATACGAAAAAAGGGATGAAATATGGTAAGGTAATTGGATTGTTTTATTGTCGCGAAATATAACTTTAGAAAAAACTTTATAAAATGGTTGTGACACCTACCATATTAAGTAGAAGAAAATGAAAAAGTTCTGCAGGGCGAAATAAAAAACCCTTAAAATCTTGGCAGGTATTACATATATAAATAAATCTGGGTCACCCTGGTCCACATTTTGGTCGATATCTGAAAAACGCCTTCACATATACAACTACCACCACTCCCTTTTAAAACTCTCATTAATACCTTTAATTTGATACCCATATCGTACAAACTCATTCTAGAGTCACCCCTGGTCCACCTTTATGGCGATATTTCGAAAAGGCGAACACCTATAGAACGAAGGCCCACTCCCTTTTAAAAATACTCATTAACACCTTTCATTTGATACCCATATCGTACAAACAAAGTCTAGAGTCACCCCTGGTCCAGAAAGGCCCACTCCCTCTTAAAATACTTATTAACTCCTTTCGTTTGATACCCATATTGCACAAACGAGTTCTAGGGTCACCCCTGGTCCACCTTTATGGCGATATCTCGAAACGGCGTCCACCTATGGAACTAAGGATTACTCCCTTTTAAAATACTCATTAATACCTTTCATTTGATACCCATATCGTACAAACGCATTCTAGAGTCACACCTAGTCCATCTTTAGGGCGATATCTCGAAAAGGCGTCCACCTATAGAACTAAGGCCCACTCCCTCTTAAAATACTCATTAACTCCTTTCGTTTGATACCCATATTGCACAAACGAATTCTAGAGTCACCCCTGGTCCACCTTTATGGCGATATCTCGAAAAGGGGTCCACCTATAGAACTAAGCCCCACGCCCTTTTAAAATAATCATTAACACCTTTCATTTGATACCCATATCGTACAAACGCTTTCTAGAGTCAACCCTGATCCACCTTTATGGCTATATCCCTAAATGGCGTCCACCTATAGAACTATGGCCCACTCCCTCATAAAATACTCTTTAATGCCTTTCATTTGATACACATGTCATACAAACACATTCCAGGGTTTCCTTCGGTTCATTTTCCTACATGGTTATTTTCCCTTATGTTGTCACCATAGCTCTCAACTGAGTATGTAATGGTCGGTTACACCCGAACTTAACCTTCCTTACTTGTTTTTTTTATTTTTTTCCAAAATTTTACTTCATATGCATACATTTGCTTATTTCATATACAGTAACTCATGTGAATAAGTGACATAGATCCAAAAAAATTTAAAGGGCTTAAGACTATTACTTTATTGTACTTAAATTGAATGGAATACAAATCTCAATACTCAAAAATTCTAAAAATTAGGAAAAAAAATTTTTAATTTTTTATGAAAATTCGTCGAATTTTTTAAATATAATTTAGTTTTTGTTATAGATCGTGACAAATTTTCTTATGGGAAATTAGTTAAAATAAATTTGCGAAAGCGAAGATTGTAAGAATTGTCCAAAAAGGGGTGTCTACTTATTTATGTGAGTGACTGTACATTTGTACATACATATTTTGTATTTATTTGGGTATTTATCCTGGCACTTCAATTTTTACAGAATTATTTTATAGTACCAGTCAGGAATGTAAAAGTGAATTACAATAATAATAATAACAATGTAAATAATTAAATTAATTATGTCAAAATTACTTATTACAAAACCTTAAAAGTAAAGTATCATACAAAGTAGAAAAGACAATAGATTTAAATTGAATAAAACCTGATCCAACAAAAAGTTATAGGGTAGGTTATCTTTTATAATTATGTTATTATTCGCTATCATCACTTTCATTGGATGAGTCACTTATGGAATAGTCATGAACATCAGCAACACTATTGTGAAAGCTTAAAACTACTGGTGTATTTATTGACTCCTCAACATTATCGGGGGACAGTAAATTTAAGACTTCTGAAGTCAGACTTTTAAATTTTTTCTTAGGTATCTCCCTAAAACTGTTAACTAAAGGTAACATCGGATCCTACATATTCATAAGATCTCTATTCGTGGCTTCACGCGACTGCTTTTGTGTGTTATCAGCCCTGAATCGTCTCAAATCTTTGTTACGGGCTTCCTGTGCTTCCTCGGAAAGTTGACCAATAGGTAAAATTGCTGATTTTATAATATCAGTACTATGCACTAAGAATTTATGAACTGTAACAGGCATATTAAACCAGGATAGAGATCTATGTATAATTTTTTAGTCTCGACAGCAAATTTTTAAAATTTTTGGATATTTATATTGTACCCAGATGCTAATGTGCGAAGGAGAGTGTCGAATCTTTTGATGAGCGTTACATCCAATCCCGTAATCTCAGCAATAGCCTCAGAATTTTCGAAAAACCTACGAGCAGTGTTGCCGTCATTGGTATTGCCGAAAACTGGTTTTGGTTTATCTTCATCAATCCATTGTATGTACCTGTTTTTATGCCTTGGTGACTGGTGCGGTAGGTTGTGGCAGGTTGAAGTCAATGATCTTCGCCTTTTTGCTTTTGGTGTGATCTTGTTGACCTTGCGCGTTTATTTTTGTATGTTTTATGGCTACGTGTTTGTTCTCTGTACCAGGGAATTGGTTTTGCCGTTTGTAGATCAGCTTTAAAGGTTCAAATATCTCGTCGGAGCTGGTAGGTACATACATCCTATTGGATATGTAGAGATAACTAAATCTACAAAAAAAAAAAAAATTAAAAATAAATGTCCAAAGAATTCGCAATGGTTTTTTCTTTCGACTATTAGAGAATACTTGCGACTATAACATATGTAAAATTAAGCCCGGATGTCCGCGGATGTATGTAACTTTTTTGTTCCTAAATTTAAAAATATAGGGAAAAAATACCTTTTCTTCTTAATAAAGGAATGTTAAATATATTGAAAATACTCTAATTGTGAAAGAATTACTATTAAAAAATTTTACTTACCTTCGAGCTTAGAATCCATCAAAAAAATTATGTAAAAGTGTTCACTTAAAAGAAATATGAATCTTAATATTCAACAAGAATTTAGAAAATTAATCAATGCATTTTACGGCCACTCCTGCCTTCTTACTTCAATTACTCAATATATATGAGCAAAAATATCAGAAAAAAGCAAAAATCCCGTTATTTTGTTAGTTTTCTTTCATTTCTCATTACACTTTTCTTGGAATAAGAACTTTGTTTTTGTCCAGCTAGCTTGTTCTACACGAAACACTGTTCGTCGGCGTGGGCGGCGCGCCGGCATACGCCGGTGTTCTTACTTTAAAGAGCTTGATTTTTTCTATTTAAAAAAATAATATTTAAGAAAGGTTTTGTTTGTATGTATTTAAGGAAATCAACGTGTTGGCCATTTCGGAAAGATCCTGGGGTTTTGCCTCAAGATCTCGCACACCGTTCAAAAATTTTCAGGAATAGCTCCTTGAGGAAGGATTGTCCCTCGTTCACCTACTCCAGAGAGACTTAGAATCTAACTCCGGTCTTTGGAATTGGTAATGCTGCGTCTGCCGAAGAGAAATAGATACATAAAATGGTCACACTTTTGTCTGTATATCTCCTGCAAAGCGTAGTTTCACCTGGGGTTAACTCCTAATAATCGTCGCGAACACAATATCTTTAAATCATTTGTGGCTGTTTAGCGGCCACGCACAAAGGTGACGTACGGTTGCTATTAATAGTCTATTAATACTCATGACTCTCGTGGCACAGGGCGAATCCAGTTTTTTCGAGCTACAATCCCCGATGATTAAGAGCTACAATTCTCGATGTGCGAACAGTAGCAATCCCGACCACCAGTCGCTACCATGCCTCCTGACACTCACATCATATGCCAGCACAGAAGCTATAGGACTGCGACTTCGAAATCATATGTACCTTCGTCGACGTCAGTTTCCTAGAAACTCTAGGTGTAGCTCCGAAGACTTTCTAACGGATGTTTTTGGCGCGCTATGCTGCCGAGCTACACCAGAGAAACACCTTGAAACGTTACGGAGTGACTATTCGGCCAAGGATGCTGCCTTCGAAATCATAAGCACTCTAAGTGGAAGTCATTGCATAATGGGTGAAAATCGTATAATCCTCGGCGCATCTACATAATTAAAATTTTACAAAGACTCTGGATAAAATTTTTTAAATGTAGACTAAAGTTTGCAGACGTTTGTGTTCACAACATTGATTTCAATAGTCTTCATGAAATCAAAACGATATTTTAGAATGAAAGTCGACCGATTTTAAGTAGAAAGATGTTAACTGCTGTTTTCCGGCCTTATGATATAACAGCTCATTATGGATGACCGCGTAGCTCCAGTTTTCAGACTAGTTCGACTGTTCACTACGTTAGGGTAGTAGCACACACGGTCATTAGTTCCACTGTCTTGGGAAAGCTTTTGCTTCACCACTTTGAGTGTTCTTGCGAAGGACAAAGCCTGACCTGGTAAATATATGTGCCTACGTATTCACATTTGTAAAAGGAGCCGTAACGTATAGGTGATATTTAAACTTGATTGACGGGCTATAATCAATGTGATTCACTCCAAGGTACTAGTTTTGAATAGGACCGCCAACTTTAGGAAATGTCAAAACGGGAGACTTGGGTGTTGAAGGATGAAGTGTGAAAATCAGAATTAACATTTCAGACGCTATTATATATAGCTCCGCAAATAAACAACAGATGGTTGAATGTAAAACCAAGTGAATTTTCAAACCCTTCTCATACGTACATAAATTTTCAACGTAAGTATAAGGTGGGAATCATTCATAGGAGTGTTTAAAACCCTGAATCATTTCGCTTATTCTTTCAGCCAATCGCAATATAAAATTTTTTTTAAAAATCGGCACCTTTTTGGGTAATTTGATTTTTTTTAACAACTTGAGGACAATTTGAAAACATGTTCTCCTTGGGCCATTTCATTTGAATTCATTGTTCATTATTAATTTTTTGAAAAAAATATGCAAAGTGAGCATATAAATTTATTATATAAATTTTCTTTTAGTGTTTTGTTTTAATTGGGTGATGCGAAGTCCGTGTTAAGCTGACATCGAAAGCGCCTTTTTTTTTAAATAACTTTTGAACAATTAGAAAGAGTTAAATTTCGCAATTAGTTTCTTATAACTGACAGTGATGCGCATCCGTTGATACCACTTTCGACCATATCCGCCCAATTTTCGACATGAACAATAAATGGCCTAACCAGTCTCAAACGAGTAGAAAACGTAAGTAACGCGCCGGACGCCGCAGCCGCCGCCGCGCCGATATTTTTGACATTCGGCGGCGGCGTGCGAAAAACGACCAAAATCGGGGGCGGTTGAGTATATGCCTAGTTCATAGCCATGATCGACGGTGCTTGGTGTCGAATTCTCATTCCCCATATAAAATGCATACCGCGACTACGTTGTTGTTTTTTTTTAACGATAAAATACTACCCGAAGGTTTGACCTTTAGGTTGGATAAGCTGAATGGCCATAAGGCTGTATTTCCTTGAGGTGTATAGATTAATAGACTAGGCTGATCTAGCAATGTGTATTTCTTGTAGGAAAAAACTTACCTGCTTTTGATAGAATGGATCGTTATAGCCGAGAAATTTGAAGGCCAAGTAAAATTTTAGGAAGTCTGACACCGCTATAAATAACAAAGTTATCAGCATCCCTGATGAAGACGTGAACATGTGGAAACGCGTATGAGGATAAAAAATTTTAATTTTTAAGAATTTTGAATAAAAAATGTGTTTATAAAAAAAAACAACAAGGAAGTGTGTTTTCTACACATCTGTGAGTAGTAGTGTAATAGTTGGACTGCAGGTGCAATGGCCGGCACCACGCCCACTTAACTTGTTTTTTTACCACGGTTGACTTAGATATATCTCGCTTATACCTTTGCTATTTGAATTTTAAAGTTTATTTGTTTCCATTGACATTCCCAATATCTCCTACTAATTAGAAGGTTTGTTGACTCTATTATAAAAAGTGGGCGTGGTTATCAATCCATATTTCCAAATTTGTCCTGGTTACGGTTTCTCTAGTCTACGTCTTTGTGAGTCCACAGAAGGGCTCTGGGTCATATAATGCTGCTATATCGCCCTGCTTGGCAAGGTAATCTGCCTGTTAATTACGTAAATGTTCTTGATGAGAGGGACCCCATTCTTAAAAAACCTTCTGCAGCGCACGGGGGCTGGCTGGCTATCTGACATAACGAAGTTACTCCTCGATATTTTGAAGTTTGGCCCATAGATACCAGCTCTCGTTTTTGCGTCATAAAACTTCGATCCATCTGTGAACCAGAATTCTGGATTCCCCGTTTCCCAAAAAGTTCTATACACAATGGACACCTCAAAGTTACGTGAGATTCTGAGCATAGGGTTCATTGCATCACGTGGTTGCAATGTGACATCTTCTACAAAATTTCTTATAGCCTTGTGATGTTTCCCATCTTTAGCTCAAAATATTTTGAAGACTCCTTCTCTATTAGAATAGGGAAGTGAGGTAGTCCCACGATGGCACTAAGTGCAACACCAGGAGATGTAGTCATCGCACCCGTTTTGCCAATACAGTCTGTGCTAGTCTTTGTGAGGTTTTCGGCCATGAAACTAAAGAAGCATAGGTGACTATTGGATTCACAACAGTATTAAATATTCAGCTACCTCCCTTCCATGTTTTGTCATAGAGTCGAGTGCAGGCGAAGAAAGCTCTTGTGTAAGGGTTTCCCTTTTTTGTTATAATATTCCTTGAAATCCGTCACTGTGTTTAATTGTTGTTTTAGCCGAAAGCTTTCTTATGTCATTTTCACATTTCCTCTGTTCTCAAAAAAAAAAAAAAAAAAAAAATTAATAAGAGTAACTGACTCAACTCGACTTTCTGGCTCATGCAGTGTCTTTCAGGCAGAGGTTTCCCTAAATACCATAGAAAGAGCAGCCAGACTGCTCCAGGGTAGTAAGGTCCAGTTAGCCTTAAAGCCATTGCAATCCAACGTGATAAAGTCGGATATCATGCGGATGTGTTAAACCTCGCTGGCGTCCATACGGCACTTGGGTCCCAGGCCACAGCGATATTGGAGGGAATGAATTTGTAGATGAGATGGCCAGAAAGGTTTCGAAACGGACATAAGCGTGGCTTACTCCTTACGACCACCACTGAATTATCTCCAGAGGTAAATCAAGGAATATGAGGTTAGTTCAACGGGTTTACTGTGAATCAACCGGGATGATTGGGGTGAATCTAGGTGGTGGGAGGGCGGTAAGGCCTAGAAGGTTTCATGTGGTCATACCAAATCGTTCCCGAGATGGTCGCGCTAGTACCTTTATGGTGCTTGTTACCGGAACGTGCCGGCAAAGGACCATTACCTTCGATAACACTCGCCAAGGCCTTCGGGAAGTATCCATGTCGCTACAACAACAAAAACAACAATATATCAAAGTAATCGGCTCGATAAAAGCAAAGGAAAAGACCAAAGTAATCAGCTCGATTAAAGGAACGGGTAAAAGTAACCGGATGGATAAAAGTAACCGCATGGCTAAAAGTAACCGGATGGAAAAGCAACATGCTTAATTAAACTGACCGGCTCGATGAGAATAACCGAATAGATAAAAGATAACCGGGATGATAACATTAACGGGTGGATTAAAGTAAGTAGGGGAGCACTCGTTTCCTTTTCAGGTTGCAATTGGCGTCAGGTATTTTAAAGAATTTGATTACGTAAAATTTTCAGTTTACTAATATTTGGAAGCTCTGACATACATACATATATGCAGCTATATACAAATGCACTGTGCGGCAACAAAGAACTGTGGATCGTTGCTGCTGTTTTTGATGTTTTTGTTACTGATGCCTCTTCTCCTGTTTAACATATTCAAGTGCTGATAAGAACATTTTGAAAATCAACAAAAGCAGCAACACATTGCAATCTTCCACACGTACATAGTACATACATACATATGTATGTGTTTGTATATGATAAATGTAGTTATGTATATATGGAATTGTACATGCTCATCTATATGAATGCGACAATGCATCTACATGTTTCAATTATATCACAGACTCCTAAACTGTCTCAATTTATTATATTCTTCATACACGTGTACACATACATACATACGAGTACTTACCTACAATTTACTTTGGCTCTAAAGCTCTACAACGAGCATATCCATAATTCAAGCATTTCAACAGTTTCCACTTTTGAATCCCTAGTTGCAAGGGTAGTTGCTGTAGTTGTTGTAGTTATTGTTGTGGTTGTTATTCGTTGGAACGTGCCAATTACAACCAGCGGTGTATCTGTTTGCAATCCAAAAAATTTCAACATTGCTGCAAGCGGCCATTTAAAACGTCAGCATTATTGCCGTTAACCCTATCCCGAACGCACACACATACATAGATACACATGAATACGTTTTTAGCGAGTTCTTATGCCATGCTTATGTAAATACAGGGTGCCTGATAATATACTATGGTAACATAAGAAAGTGTAAATAATTGTTGCTTACTGCATACTTTAAGGAAACCAATTCAATTGGTATCTTACTCATATTATAAATTCGAAATTTTGCGAGTCTTAGATAATCGGGGAGATATAAGCTCAGTTTACGAAAGGACACAAGGTTAGGTTGGTTTGGACTGGCCGGGCCATGAGGACATCACATAGACTGAATGATTCCGTAGTGTTATCAAAAGTTTATTTAACGACCAAACTGAAAAACCCTATCCAAACCAGGGTCTATGTTATAAAATAACTACATCGTCTTGGCAAACACCAGAAGCTTTCTGGGACTTAAGCCACTTGCTGCTTCTAGATCTGACAACTGTATCGCTCCTCATAGCTGGAACCTTAGCCTGGCAAGCGCAAGGCACCAGCACAAAACGTGCTCTATTGTTTCCTCCCCCAACCCGCACCTCCTACATCTGCTATTACTGACCAAGCTTAATTTAGAGGCATGTGATGCCAGAAGGCAGTGTCCAGTCAGAATACCCGTCATGAGTCTACAGTCCTCTCTTTTTAATGATAGAAGCAACTTTGCTAGTCTAAGGTTGTAGAACTACACACAATCTTTGACATTTTACAATCCCCCGCCGGGTCGTTCATGTGCACGTCTGCGATGTTTCGCCCAATCTAATTGAGACATCTACGGAACAAACTTCAAGGAATGCGCATTTTTTAGCTAGTTCATCGGCTTTTTCTTTCTCATATATTCCCATATGCCCTGGCACCCAATATATCTATGCTTTTCCCGTCCCGGTTCTTTCCAGGCATTGCTTACACTCTTACACACTTTTAAAAGCTGTGTGCGAGATTGTTGACTTAATTGCTGCCTGGCTGTCAATATAAAAGTTAACACGGCTGTAGCTTAAGCTATTCTCTTCCAGTGGTCTACTGCTTTGGTTACGGCTAATACTTCCCCTGGAAAACGCTACAGTAATCTGTCAGGACACAAAGTATCACAATATTTCGTTGTTTCAAAATGTTTTTGGGATATCAATAGGAACCCAGATAGTTCCAAAAACTGTATAAGCAATATGGGTATCAAGGGAAAGGGCTAAGAGGTCTGCAGCAAGTTAAGACTTTTACTTGGATATCTCAAAATACGCTTCGAAATTGTTTCAGAACAGTTCACGAATAATTCTGCGACTACTTCGAATTAATTTCGAACCAATTTCGCAATTGTTTTTCAGATCGTTTCAGGACTATTTCGGAGGGATTTGAATAGAGAGAGGTTAAGGTAAAGGCATAGATAGTGAAAGTGATCGAGGTAGAGACAGAGATAGAACTAATGGATAATGCCTACTTTGATCCGTGGGGATTGGCTTTCAAAACGGTGATGGCTAAAATTAAGGGGAAAGGTGTCTCAGCAACTCACATGTCTGATACTGATATGAAATATAGTCGAAACTCTGTTTCCGACACAAAATTACTAGACCTATCAAAGCGAGGAACTCGAAGGTATGGTAGTACTACAAGTAACAGAGTAGAAGGTGCTGAATGCAATACACAGAGTTGGTGATAGTAAATCGTCGGATCCCAATGGAGTGTAAAATATATCCCTCTAAGCAGCCAAAGAGCTAGAACATCAGTATTTGCGAATCTATCTTTTCAAAGCCTGTATACAAGAAAGCATGTTCCCTCGTACATGGAAACGCCAAAGACTAGTTCTTATGCTGAAACCTGTTAAGATGACCGATCAGCCATCTTCATACAGGTCGCTTTGTATTTTTGGATTGACTAGGAAATATTCACAAGCGTATTATCGACGGGCGCCTACAGCAAAGCCTGGAAAGTTCGAATGGGTTATAAAATAATCAGTTTGGATTTCGAAAACCAAGATCCACGGTAGATGCAATGCAAACAGTTGTCAATATAGTTCACGAAGCCATAACCAGAGGTAAAAGCAAAACGTAGCTCTGTGCACTACGCTACGAAACTTTGATACAGCAGGATTATGAAAGAACAACATCACCAGGCGTACCTAAGGGATCTGTCCTACGATCCACCCAATATAATGCGATGTATGGTGGTGTGGTATCTATCGATTTTCATGGAGGCACAAAAATTGATGACTATGCAGATATATTGTGGTCGTAGCCGTGATCCTAAAACTGGATCTGCTCTAAGCATTATGTAATGACGCTGCAGGAAGAATAAAGGAATGATTTTCGAATATGGGGCCACATATGACAAGCAATGAAACATAAGTTGTGTTGTTGAGCTCAAAGCGGACTGTGGATGAGGAGTTAACATTGACTCAAAGCTAAGTTATAAGGAGTATTCCAGGCGGTGGTAGAGAAAGCTTCTTAAGTTAATTAACCCTTATGCGAATATTGCCTAACTTCGGCGACCCAGACGAAAATACTCATCAGCTGTTGTCGACCATAACCAACTCGCTAATAGTATACGCAGCACCACTGTGGCACGATCCTAAAATGACCCATCAAAAATATATATTAGCACCCTACCGACTTATAGCTATATGAATGGCAAATGCTTATCGGACGGCGTCCGACGGCGTGACCCTTGTTTTATCCCAGAAAAACCAGTGGGTCTGCTGTCAATGGCCGATCTATGTGACAGTCGAGTCGGGCGATCATCTGAAAATGCCAAGAAGACCTCAAGGTCACGAACAATAGTTAAGTGCCAAGAACGTTTGGGGGAATCGAGGATAGGACGCTGGACCTTCACGCTAGTACGTTATATAACAAAATGGTATGAGCGGAAGCAATGTGAACTTAACTACTAACCTTGCGGAGCTATTGATATAGATACAAATAGGGATGCAGATAGGAATTTGAGATAGATATAGAGATAGTGGTAAAAGTAGAGCTTGAGAGAGATATAAGACATTGGGAAAATAGATATACGGGCTGATCATATTCAACACGGTGTCTACAGACCACAACCACAATAAAGCAAAGCTTTATGACAACCGTAGCCAAGCATTGGCTTCTTGATTACTTTGAAAGCGGTAGCCACCAATATAAATTACAGCAAACAGTAGCGAAAAATTTTGAAAAAAATATTAATTATGTTTAAAAAATGTCCGAAAGAAGGATTTTGGCTTTTATTATCTGTTATTTACTTCCATTTTAGTTTTTATTGACAAAATAAAAAGGACAGCACTCACTGTCGCTTCCCAAAAAATAGATTAGGTTTAATCTGGCTACAATGGCTTTCGTGATTGATTGTCGTGCTGCTCTGTCGCGCCGAAAATAACGACGCTCATAAGAACATGTGTAAAACTAATACGACAGATGTGGCGGCTACACCGCCGTCGTGAATGTAGTCAGCCCTATAGGCAGGAAAAGGGGCGGATAGAGAAAATAAGACATAAGGATAGCGGTAAAGGTTGAAATAAAGGTACAGGTAGACAAGTTTCGACAGACAAGCGAAAGCTACTAAATAAATGTTTTTTTTTTTTTTTTATAACTTTTCCTGTCACCCTGTAAACTATGAGAGACTATGTATGAAAAGCTTTCTTCTAGCAAGTTCTCGTGTCTAGTTTTATGAGTTGTCTGCGTTTTTTTGTGACACATTTCTTCCATTTGCATATGCATATATATGTAGTAATGCTATTATTAAAATACATAAGTGCATTTGTAGTGCATTAACGTACTTAAAATATTAATAAAAATAAAATAAAAAATTTTAAACACTTCCTTTATATAAATGGACAAAAATCAGTGAAAAATGTCTCCTTATATATAGACATATTCTTGCTAAACTTTGATTTTTAAATTTAGATAGAAATTGCAAAAATATTTAAAAGGAGAACTTCGTACGATTTTTCTGAGTATCTCATCCCGTGCGTCCCCTAGCGAATCTTTTTGTATCGTGTCATCGACCTCTGAATTAAGCTTGAAATTTCAAGTCTCTAGCTCATCGAGAAGTTACTTAAAAGCTGGTTTGAAAATTTTTAAATTCTTATCTAATTATTGCGATCCGTGCGCCACCTAACGGATTTTTTTCCTTTTGTTGCATTGTCACGGTGTTCTAACCTATGTGTAAAGTTTCACGTTTGTAGCTCATTGAGAAGTTACTTAAAAATCGATTGCAAGATTTGTATGAAAAGCGGACAAACATTCAACCGAAGGAAGTAAAAAATTGCAAAAAAGGGTATATGTTTTGGGTATGTAAAAATATCATAGTCATGTTGTTATAATTTTTTGTTCGACAGTAAGAATAATACTCTATAGATAGAAAATTGAAGTCAAGTGAAGTTACTTGTCACGAAATCAGTAGACAAAGCCACACTGCAGGGCGGGGTATTATCACTTATGCTTTAGACGCTGCTTATCAACCAACTGCTAAAGTGGTTCGATGAGGGACCCGCCAAAGTTACGGCGCACGCAGATGACGGTTCAGTTGTCACAGTTGTTGCCTTCCAAAAATTAACTGTTTGATGGATCGAGCGCTTCTAAATTAACATCCTGGTTATCTAATATCGGGTTGACCGCCAACGTGGAGAAGACGGATATGGTGTTATTTACAAAGAGGTACAAGATCACAAATTGGGCCAGGCATAAGCTCGGAGAGGTTATACTGCAGGATAAACCTTTAACAAAAGATCTAGGAATATAGGAATTCTAGACAGTAAGCTGTTGTGGAAGCTCAACGTTTATAGACTGAAGAAGGCTTCGACGGCAATTTTTCTCTCACTGGGTATTTGTAGTGATTTTAAAGCCTATCCTATACTGTGGAGTGATTTTTTGGTGGACATCCAGACAAAAAAGAACCTACCTCAACAAATCTGAGGGGATATGCAGGCTATCAATGCTTAGCATTACGGAAGCCCTGAAGGCTGCACTGTATGCCATTCTGCACATTTCACCTGTAGCGGGCAAGGAACA
Organism: Eurosta solidaginis; assembly: GCF_040869045.1. Lineage (NCBI taxonomy): Eukaryota > Metazoa > Arthropoda > Insecta > Diptera > Tephritidae > Eurosta > Eurosta solidaginis. The sequence continues at coordinate 49,783,477 of NC_090319.1, forward strand.
TAGCGTTAAAAGTGTGTTAAGGTGTAAGCAATCCCAAGAAAAAATGGGGGTAGGGATTTATCTATATTGTGCATATGGCCATATGGGCATAGATGGATATGAAAAAGCGGATGAGCTAGCCAAAAAGAGCGCATCGTTCGAAGCATGTACCATAGACGTACCATCCAAAAAAGAAGACGAGAGCTGCACATGAGCGACCAGGTTTTACAGCCTTAGGCTCATGATGGGTGTTCTGGCTGAATACTGCCTTCTAGCGTCAATGCTTTTAAAATTGGCTATGTCAGTTATGGAAGATGTAGGAAATGCGGGTTAGAGGAGGAAACGATCGAGCACGTTTTGTGCTCCTGCAATGCGCTTGCATGGAGTAATTCAGCCATTAGATCTAGAAGCAGCAAGTAGTATAGGTCTTATAAAGCTTCTAGTATTTACCAAGAGGGCGGAATTATTTTTTGACATAGGTCCTGGTTACTGATTGGGTTTTTCAGTTTGGTCGTTGAGCACACTTCTGGCAACATTATGGACTTATTCAGTCTATGTGAGAACATGGAACAGTCAGTTCACCCTAAGATGGAAAGAAATAAGAAGAGAAATAGATTTAGCAAGAGAAAAAGAGATAAGAAAAATGAGAGTGCTGTCGAGAGCGGAGAAGTGTGGGCGAAGGATAGAAGGATAAAAAAGAGGGAATAGGTGGGGATGATGTCAGAATAACTGAAGTACTACAGTATGAAGTGTAATAAGTGAGATAGTTAAGGATTAGAAGGAGATGCAACGAGCTAGAGGAAAACGGAGATATAGTAGTAGCGATAGTTTATGGCATGATCTCAATTTATTGACATTTAAACATCTTTGCGCACGGATTGGGGGACTATAGAATGTAAGCGTTAGTGTAGTCACTACAGGCTGAGCTCAGGCCAAGGGGGCACTGCTGGCGGACAGTGAACGGCCTATTAATTAGGTTAGCTGCGAATATCAAATAATCAGCCCTCGACCAAGAGCGGCTGGTGAGGAGGGTTTGGCTTAAAAGGCCTAAAGCACCCTGGGAACCTCCAGTGACAGGGCGAGCAGATGCCGCCCTGACTTAAGCATCCACAGCCTAGTGCGGGGTTGCTTCGAGGGAATACCTACCCAAGATAGGGAGGCAACTATACGACGTGGGATACACACTCAGGAAGGTAAAGAGGTAAATTATTTGTAAATTTAAGGTGATTGTCACATTAAGACTGAGCCCAGTAAGGTCTTAATTAAGGTATACTGGAATCAACGACTCGGATATGTTTGTTAAGGGCTGGCGAATGTGGCATTCGGAAAACTCAGTACACGGCTTGACACACCGTCGAAATGACTTTCCGGTTAATGTCCCATTCGTCTCCGTCCCGTTAAAACCTTGGCAGGCCTTGGGGTACGTTCAAAGTCCGTCATCATTAAGTTGGTGGTGCAGGTTCGGTTGAGATCCTCCCGATTAATACTGATCTGGCTCTGAACGCAGTCTTCATGAGGGACTGCGTCAACCTTCACGTGGCCTCCCTGCCTTCGCATAGACAACCACGGGATCTATATAGGTAACTGCACACTCGGACCAAGATAACGGCCTCAAGTGGGGACCCAATTAAATAAATGATGAGCAACAACAATACTAAAATAAAAAACCAAACACAGGAGAATGAAATGGCGTTCAATCCATTTGTAGGAAGGAAGCTAGCTCGCTCTCCAGAAGGGCGTGTCCCATCGGCTGGGGGCCTTAACATTTCGTCGCAAGTGGTAACGAAACCCAAAGGAGCGGAGGCCGAAAGCAAGCAAGGAGCGTTGTCGCCGGGTGCTACACCGAAGCTTTGCAAAAAGAACTCCGACAGCAAGGCTCAAACGGGCACACCATTATTAAGTGAGCTAATTAAGCAGGCGTCAGCTGCGTTAAATCAGCAAAACCCCCCTGGAGAAAAAAAGATGACCAAGCTAGGCAAGGCGATTGAGGACTTGATGCAGTTCTTCATAGGGCGTAATAATATACACGCGGAAATCAAGCGCTTGGCCTCCGTAATAAAAGTGCTGTACATCGAGTCGGCCCTAGAGGTAAAGAATTTAGAACATAAATTGCGTGCAAGCGAATGCGCCAAGGATAGAAGTCCATCACCCCCAGGAAAGCGACCGAGGAATAATTTGTACTCGACCAAGGAGAACAACGTGGTAAAACCCACTACTACTCTAAAAGATGTCTTACCAGGGCACGTGGGTGGTCACAAACGACGGCAAGAAATGCAAGAGTAGACGGAGCGGAAAGAGGAAACTGCAGCCCAAAAGACGGGAGAGTGGCAGTTAGCCAAAAAGAAGAGCAAGAAAAAATCACTTAAGGCTAGGCCGGATGCAATCATCATTTCCAAGGCGGGGGATGCGACGTACGCCGACATATTGCGTAAAGTGAGAAGATGCGACGAATTAAAATCCCTGGGTGATGACGTCAAAACGATTAGAAGAACGGCGAAAGGAGAGCTGTTACTAGAGCTGAAAAACTCGCAAGATGGGAAAACAAGCGCGTACCAAGCAGAAATTGAAGCGGTACTAAAGGACTCGGCTAAATTATAACAAAGTCCCAAATGGTCACGCTACAGTGCAGAGATCTCGATGAGATTACTACGCCCGAGGAGATTTGCAACGCCCTCCACCAGCAATGCAACATCAAACTTCCAGATGTGGCTGCCATAAAAAGCATACGCACAGGGTACAGTGGCACGAAGTCGGCACTTATAAGCCTTACAGCGGATGATGCCAAGGCGGTTCTTAATACGCAAAGAATCCGGGTAGGATGGGTTTCCTGCCGAATTAGAGAGCTCAAGCAAGAAAAACGCTGTTATAGGTGCTGGGGCTACGGGCATATAGCTCAGAAATGTAAGGAGACTGTAGATAGGTCTAGCCTATGCAGGAAATGCGGCCAGGAAGGTCATAAGGCTGCAAGTTGCGAAAATGCCCCGAAATGCGCGCTATGTGGGGGACAACATTCAGCAGGCAGTTTTAAATGCCCACAACGAGAGGGCAGCAAAATGACTGTCTCATGAGGGTATTGCAGCTCAATTTAAACCATTGCGAGGCAGCCCAAGAGCTATTATCCCAAACAGTCTATGAAGGAGGATATGACATAGTGGTACTCTCTGAACAATACAAAAATCGCCAGGAGCAGGGTTGGCTCTCAGATTCAGCAGGGAAAGCCTCAATTTGGGCACCAGGGAAATTTCTCCCACAGGAAATTATGACGCCAACGGTAGCAGGATTCACGTGGGCAAAAATCAACGGTATATACGTCTTCAGTTGCTATGCCCCTCCGAGCATGACCATCGCCGAGTTCGAAGACATGATATACGGGATCACCATTGAAGCACGAGGTAAACACCCGCTTTTAGTGTGTGGAGACTTCAATGCATGGTCATCTGTGTGGGGAAGTAGACGAACCAACGAAAGAGGGAGAGTTCTCCTCGAAAGTCTTACTTCTTTGAGGCTAGAACTCCTAAATGAACCAGGGATATATACCTTCGATACAGGTACCAGACGATCCATTATAGATCTCACCTTCGCTAGCAGCGAAATAGCAAGACGAGCAAAATGGTCCATAAGCAACGTCTACACACACAGCGACCATAAAGCTATTAGCGTAGAGCTGCTCGAAACTCCACGAACGGTAGCAGCAAGACATCGACAAAGTAGGAAATGGAAACAGCACCTTTTCGACCCACAAATATTTGACATTATCTGGAAGGACGCCATAGTACGAGAATCGCATGTGGAAGACCAGTCGGTTCAAATCACTAAGTTGCTATGTATGGCATGTGATGCTGCCATGCCCAGAAGTCGCGGAAAAGCACAGCGCACTCCGGTATATTGGTGGAATGACGAAATTGCGGAAGAGCGTAGAAAATGCCACAAAGCACGAAGAATAGCGCAGAGGGCACGCTCATCACCACGATATGCAGAGCTACACAGCACCTATGTCGCACAGAGAAAGGCACTTAAAAATGTCATAAAAAAGAGCAAGAAGTTATGCTTTAGGGAACTGCTGGATAATGTCGACCTAGATCCTTGGGGATCAGCCTATAGAACTGTGATGGCCAAATTTAAAGGACCGATATCACAGCAACCTACGTGCCCGATACTGATGAATATTATTGTTGAAACACTTTTCCCGCCGCAAGATCGCTGGACTTATCCAAGCGAGGATCTAGAAAGTACGGAAATTGCGCAAATTACAGAGCAAGAGGTGCTGGACGCTGCAAAAAGAGTTGCTGATAACAAATCCCCAGGACCCGACGAAGTACCAAACATAGCCCTTAAAGCCGCGATTACAACTAGGGCTACATTATTTACTGATCTTTTTAATGCCTGTATGCAAGAAGGCGTGTTCCCTCGCCCGTGGAAACGACAAAGACTTGTCCTATTGCTGAAACGTGGTAAACAGCCGGACCAACCATCCTCATATAGGCCACTTTGTATGCTGGATTCCCTAGGGAAGATTTTCGAGCGTATAATTAGTGAGCGCCTACAGCTGACTCTAGAAAGACCAGGTGGCTTATCGAATAGTCAATATGGATTTCGCAAATCAAGATCCACCGTAGATGCAATACAAACAGTCGTCAATATAGCTAGAGAAGCTATATCTGGAGGCCAAAATAAAAGGAAGTTCTGTGCACTGATTATGTTGGACATCAAGAATGCTTTTAACACTGCGAACTGGATGCAGATAATGGCAGCGCTGCAAAGCTTCGGCACTCCAGCTTACTTACGCAGAATTATAGGTAGCTATCTTAAAGACAGAGTACTTCTTTTTGACACGGATCAAGGAGCTAAAGAGTACAAAATCACAGGAGGCGTCCCACAGGGATCTGTTCTCGGTCCAACGCTTTGGAATGTAATGTATGACGGGGTGCTAAAGATTGATCTACCAGAAAACACGCAAATTTTGGGATATGCTGATGATATTGCAGTGGTAGTAGTGGCCAAGAAACTGGACCTGCTTCAAGCATTATGTAATGACGCCGTAGCAAGAATAAAGGAATGGCTGACCAATACAGGACTGGAGTTGGCTAGCCAAAAGACGGAAGTGGTATTAGTAAGCTCCAAACGGTCGGCGAACGAGTTAGTCTTAACTGTCGGGGATCATCAAATCACCTCAAAGGATTCCTTAAAATACTTAGGAGTGCACATTGACTCTAAGTTAACTTTCAAAGAGCACTTCAGAGCGGTGGGGGAGAAAATTACCAAAGTTAATGGATCACTTATGCGAATAATGCCTAACATTGGTGGTCCGAGCGAAGCTATACGTCAGCTATTGTCCACAGTAACCAGCTCAATAATACTATACGCAGCACCAGTGTGGTATGGATCTAAACAGACCCATCAAAAATATATATTAGCAGCGTACCGACTTGCTTCTTTAAGAATAGCAAGTGCTTATCGGACGGAATAATGTAAAACATGGTAAAGTTGGTATGAGAGAAACGCTTTGATAACAGTTTCTTATCGATTAGTGATCGACGAGCTATCGGTTTGTGATAGGTATGCTATCGATGACGTATAGACGAGATATCGATTTTTTATCAAAGTGTTATAAATTTGCTATCGATGAAAAAGGTTATCGTTGAGTTGTCGATTTTTTATCGCCGAGTTATGGGTTTGTTATAGAAATTTTTTTCGATTTTTGATAAAAAAGTTATCGAATTTTTATCCAAAAAGTTATCAATATATTATTAATAGGTTATTTATTTGTTGTTGAAAAGTTTTCGAGTGTTGCCAATTTGTTATCGACTTGGTATGGATTTGTTATTATAGATGTTTTCGGAAAGTTATCAATTTACTATTGAAAGTATATCGAATATTAATCGAAAAGTTAGCGATATGTTACCAAATAGTTATCGAAAATTTATCGAGGCCGATATTAAAACAAAAGCTTTTCGGTATTGGTTGTTAGCCATACAAATCCGACAAAAGCTCTTTTTAAATAGCCTCAAATTATTTGTTTCTGTTAAAGCTGCCTCTTTTGTGGTTTAACTTCAACCCCTGGCCAAACTCTAGACAACTTAAAAACATTCGTTTTCTAAACATATACCTGTATGTTTACATAACCAATTTCACGAGTATTCAGTACTCACGATTTTTTGTTTGTAAGACTGTCCACATGAACTGGTGGTCTGTATCATTGAGTGGTACGCTTGGCTTGTGCGATGCCATTTAAAAGCACGTACAATTAAAAAGCTAGTACAGTTACGAATGAGAGATCTTTTTTTTAATGACAAGTACTATTTTTAACTCAGCTAAGGTTGTGTGACAACTAACATCGGTGTTTTAGCGAACTGTCGGCTGTACTTCTGCCATGAAAAATTTCGCAGCGAAATTCAGCTGCTTTTGGTTCGTAGTCGGCATTAAACATGTTTTATTTTTCAGAGGAGGAAACATCGAAAGCCTCAAAATCAGTTTGGGACTTTAACGCACCAAACCTCCTACTGTCTAAGTACCATTCCCTTCCGGTACTACTGTCAAGTATTCCATCGGGAGGTGGGTTAAGCATAAGGTTCTACGTCTGTTGGGGTCACGCTGCAATTCCAAAGTCAAAGCCGCTCGGCATTTAATAAGCTGGGGCTAGAGCCCGCATATGCCAGTTTATTCCCGCCCTCGCTTACTACGTACACATATGTGTATTACACGTACAATACATATAGTAATCAACATACATATGTTTAAGGTAATAAAAATTAATTTTTATGCGTATTCACTTGCAGTATTTGCTGCCTATTTGTCGCACCATAAACGAAGTGTGAATCATTCCGTGCTCTTCGTCACGGTCGTAGAGAACATATATGTACATGTCGCATAATATGTGTAGGCCCGCCAAATGTTGTAAAAAAGAAAAATCACTTCACTGCAAATCGCTAAAGAAGTGCGACCTTAATCTCTTCGGGGGTATATATTTGGTGCCAAAATGTTATTATTATTAACTCGCGGGGCGGCTGGTTCATACCCTAATGAAGTTAAGTGCTTACATCATCGTCATCTAAGAAGATGTATAATTCGTAGATGTCTAGAAGTTTAAAAATGGGAATTGTCTCGCCCAGACAGACTATAGAAAGCAGCTCAGTGACAAGTGAAATTATTCAGTTGTTTATAAAATGCTTCACTGTATGTTTGCGATCATGTGATTCTCCTTTGGACTATGCGCTAATGGCTTAATACGCTAGCAGTGGCAAGATACCCGATTCTAGAAGCACTTTGTCATAGTCCTATTAATATGTTCTTTATTAGGCCTCTTCGGTGGACATTTCTCAAGGCATTTAGTTTACAATGTTGGGTATGTTCAGAAAAAGCATACCCCAGTATGTGGCAGGTTGCGAAGAAGTGTGCTGCAAAGTTTGTAGTATGTGACACGATGCCCTTGCTGTAAGAAGGGTGCATTATTTCTCAAGGTCTTTAGTTTGCTATGTGTGGCAGGACCTCCAATGGTATGCCAATATTAAAACGGTATAGGATGTGTGTAGGCGGGGGTTGCCCCTGCTAAAATGGGCATAGGAATTCTCATCCCTACTGCCTGCAGATAGGGTAAATTATAAATAAAATTTTACGTATACGCACTGGTAGCCGTCTTTTCATTTGGTACGGATATGTTTGGGTGTAGTTGATTTGTTTTTATACTCAGCGTGCTTTGCACACAGAGTATATTAACTTACAGAGTATATTAACTTATAAATAAAGGAATCGAGACAGATATAGACTTCCATATATCAAAATCATATATCAGTATCGAAAAAAAATTTGAGTGAGCCATGTCCGTCCGTCCTTCCGTCCGTTAACACGATAACTTGGGTTAATGGCGGTCCGCCAGCTGGACACCACCGCCTCCTTGCCCGCACGAATGCAGGGCTGGACGCGGAGTTGTACCAGCAGGAATTCCGTCGGCCGATCCCTGGGCTGAGGGGGAGTGCACCTCACGGCACAGCGGTAGCCCCTTTAGCTGCTGGACCGGTCGACGGCCGGGCCGGGGCGGAGGGGGGTCGGCCTGTTCGCGGTTGCGCGTTACTGTGGTAGTGCCGTTGCTGGCGAAGTCTCAAGCGGTGTTTAGGGGTTTGTGGGACCTCTACTTGACCCTGGATTGACTGAGTGCTACCTTCGACAAAACCCACCTCATAAATGGCGCCCGAGCAGGGACCCTCCTCCGCAGATGACGGTGGAAACCAAACACAACAACCACCAACACTGCCGGGCGGGTTCGACGAACACACCCTTAGAAACAACAAACACACCGTCCCCCGAAGGTACAACGCTGACCACCGATTCGCTCAACTGGATCTACCTACTCAAGAGGGAGAGGCTAATCGAGGAGTGCAGGAAACACCATATCAAGGTAGAAGGCCAAACCGTAGCCGAACTGCGTCGCGCACTGAGCGTATACGTGCGAGCCAAACGCACAAGAAAGTCAAGCGAAGACCTGCTAAAGGAGCTAGAGAGATAAGTGAATGAAGAAGAGGGGAAATCCGCTACGATACCCCAACCAACAACAAAGCCGAGCCCTTCGATCCAGATGCATAGTCCTCAACCGCATGCGCATGAGAGAGAACGCGCACCACCGAAGCGAGACGAAATGAGCGACGGTGAGCTAATGAATACCGTTCGCCGCTGGGATTTGCATTTTTCGGGTGAAGAGTCGCTGCACGAATTTCTGGAGAGGATAGAGGAGCTTGCCGAATGTTACCGCATCCCCGTCGACCGGCTCCTCCCAACGCTGCCGGAACTTCTACGTGGCAAAGCACTCCAATGGTACCGCATCCGTAAACAACAAATCAACCAATGGCGCGATTTTCGAACGGAGGTGCAAAATTTTTTCCTGCCCAAGCGTCATCTTCGACATTTGGAAGAGGCCATCCGACAACGCAAGCAACATGGCCGTGAAAAAGCCAAAGACTACATCCTCGCATTAGAAACTCTGATCCGCCAGCACCCGACAATGTGTAAGGAAAACCACATCGAACGAATATACGATGGCCTACGCGTTGAATACCGCCTCTTCGTCAAGCGCAGCGAGTTTAAAATGATCGATGAGCTCCTGGAAATAACGGAATAATATGAGCTGCTAAAAATCGAGGAAGCGAAACAGGGCAAAGCGGCGATCCACAGCCTGTATCATCTTCAAACGGAGTATGATAGCAAGGAGTGCTGCTGGCGCTGCAAGGAACGCGGACACCGCCGCTCCCAATGCAGGGGCCGCTGGAGAATGTTCTGCTCCAGGTGTGGACAAGACAACATCCTCTCCAGGGACTGCCTATGCCATTCGACCAACCAATCCACCGACAACAACACATCCAGGATGCCGTCAAGTTATGTGAGAGAAAGCCGCCAAGCATTATTTGTGCGGCCACAGAAGTATATGGAACCACCAGCCTGCAATTCCGCTGCCGAAATGCAAGTAGATGACCGTTTCTACATGCCGATAACCATCGAGGGCATGAGCGTGCGCGCGCTAGTAGACACCGGCGCCACCCTCTCATACGTCGACGAGTCAATACGAAACCACCTGGAGAGAAACAAAATCAAACCACATCTTCATAGGCGGAGCGTCCAATTGGCAGACCACACGTGTGTCTATAGCTCGAATTCGTACCCAGCAAGGATTACGTACAAAGGATGAACGACTAACACAATGATGTCCGTCATCCAGAACTTGGCAGAACGGATGATCTTAGGAATGGACTTTTTACGGGAAAGGGGAATCACCCTCACGCTAGATGGCCAGCCGTTAGAAGTCACTTTGACCAGGAGATCAGCCGAGTTAGACACACTATGTTCAATGACCAGCTGGGAACACGTGAACAATGGTCAAAAACCGGAGCACCACCAGAAGCGATTGAGTAAAACCGGTAGCCCAATAACCGCAGCCGAACATTCGACCATCCGTAAACATAACCGACCGCTGAAGCAACGCTTCTACCCCCGTTACCCGGCTATACAAACATACAATGTCAATGAAGATTACCGAAAAAGGGCGCCGAACGCGATATGCAATGCGCTCCCCGCTATTTTACACAATAAAAGGCGACAGAGAAGAGCCCGGTGAGATGATTGGCAACCATTCAATATCCGCAGCCATGGGAAATAGTAACCGCCGACTTCGTGCCACCAGGACGCAAACGTCATTATAGCTGTGAAGTTGCATTTTATTTTGCTGTGTTTATTTTGCGAGTTTTAAATTATAATATCTAAATTGTAATATTAGTTTGTGACAAAAATAAGTGCGAAAACCTTGAGTTCATTTTAATACAATTGGTTTGCTTTGAAAAGTTAAGATTTAGTGAATTTTTAAAGTTTTTAATCAATTTCTTATTATTCATTTTGTGTTTGCCGAGTCATTGTGCATTTGTGTTTTTGTTGCAATTTTTGATTGGCACCTTTTCATCTTGAAATTGTTTTTGTGCGCACACTTTTTGTTTTTCTCGCAATTTACTGTCTTCGCAGCTGTTTGCGTCGCTTTTTAAGTGTCAAGTAACAGTGACTCTAAAACTGCTAGCTACCGCTAAGCTCCAAACTTTCAGAGTTGCTTTATATATAACCTTTCTCATTCTCAGTGCTATTTCAACTGTTTTTTCTTTGTAATTTACAAACATATGTTTACCATTTCTATATTCTTATACTAGTTTCTTTTCACCTTTCTATAAAAAATGACTTGCATTTTCAAAAACTGTCAGGTAAAAAGCGAATCCGAACGTTTTGTCTCTTGCTGGCTTTGCGATGGGCTCGCCCATGGAAAGTGCGCGGGACTGACGGCTGAGTTGTTGACACTGTCAATGATGGGGAGAAGGGAGTACGTTGGTCATGCATTAAATGCAGATCAACTGAGGTTGACCTATTTAAACTGTTTAGACAAACACGAAAAGCGTTTTCTGTTATTGCTAAAGAGTTTTCCATAATCACGGAAAAGTTCAATCAATACGATAGCTTGTTCAAATCCTTCAAGTGTTTGGATGAGTTACCGCTTTGTTTAAATAGAAATAAAGACAACCGCGATAATAATCAAAAACATTCTGAAGACTCACCTAATGCTTTGAATCTTAATCCTGCTCAGAACATTAATTTTCCGCAAGTGGAGCTCATAGACATGGCTTCCCCTAATCCTCAAGCTGTGGTTCCGTCCACTTCTAAGGCCGCGGAAAAATCCTTAGAGCCTCAAACTGTAACTTCTGAAACTGTAACTTCTCAATCTGTGCCTTCTTATTCAGTAGCACCGGCTAAGAAGCTAGTTGTAGTCCCGCTCAAAAAATCGATTTTTGTATCTCGCTTTGACAAAGACACTTCCGTTGAGGATATCAAGTCTTATGTCACTTCGAAAATTAAGGCTGACGGCATGACTTTAAGAAAATTTAAATTTAATTACGAAAGGAACATTTCTTCATTTAGAATTGATGTCTACTCAGAAGATTTTGATAAACTTTTGGACAGCGCATTTTGGCCGCCAGGGGCTTTTGTTCGCGAATTTGTGCATAAGACTATTGAGATTACTCAAAATGTAGCAAAAATTCCTCCTCAAAGTTCCGATCCAAAAAACTTAATTTAATATCTTGCTTAAGCATTTACTATCAAAACGTTAGAGGCTTAAATACTAAATTAACTGACTTATATTTGAAAACCATTCACTGTAACTATAATATTATTGCTTTTACCGAAACATGGCTGAAACCCAATGTTTTAAATTCCGAAATTTTTTGTGGTGAGTATCAGACCTATAGAAATGATCGCTTAAATAGGACCGGAGGTGGTGTCTTGCTAGCTGTACATTCTTCAATACCATCTGAAGATGTTAATTTAGCCGAAGTTGATTCCATCGAGTTTAAATGCATCCGAATCTTACTAGACCGGGGTCATATTTACTTAGCCGTTTGCTATATTCCACCGTCTTCTGATCTATCAGTGTATATGCACCATATTTCACTGTTACAATCAGTCAATTCGATGATAAAGTCCACGGACTCAATGATTGTTTTAGGCGACTTTAACCTGCCACATATATCTTGGAATACCGTTGATCACAATATTGTCCCCGTATCATCCAAGATGCATAACAATGACTTTTTGGATGGAATTAATGATCTTTGCCTTAATCAGATCAACTTCTTTCCAAATAAGTATGGAAAATTCTTAGACTTTGAGTTTGTTGACGACATATCTAAATTCTCTATAAATCGGTGTGAACCTCTTGTTTTGCCAGAAGACGTTTACCATTCTTCTCTTGAGATAACTTACGAAATCATAAGCAACGAAGTCGGCTGCACTAACAAAACACGTTTCTCTACCAGATGCTTTGATTTTTCCAAAACTAATTTCAACAATTTAAATAAAGAGCTTTCTGAGATAACTTGGCCTCGATATAAAAAGGATATAGAGGAAAACGTTTTACATTTTAATAAAACCATTTATACTTTATTTGAAAAACATGTGCCCAAACGCACATGCTCGTACACTGAACCAGTGCAAGCCTGATTTACTAAAGATTTAAAAGCTTTAAAAAATAAGAAATCACGTTTATTCAAATTATATAAGAGAACCGGTTTACATTCTCATTATGCACAGTACGCTATTTTCCGTCATAAGTATTTTGAACTTAATAAAAAGTGTTATAAAGCTTACATATGTAAAATTAAAAGAAACATTATTTGCCACCCGAAGTCTTTTTATGATTTCGTAAATTCCAAACGCAGAACTAACGGATTTCCTTCTGCCATGAAGTTTAGAAATAGCATTTCCAGCGACGGTCAAGAGATTGCAAACTTCTTCGCTCATTTCACTCTAATTACTCTGCTGTGGTTGATTCATCACCTACAAATTATCCGTATGAGCTCCATTCTAGTAACTCAATATATGCCCCACATTTGCTGCCTGAAGATGTTCTACTACATCTAAAGACCCTAAAAGAATCCTTCAAATACGGTCCCGATTTGATCCCAACATGTTTTCTTAAAAAATGTGCGGAATACATCTACCAGCCCCTTACTGATCTGTTTAACCTCTCTTTAAAAAATGGCATTTTCCCGACGGCTTGGAAGGAATCTTTTCTTATCCCACTCCATAAAAAAGGAAGCAAGTCGTCTATTGAAAACTATCGTGGAATAGCAAAGCTCTCCGCTATCCCTAAGCTTTTCGAAGCAATCGTTACTAATCACCTTACATTTTCGATTTCTACATTGATAGATAGTTCCCAGCATGGTTTTTGTAGAGCCAAATCAACCACAACCAATTTGCTTGAATTTACAACTCACGTCTTTAATGGGTTTAGAAACAATCAGCATACCGACGTTATATACACTGATTTCAGCAAAGCATTCGACAAAGTACGCCACTCATTACTTGTTTATAAACTCGAATTGCTTGGCCTAACTCGCTGGATCTCCTCCTATCTTTGCGGTAGAACTCAAAGAGTCATTTTTAAAAAAAATTGTTCGAATGTCATCGATGTTCCCTCCGGTGTGCCTCAGGGCAGCCATCTCGGTCCTATTCTGTTTTTGATCTTTATAAACGATGTTTCCACAACTATAAAATATTCTAAAATTTTAATGTATGCCGACGACGTAAAACTTTTTAAGTCATACCCGTCGGTTGAAGAACGTTCTGTACTCCAGGCGGATTTAAATCGTTTAGTTACTTGGTGTAATGCGAATTTTATGCCTCTCAACATAGAAAAATGTAAATCCATGTGTTTTTCACGTGGGAACATACAGCCAGCTTCCTACACAATTAATGGCCAAACTCTGGAAAGCGTTGATGTTTTTGTCGACTTGGGAGTTACAATGAATTGCAAACTTAGTTTCAACCCTCATATTAATGCCACAGTCAATAAAGCGAGAGGAGTTTTAGCATTTGTGAAAAGATGGGCAAAGGAGTTTAGTGATCCTTACGTTACAAAAACCCTTTTTACATCATTGGTGAGGCCAATATTAGAATATGGATCGATAATTTGGAATCCGCGTTATCAAGTTCATGTGGATAGACTAGAATCAATTCAAAAACAGTTTTTACTTTTCGCCTTTAGAAATCTTCAATGGGACTCTCCGTATAATCTTCCTCCTTACACTAATCGATTAAAACTAATAAATCTTCCTACACTCGCAAGTCGTAGAGAAATGCTAGGTGTACTATTTATGGCTAGACTTTTAAATGGATCGATTTCAAGCCCATTTCTTTTGAACGAAGTAAACTTGAATGTTCCATGCCGAGTTTCAAGGCATTATAAACCTATAATTCTTAAACAATGCAGAAGCAATTTCCAACTACACGAACCTTTTCTATGTTTGTGTGAAGATTATAACTCTCACTCGAGAATAATTGATGTTTCGGACTCGCTCTTTGCCATAAAAAAGACGGTTCTATCTTCTCTTAATAAATAAAAAATTATATTTATACTTTTAGTCTATTGTATTTTTGAATCTATATTTCTCAGCTCAACGTCCGAGTAAAAAAAAAAAAAAAAAAAAAAACGAAATATTGAGATTGCTTCACCAAATTTTGTACACGAACTTATCTGGACCCAGAATAGATAACCACGCCCAATTTTTAATATATATAACATTTTGGAAAAGACAAAAAACATGATTATTTAGTAATTAATACACCTAGAATGTTGAAATTTGACGTGTGGACTGATATTGAGACTCTTGATAAAAATTAGAAAAACATTTTTAAAATGGGTGTGGCATCGCCCACTTGTGATAAAATCAATTTTACAAATATTATTAATCATAAATCAAAAATCGTTAAACCTATCGTAACAAAATTCGGCAGAGAGGTTGCCTTTACTATAAGGAATGTTTTGAAGAAAAATTAACAAAATCGGTTAAGGACCACGCCCACTTTTATATAAAAGATTTTTCAAAGGGTCGTGGACGAATAAAATAAGCTAAATCTTTGCAAAAAAGAGCTCTATATCAATGTTATTTCATTTCCCAAGTGGATTTATAACAGTAAATAGGAAAAACTTAAAATTTAAAAAAGTTGGCGTGGCACCGCCCTTTTATGACTAAGCATTTTTCTATGTTTCTGGAGCGATAACTCGAAGAAAAATTAACGGATCGTAATAAAATTGGGTACACAAATTTTCCCTATAGCAGAAAATATTTCTAGTAAAAATGGACGGGATCGGTTAAAGACCATGGCAACTTAGATATAAAACAAGTTTAAAAGGTTCGTAGACTAGAATAATAAGCTATAACAACTTAGCAAAAAATAGTTTTGAATCAATGATATTTCACATATCAAGTTTTATTGTAAGAGGAAATGTGGAGACATTTTTTTTAAACGCGCGGTGCCACGTGTTATGTAGAAAAGTAAATTATCTGAAATGAAATGTACAATTGAAGCGCATGCTGAGTATATAATGTTTGGTTACGCCCGAACTTAGACACCTTTACTTGATTAATAAAAAAAACGTGCTTATTAAAATAATACTGAAATTTTTTGTTCATTATTGTTTTAAGTTCATTTTAAAAATTACCTTAAAATGTTGAGTTCGATTTGTGCCGTCATATCGAAGTGTGCCGTATTAAGCTATGCTTTGATTTCTGCCAATGCGCCTTCGTTTGGACAAATATTCGAAGCATCACTAAACCTTAGTTATGTATTTTTTTGCGTTCAGAAGTTTTGGTGCATCAATGCTGTGGCCTCGATTGCATTTCTGTAGCCTGTTTAACTCACTTCGGGGCAGCTACTTTTGAACTGTACTCAAGCATAAAGTACAGACGTACAAACATAAATACTTATGCACATTAGAGTGACCTTTATAAAATTAAAATACATCTGAATATCATTAAATGGTGACGCAATGGCTCTAAAGATGCTGTGTGCTAAGCATAGGCGACTATCAAAACGATAGGTAAAGAAGCAGGGAGAACAAGGACTTAGCTGTAACCGTCAAAATTAATTTTATCATGACCGCACCCATTCCCTTTAACATAACCATAACAATAACCACAGCCCCTAGCCTCATCAGAAAGATTAATCACGTAACCGTAACTGTAGAATAATGCGCAGACGATAGCTTAGACCGTAATAATCACAGTGTTAACGGTAACTGTAGCGTTGACAGCAGTAGGAACAGTAGGCGTACCCGTAACTGTAACTGTAAAAATACCGAATTTTTTCTGACAATTTTTCAAAAATATCCTTCTACTGTTTCTTGTATTTGTCTCACCATTGATAGGAAAACGACGCTAGCCGTCCTCCAAGAGTGCCGGAATAATCCAGTTTTATGCACGCAACAAAAATTAACTTCCGCCTTTCTACGTTCGTTTTGCCTGCTGTTTCCATCAAAGAAGTAAAAATGTGCCACAAGGAATTGGAGCTTAAAGGTTAAGAAAGTTTCTAACACTCTTCAGAACTAACTCAAGATAAATTTCATTCTCCCTTATTTCTTTATCAGCCTCTTAACTATTCCAGCTTTCTATTTTCCACTTTTCGGTTTTCCTCAACCTAGCTGTTTCACTGGAACATACAATGCATTTTTCAATGAATCTCTTGTAAGCCATATTTCCTGCTTATCCTGCTACTCAACAGCTCCTTACACTTTCCCTTATTCAACTATGGTGGCTTTATTTTGCGCCTGGATCTCCGTAGAGTACAGGCGCTATTTATGAGGGTGTTTGGAAAAATCTGATTGAACTGTAATTTATCCATCATGGTGGGAGCGCTTTTGCATCTGCGTCCAAGACGATCCGCCCTTTGCGCATTTCCTCATCCATTAGCCTCTTTAACGCTATTGGTACGGCCTCCAAGTTATGAACCATATTGCAGGATGGCCAGAAAATCATTGTTACGTCTAAGTCTTCTTCTTGTGTACCCTTAATATCATGTTCTCGATGCCCCTTTCTACTTCGCCTGTTTCTAATACACATTCTTCGTTGGCCTTGATACTTCTTTCCAGTGGCGAAGATAAGTGCTGCTCATGTTCCAAGATATTTTTTCCAAACTCGGTTTACAAAGATGTAGTGCTGACCCTCCTCCGTAGGCCGAGGTATACTAAGTACCTTCCAATTCTTTGTTGGTATATTTGAGTTCTGATTCTATAGAAAGAGCTGCGCTTCATCCGAATTTGCCACCTTAGCCTTTGGAATAGTTGAGAACAGATCGGGTGCTTTGGCTTTGGAGGTGCGATATAGTACCGCCCCTCCGATATTATGTACGTGACGAAAAATTCCCATCATTATACCGTTGAGCTCCGTCTCTACAGATCTCCACTTTTTTGTAGATATTGTTTGAAAAATGAGGCTAATCAATTAACGTCACAGTCAGAAACTGCTCTACCCCGCCGTCCTTCTTCTAAGGAAAATCCTTATCTTCATAACAATCCTTTAACTTCTTTTCTTCTTTCTCCTTATCCTTTCCTTTTTTACCATTCTTTTTCCTTATACATTTCCATGTTGTTGTTGTTGTTGTAGCAGTGCTTCCATTTCCATACATTTCCATCCCTTCTCTTTGTTTTCACATTTCTTCACTTCCGGGTTTATTGTTTTGATTTGGTTTATGTCCACTCCCTGGGTCGTTCATACTCTAAAGAGCTCTTCTACCCTCCCCTCTTTCCATCCCTTCCATTTTTTTACCTTTCGTTTTCATTCTTCATTTTCATCTCTTTTCCTTGTTTACACCTTTCTTTATACCTTGCTTTTTTGTTCTGATTTGGTTTATGTCCACTCCCTGAGTCGCTCATATTCTAGGGAAAACCATTATCTCTACATCAATCATTTTAGCTCGTCTCTCTCCCCCCTTGTCCCTTTCATTTTTTTGCATTTCGTTTTCCTTCTTCATTCCCATCTCTTCTCCTTCCTTTTGTTTTTCATTATTCCTAGTTTTTATTATTCTCATTTGATTTATGTCCCCTCCCCGACTCGCTCATCATCATTATCTTCATAACAATCATTTTAATTATTCTTCCCCCTTTACATCCCTTCCATTTGTTGAATCTTTCGTTTTCTTTTTTCATTTCCTTTCCTTCTGTTCATTTTTCTTTATTCATTATCGGCCTATTATCGATTATTATTTTTAATTTCTTATGGGCTTGTTATCGAAGGGCTATCGATATTGAAGTTTTAACGGCATCAGTTTTATAACAAACCGATGAGTCGCCGATAACGCGCCGATAATATATTGGTGATAAATCTATAACTTTTTATAACAAATCGATAACTTTTCAATGACAAATTTTTGATACAAAAATAGATAACTTCTTGAAAACAAATCGATAACACGCCTATAAAAAATTGGTGGCACTCTGATAACAAATCGATACTTTTTAGATAAAATATCGATACATTTTCGATAGCTTTTCTGTAATAAACAGAAAACTCGTAAACAAATCCATAGCTGATCGATTAGTTTTGTCATCAATAGTAGTACTTACGCTAATATTCTGTATTTCACCATAACGTGGCCAAAGAAGTTTACATATAACAGGTAAGCAAGGCCTAAGTTCGGGTGTAACCTAACATTACATACTCAGCTGCCAAATTACAGCTTGCAAAACTTTTAAATTACCTTCTTTTAAAAGTGGGCGGTTCCACGCCCATTGTCCAACATTTTACAAATTTTCTATTCTGTGTCGTAAGGTCAATCCACCTACCAAGTTTCATCGCTTTATCCGTCTTTGGTAATGAATTATCGCATTTTTTTTGTTTTTCGAAATTTTCGATATCGAAAAAGTGGGCGTGGTTATAGCCCGATTTCGTTCATTTTAAACAGCGATCTGAGATGAGTGCCCAGGAACTTACATACCAAATTCCATAAGATACCTCAAAATTTACTCAAGTTGTCGTGTTTACGGACAGACGGACAGACGGACATGGCTAAATAAATTTATTTTTTCGCCCAGACCATTTTGATATATAGAAGTCTATATCTATCTCGATTGGTTTATGTCGTTACGGGGTACCGTTATGCGAACAAAATTAATATACTCTGTGAGCTCTGCTCAGCTGAGTATAAAAAATGTGCTTCCCTAACACTCAATACTCACCCTAATGTACACACATTTAAATACAACAACAAAAATGCATTTAACAGTGCATATGATTGCTACATATTGTGGGTGGCGTTGCTGTTAGTTTCATATCCGCATCCACTTCCGCTACCAGCAACCACTGTCACTTCACATTCCTAACACCTAACGATGCCTTAACACTCATGCATATGCACATCTACGCATGTACATTCATGTTTTGTTAGAAGCGTATAGCTGCAAACTTTACAGCCTTTTTGTGCGCCGTTTCTAAATCACTGACAGTTGCACTAATGCCTGTCCTGGAATTGAGGGAGTAAATTTTCACACTTCAATTTTTTTGGTAGGATAGCAGCAGGACTCTTTACGTGTTAGGAAGTGGAAATTAGTGCACAGCGGAATTTGCACATTGTACGCTGGTGAATTAATTTTTGAATGTGCACACGAAACATTTTCGAGTGTAAATATTTTTTATGTTATCATACAAAATGAGGATGGACATAAATGAAATTTATTAGAGGAGAAGTCATATGTGATGAATTTTTCTTAAGCTTAGGGGTATTCTCATTCAGTCAAATGTTAGGTTAGGCTAGATGGTGCGGTAGTCACCCCGCCATGGGAAGTGAAACCACGGCAGGGGGAACAAAAAAAAAAAGATCCGTTGTGATACCACATAAGATAACGGTGACGCAAGCTTTAGCTATTTAGAGAAGCGTTGCGTGGCAACGGTGTAGTTTCTTATAAGATGGATCCTAACCCTGGATAAGGCCTTCGATACTCCTTGTGAACCAAACGCGAAATAATTTCGCCTGGTTTTGACAAAAGCTGATCAGTCAAGAAAGGAGTACTTCGATGAATCCAGCTCGTTATCCTCAACGCAGTTGCAGAAAGAGGGTTTTCCATTATGTTAGGACATACCGCATGGACTCCCATTGGGCAGTGACCGCCAAAACGTACTCATGTTCTTATTGCTTATTGGTTTGGTAAGTTAGGTTAGGCTAGACTAGGTGGTAGCTGCCCTGATAAGGATATCCCACTTGGACAACACGAACGTCCGTTGTGATACCACATACACCAAAAATAACGGTGACTTAGTTCTAGCTACTTAGAGAATCGTTGGGTAGCAACGATAAAGCTCCGAATGATACCGATCTCAACTTTGGATAAATCCTCGGGAGATCCAAGTGAGTCGCGACCGAAGTACTTTCGCCTAGTTCTGGCAAAAGCTGGGCAATTAAGCATAAAGTGATTTGGTGATTCCACCTCATCATCCTCCATACAGCTGCAGCAGGATGGAGTTTCCAGTATATTGAGACGTACCGCATGGATACCCATGGGACAGTGCCCTGTCAAAACCCCAATTACCATTGATAGGTGAGCCTTAGTGAAACCAATTATTTCAGCAGACCTCCTGCCATCCACTTTCGGTCAGAAAGATCTTGCTACCCTACAGGACGTGGTGTCCGTCCAACGTTTGCTGAGCTGACTTGAGGCCCAGCTATGGAAGAGCAATCCACAGGTGGCCAGCGGAATACCGAAATCCCTACAGCCATCTTCATCCGGTTCAGTTGTGCCGATGCGGGCTAAGAGATCCGCTTGACAGTTGCCCGGGATATCAATATGGCCCAGGAACCAGATAATCTTAATTGTAAAATAATTCGATGCAATTGCAAGCGAGGTCAGGCACTCCCAGACCACCCTCGATCGCACTGTAGTTGAGCCCAAGGCCTTGATAGCCGCTTGGCTATCAGAGTAGATGTTAAATTCCCTACCCGTAGTAGCACTGGATAGCATTTCATTCACCGCATCCTTAATCGCAGCAACATCCGCTTGGAATACACTGCAGTGATCAGCCAACTTAAACTTGCGGCTTACATTTAGCTCTTGACAAAAGACCCCCTGGTAACTAAGCAGTACTTTCCGCATAACACCTACTCTTGCTTAAATGTATTGCTAAGTGTAGACGCGATGAATGTCATAGCAAATTTGTTTAATCAAGGTCTGTTATTATAAAACGGTGTTTGGGACACAAATATACTAATATGGACTGTCGTAAAACAGATATATTGACTTCATTAGCACCAAGAGAAAAGTGGCAGGAGAGTTTATATAGCGTGGAAAACTGTGAGAGCATATACTGTCAGCAATTATCTGCATAAGTTCAGGCTATCCAATAAGAGCATGGAAATAGTCGCAGGGTTCGCACAAGGTAAGCAAACGATAGACGTCTTTTCTTGGCCATTTCGACCATGGGTGAGCGTAGCAATTTCTTGTAGATGAACGAATTCAGCTATGTCAATTGGAGCTTTGTAAACCGGAGCATTGACTTGATGTAAGAGCACTACAGCCAGCAGTATGCCGTGTTTCTTCTCCTTGTTAGACTCCCGCACACCTCATAGTCGCTTAGCGTAGAAGGAGCTCGTAATAATAGCTCCCATAACCAAATATATCACCATAATAATTCCTTCAGTATCCAAGAAAACGGATGACATAACTTTCCCTGCAGAGCTTGACACTTTGAATCTCGATTCGTTTCCATGTAATCGATTATTGTTTAGTTTCGGCGTTGAAGTGGTGGTGTCGTCTTTGTAAACCAAACATGCCAAAAAACATTACTGCTTTGCTTGCAAGTTTTCGAGATTTGCTCTTAAAATGTCGCCTTCCGCGCAGAAGTTTGTTTCACGTATTCCTTCGCAGGGATTCTTTGAATAGTGGCAAATGAGATCCTTATGACCTCATGTACTTACATGGGCTAGTCACGCTTCGATTGCCCAATACAATTTCTTGAACCTTATTTTACGTTCTCTTCAGCCAGGGACGTGGATGGTTGTCCGTTACAATGTTCAGGTTCTTCTCAACCTAAACTCCGTCGCTTGGAATTTGGAGGAGAAGAGTATCCTTTGGTTTCCAATAGGTCCCTGTGTATGTCTTTGGTAGCCATTTTTTTTAAGCTGAGGTATTTGATGACATCTCTGTTTAAATTTTTTTCCATTCCAATTCTCATTACTTTTGGTTCATTCTTCATAAGTCCCTTAACTCGATCGAGGTTATACTGTTCTTTTTATTCTTTCTCTTCTTCTGCCATTACGTAATCTGTTACATTTCGTTTAAGGATCCCCTTCGTTAAACTTAAAACTTTTCCTTTCCATTGTTTTTCCTTTTAGCCCTTTTTTCTCATTTTCCAAATTATCAAATTATGTTGCTGTTATTTGGTTTATGTCCACTTTCTGTGATTTTCCCTTCGTAATTACGCGTAATTCGCTGTATGCCCCATGTATTTAGCAAACTAGGACTGGGACTGGGAACAAGGGATGGAGAAGAATAAAAAGAACTAGATAGAAAATGAGGGAAGTAGAAAGAGACTGGGAAGTGATAGAGTTAGACGAAGATAGAGATGAAGCCGTGGGAAGAATGAAGGAATGGCTGAAGAAAATGGGGCTAAAGATGGCTAGCAATAAGACAGAAGTGGTTTGGTGAGCTCAAAGAGGACTGTGGATAAGTTAGTCCTAACTATACAATATTGGCAAATAAATTTAAAGCTTTTCTTTAAATATTTAGGAGTAAACATTGACTCAAAACTAACTTTTAAGGAGCACATGAGGGCGGTGGGAGAGAAAAGTTCTAGAGTAAGTGGAGTCCTAACGCGAATAATGCCCAACATCGGCGGCCCAGGCGAAACTACCCTCCAGCTTTTATCCAACGTAATCAGCTCGATAATATTATATGCAGCACGGTTGGCACGGATCTAAAATGGCCCACCAAAAAGTTATACTACCAGCCTACCGTAACACTGCTATACGATATATATCTTGTGCTTATCTGACGGTGTCCGAGGGCGTGATTCCTGTTCATGCGATCGGCATGTCATTTAAATGGGCCGACCATCTGAAAATGCCAAGAAAAGTCACGAATAATAGTTAGGTGGAAAGAAAAAGGGCGCGTGTTAGTGATAGTTTGGAATATAGCGGAATGGTACGAGCGGAAACACGACGAACTGAACTACCACCTCACACAGATATTGAGCGGGCACGGCGGGTTTAAGGAATATCTATATAAGCGTAGGATAGGAGAGGGTCCTTTTTGTTCACACTGTCCCTCCGAATTAGAAAACACAGAACACGTCATATTTCACCGCCCTCGTTTTCACGTCGAAAGACTTTATGTACACAGTGTTTTTGGAGAGGATCCCTCCATTAGCAGTTTAGTTCCCCGAGTGTGCAGACAAATACATTGTTGGACTTTTGTGAGCAAGATGGCCTCTCTAGTTATAACGCAATTGATGCATGCTGAGAGGGAGCGCAGAGAAATTTGCATGCGAAGCAGTGGCGGCTAAATTGATTTCGAATCGATGATTTTAACACGCTATAAGTGAAGTATATGAATACATCAAACTTTGAAGATCTACTACCACAGTAGTGCTGTTAATAAAGAGCATTTTATATAAAGAACATTTGCGTTAATTCATTCGACAGCACAGTGATTCGCACGAAATTCGAGCAGTACGTTTCTTATTGTCGGCCTCTTATATATGCATGCGCTTCTATTATTTCTCAGTGTATTTCAGAGTCCTCTACTTTCGCTCAGTACTGTACACTACTGTGTTTATGTATGAGTCCATATTTCTTATATCCTGTGCTTTGTCAACATGCATGCGCCATTTTCTGCCTCTGGCAAAGGAGATGCACATCCTGCAATAATAAAATAATTCTCATAAATATAAAATGGAAGAAATATCTATCTGTGCAAGTGTACATGCAGTGTATATGAATAATGTATGTTCATTAGGGTGGGTCGATTTGTATGGACGAAAGTTAACCGATATCGCGCCATCGATTTTAGCCTATCCGACCCAAAAATCCCCGCTAAAAACGTTGCCGATGAAAATTTTACAATCAAATGAAATTTTTTTTAGTAGGTCATGAAAAAAACCTTAAAAATCAAAGCCAAAAAAAGTCAAAAAAATGAAATTTCGCAGGTTCGAAAATAATTTTTTTTGGGTATGCATGGTGGAACTTTTTTCCTGAGCCCAAATCCTTTCGAAAAATCGATGGCGCGATATCGGTTAAGAAATCGACCCAGTCTAATGTTCATATATACAAATATGTCCACATGCATAAATATTCATATTATGCATGTATGTGTAAATATATGAAATTTTTTTCTTCATCATTTTAAATTTTAATTCCAATTAAATTTTTTCATCTGGTTAATTTAAAAACTTTTAACTGTGTACTTTTTGGGATTCACACAGCTGGCGTATATACCGTGTATATATGTATATATGTATGCGTGTATACGTAAGAATATATTGTATGTCTGTGGACACTGTAATTGCCTATGGATGTGAAAAGATAAACACGCCACATAATTGTAATTAAAACAATAAAAAATGCACTTCATTGATGAATCGAGTATATTATGAAGCCAAGGCAAATAAATAAATACAAATGTAAATGTACTTATATAGAGAATATAAACAATAGTATTCTTAATGAACAATCTAGGATGTGTTTTTTTGGTTTCAGAGGAGAAAGCTTCCAAGTGAGTGTTGGACCTTAACCAGACTAAAACTCCTGCCGTATAAGTACCATTTCCCCCGTAACTAACATTAAGTATTCCGTCAGGAGGTTGGTCTAGCACTAGGCTCTACATGCGTTGAGGTAATGTTGCAGTACTTGCACAGTCGCACTGCGCACGGTGGAGTATTTGATCAATCTAGCTGGCCAAAAGTCGATTTTTCAAAATGTTCCAATTTTTTTTTAAATATATTCCCTGGCGTTCCTAGATGTCCACTGAATAGTATAGATATCCCAAAACCCATCTGCAACGTAAACGGAGCTAACCGCGCACATCTAAAGTTGTATAAAAATTGTATGCAGTTTGATGTATTTTTCGATTAAAAAGCAATAATAAACCCTTTTTTTAATGGACGCTGTGACAGCGCGCTGCCCTCAAGTGCTCAAGTGGGGTCCAATGAAACCAGGCTAATCCTGTTCATGCCGAGTCGTTGTAAGGCAGTGGTTTGTTAACCGTCGAAATCTAAAACTGCTCAGCTACAGAGGAAACCTCATCAGCTAAGTAAAATAAATGACGTATTAGTAATTAATGTACATACATATAATGGATCGAATTAGTAGAAATTGAATTCAACATGTTAATGAATACTGTTAGTTACTATTAAGAGAGTAAAGAACAGAAACGCGAGTCCGAAACATCAAATGTGCTAGAGTGGGAGTTGTAATTCTGACACAAACAGCGGAAGGGCTCATTTAATTCAAAATTTGTTCTACAATGTTTTAGGTAGTAAGGTTAAAAATGTCTTGAAGGCCGGGAAGGGACATTAGAGTTTACTTCGCTCAACAGAAATGAGCTAGAGAGCGAACCATTTAGTAATTTAATCATAAATACGGTTCCAAGCGTTTCCCTAAGACTAGCAAGGGCGGAAAGATTAATAAGTTTCAGGCGATTAGTATAAGTTGGCAGATTATACGTGGAATTCCAATGGAAATCTCTTAAGGAGAAAAGTAAAAATTGTTTTTGGACTGATTCTAGCCGATCAGTATGAACCTGGTAGCTCGGGTTCCAAATTATTGCACCATATTCTAATATTGGCCTAACTAATGTTGTATAAGGAGCTTTAGTAACGTACGGGTCGCTAAATTGTTTAGACCATCGCTTTACAAACGCCAAAACACCTCTAGCCTTATTAACAGCTGCAGTAATATGAAGGTTGAAGTAAAGTTTACTCTTCATATTAACACCAAGGTCTATAAAACTGTATACCTTTTCAAGATTACAATTGTTAAGAGAGTAGGAAGCTGGCTGAAGTAATCTACGAGAAAAGCACATAAATTTGCATTTTTTAAGATCAAGTGGCATATAGTTGATGGAGCACCAATTGTGCAATGCGTCCAGATCTGATCGCTTGACGCATAGGATAAACAAATTTTTACATCATCAGCGTACATCAAAATTTCAGAAAATTTTATTGTTGTAGAAATATCGTTTATAAACAGCAAGAACAGAATTGGGCCAACATGACTGTCCTGAGGAACTCCAGAATTTACATCAATGACATCGGACAAAGCATTTTTAAAGATAACTCTTTGAGTTCTATCAAAATATAAGACGATATCCATTGCGTGAGACCTGGTTGAAAGCCTAGAATATTCTGTTTATTAATAAGTAGCGAGTGCCATACTTTGTCAAACGCTTTACTAAAATCTGTGTATACAACGTCCGTGTGCATGTATTCACGAAACCCATTTGAGACATGAGTTGTGAATTCAAGCAGGTTTGTGGATTTTTCCCTTGCAAAATCCGTGTTGGCAACTAGCAATGATGTATGCAAAAACTCCCTAGTTGTTAGTTGCTCAGACTGAAGAGGCCATATATCCAATCTGTGCCCAGAAAATTACTACTCTTGATAGTTATTACCTTTTCACTCATATGCCGTTATTTTTATGGTGAGAGGCCTTGCCTCCAATCAGTACATCAGACTTTACTATTTGATTACTTCATTGCATCTTTCGCTGTTAGAAAGGCCGTGTTCCAATCCGTGTTTTAGGTCTCTTTATGTTGCTATCGCATTGCAGTCTTTCCAGGCCTCTTTGCCACTTTATGATGTCTGTTATGGCGTTGCATGGTCCTTTTATCTAACTTTCCAACGTGTGGCCCACAAACTTCGCAGGAGTTTAACGAATGTACTAAATTTAATGATTGTTCAGCGAAACAGATAAATTTGCAGCTAGGCGTCGTGGTCTATAAAATTAACATGCTGATGCTTACATAAACTTCGTACTTTATCATCATCATCATTAATTGGCGCTTAACCTACTAAACGATTTTAGCAGTTTCGTAACAAGTCACGCCGGCTATCCCTTTTTCGATAAATAACACCATGTGAGGTTAAGCCTGCCTGTCCCAACTCAGTGGAGACTTTCTCCTTCCTCTGTATCCAAACTTTAGTGTTGACTGAAATACTTTCTTGTCCGGAGCGTCCATTCGCTTAGGTAGCGAAGCCTTAGGGTTTTTATTGGGTGCACTATCTTCATATCTGTGTAAAGCTCATACAGCTCATCATTATACCTCCTTCGAAACTCGCCGACGGCATCACGGAAAGGATCATAAATCTTCCGGACACTTTTCTTTCGAACACTGTAAGGGCGTTCTTATCTTCTCTCGACACTGTCCATGACTCTGAGTCATTCATCATGACATCATGAGCCATACAACGTACAACTCAACATTAAACGTTTTCGGTACTCGACGTCGCAGACGCATTGAGGCCCGTGGGCCTTTCGAAGAAATTCTCTTTTAAACAATCCCAGCGTCGTCTCGTTTGATGTGGTCATGTTCGACGCTTCTGCATTATATAGCAGGATGGGTACGGTAAGTGAGTTGTATCGTGTTGCTCTTCGTTTGCTTTTCAATTGTCTACTCAATCCAAAGTAGAATTTGTTGGCAAGTGTGATTCTTCGCTGGATTTTTAGACCGACATTGTTATTTGTGTTAATGCTGGGTTTCAAATAAACGAAGTCCCTTACTATTTCGAAATTATTGCTGTCAACAGGGACGTGGTTGTCAAAACAAAAATCTGCGTCGCTTGATGATTGCAGGTACTTTGTTTTGTTCTCATTCACCTTCAACCTGATCTTTTGAGCTACCGTTTCCATTTCGGAGTAAGCTGAACCTACGACGCGGATGTTCGGGCCGTTGATGTCAATGTCGTCATTATACGTCAGTAATTGTATGCCTTTATATAACTAATATGCTTCCAGAGCCGTTAAGTTCTGCAGGCAATATAATTTCTCCAGCATCAAATTAAAGAAATCCCACACAATAGTCACTCTTTTTGACAACTCGATTAGTTTCGAAGGGCTCGGAGAGGTCCTTCCAAATTTTAACTGAGCTGATGGAGTTGCTCAAAGTAATTTTGCATAACACTACAAGTTTTGCAAGAAACGAAATTCAGACATAGCAGCAGCTTTTGATGTGTGTCAGTTCTTTTTGCGTGGGTTTTTCCAAGATTTTGCGTATATTGGAAATCTGTTCGATATTAGATTTACCAGGTGTGAAGTCGCCCTCATGGGTGCCAACCGACCGATACACGGTGGGATTCGAACTTTCGCACAATACGCTTGACAGGAGCTTATATGCGATACTAAGAAAGATAAATCCACGCTATAAATGGCGCAGTTTTCAGGTTCCCTCTTCTTGTGAACTGGGCAAAGAACACTTAGATTGCAATCGACAGGTTTGCACTCGTGGGACCATATCTTGTACAGAAGTTGATGCTACGTCTTAACAACACCTCGCCGCCGCATTTGAATAGCTCCGCAAGCAATTCACTAGGATCCGCGGAATTATTTTTTTTGGATGTTGTTATTATAGAAAATAATAATTTTCTATATAATTTTTAGTAATTTATTTAAACTTTATTTTTTTAAAAGATATTTTTGATAACTGAAAATATTTTCATTTTTTAATAATAAACAATAAACAATCTAATAATAAAAAATTTTAAATATAACAAAGTATATTACAAGTACATAAATAACCCTACAGTTATTGCTATTCTGATTTCACCATAATCGGGTAGGGGAACACTAATTCCATCTTCATTGTTTGGGGGCTCGATTTCATCGTCCTTCCTGGGAGTGCAGTACTTTTCTTCATTTTGTTTTTAACTTTTAAATATGACCAGAAATTGTTTTAGAATGGAATAAATTTTCCCCTAAAAAATTCAGCTTTAATAGTCTTCAAGACCCGTTGAGTGTTTAGGTCTAAGGTCCATATAAATAGTGTTTGATAAAACATTTCGAAACATTCTCATTTACTACCAAGAAGATTTATCGGCCGAAGCCACTTCTAGCTACATATGTACAAACGTTAACATTTACTTCGGCTCTCTACGGTCAATATTATCTTCATCAAACCGCATACACTATAAGCTGCTCTATTAAACTGTATTAAAGTTATGAAAGTTGGAGGCCTTAAGAACTTCTATGGTCAGGTATCAACCACTTGGTAAAGTGTCCGTGCATATCCAACCAATTTGCTGGCTCATCAAAACTCGCAGAATGCAGTAAAGTTGGTAGATAAAATTCGAAATATGTCGCGTTGTCATTCACATTGCCACCATCATCATCGTCATCATTATCATCAAAGTCATAGATTTCGTCCCTTGTATGCCTCACTTCTGTAACAATACTCACTATGCCTTATTGTGCACACAGAAAATATGTTTTTTACTTGACTGGCCGTATGCAGCAGTTAGTAAATCAAGAGCACAGTTAACTGCCTCCTGCAGTATCATTAGTTTTGCCTTGAAGTATATGTATGCACATACACATGCACACATAGCTATTTGTATCTATGTATGTATATGTATATTGTTGTGTGCGGTAGCGCCATCACCAAATGCAGCGAACACCGATTTTCAAGTTATGCTCAATCATCCTTTTATTGCAGCAATGAGCCATTTCTATTCCTCCATTTCGACCATGGTCTTGAATTTGATAAAGTTCCATTTTTTTGCTTGTGCTCTACATAGGAGTGATTATTGCTGGAATAAACAAAATCTATGCCTTTTTTCTTGCTTCATTGCATGTAATTGTTTGAGAGCCATAAAGCACAAAAGCAAATAAAAACAATCAAATGAATGACTTTTCAAATTTCATTGCAATGTCAGCAGTTTGCGCATTTTAGTGATTCAATTTGCAGGCATTTAAATGATAGCAACGTCATTTGTAGTGCAGTTATGTAAAGATATACAAAATGCAGTTGATGAAAGTGCAAAACCTTGCAACAATTTGCTGGCTGCACATATGTAAATAATATGTAGTTTCATATGTAAGTTGCTGGATATACTCTATATGTGGGGATGACGGTGCGTATGAGTAACTTTTTCTACTGGCTATGTCGCAGTAGTAGGGGCTCTTCGTCTATCTTATCTATATATATACATATGAATTTCGTGCTACGTTGTTTGTCCGCGATGGACTCCTAAGCGACTCAAACGATTACATTTTGATGCAACTTGAAAGATAGGATAGCGTTTATGTGAAGTTTCTTACCGGGATGTGGAGCAGGGACCGAGTTATTCGAAACAAATTCTATTCACAGTTCGATTTACCTGAAATTTAGTATTGTGGCGAATTTTAGCATCACTAACCTGTTAGTACATAAAGGCACAACAACAAAAAAGCAAGCTACCACTCATGTGTACATGAATACATGAATTTAATCATCATTTACACACATACATCCAAGGCAACGGGGAGATGCTCAGAACACATGTAATCATCAGCCGAAGTAGTACTCAGAGCAAATAGCGGGAACCTGGACGCAGGGACAACAGTAGGCTCTTAAAAAATGAGAAATATGGAACGCCACCCTGAAGTAATGCGAAAGTGGTATCGGAGTGGGCGACGGTTCCAAAACGGGGCTGTTTTTTAGTCTACGGACACACGGTTGCTGCGACGGCAACAATTATAGTGCATTAGGCATTTTTCGGCCTCCCCGCAAAAAAAAAAAACGTACTCACATATACATAATAATAATACATAATAATAATAAACATGGATATGGCTAGTACCAAGCATGAAGTTCGCGAAATTACTAGACCTTAGGAGAAATGGGTGAACGAGGAAACCGAGAGTATAAATGCAGCGCAAGCTGAGGCATGACTAATCGGTTTGATTTAAACACGCTATCAGTTGCGAATTGAATTTTAATTGTGAAGTATAATTGTAGTATTCCCAAAGTACTCTAATAAAGACCATTTTGCAATATAGAATATTGGAATGATTTATTCAACAGTTTAGCGATTCGAACGTTAGCAGAAGGTTGCAAATAAGCGGATTTCCCAAATTCGTTACTGTATATAGGCGGCCCTTTGCCTAGATTAGTATTTACGATACTTTTTCTCCGGGAATAGGACCATGGACCGATCTTTCCGAAAAAATTCTGTTCTTGGTTTGATTTACCTGAAATTGGGCATTGCCTTGATTAGTATTTATGACACTTTTCTCGGGAAACGGAGCAGGGACCGACTGGGACTGGGAGTTGGACTAGGATTGGAACAGAGAATGGGACTGGGAGTGGCACTGAGACTTGAACTTAGACTGGGAATGGGACTGGGACTGAGATTGGGACTGGAATTGGAACTGGGACTGAGACTCGGACTGGGACTTGGACATGAAATTGGAATGGAACTTGGATTGGGAATGGGATTTGGACTGGGACTGGGACTTGGACTTAGACTGGGTCTGGGACTGGGCCTGGGCCTAGGCTTGCTACTAGGACTGGGACTGGTAAAAAGGGATGGAGAAGAACAAGAAAAACTAGAGAAAAGGGGAAGGAGAAAGAGACGAAGATAGAGAGATATGTATAGATGGAGAGCGGAAAAGAAGAGAGGGCAAAGACGTAGAGAGAGAGAGTAAGAGACGCAGAAAAAGAGAGAGGCAATGTGAAGAGTGAATAAAAAGATAAGGAAAAGGGAGAGAGATGAGAAGTGAGAGTAAGAGGTAAAAACTGCTTAAAAGTTATGCAGATAGACCAAAGCTTGGGCTGAGCAACGTCTGCCGGGTCTGCTAGTTGTGCTATATAATTGTTAGTTTTGAGATATGTTTGTATATTAGGATGGCCCCCATTAATCCAATTAATGATTTTATCCAGTCTCACCCAGTATCGCCACTTCCAAAACTAATTTGTTGGCAGATTTTACAAAACACCGTAATAGATCTCTAAAATAGCAAGATAGGACTTTTAAAGAAAATTTTGCCCCAACCAAGTCGAACGACTTTACTTGTACCCGTTAGATGTCAACCAAGGTTGCCAAAATATTTTTTTTCTGAGTGATTTTCTATATTAAAAGCCGCGTTTGTTGGTTGCTCTGACGTCTGCACACTAGACTGTGTCGAAAAAAAGTTGCTAGTGTCCGTCCCTAAATTTGAAGATTATGTTGAGAGGGTTTCGGAAACATTTTTTTTTATTTTTTTTTTTGATCCTTCGAAATACAGCCGAAAAGGTATTTTCGTTGTAACTTGGTTATTTGACGTCCGATTTTTAAAATTGATATGTCATTATTTTGGCCTTGAGAAGCTTCACATTTCCGTTTAATGTCCTTTTAAGCTATGAAGTCGTTTTCACATGATTAGGTCAGCTAACAAAATTTTACCCCTCCCCCTCACATATGTGAAGGTCCAGAGGTTAGTCAGTGCGTCAGTTGGACGCGACTGTTACTCCTCCGAGGGCTGTCCGCTGTACTATATTCTTCTTTTTAAAAATTGCTTCTTTTTAATGTTGTACTGTTTGTCCATAGCCAGCCTCTATGCTATAGCTACATATGTTAGCATGAGTCTGATGACAGCCGTATATAGTAATATAACGAGTTTAGATTTTAGACTCCAGTTTCTGCTGACATGTTCGTGTAAAAGAGAATATTAGGCTTTATGCGCCTTTTCGACCCCACGCTCGATATTCGATTTCCAGCTTAGCTTGTTGTCTATCTCAAAGCCCAGATACTTGACATTCGTAGGCGTACTGAGGGCAGTACCATATAGCGAGCGCCGCCGAAACTGTGGTTTTTTCTTCTTGTTGGTAAACTGTATCATTTCCGTTTAATAATGCCAACAGTGCTAGAGCGGCAGATCGGCGACATGACAAGTTGGTTGAAGGCGACGCTTTTGTAACCCAAGCCTTGTTACAATACTGAAATTTATATTTATATTTATATTTATATTTATATTTCGGTCTAAAAAGTACAAACTTCCTTACAGACTAGTTAAAAATAGAGAAAAGTTCAAGCTTAAATTTATAAATGCTATTATTAAAGTTAAGAAGACCACTATATCGATTTGCTAGGTGTAAAGCCTTGGATATGGGTTCATTCAACGCGTAATTCGTTCGATGAGTTACTTCAACAAATAGTCTGGTGTGCCTTAGATCACGTGGTGGAATATATGAAACGAATAAATTAGATAAATCAGGGCAGTTTATATTACCGTTGATAACGTTATAGGCAAGCATGAGTGAGATACAAGTTCTACGGTCATACAAAGCCTGGAGTCCGAGCAATTTACGCCTGCTGATATATGATGGGAGGCCATCGGGCCAGTGAAGCATACGCAAAGCAATTTTGGTGAAAATTCTTTGAACTCTCTCAATTTTATGTGAGCTACCTTCATAGAATGGACTCCATATAATCGAGCAATATTCCAGACGACTTCTTACCAATGCCGTAAAAAGTGCCTTCAAAGTCATCGGATCCTTGAAGTCCCTGGAATTACGTCTAATAAACCCAACCATTGCAAAAGATTTGGAAATAATAAAGTCGATGTGACCAGAAAAAGAAAGTTGGTTGTCAAACATTACACCCAGATCTTTTATCTCTCGACAACGGTTTAAAGATCCAGCATTTAATTTGTAGTTGAAAAAGGTGGTAGTGACCCTTTTAGAATAGGAAACCACGCAGCATTTGTTAGTATTTAAAAGTAGGTTATTACTTGAACACCATTCATTAAAAGAATCGAGATCATATTGCAAGTTAATGCAGTCGGAAGTATCCCGTACGGTTAGAAAGAGTTTGACGTCGTCTGCAAACATTAAACATTTAGCAAATTTGAATTTTTGAGGTAGATCATTAATAAAAATTAGGAACAACAGAGGGCCACAGTGGGTTCCCTGTGGGATTCCAGACCAAGCGTTAATAAGCGCAGTAGACTGGTTGGCTCCGATTGACACAAAAAGCTTTCTATTCGATAAGAAACTTGAGAAGAACTTCAGCAAACTTCCGGTCACTCCGTACATCCCCAGTTTTTGCAAGAGTATAGAGTGGTCGACCTTGTCAAATGCTTTCGAGAAGTCAGTATAGATGACGTCTAGTTGCGCATGGTTCTCAAAGGCATCTACAATTTGGCTAGTGACTAAAGCCAGATTGGTAGAAGTAGACCTGCCAGGAAAAAACCCATGCTGACACTCAACAATAGCCTTGACTATGTAGTGAAACAATTTGCTATGAAGGATACTATCGAATAGTTTTGCCAGAGTACTCTGCTTAACAATAGGTCTGTAGTTGCGAATATCATTGCGGTCACCAGACTTAAATACCGGATTTATGGAGCATAACTTCCAAGAGTCTAAAAATATCCCATGGTTCAAGCATCCTTGGAAAAGAATTGCCAGGGGTTCAGAAATTGTATTTGAACATAGTTTGAAGAATAACGGAGAAAATCCCTCGCTATCTGATTTCGGACTATTATTCAATTTTGAAATTGACAGAAATACATCTTCGGCTGTAATATCAAAAGAAGAAATTTGACGCGGAGAACCAGAGTAGAATGTCGGACTAGGTGAAGAGGTAGGATCTGAGTATACCTTCTGAAATAATTTGGCAAATAAGTTACAAATATCTACCGTATTACTGGACGATACACCGTCATACTCCATGCACGTCGGAAATCCGTTAGTCTGCCTCTTGGAATTAATCACCGACCAGAAACTAGATGGATTCGTCTTCAGTTTTGATTCCAGATTATTCATATATTGTCTAAACAAGAACTTATTGAGACAGTTAAAATTCGATTTAAGCCTGACAAAGGTAAGACGATCAGATTCACTCCTGCTCCTTTTATATTTCTTAAAGGCCTTACGTCTTTTATTTTTAATATTATTAAGTTTAGTATTGAACCAGGGTGGCCTGTTGTTCAGAATTTTCCGTTTTAGCGGAACAAAATTCGAGACTGCTAATGAAAGCCTTTGCTTTAAGAGCTCATAAGAAGCCTCAGGCCCATTAGCGGAGTCCAAGAAGGACCAATCAGTGTCGAGGATAAACTCGTTTATCGCTTGAGCATCAGCCTTGAAATAGTTATATTCTGAAATATTTACAACTGGGTTTTTATCAAAGCTATAAAACTCGAAATTTGCAACCAAAGCATTGTGGTGTAAACTGTTTTCCAAGATTGGAGATAGACACTCCAGGCAAGATATTCTTAAATCATCAGATCCAAAAACGAGATCAAGGAACCTACCATTACTGTTTGGTTGAGTATTATATTGTTTTAAGCCATACGAGAACAAGGTGCTAACAACAAGCACATCGATATCGGATCTGATATTTGTGGGTAAATTATTACAGCCACTTGACCAGGAGATATTACTTAAGTTAAAGTCGCCTAGATATATAATCTCATCAGACGGATTAGCAGTACTTATGACACTATTTATATTATCTAAATGTTTTCGATAGACAGCAATTTCACTACTTGGCGGAATATAAGACAAAACGATTATTATTGTTTTATTGTCATTAAACTTAACGCTTACACAGATTTGTTCAACGCCACCATCTATCAAATCATTAGTAATCAGTTTACTACATAGATCTGCTCTAATAGCAATTAAAACACCACCACCCCTCTCAAGACCGGTGGCGTTCGGGCACCGATCATTGCGAAATACGTTATAATAGCCGTCAAAAAATTCGTTAGATGAAAAATTTTCATTCAACCAGGTCTCTGACAGAGCTAATATATCATATTCGTGTGAACTAACGTTACAATAGAATTGTGACGATTTGGTACGCATACCACTAACATTTTGATAATAAATCGCATAACTCGATTTTGATTTATTAATGGATCTACTAATTTCTAAGTAAGAACTAGCGACTATGTCTTCAGTTCGAACCTTTTTCGGCCAAACCGAAAAGGGCAAACCGTTACACCGGCAGGCCAAAGCTCAGGGTTGAGCATCTTATCAAACCAAGAATCGGGGACACCAAGCTTGAATGTAATTCGCTTCAAAGATTCAACGGCAGTACCTTTCCTAATAAGCCCGTGACAAGAAAGCAACTCTCTTCGTATCCCAGAATACTTAGAGACGTATTCAATAATATTTTCCTCTGTAACGGATGGCAAAAACGACGCAATGTGAAGCCACTTAGTCTTAGCAACCCTAAGCTCAGTGCTTACATTCGAACCAATAATGCGCATTTGTTTATCATCATTATTCTTCATTGCATCATCTACCTTCTGATGTTGATGATTGTTGTTGACGTTCGCAATGTTAACTTCAGCATTAGTGCCATTAACAGCTGACGCAGAGAAAGACGGAGATGCGGCGGTATTTAAGTCAGATTTATCCTTCTCAGTACTTCGATTTTTACCTGCTTTCTTTTTCTTTATAACTTCCACCCACTTTGCATCAGTAGGCTCATCACTTTGTATGTCAGTTGTATCAATAATAACAATGCTATCATCAACACACGTATTAGCTGGTTCAACAGATAGTGTAACATTGTTGTTGTCAATGAGAACAGGTTTCTCCTTAGCAGCGACATCATTGATTGGAGTTAGAAATTCAGATTCTATCATAGGTTCTGACTGCCTTGTTTCTGTATCAGATTCAGGCTTTTCTATACTCGTGATTTGTTTACCTTTTGCAGCAGAGTCGTTGTTGCTGTTTTTTGCCTTTGCAGCCAAACCACTCATATTGTTTTTCTTATGAGAAGTTGACTGTTTAACTTTTTGTTTTTCTATGCGAGTTGATTCGCGTTCACTAGCATAGGAAGCAACAACAGTATGCATGTCTTTTAGTTCGGTAGTTAACGAGGAGATTATATTATTTTTATCGACAATTAATGAGCGCAAAGAGCAAACTTCGGCTAATAGAGAATTCACTGTAGTAAGTATACTGGCATTTTCCGAACGTAAAGCAGCAATGTCATTAGCAATATCGAACAGAGATAGTTGTTGGATATTTTCACACAGCTCGCCTATGCTCTCAGCGTTATTAGAGACAATGGGTGGAGCACTTGGTGGAGGAGTACGTATCGATGCGCGACGCGCAACCGAACACAATTTACAAAAGAATGGTTTCTTTGAAGAGATGAGATAATCAAGATCATCAGATGACATGTTAACACATTGCAAATGAAAGAGATCATTGCACTTTGCACACAACACTTTCGGTTTATTGCGATCAACCCTTTGTCCACATTCGCAGGGCATTTTGAATAATTTATTTTATTAATAATAAAATTGTTTCTTCATTTGAATAAAATGATAATAGTTATTATATTGAAACAAGAGTCACTATCTCAGGTCAACAGTGCACTTGTTATAATTATACTTATTAAAACTTGCCATAATAGCAGAAATAGTACAAAAAACGCGGAGCGAAAAATAAACACGTCCGCAATCGACGGCGACTTCTTTTATGTTAATTTGCACTACATATTACTCACACATAAGCATTTACACATACATACCATAACAAAAGTTTATATTGATGAAATACAAAAAAGTCGTTTACAATATTTCTAAACATGAGTGCATCTGTCTCATGTTTTTGCGTGAGTTGCATCCCTGACGTTCATAGATGGAAAATGCCGACATGAAAACAACAAAAACAACATCAAACAAGTAAGGAAGGCTAAATTCGGGAAATCACTATTTAGGAAAATGAATCAAGGATAACCCTGGAGTGTGTTTGTATGACATGGGTATCAAATGGAAAGTATTAAAGAGTTTTTTAAAAGGGATTGGGCCATAGTTCTATAGGTGGGCGCCTTTTCGAGATATCGCCATAAAGGTGGACCGGGGATGACTCTAGAATGTGTTTGTACGATATGGGTATCAAATGGAAGGTATTAAAGAGTATTTTAAAAGGGATTGGGCCATAGTTCTATAGGTGGACGCCTTTTCGAGGTATCGTCATAAAGGTGGACCGGGGGTGACTCAAGAATGTGTTTGTACGATATGGGTATCAAATTAAAGGTATTAATGAGGGTTTTAAAAGGAAGTGGCCCTCAGTTGTATATGTGAAGGCGTTTTCCAGATATCGACCAAAATGTGGACCAGAGTGATCCAGAACATCATCTGTCGGGTACCGCTATTTTATTTATATATTTAATACCACGAACAGTATTCCCGCCATGATTCCAAGGGCTTTTGATTTCGCCCTGCAGAACTTTTTCATTTTCTTCTACTTAATATGGTTGGTGTCACACCCATTTTACAAAGTTTTTTCGAAAGTTATATTTTGCGTCAAAAAACCAATCCAATCACCATTTTTCATTCCTTTTTTCGTATTTGGTATAGAATTATGGCATTTTTTAATTTTTCGAAATTTTCGATATCGAAAAAGTGGGCGTGGTCATAGTCGGATTTCGCCCATTTTTAATACTAAGATAAAGTGAGTTCAGATGAGTACGCGAACCAAATTTAGTAAAGATATATCGATTTTTGCTCAAGTTATCCTGTTAACGGCCGAGCGGAAGGACAGACGGTCGACTGTGTATAAAAACTGGGCGTGGCTTCAACCGATTTCGCCCATTTTCACAGAAAACAGTTATCCATAGAAGGTATGCCCTTACCAAATTTCACAAGGATTGGTAAATTTTTGTTCGACTTATGGCATTAAAAGTATTCTAGACAAATTAAACCAAAAAAGGCGGAGCCACGCCCATTTTGAAAATTTCTTTTATATTTGTATTTTGTTGCACCATATCATTACGGGAGTCGAATGTTGACATAATTTACTTATATACTGTTAAGGTATTAAATTTTTTGTTAAAATTTTACTTTAAAAAATTTTTTTTAAGTGGGCGTGTTCGTCATCCGATTTGGCTAATTCTTATTTAGAACACATATAGCAATATGAGTAACGTTCCTGCCAAATTTTATCATTATATCTTCAACGACTGCCAAATTACACCTTTCAAAACATTTAAATTACCTTCTTTTAAAAGTGGGCGTTGCCACGCCCATTGTCCAAAATTATGCTAATTTTCTTTCTGCGTCATAAGGTCAACCCACCTACCAAGTTTCATCGCCTCTCCGTCTTTGGTAATGAATTATCGCAATTTTTCGGTTTTTCGAAATTTTCGATATCGAAAAAGTGGGCGTGGTTATAGTCCGATTTCTTTCATTTTAAATAGCGATCTGAGATGAGTGCCCAGGAACTTACATACCAAATTATATCGAGATACCTCAAAATTTACTCAAGTTATCGTGTTTACGTACAGACGGATGGACGGACGGACATTGCTCAATGAATTTCTTTTTTCGCACAGATCATTTTGATATATAGAAGTCTATATCTATCTCGATTAGTTTATGCCGTTACAGCGTACCGTTATGCGAACAAAATTAATATACTCTATGTGCAAAGCACGCTGAGTATAAAAAACTAAAGCATTCTCGTTAAGTTATGTATTGTACTTTAGACAAGCAGCACGTGAGTGATTTACAAATATTATGGTGTAAATAAAAATAAATGCAATTTCAGATTTGCTAAACTATTTTGCTTTGTTGTTTTTATCCACTGAGCTTAAAGGTAGCTCACTAAAATTATATACTGATTGCCTTAAAATTCATGCTCAAATATCTTAAATACTAAACTCGTATTAACGTTTACAGTCGTCTTCGAATTGCAGGCATCTATTTTTAACTATCCTATAGCCTTGTTAGCTATTAAATCTTCTTTACTTATGTATGAAAAGGTTCGGATTTGGACAAAAGTGAAGCGGACAGCTCCGTTCCACCACCGATGCGTTATTTCCTGGGGAGAATCGAGGAATATGAGAACAGAGAAACGGACTTGCTATGGACCAACATGGTTGACTGCGAAGTCTCAACTCCTCATGGCCATTCTTGGCTAGGAAAGGCACCAGCTTCCTTCTCAAATTGGACAAATCCGCGGTGAGGATACTTACGGGTGTAATTACAGGTCATTGTGCTATCGCACCAATGCTCCGACGTTGGCGAACACCAACAAGCTCCCTCAGCAGGAGCTGTCAGGATGAGGAGGAAGAGGAGTCGATCTACCAGTTTCTCTACCGGTGTTCGGGACTTCAAAGTAGAAGGCTCAGATTTCTGGGCTCACGGCTCTTCGACAGTCTGGCAGAGGTTGGGAAGGCGAACGTCTCGCTTCTTATTGGGTTCATCAGGGAAAGCAAGTGGTTCGTTTATGACCACTAGCAGCTAATGGGGTTAAACGAATGTTCCGCCACCCTGCCCTTACTGTGGGCACTCACAATGGACAAAAAATTTCTCTGAGTGAAAGTAATACCTACACACGGCCTCTTAACCTAACCTAACCTAACATTGGATGATATGCAATGACAGCCCAAGTGCATTCTTAAAGCTCTTTTGATTTATATTACACTGCTCGAGCTCTATTTTATCTCACTTCAATATTCTTTTTCAAGCTTAACCTCGACGTATAGAGTGTGCTTAACTTCAATAGGGAACATTTTTCCCTGTTGCCATATAGCGACGGAGATGACGAACCAGATATTCCAATGCCTGTCAATGGATATATGTAAGTTCCCTATCAAGAGTCTCAATATCAATCCACACATCAAATTTCAACATTCTAGGTATATTATTTACTAAATAATCAATATCAATATGTTTTCCAAAATGTTATATATAAAAGGTGGGCGTGGTTATCATCCGATTTTACTCACTTTCAATACGAATCTATTATGGGTCCAGATAAGCTCGTATACCCAATTAGGTGAAGTTATCGTGTTAACGGACGGATGGACAGACGGACGGACATGGCTTAGTCAAATTTTTTTTCGATACTGATGATTTTGATATATGGAAGTCTATATCTATCTCGATTGCTTTATACCTGCACAACCAACCGTTATGTTACCAAAGTTAATATACTCTTTGTGCAAAGCACGTTGAGTATAGACATATGAATCTACAAGACTCCATCCACTCTCGACTGCTAAAACGAAACTATATGCTTTCCACTTAAATTTTATGATGTTATCTATGTTTTTTATGTTCTTATTGTTCCTCTTTAAAATTTTATTGAAAATTATTAGCATTCCATTTTTAAACACATCAAAATAGTTCCTTGTTTTGAAGTCCTTTCATTACGACCTACTCCATGGTGAGATCGTCTTTTTTACATATGGAAATATAACCACAATGCCCATCAATTGAGTTAACTTAGTTGCAAACAAAGTTTGTGGTGAATGAAAAAAGAGCAAAAATCCACTAAAGGCAAAAGTTGTGAACGAAAATGGCACAACAAAAGGAACTAAGTAACAATTGCGTAGCAACGATTTCAAGTGCACAATGAACAATTGCAGTTAAAGGAAATGGACTTCTTATCCGCAGGCTGCGACAAAATAAACCTAGCGCGAGTAGTAGACATAATCATTTAGTTACTTTTGTGAATCATGAAAGCAAAGTGTATGATTGGTTGTGACATAATTTAATTAAACACACGCACAGATTCACCTTATCCGACAGGGGAGAAAGGACCTTCATTTGGTTCTCAAAAGCATACATACACACATACATACATAAAGCATACTTACTGACCGACATACCTGTAAAATTAGTTATATTCGCTATTCCTAGGTTGAAATTAAGACTCCCAACATCTCATTAACATATTGTGGCGAATATTAGCATTTGTAACATCACTATGCTGTTAGTAAATAAACACAACAACATTAAGCCATTTACACACATACATAGAAGGTAACGAAGAATATTTCACACACATAACCAGCACCTTGAAGCAAAGAGATTATTTCACATACACATATGTAGTCAGCAGAGCGAAGGAGAAAGAGAAACAATCACACATCACGTTATCGCTAAGAGCAGAAGCTGTTACTCACAAATATACATGTACATAGCAGGTATGAGATACAACTGTTCCAGAAAGCATGTTCGTGAAAAGTCTAGACCACCTTAGGAGAAATAGGTGAACGAGGCTAACTGAGAGTATAAAAGCAGCGCGGTGCAAGAGAGAATCGATCAGTTTTGGTTTTAACACGCTATAGTGAAGTACGCGATAATTGTAATTCGATTCGTAATTGAGATTCGAACGTTAACAAAAGCTGCAAAATAATTATCCGGAATTTCGCAAAACTCGTTACAATATCATTGATCCGAACGTTACTCTACACTGCCACATGAATATAAGCCCATAGCTTGAAAGGGAAGTTACTTAAAATTTTATTGCATCGCTGTTAAACTAATTTTCCATGTATCTCAATCTGTGCGCCACGTAGCGGAATATTTTTCCTAGTATATTATATTGCCACCAAACTTAGAACTATGATCCGAGTTTTAACCATCTAGCCCACATCCAAGTCATTTCAAAATCGATTGCAAGGTTCTAAATTAAACTCGAACGTTTACCATATCTGACTTTATGCGGCACCTAGGGGAGTTTTTCTTCCTCACGTTCCACTGTCACCGAGCTCTGAACCACGTTCTATGCTTCAAGTTCCCAAGTAACCGAAATATTAAAAAAAAAAAATCGATCTGAAAATTCCATCGATTTTAACGAATCTTCCAAATACCCTTATCTGTGGGGCAACCAGCGGAATTTTAGCACACCCTATTGCATGTTAACAGTCTTTGATATAAATAAATAAAATAAATTAATAAGTGCCCCTCCTAGCGGAATATTTCACAAGCTGTTGCAAGTTTTTGAACTATGGTCCACGTTTGAGGTCTTTACCTCACCGGTAACTTAGATACTTCAAAAACAATTGCAATATACGATGGATTTTTTCTTCATAATTTTCTGGAATTTCTTAAATATCTCGTCGTACAGACTTTTTTCAGTATTTAAAATAAAAAACAAAGCAAATGTAAGGCGCGATAACCTCCGAAGAGATTTTAGGCCGAGCTTCTCTTCCAATTTGCGTCGTGATCCTTCTAATTTTTCCTACAAATTGGCGGGACGGGACCTACTTGTTTTATGCCGACTCCGAACGGCATCTGCGAAGCAGAAATACACTCGCAGTGCTTGTCAAAAACTGCCGAGGGGCGATCCCGCTTAGACAAATTTTCTTCTAATTGAAAAACCTTGTTTCTAAAATTTGATGTTGCTTTGGCCGGGGCGTGAACCCAGGACCTTCGGTGTGGTAGGCGGTGCACGCTACCATCACACCACGGCGGCCGCCATTTCAGTATTTAAATCGGAGCTATTTCGAGAGAAGATTTGGATATTGCCATTGCTTCAAGGTTAATTTCTGGAATACTTTGACACCTTTTAGAAACAATTTCCGAAATATTTTTAGTATAATTTCCGAACTTTTTCGGAATTATTGTAATGATCATATCGAAGCATTTTCGGGATTATTTTCAGACTATGGTTGAGTGTTGTTTTTGGTAATTTTTGATTGTTTATGGTAAAGTGTTACAGTAACGGGGCTATTTTATGGGAATTCCATCTAAGCAATTTCGGAAACTTTTCAGAATCATTTCACAGCTATTTCAAGATAATGGCCTGTAACATTTCAGGACTAATAATCTCGCAATTATATTTTTTTCGTTATTCATAGCGTCGCTGTTTCGAAGAAGCATTTGGGAATCGAGATTGTTTTGAAGATATTATCTTGAATATTTTGAGATCTTTTCGGAATTACCTCAGACTAATTTGAAGAATGTTTTAAGGATCATTTCGAAATTCTTATAAAATTCATATCGGAGCAATTTTGGGACTGTTTTCATTATAAATTTGGGATATTTTTCGAATGTTTTTCGGATTGTTTTTGAGAAGTGTTAAGAATAACATGACTATTTAATAGCTGTTTGATCTAAGCTAAATTATTTCACGGCTATTTCAAGCTAATTTCCAGGATATTTCGAGAATACTTCCGCATAATTTTTGGATTGTTTTCAAAGTCATTTTCGGATTATTACGGTCTAATGATGGGAATATTTCAAGATTGTTTTCAGTATTATTGCTGAGCTGTTTCGGGAATAATCGAATATTCCGATTGTTTTAAAAATAGTTTCTTGAATGTTTTGGTACCTTTTATTATCTTCGTATCATTCCGGAAATGTCTATAGAATCATTGAATTCAACGAAATTTTTCATGGACAAAAGCTTGTAAATATATAAACTTTTCAAAAAGATAAGTTCCCGGGTATGTTCGCTAAAATTCGATTTCCTTCCTTAGCTCCTCTTACTTGCCATTTTACTACTATTTTTTGATGTTACTCATGCCTAGCTTTGACAAGAAATGAAACTCAACTTTTGTAATAATGAGACATAAAAACTGCCAGAACCATTGAGCTGAATATAAAGCGTTCGCAGATAAAAGCTCTTAATCATTACCAATAGCTTTCGAATTTGCGATTTAATGCTTTGACAATTATTTTTTATTCATTCAGTAAACGTTAGCTAAAAGAGATAAATTTCGCCATTCGATAGCAGCGAATCCAAGCATATATTAGACCGCCCCTAAATTTGAAGCTTATGTTGTCGTCTGGTAAAACAAAAAGAATACCTTAGGCGGGATAGAACCCAATTAGGTGATCTAATCA
This sequence comes from Eurosta solidaginis, assembly GCF_040869045.1. Lineage (NCBI taxonomy): Eukaryota > Metazoa > Arthropoda > Insecta > Diptera > Tephritidae > Eurosta > Eurosta solidaginis. The sequence goes on from NC_090319.1 coordinate 49,827,796, forward strand.
TGTGAAATCGACTTCATACCTCGAAAGGACGTTAAAAGCAAATATGCAAATTTCCAAGAACGAAATAATGATGTATCAATAGCAAATATCGGATGTCAAATAAGTAAGTTGTAATAAAAAAACAACGATTACGGCTGTGTTTCGAAGAATCATAAAATAACGTACTAAATACGGACTTTTAAAACTTATTTTAAGACCCGGTCTAATATATACATATGTGTTACTGTAAAATTGTATGATTTTCCTTCCGAAATTCCGAATGCAACAAAACTGAAGTACGTACAATAAAAACTTAATACGGAGAAAATGCGTCGAACTATATGCATCAGCTCTGTGTAAATGTAGTGAAATACAACTCTACTTGGTTACATACTTCGATTAAGAAGAGAATATTTACGTCTGTATTCTTGTTTGGTAATAAGCTTCTTATAACCGGTGTCGAAAGTGACAAGCAACTATTAAACTATTACAACCTTTTCATATTCTGCCCTTAAAAGTTTCTGGAAAATAACCAGTAAAAAAATTAGACAGGAACAAATAGCACACACTGAGTATCTAAATTGGTCCCCCAGGTATGCCTGTTGTGACCCTTTCAAGGGAGTTGGCAGCACAATATATAGCTTCTCCAACCCAATAGTAAACCTCACCTACTCGTGGCGAATCCAGTTTCTTTAACAGCAGAGGCTTTGGCGACCCCAAGTTCCTCATGGATATAGGGGGTGGGTGGGTGGTAATGGCCTTGAAGGTTTCATGTGGTCATACTAAATCGTTTCCGAGATGGTCAGGCTAGTACCCTAACGGTGCAAGGCCTTCGGGTAGTGTCCTTATCGCTACAACAACAACAACAATCTAAATTGGGGAACAAGCATATAAAAAACAATCATATATCGTTAACTTAATGTGAAAATGTGCTAAGTCACTTTTTACAAATTTTACAGGAGACGAAAAAAGAAATGAATGATTTTTGAAATAATCATTTTTTTCAAAACTATGAATGAGCATACCTTAGTTGCAATACTTTTGAGTGTAGAAGCTTTGAAAAAGCTAAAAAAAATCATGTATGCTAACCCAGCAGCTATTTTATTACTTAGCACAATTTCCGCACTCAAAACAAATTGTTTCTCCCGACTTAGCACTTTTTACTCAATATGTTTCCCCATCGCTCTTCCCCTTTAGTGATTGAAAGATAACTCTAAAACTATATATTTCACAAAAAATACTATTTATTTATCAAACAAACTATTTCTAACGGTTCTGATCTGGACTCTTTTGCCGGATGGTGCGTAGACAATAATTTATTTTTAAACTCAACCAAATGCTGTGTTGGGTCTTATTCCAAAAAGACAACTGCCACATACTTTATCTACAAACTGAATGCTAAATCTCTTAATCGTTGTCAAGAGAGTAGGGACTTGGGTGTAATTTTTGACTCCAAACTCTCTTTTTCTAGTCACATTGACTTCATTGTTTCAAAATTTGTTGCAATGGTTGGGTTCAGTATACGTAACACAAGTGACTTTAAGGAACCTATGACGTTAAAGGCACTTTATATATCCTTGGTCAGAAGAGGTCTTGAATATTGATCAATAATATGGAATCATTTCTATGAATCTAACTCCGATAAAATTGAGAAAGTTCAAAAAATTTTTACAAAAATTGCTTTACGTATGCTTCACTGGCCAGGCGGCCTCCCATCACATACCAGCAGGCACAAATTGCTTAGTCTTCAAGCTTTGCATGATAGAAGAACTTTAATCTCACTCATGCTTGCCTATAATGTAATAAACTTTAGTACGAATTATTCTGATTTATCTACTTTGTTCGTTCCATATATTCCACTGCGAGATCTTCGGCATAATATATTATGTATCGAAATAACTCATAATACGAATTATGCTATGAAAGAACCTATAACTAGGACTCTACATCTAGCAAATCGATTCATCGAAATAACACTACTATTAATTTTAATAAATATGTAAGTTTAACCGTGAATTGTTTTCTATTTTTAACTAGTCTGTAAGAAAGCATGTAGTTATCGACATGTAAGAATTGAAGTAGATTATAGTCAGAGCAAAGCATTTATCATACACCAAAGGCATGTCTCAATTAGGTGAATACAATTTCAAGGGGTTGTGTTCGCAACCCTCTCCTATCTCATTGACAGCCTAGGCTCTGGCCACCCCAAGTTCCCCATGGAACCAGGGGTGGGGAGGGCGGGATGGCCTAGAAGGTTTAATGTGGTCATATAAATCGTTCCCGAGATGGTCGGGCTAGTACCTTAATAGTGCTTTGATACCGGAACGTACCGGATCTACATCCGGAAAAGGACCATCAACATCGGTAACACTCCCCAAATCCTTCGGGTAGTATCTTTATCGTTAATACAACAACAACAAAGCATACACGCACAAAGAAATAACTAGTAATTCAGATTGATATTATCGACAGGTTGACTTAGCACATTTTTTTTAACAGCTGACGACTTAGCACATTTACAAATCATTGTCCACAGCACGTAAAAATGAAAAAATTAAATATTTTTTTTTGTGATCGACGTATTTTGAATACATGTTTAAAACTGCATTAAAAAACAATTTTTCAAAAAAAGTGACTTAGCACATTTTCACATTAAGCTAACGATATATTATTTATAATTGCTGTTTTTATGTACGAGTCCCTTTTTAGTTCTTATTTGGAATCCAAATCTATAAATACAGTGTTGGTTATAAAGATGGAGATTCGGGTTATTAGCGAGCTTTGGGCAATTTTGGTCGTAGTGCGTTTTTTTAGCTATATTTTATTAAAAATAAATGATTTTGAGCACACAAAGAAATCTATTTGTACTATGGCACTATTGTGAATATTTTCACTGCATTACCGGAAGTTGCTATTGTACGCTAGATGACAGTGCAAGCTGTAAGTTTTAATTGATTTACGGCAGTTGCTATTGTACGCTAGATGGCAGCGCAAACTGTAAGTCAATAGAACAGCTGATTTCTGTTGATATGTGATAAGAGACTTTTATTGTAATTATTTGGAGTTTTTCCTCCTACGCGTTTCCATGAAATTTTTTCATCTTCATAAAGGAAACCGTATATTTATCATAAAATATGACATAAAACAAAACAAACATTAACATATTAGTTAGAATTGCACAATTCACATCACTCTGTTGTTAACATAATACTTACATTCAATTTATAACATTGAAACTTTAACATCTAAACATAAATAAACAAAAATTTACATTTAATTTACTGACTTTTATATTGGTAGCGCAAAATGCGCACAGGTCAGGCTCGTATTAATATAGCGATTTTCTAACAAATTTTCATACACACTTTCGTTATAATAGTTAATAAACATTTTGCGTTTTGGCACTGTAACCGTGTGTGTCAAAATGACCGTAAGCTGATGTGGCTAACAATGATGGTAACAAAATTTACCATTATAAAATTACCGGTAATTGTTGGAATAGACTTTTTAGTTGCAAGGAAGAACGTGTTAATAAAACGGAACTTTGGTTTCTTACTTTAACGTTAACAAATATAAAAGGTAGTAAAAATATGATAGTTGCTTTTTGATTTGTTCTTTAAGGATGGCAATACCGGCTGCACGCGTTCTTCAAGTCCCGAAAATTATTTAAATAATTATAAAAATAAAAAATAAAATAAAAATTTAAACAATTATCCGGTAGTTTTTATAGCCGTTACTAGAACCAGAACATCAGTATTAATTGATCTCTTCAATATCTGTATACTAGAAGTAGTATTCCCCGTTAATACAAAACTCAAAGACAGCTCCCTATTCCAGAAACCTGGTAAGCTGCCGAGCAGCCATTCTCATAAAGGTATGAGAAATCCAGATCTACGGTAAATGCAATCAAAACAGTTTTCAATTTAGTTCCAGCGATTTCTCTTCCCTAGCTTGCGACGCTATTGCCTTTTGCTTCTCATCGTTACTTTCTTTAGAAGTTTTTGAGTTCATATTGGTCGTACGACAACCTGTCCGACAATGCGGGCTCAGCGGTGTAATGTTAAAAATGGTGATAAAAACCGTCCACCACAAGAGCGCCTCTTGCTGTGGTAAGGCCATTATTACTTCCCGAGGCGGGCCGGTATCAGGAAGGCTCCGTTCAAATGCACGGTGTGTATAACACCCTGGATTTGGAGGACGGCACGAGGCTTACTTCCTCAAAATAATTGTTAGCAGTCTTTAAGACAGAGTTCTCTTCTTCGGGACTTACAAATAAGCAAACATGCGGTTTCTACGGTGTGCTAAGTATCTATCTACCAGGAAACACACAAATTGTCGAGTATGCAGATCAGATTGCATTTGAAGTACTGGAAAAAAGATGGGATGTGCGCCAAGTAGTATGATATAACACCGAAGAAAGAACGACAGAATGGCTGATGAATATGGGGCTAAAGTCATAAGATAAAAGTAGTACTTGATTGAGGGATAAGGATAGGGATAGTGATTTTATTAGTTGCTTATGTCTAACAACTTGCATGATGTTGAATGGGATAGGGATAGGGATACAGATGGGGATACCGAAAGTGGCCGCTTTGAAGAAGGAAAGATAAGGTTGGAAAAAGTAAGAACACTTTCTCTGCAATCTTAGTGTAGAACACTGTCTGTTGGTTTTGCATGTTAAAGATAAAATGAAAATAAACTTCTTTACCAATTCCTTAAATACCGTTTACAAAGACAAGAGTTCTACCTTAAAGCTAAGTAACAGCATTAAAACAATGTCCGATACATACAAAGATGCGTCAAAATATATTTATATTCATACTTCATTTCGCAACAAGTAATTCCGATGTAGAGATTTGAAATAGCTGAACTAATTAAGCCGATACAAGCAAGGACGAAGGAGTCCTTTTAAAGTTAGCTGGAAATAGGAATGTTGAAAAAAGTAAAAATGCAAAGTAACGAAGCATTAAATCATAGCATTGCCAAACTTTTGTATGAATCTTTTACAATAAAATAAATAAAGGGGTTCTTTTAAATGGTACTGCAGTTAATATGAATGATTGGAAGGACTAAAGCACTGTTATCCTTGCAACAAACATATATACACAGCTGAAGACATACATTTTCAAAGTCTAATTTGTTAATTTATTTGTTAGAAATTTGTAAAAAGGATTGCAAATCGTTAAAGAAACGCCAATTGCTTTTGTACTTTTATGCGCAAATAAGCTGCTGAAGGACGTTTGCTACAAAATACTCAAATTGTCTTTTTCTTTTTCGAGCTACAAGTTTACGAATATATTTTACAACAATTTGTAGAGTATTATAGCAGCATTATTTAGAAGATATCATGGTTCTAGATCTCTAAAAAAGTTTTTGTTAAAATAAAATAAAATAATATAAAATAAGATAAAACAAGAGAAAAAATATTAAAAAAATAAAAAAATTTAAAAATTAAATTAAACTAAATAAATTAAAAAAATATTAAAAAGAAAAATAAAATCAAATAACACAAGTAAGGAAGGCTAAGTTCGGGTGTAACCGAACATTACATACTCAGCAGAGAGCTTTGGAGACAAAATAAGGGAAAATCACCATGTAGGAGAATGAACCTAGGGTAACCCTGGAATGTGTTCGTATGACATGGGTATCACATGGAAGGTATTAAAGAGTATTTTAAAAGGGAGTCGGCCATAGTTCTAAAGGTGGACCAGGGGTGACTCTAGAATGTGTTTGTATGATATGGGTATGAAATGAATGGTGTTAATGAGGGTTTTAAAAGGAAGTGGCCCTTAGTTGTATATGTGAAGGCGTTTTCGAGATATCGACCAAAATGTGGACCAGGGTGGCCCAGAACATCATCTGTCGTGTACCGCTAATTTATTTATATATGTAATACCATGAACAGTATTCCTGCCAAGATTCCAAGGGCTTTTGGTTGCACCCTGCAGAACTTATTCATTTTTTTCTACTTAATATGGTAGGTGTCACACCCATTTTACAAAGTTTTTTTTAAAGTTATTTTTTGCGTCAATAAACCAATCAAATTACCATGTTTCATCCCTTTTTTCATATTTGGTATAGAATTATGGCATTTTTTCCATTTTTCGTAATTTTCGATTTCGAAAAAGTGGGCGCGGTTATAGTCGGATGTCGGCCATTTTTTGTACCAAGATAAAGTGAGTTCAGATAAGTACGCGAACTGAGTTTAGTAAAGATATATCGGTTTTTGCTCACGTTATCATTTTAACGGGCGAGCGGAAGGACAGACGGTCGACTGTGTATAAAAACTGGGCGTGGCTTCAACCGATTTCGCCCATTCTCACAGAAAACAGTTACCGTCATAGAGTCTATGCCTCTACCAAATTTCAGAAGGATTGGTAAATGTGTGTTCGATTTATGGCATTAAAAGTATTCTAGACAAACTAAATGAAAAAGGGCGGAACCACACCCATTTTGAAATTTCCTTTTATTTTTGTATTTTGTTGCACCATATCACTACTGGAGTTGAATGTTGACATAATTTACTTATATACAGTAAAGATATTAAATTTTTTGTTAAAATTTGACTTTAAAAATTTTTTTTTTTTTAAACTGGGCGTGTTCTTCATCCGACATTTCTAATTTTTATTTAGCACATATATTGTAATAGTAGTAACGTTCCTGCCAAATTTCATCATGGTATCCTCAATGACTGCCAAATTACAGCTTGCAAAACTTTTAAATTACCTTCTTTTAAAAGTGGGCGGTGCCACGCCCATTGTCCAAAATTTTACTAATTTTGTATTCTGCGTTATAAGGTCAACCCACCTACCAAGTTTCATCGCTTTATCCGTCTTTGGCAATGAATTATCGCATTTTTTCGGTTTTTCGAAATATTCGATATCGAAAAAGTGGGCGTGGTTATAGTCCGATATCGTTCATTTTATATAGCGATCTGAGATGAGTGCCCAGGAACCTACATACCATGGACATGGCTCAATCTAATTTTTTTTCGATACTGATGATTTTGATATATGGAAGTCTATATCTATCTCGATTTCTTTATACCTGTACAACCAACCGTTATCCAATCAAAGTTAATATACTCTGTGAGCTCTGCTCAACTGAGTATAAAAATTTAATAAAATAAAGTAAAGTATAGTAAAACAAAATAAAATAAAATCTAATAAAATAATGTAAAGTAAAATAAAACAAACCAATGTGAAATAAAATAAATTAAAAAAAGACTAAAAAAAGTAAGAAAATAAAAACAAAATAAAATAAATTTAAACAAAATAAACTGGTGGTGGTGGCGGCGTGGTCTTCAACCGATCTCGTCCATTTTTCCTAGAAATATTTCCTGCTATAGGGAAAATGTGTGTACCCAATTTTATTACGATCCGTTAATTTTTCCTGAAACATAGAAAATTGGTTAGTCGTAAAAGGGGCGATGCCACGCCCATTTTTTTAAATTTGAAGTTTTACCTATTTATTGTTATAAACCCACTTGGGAAATGAAATACCATTGATATAAAGCTCTTTTTTGCAAAGATATAGCTTACTTTATTCGTCCGAGACCCTTTTAAACATCTTTTATGTAAAATGGGCGTGGTCCTTAACCGATTTCGTAAATTTTTCTTCAAAGCATTCCTTATAGTAAAGGCCGAATTTTGTTACGATAGGTTTAACGATTTTTGATTTATGATTAATAATATTTGTAAAATTGATTTTATCACAAGTGGGCGGTGCCACGCCCATTTAAAATTTTTTATCAAGAGTCTCAGTATCAGTCCACATGTCAAATATCAACATTCTAGGTGTATTAATTACTAAATATCCAGATTTTTTGTGTTTTCCAAAATGTTATATATATAAAAAGTGGGTGTGGTTATCATCCGCTTTCGCTCATTTTCAGTACCAATCTATTCTTGGTACAGATAAGCTCGTGTACCAAATTTGGTGAAGATATCTCAATATTTACTCACGTTATCGTGTTAACGGACGTACGGACGGATGGACATGGCTCAATTAAATTTTTTTTCGATACTGATGATTTTGATATATGGATGTCTATATCTATCTCGATTCCTTTATACCTGTACAACCAACCGTTATCCAATCAAAGTTAATATACTCTGTGAGCAAAGCACGCTGAGTATAATTAAATAAAATAAGCTAAAGTAAAAAGAAGTACATAAAGTAAAATAAAATAAATAAAATAAAATAGAAAGAAAAAAAATTAAAAATAATAAAATAAAATAAAGTAAAATAAAATAAAACAAAATACTATAAAATAAAATAAAATAAAAACAGTCTCAGAAGAAAAATAAAATCAAATAAAATAAATAACGAAATAAAATAAAATGAAATTAAATTAAAAATTAAATTAAATAAAATAAAGTAAAGTAAAACCAAAATAAAATAAAATAAAATTAAATTAAATTTATTTAATAATTTGGGAAAAATTTAAACAACGTGACATCAGGACGGACAAGGCGACAGCTGTTTCGATTATACCTTGTAAATCTCTTCAAAGCCTTTTCTCCCGGGAGTGGGAGTCGAACCCGCACTCCTACGATAGTTGAAATGGTTATAAACGCATTCAGCTACGTCATGCCTTAGTTGTTGTAAAGTTTTTCCCAATTGTCTTCTTCGCATATATTATCTTCCACACATTACATAATTCGTATGTAGTTATGTGTTGAAGTTATGCCTGTTTGTAAGGCGGTTTTCAGAGAAACTTGGTATTTGTTGTTTGTTCTATTTGCTTGAAATAAATGTTTTCATACATTTAAAGCGATACGGGCAATCCACGGTTAACTCATAAAATTAAATTAAATTAAATTAAACAAAGTAAAATAGTACAAAATATAATAGAACAAAACTTATTTTATGAAATAAAATAAAATGAAATACAAATAAAATATTGGTAGTAGTCGTAGTATTGGTAGTGGGTGTGAGAGTAGACGTGGGAGAGAAAGTGTGAGGGAGTGTACAAGGGAGGAGGAGAATCATTATGAAGATAAAGGGAATGAAGGAAAGAAAGGATGGAAGGAGGGGACAGAGTGTGAGAAAGGGAGGGAGGATCAGTTCTAAATGCACGCAGACCGATTTTCTGCTAGAACCACGTCTACCGTGATCGCTAGTGACTATATAAATCCGTTCCCAAGCCGGCCGAGCATCTTGCGGTGCTATTTTCGAAGCATAACAGCTCTTTATCCGACAAAGCACTACACGAATCGGTACCATGTGCCAAAGTACTCGGAAAGTGTCTTTTTAGATACAACAAAAACAACACAGGTTTTTGTGTACAAAGCTTTCCCGACAGTTTGTCGAAGGTAAAACAAGTTTACTAAGTTACAAATATTGGACAGATGTGCACTAGACTGAGTCCGAAAAAAAAGTTGCTAATGTCCACCCCTAAATTTGAAGATTATGTTGAGAGGGTTTCGGAAAAATTTTTTTAAATTTTTTTGATCCTTCGAAATACAGCCAAAAAGGTTTTTTCGTTGTAACTTGGTTATTTGACGACCGATTTTTAAAATTGACATGTCATTATTTTGGCCTTGAGAAGCTCCACATTTCCGTTTAATGTCCTTTTAAGCTATGAAGTCGTTTTCACATGATTAGGTCAGCTAACAAAATTTTACCCACCCTAATGTATGTTTTTTCCTTACCAAACGAAAGTACTTAAAAATTCAAGAAAATGTTGCTTTGAAACCATATTACAAAAATAATAAACAAAGAAGTTATAGCACTTTCAATATTTATTACAACTGTTATTTTACCTGATTCTTATTATACTTAGACCTGAAACTCATGATATTTTTGGAGGAAATATTGCAGGGTTTGCATTGAAAAGTTAATAAAGATGTGCCAAATATCAGGAATAGGGGAAGTCAAAGTAAATAAGTGAGTCAAACCTGTAGTTTCGTATTTATAATAATAACGCTATGCGACAAAATCAACTTTTTTTCTGGGTATTGGACAAAACCCACTTTTTTGTAGAGATTGAGGCTTAAGTAAACAAAGTACTATCTCCGTTTTTCGAACCGAAATTTTATTTTTTTGTTAACGCGTTCAGCAAATTCAAAAAGTAAAGGTGAAAAGTCAGAAGTCAGAGTCTGACTTTTCACCTCGTATAACAACAAACAGCCCTATTCTGCATTTCGGCTTGGATTGGAATTTTTTCGATTTGGCAATTTTGGTATTCTGTGTTCCAATCTCTTTCGATCCAAATTCGAATCGTTCGATTTTGTGTATTCTGCATTTCGATCATAATTCCGTTTTTCTAAGTTGCAAATTTGTTGACGGAAAAATATTTTCTTTTTATTTTTTTATTAATTTATAACAGAATTTTAACAAAAATGTAAGTAAAACTTGTTAAGAAACATAAAAGGCTTCATGACATGTCGATGTCGAAGTCCTCGGACGTATTTGCCCCACAAAAGTATCTAACACATACTTGAAAGCATCCTTATTAAGTCGAAAGTTTTTTTGAACCTAAATAAGAAAATAAGTTATTAAACATTACCACTTTTAAGATCAATTTCTTACAATTCGTCACTCATCTCAAATAAATTACACAAACTTCGCAATATTTGCCTTTCCGTTCTCGCCTGGCCATTTTCGTATACGTTGCTTTCCAACTCCACAAATAATGCCGCGACTATTGGCTCCAGTATAGTAGACAGCTATAATTTGTAGCTGTTGGTTTGGTTCAGTTATATGCCAAAGCAAGCCGACGGAATAGAGGAACGTGAAGCGAAAACGTAAACAATCCTTACGGAAAGAATAAATAAATCTTCATGAAGTATTTTAGTCCAGCGCAATGAAATTATTATCCATAATATTCAGAAAATGTCAACTATATTCGTGCAGGAATCCGTTTTAACAAAACTTGGTGGCCATGGCAGGGAATTGGCTAAAAGAACAACAAAAACACACATACGATTATGAAAGCACTTCACTCAAAAAAATATAACACTGCGGCAATATATTCGATTGCTTTTTTTGTACAAAATGGCGTGGATAATAAAATATAAACGTTTTTCGGTGTTTTTTACAAATTTTCTTAAATTTATTTTGTTCCAATGTTCACACATTCCGTACAAACAGCTGATTTCGAAAATTCATTTGCTCTTCCTCTTCTCATTACGATTCCGTCGTAATGCAGAATACCCAACTTCGATTAAAACGGAGCGTAGAACGGGAACGTAATCGAAGTGCAGAATAGGGGTGAAAAATAAAATTTCGGTTCGAAAAACGGAGATAGTACTTTGTTTAGTTAAGCCTCAATCTCTACAAAAAAGTGGGGTTTGTCCAATACCCAGAAAAAAAGTTGATTTTGTCGCATAGCGTTATTATTATAAATACGAAACTACAGGTTTGACTCACTTATTTACTTTGACTTCCCCTATTCCTGATATTTGGCACATCTTTATTAACTTTTCAATGCAAACCCTGCAATATTTCCTCCAAAAATATCATGAGTTTCAGGTCTAAGTATAATAAGAATCAGGTAAAATAACAGTTGTAATAAATATTGAAAGTGCTATAACTTCTTTCTTTATTATTTTAGTAATATGGTTTCAAAGCAACATTTTCTTGAATTTTTAAGTACTTTCGTTTGGTAAGGAAAAAAACATACATTAGGGGGGTAAAATTTTGTTAGCTGACCTAATCATGTGAAAACGACTTCATAGCTTAAAAGGACATTAAACGGAAATGTGGAGCTTCTCAAGGCCAAAATAATGACATATCAATTTTAAAAATCGGTCGTCAAATAACCAAGTTACAACGAAAAAACCTTTTTGGCTGTATTTCCAAGGATCAAAAAAAATTTTCAAAAATTTTTACGAAACCCTCTAAACATAATCTTCAAATTTAGGGGCGGACATTAGCAACTTTTTTTTTGTATGGGGGACCAACCCAGTCTAATGTGCACCCGTCATGAACGTACTAAGGACATTGTAATGTACAAAATGGACTCCATAACTTTGATCACAATCCGTGAAGTTCGATCTTTGAAATGAACCAATTAAAAAGGTTATACATAGGCGGAAAAAGGTCTACTTTATGACACAAGAACGATAATAAATTCCTTAATCGTAACGCCAGCCTCTATTTGTTGTTCTAAATTTCCCATTTAGATGTCAAGTTAATTGAGTTAACAGCGACATTTCGTTTAAGTAATAGACAATTTAACAGCTCATTTACCCTAATTTACACATCCACTTGTGGGCTGATTGAGGTATTTCACATAGTTTTAATTTTTTTTTTTTTTTTTTTTGTGGCGCAAAAGTTCATTAAGTTCTCAAAATATTTATGTGCATGCACAGTCGGGGGTGGTATACTAAATTTTTGTGGCTCAAAGTCTGAAAATTGTTAGTATTGTGTGCCATTGGTTTTACCGAATTTACATAAAATTACAACAAAGTGTCAGACACTCAATAAAAAAAAAAGAGTGTGAAAAGTCCCAAAAGTTTGAAGCAACCTAAAAGTTGAGCTGAAATTGCTCTCCTTCCCGTCAAAGGAGCATCTACAAAAATATGCCACATCGAAGGATGCTGTTGATAAAGACATACAAGTTAGTACATATGTATATTAGACTGGGTCGATTTATTAACCGATATCGCGCCATCGATTTTTCGATAGGATTTGGGCTCAGGAAAAAAAGTTCCACTACGCATACCCAAAAAATTTATTTTCGAGCCTGCGAAATTTAATTTTTTTACTTTTCTTTCTTTTTAAGTTTTTTTTCATGATCTACTAAACAAATTTTCATTTGATTGTAAAATTTTGATGTGTACCCTGTCCGACCCAAAAATGTTCGCTAAAAACGTTTTCGATAACAGTTTTTTGAAAAAAAATATATTTTTAGTAGGTCATGAAAACACTTTAAAAATCAAAGTCGAAGAAAATCAAAAAAATTTAATTTCGCAGGCTCGAAACTTATTTTTTTAGGTATGCGCCCAAATCTTATCGAAAAATCGATGGCGCGATATCGGTTAACTTTTGTCCATACAAATCGACCAACCCTAATGTATATGTAAAGTATGTATGTGAGGTGGGTATTTAGTTTTAAAATTTAAAATGAAATGTTAATAGTGTTTGTTAAGGCCGTTCTGACGAGCTTCGAGGGAACCGCCGTGACTGACAGACGGTGACAACATCTGCGTCTCATTCGGAATTGCACTTACCGAAATATTCACACCTCTCGTTACAGAAGCAAAATTAAAAAAAAATTTTGTTTGAGCCTTTTGGTTCAAATATATCAGGTTAAAATATATCAGCCTGCATTATAAGCTCAGTGAAAATCGTGTATTGGACCATCAGAAGAAACCTAACATTTACATCGCTGCGTTACAAGAGACGAAAGTAGCCCCTATCTGAGAATTTGCTCAGAATATAACCAAATATACCTAACATCCGCCGCAGGAAGAGTCAGTTAGAAAGTCTGCTTAACTTCTTTCACCTATTGTTCGAGAGCCACAATTTCTGACATTCCGGTTTGCCAACTGACATTCCCCCACGAGTGGGACGAAACTGCCATAGCTTGGCAGATATCTCCATCGTCAGTAAGGGACTTATAAACAACAACAGGCAGTCGATTACATTCCCTCAATAGAACGAACTGCCGATTTTATTACTTTTGAAAGCACTACGTTTCCGGAGCTTTTCTTCGCTGAACCTTACCTTTTCAATTGTTGAAACTGCCAGTTTCCTTGGGCTACCATATTTTTCTGCGTGTTAGGTTAGGTTGAACTGGCCGGTTATTATAGACCTCATATAGACTGAATGTGTCCATAGTGTTACCAGAATTTGTTTGACGACCAAACGGAGGATTCCTAATCAGGTACCAGGACTTGTGCTATAAACTAACTCCGTCCTCTTGGCTAATACCAGAAGTTTTCTAGGACCTGAATTAATTGCTGTCTCGAGATTTGGAAACTCTGCAGCTCCTAATAACTGTAGCCTTGATCTGGCATGCGCAGGACGCGAACACAGAACGTGCTCAACCGTTTCTTTCTACAGCTGGCAGTTTCTACACCAGTTATTACTGACGAGACCTAACCTATAAGCATGTGACGCCAGATGGCAGTGCCCAGTTATTATCCCCTTCGTGAGCCTCAAGCTTCTCTTTTCAGAGATATGAGCCACTTTTTGAGTCTAATATCGTAGGCTTTGATCTCAGAAATTTTGCAGCCCCGCGCTTTTGTTCACGCCTTTCCTGCTTGATGGCTCATAAGCAGCTCCTGTCTTCTTTTAATTTCTCCCAAACGGATTGGGGAATTTATTGTCGTTTCAGGGAGTTTTGCACCCTCCTTTGCCAACTCATCTTTCTGCGTGTACTTTGATGACAATTCGTTAGTGATCGCGTCTATCGGTTAGAGCGAAGCACTGTTAATACAACGAAAAGTATCGATAAAAAATTATGATTCAATTGAAAAACCCTGCGGCTGTGTTCTGCGTCATTACCAAGCTTCGAAGCATAAAGATAGGGAGGATCGAATGCCTTGGTGCTCCCAATTTTCACAAGCTAGCATAAATCAGACGGGACTAAGGCGCTTAAATGATTAACGCCAATGATGTGCGCCACCTTAATTATGTATATGCATATATATATTGCAAGTGTATGCAAATTACAGCACAGACGATGATGTAGTCGCGGCTCAAATAATTCTGAATGTGCATGGTATTTCCTGCTTTTTCGTTCGTCTTCCTTTTTGCTTCATTTTTTTAATGTTACCTTCAAAGCGTCAACTAACGGATGCTGAGTTGTGATGTGCTGCAGCAAAAAGCTTTAGCCTCGCTATTGTATTAACTGTTTATTGGGGCATACAAATTGATGTTGCAGCGTACTTCGTGCTTCATGATTGCAATGATGCTTCCTCTGCTAGAAAGGCGAATGGGATGTGGCATAATCAATCAGTTTCGTGCGCTTATCGCACAATGAGTAACTCATTTTATATAACAAGATTTTAACAAAATTACGACGACTGAAACATAGAGCTATGCAATCAATTGAGAAGCTGATTCTTGTGAGAAGGTTCATCTCAATTACAGTTTGGTTAATTTATTGCGTATTTATGTAGCAACTGAGAAAATAGCGTTTCTTTAAATCCAAAGGGATTGCGTTTATGTAAATACCCAAGTATAAAAGTCTTAAAATAGTCATTAAATAGAATGCTTTAGTAGCTGAAGGTACAACAAATTTGTTTGGGGCTCAGGAACGTTTTCCTAATCCTTTTATTCACTCCTCCCTCCGTCTTTTTCGCTTCGTGTATCTCCATCTTCCTCTAGCTCTATCTCTTTCTCAATCTCCTTCTCTCTTTTCTATTCTCTCAATTCCCTCTCATTCTTCTGCATCCCTTATTGCCTGTCCCAGAGGGTGGTATGTATTTTATTCCAGTCCCAGCCCCAGTCCCACTCCGAGTCTCAGTCCCAGTCTCACTCCGAGTCTCAGTCCTAGTCCTAGTCCTAATCCCAGTCCCAGTCCGTCTCTGGATAATATATTACTCTGTATTAAAGAACTCATCAACCGCTTTCATTTGATATCCATATTCTATAAACACATTCTATGGGTACTCGGGTCCACCTTTCGGCCTATATCTCGAGACCCTGTTCGTCGATCGCAACCAAACCTATGTAGTAATCACCGGGTGAGGTTTTCGCAACTTGTGTGAAAGTTTGAACAAAATCGACCGACGCATTTCTTCAAACACCGGCGACCAACTAACACACATTTTAGTTTTTCTTTTTTATATATATAGATTTTTATTTTTCACATTTCACTATAATATTAAAACGAAATGCAGATTTTCGTTGCTTTTCAAATTCGGCTTGAAAATTGCACATGGAGCAACTAAAGACTCTCATGAATTAAAAAAATGCCCCCACCCTCTCGGCGGGCATATACTTGATATCATTCGCTATAATATTTTTTATTGATAAGCACGTTGTTAAATAAACACCAACCAATTACACGGAAGTATATCCGCACCCCTGAAAATGTGAGTGCCTGTGCGTATACGTAACACTTTATTATTACGTATAAACAAATAAAAAAATTTGCAATAAATTAATATTGCAACTATAAACTGAGATATGACCTATCCTATATTTCAAGTTAGATCAAACTACACACGGGGTGCAAAACAAATTCAAAATCGGTCCAGTAGTTTAGGAGTCCATCGCGGCCAAAGATTTGTGACACGTGATTTTTATATATTAAGGTATGGTTATTGAAAGAGAACAAGGAGTCAAAGATAACCCCTAAGTCTTTAATCTCATCAAGGAACGCAAGACCCGAGATGGTTTAAGGATAATTTCGCTACCTTTGGACTGTATAGCCCTACTGGAAATTGAATTAACGAATAATTAGTTTTGTGTGAACCTAATTAAAATATAGGGGTGTTAAGCTTTAACTTTATGTTAGGAGGTCATCATACTGATTTGGATAAAATATTTCAACGGTTTTAACACAATCTTAAGCTTGATCTAATATATCGGTTATGAATGTTATTATTTTTAATTAGTATCTACGAGCCGGATCCGTGCGCATCTTGCGCAACCAATATAAAAATCTCTTATTAAATATCAACAGAAATCAGCTCTTCTATCAATCAATTAAAACTTATAACTCGCGCTGCCATCTGGGGTATGGTAGCAACTGCCGGTAATGCAGTGGAAATATTCACAATAGTGCCATAGTACAAATAGATTTCTTTGTGTGGTCACAATCGTTTATTTTGAACAAATTATTTTAATAAAATATAGCTAAACAAAAGCACTACGACCAAAATTGCCCTAAGCTCACTAATAGCTTGAATCTCCATCTTTACAACCAAAACTTTATTTATAGATTTGGATTCTAAATAAGAGTGAAAAAGGGGCCCGTAATAAAAACAGCAATTAGAAATAATATATATGATAAGTTACAAGCATGGAAAAAGTGACCGGAACTACAACCGCACAAATTGCCATCGACTAAATATTCATATTTGTCTTAAACAACTACTTCTCACTTTATCGTCGAAATAATTACATTCAAACAAATTGAGTAGCCTCCTATATAATACCATATAATTAACAACAACTTTAAGCATCCTTCGTATACTTTTTTTTCTAAAGCGCAACAACTGTATCACTATTTGCGTCGAACTAGGCGCGCTGCGTAATGTAGAAAGCATATAGAAAAGTAAGTGCAGTTTAATGTAGTCGCATACACTACCATAGAAGAGAATAGTGAGCAAAAGTTTCAGTGTATAATTTCATTCCTAAGTTTTTTACTATTCCGATGGTAACTAAAAATAAATTGACGTGAGAATTTTTTACTATAATTTAAAACTTTAATTCAATCAGGCCGCTTCCACACCCCTAAAATTGTCACTAATTTTTTAGTTCAAATCTCTCTAGGTAAGGCGAAAATGTCCCGAAAATCGTAGCAGGATAAAATTAAACTTTGTTTTTTGCTTAGATCCCCATCGGAAGAAAATAAAAGAACTCCATGATCAAGGTATCCAACAAACTGAATACCGCAGAACGATAAAGACAAACTTTGTTTCTGGCACGAAACCGCAACCGGCTAAAAACCCCAGGTATAAAATAACAAATAAACCAGGTGTTACAGTAACAACAAAAAGTTATTAGATCTCCCTGAGGTACAAAATATACACAAACGCGCTGGAGGATTAAGGAAACGTTTCTTAAACCCTTTCTAAAAAGCAGTAATAACAAAGCCCAAAGTAATAAAAATAGTATCTCGTTAAACATTGAACAAAAAATATTGCATATAGACGAAAAAACTGATGAAAAGAAAATAACAGATTTCCCTCAGGAAGGATAGAATATAACGAAACGCATAGAGGATAAAGAAAAACCGGTAAAGTGAATAAAAGCAAAGCAGTTAGAAGAGAATGACAGTTTAAGTCACAAACTGTTAGTCGAGCGGTTAGAGCCGCTTGCATTTAACAAGGGCTATCATGTTAATACATGGGATCGAGTTCCAGTACACGAAAGCATCTGATGAAGGTTGGGTGGATCATGAAACATGCAATCCATGCATCTCTGCGTTTAGAAATGTTGACTGTATCTAATTTTCAAGAAAATTTTTTTCTTAAGGCCCGATGGCACTGCCCTACTACGACATTTGCCTCAGAACTGGTCCCCTCAAAAATTGTATTGAAAAAATCTGGTACCTCTAATACTACTGCTCAAACAGAAAAATAAGGTTAGGCAATTTCGACTTAAATTTAGTGGTGTTCATAGTAATTTGATAGCTGGTTGGCTCATATCTACAGCAACAACATACCTTTGTTCAAACTGTCAAAATGTGTGTGGTGGTATTAGGTGAATGGAATGAAATGAAAACATAAAACTTTGAAATTTTTATGTGTTGTAAGAAAATGTGTTCAATGTTTTGGTTTAGAGTTTGAGTTTGCCATCCTCTTTTCACAATCCCTACTCCAGTGAAATGAAAAAAATAATTGCCCAAATGCTATAAATTGCGAATTTGGTGTGTGTTTGTACATAGTTTAAGCTTCTTCAAATTTTATAAAAAAACCAAGCCCACTCTACTCAGCCAACTCTTAAATAACTAATTTTTTAACACGGAGATATCAAATCCTTCATAACGATTCATTTGATGAACAATAACAGTGAAAATGACGTATCTAAAACGAGAACGAACATGAAACACAGACGAAGCCGAAATAGAAGAGAAAGACTGAAAGTAATACTAAGAGGAAAGAACAGAAATGCGGAGATGACGGCAAAGTCGAAATAGAAACACATATGCAAATATGGGGACGAACACCAAAACGAACGAATACAAACACGCTTCGCCTGCATTTTCGGTAGCTACGGCGAGGTGGACAGGAAAAAACCGTCGCGCACTGCCTGAGTGACTGCCCATCTCTAGTACTCACAAGGATTCTAACTATAGGCTATTATATACTTCTTATATACTTCAGGAAGTTGTTAAATGCTTTGTTAAAGGTCTCAGCAGGTTAATTTTCCGTGCCAAGGCATTTGAATGGAACACCTACTTGCCATACTAAAAGAGTAGAAATTGTTTCCACGAAAATATGCATCATAATAGCCCCACACGCGCAATATAAGCTTAGATCATTGTTACCCGGGCGGCAAGGCAAGCAACCAACCAACCAAAAGAAAGAAAAGCATAAAATATAAGTATAACAACAAATAAAAACAGGAAGGCGAAGAATAATAAATAGACGAAGACGCATACGAAAACGAAGAGAATTATTGAGGAGACGGTAATAAGAAAACGAAATAAAACAAGTAAGGAAGGTTAAGTTCGGGTGTAACCGAACATTACATACTCAGTTCACAGCTATGGTGACAACATAAGGGAAAATCACCATGTAGGAAAATGATCTAGGGTAACCATGGAATGTGTTTATATGACATGCGTATCAAATGGCAGGTATTAAAGAGTATTTTAAGAGGGAGTGGGCCATAGTTCTATAGGTGGATGCCATTTAGGGATATCGCCATAAAGGTGGATCAGGGTTGACTCTAGAATGCGTTTGTACGATATGGGTATCAAATGAAAGGTGTTAATGAGTATTTTAAAAGGGAGTAATCCTTAGTACCATAGGTGGACGCCGTTTCGAGATATCTCCATAAAGGTGGACCAGGGGTGACCATAGAATTTGTTTGTACGATAGGGGTATCAAATTAAAGGTATTAATGAGGGTTTTAAAAGGGAGTGGTGGTAGCTGTATAGGTGGTCGTCTTTTCGAGATATCGCCATAAAGGTGGACCAGGGGTGCCTCTACAATATAGGTATCAAACGAAAGGTGTTAATGAGTATTTTAAAAGGGAGTGGGCCTTAGTTCTATAGGTGGTCGCCTTTTCGAGATATCGCCATAAAGGTGGACCAGGGGTGACTCTAGAATGCGTTTGTACAATATGGGTATCAAACGAAAGGTGTTAATGAGTATTTTAAAAGGGAGTAATCCTTAGTACCATAGGTGGACGCCGTTTCGCCGTTTGCCCATTTTCACAGAAAACAGTTAGCGTCATAAAATCTATGCCCCTACCAAATTTCAAAAGGATTGGTAAATTTTTGTTCGACTTATGGCATTAAAAGTATCCTAGACAAATTAAATGAAAAAGGGCGGAGCCACGCCCATTTTGAAATTTTCTTTTATTTTTGTATTTTGTTGCACTATATATACTGTAAAGATATTAAATTTTTTGTTAAAATTTTACTTAAAAATTTTTTTTTTTTAAAGTGGGCGTGGTCCTTCTCCGATTTCGCTAATTTTTATTAATCGTACATATAGTAATAGGAGTAACGTTCCTGCCAAATTTCATCATAATATCTTCAACGACTGCCAAATTACAGCTTGGAAATTTTTAAATTACCTTCTTTTAAAAGTGGGCGGTGCCACGCCCATTGTCCAGAATTTTACTAATTTTCTATTCTGCATCATAAGTTCAACGCACCTACCAAGTTTCATCGCTTTATCTGTCTTTGGTAATGAATTATTGCACTTTTTCGGTTTTTCGAAATTTTCGATATCGAAAAAGTGGGCGTGGTTATAGTCCGATATCGTTCATTTTAAATAGCGATCTGAGATGAGTGCTCAGGAACCTACGTACCAAATTTCATCAAGATACCTCAAAATTTACTCAAGTTATCGTGTTAACGGACGGACGGACGGACGGACATGGCTCAATCAAATTTTTTTTCGATCCTGATGATTTTGATATATGGAAGTCTATATCTATCTCGATTCCTTTATACCTGTACAACCAACCGTTATCCAATCAAACTTAATATACTCTGTGAGCTCTGCTCAACTGAGTATAAAAAAAGATGACTGTCAAGACTAAGGCGAAAACATATTGTTACGAATATTAGCCACACTTAGGGGTACTGTCATCTCTAAACCGATGCTAAGCAGTGACTTGTGCAAATCACTAATTCAGTCATTATGTCTACACATATGTACGTGCACTCAGCGGAGAAGCAACGCACAAACACATGCAGATATCTTATCCTAGCGCCTAGAAGATGCAACGAGGAAATCACACAGTATAAAAGCAGCAACAGTAGAGGCGCGAGAATCAGTTTGGTTTAAGCAAGCTATTGGTTGCAAAGTATATGTGTTATTAAGAAGTACTTTAATAAAGGCCATTTTTGCATTATTCAATATTGGAGTTATTTATTCAACAGTTTAGCGATACGAACGTTAGTAGAAGGTTGCGAATAAGAGGATTTGCAGTAAATTCGTTACAAATGGTGTCAGAAGAGGAATTGTTGAATAAATTCCAAAGTTGCAGAGCACAACAAGGACATGGCGAAGTTAATTAATGA
This sequence comes from Eurosta solidaginis, assembly GCF_040869045.1. NCBI lineage: Eukaryota > Metazoa > Arthropoda > Insecta > Diptera > Tephritidae > Eurosta > Eurosta solidaginis. Next base: position 49,849,109 of record NC_090319.1, read on the forward strand.
ATTAAGAATCCTTTACTTACTTACTTACTTACTTAATTGGCGCTTAACCGTCTAAACGGTTATGGCCGTCCAACAAGGCGCGCCAGTCGCTCCTTCGCTCCGCCAACCGGCGCCAATTGGTCACACCAAGGGAGTTTAAATCGTTTTCCACCTGGTCCTTCCAACGGAGTGGGGGCCGCCCTCTACCTCTGCTTCCATAGGCGGGTTCCGATAGAAACACTTTCTTGGCCGGAGCATCATCTTTCATTCGCATAACATGGCCTAGCCAGCGCAGCCGCTGCGTTTTAATTCGCTGGACTATGTTGATGTCTGCGTATAGCTCGTACAGCTCATCATTAAATCTTCTTCGGTACTCGCCATCGCCAACGCGTAGAGGTCCATAAATCTTTCGAAGAACTTTTCTCTCGAACACTCCCAAAGCCGCTTCATCTGCTGTTGTCATGGTCCATGCTTCTGCCCCATATAGCAGGACGGGTACGATAAGTGACTTGTAGAGTATGATTTTCGTTCGCCGAGAGAGGACTTTACTTTTCAATTGCCTACCTATTCCAAAGTAGCATTTATTGGCAAGGATGCAGCAACTGAAAAAGGAGTTGGAAGCCCGTGGATTGAATACAACCGGCAATAAGATCGAACTTCAAGCACGGCTACGAGGCGCTATGGAGTCGGATGGAATTAACGTGGACGATGATGTCTTTCATCCTGATGGGGACGAGACAACAACAAAAATTGAATAGAAAAACGAAACATCGCAGGTAGTTACCAGCACAGACTTGAACGTGATATTGGCTGCAATATCTGCACAAACGTCGACAGTAACATCGAAGATTGAAGCACAAGATATACGTATTTCAGAAATGTCGACACAGATAACATCCAAGATGGAAACTCAACTAGAAGAATAGAAAACATATATGGCATCTCAACTGGAATCGCAGGAGACATGCAGAACATCGGAGATTGAAGCACAAAAAACGCGTATTTCAGAAATGTAGACACAGATTACATCAAATATGGAAGCACAACTGAAAGAACAAGAGACACTCATAACAGTACAACTGGAAGCGCAAGAGGCGCGTATATCATCAAAACTCGAAGCGCGTATGGACGAGAAAATAACACAGTTTGAGGAAAAAATCGAGGCCGAGGTGGATGCTTTGAGAGGTCGTATACAGGAGTTGCAACTAAATCGACCAGCTGTTTCAGCAAGCAATCCGAAGGTAAAAACTCCATCTTTTGACGGCTCTGTTCCTTTCCAGGTCTTCAAGTAACAATTTGAGAAGACCGTTACAGTGAACAACTGGAATGCTGAAGATAAAGTTGCTGCACTGTTCATGGAATTGAAAGGGCCTGCAGCTGAGATTTTACAAACCATTCCAGAGGGCGAACGGAACTGTTATGAAGCATTGATGGGTGCTCTAGAGAGACGATACGGAACTGAGCATAGGAGACAGATATACCAAATGGAGTTACTGTACCGCTTCCAGAAGCCTGATGAGACATTGCAAGAGTTTGCGTCGGAAGTTGAAAGGCTGGCACATTTAGCGAATGAGGACGCACCCGTGGAATACACTGAAAGGGCAAAGATTTAGAGCTTTATAAATGGCATACGGGACGTCGAAACAAAGCGAGCTACATACGCAAACCCAAAGCCAACATTCGCAGACACGGTTTCACAAGCTCTGATTCAGGAAACATCGTCGCTTTTGTGTAAGCCAGTTTTCAAAGCACGTCGTGTGGAAGTGGAAAGGCCAGAGTGGGTAGACGCAATATTGAAGGCGCTGAAAGGATCGCAAAAGCGGAGTGAGATAGTTATCAAATGCTTCAAATGCGTGAAGCCCGGTCACATTGCACGTCATTGCGATCTAGATCCTAGTGGTTACAACATCATGAGTGGTCTTAATATCAAAGCTGGAGGAGATGAGCAAGAGCGTGCCAGATGTAAAGATGAAGAGCTAGCTCCAGCTGTTGAATGTCCTGTGATATCTATCTCGCAAGTTGGAAGAAAATCGAGCAGTCTTGCCGTCAAAGGAAAGCTGGATGACAAGGAGCGTGTACTGACTGTAGATACGGGCGCATCTCACTCCTTAATCCGATCTGATTTGGTCAATAGGAGAGTAAAGCCATTACGTGGAGCAAGGTTGGGTACGGTCACAGGCGAGTATAACCAAGTCCAGAGAGAAGTAATATGTGAAGTCTCAATTGGGAAGGTCATGGTTCTACACAAATTCATTGTGGCGGAGATTGTTGATGAAGTCATATTGGTAGTGGACTTCTTAGTTGACCATGACATCAAGATCGATATGCAGAGAAGGGTTATGCGTTATGAGAACAAGGATGTACCACTTGACTTTGTTTGGAGGAAGGGTTCAGCAGTAATCGAGTTCTGGTGGAGAAGATTCGACAAAGACCACGGAAGTCAACGGTAAAAGTTGATAGATCTAATGGGCCAAATAAAGCGAAATCAAAAGTACCTGCGAGAGAAACACTGGCATTGACAAAACCAAAGGGATGCACGAAAACGAAGGAAAGAAATTCCCAGAAGGAATGCGAGGGTAGTTTCAAGCCAGGGCGCACCGCTGTTGTGAAACGTGGATCGATACTGATAATGCGAAGCCAATCCGTCAAGCGCAAGCTCTGCGAAGTAGTTCATTAGCCAAACAACAGAGTGCGAGGGAACGATCCAGGATAATGAGTAGTAAGATGGAACGCAGGTACGATGAGAACAATAATTCGGAAGGTTTCTTGGCGGGAGATTTGGTACTGTTATACAACCCTCACCGGCGGAAAGGTGTTCCATCCAAATTTCGGTGCAGTTGGGAAGGCCCGTAAAAATTTGTGAAGAAGATTAGCGATACCATCTACCGCATACAAATAATTGGGAAACCACGAAGTAGAAGAGTGGTACAATTGGAGATGCTAGCGGTGTTTAGATCGAGAGATTTGTCTGATCGGGACGATCAGACTTAAGTGGGGGGCAGTGTTACTGTCATCTCTAAACCGATGCTAAGCAGTGACTTGATGCACATCACTAATTCAGTCATTATGTCTACACATATGTACGTGCACGCAGCGGAGAAGCAACGCACAAACACATGCAGATATCTTATCTGAGATGCTCCCTAAAGTATGCAATTATAATTGTGGAAGTGTCACTCACAAAAACATGCGCATATGAAAACTACACATGTGCATCTGTAGTTATAATTATATACCAGTAACTAAGTAAATTCTGGAAGCGCCTAGAAGATGCAACGCGGAAATCACACAGTATAAAAGCAGCAACAGTAGAGGCGCGAGAATCAGTTTGGTTTAAGCAAGCTATTGGTTGCAAAGTATAAGTGTTATTGTGAAGTACTTTAATAAAGTCCATTTTTGCATTATTCAATATTGGAGTTATTTATTCAACAGTTTAGCGATACGAACGTTAGTAGAAGGTTGCGAATAAGAGGATTTGCAGTAAATTCGTTACAATATATAAAGATAAAGATGAATCAATTGCCAGGTTGATCTCTGATCGATGGCCACTTGCTCTGTGCTTCTGGACAGATGAGCCTCGAGTCAGTTAATCAAACTCTGGGATGATACCACCTCTTGCCGTGTGTCGAGTTCTCTTTGACCCGTTGTTGACTCCAAGCGCTCGGCGGAGGTATAAGAGTTTATAAAAGTTCAACCAAACATAGTTTTTGGAGTGCATGCGGTACGCCTTAAAATACTAGACAAACCCTGCTGTTTAAGCTGTATGAAGAACGACGAGGTGGAGTCATCCACTCACTTTGTGCTCAGCTAACCAGCCTTTGGGGGGCGAGGTGAAATTTCCAAGATCGTTGTATGCCTTCATAGTATTATAGTTGCCCCAAAACGATTTGCTAAATAACTGGAAGCTGATTCACCGTTAGTGTATATGGTAACATAATGGACAGAACTAAAAGTGTCAAAGTGAACTGTTTCTTAACTGGACTGCTGCCATCCAACCTTACCTAACCCAGTCTATGGCATCATCAAGTATGTATGGATGTGCAAAGCATATTCACTTGCAATATTATGAATACACCTGCCGAGCACTCGTATGCAGAGAGATAACCTCCTTTTATTGTGTTGTAGCAATTTGTGAAACTAAAAGACAAAGTGCCACCACTCAATCTACAAGTTTTTTCCGCATATAAAATGCTGAAAGCTATAGACAATCTACCGCCTTTGTAATTATTCATGCATGGATATGCTGAACGCCAAGAAGCCTATTCATACTCTATGGTTGACTTAGGTACATACCTACCTCAACAAAATGTATTGTCATAACTACAAGAGAGTTTACATAGCCGGGCATCCTTGTATAAATAAAAATGAAAAAATACTAGATACAGTATTTAAGTGCACCATAGTACTTGAGAGCAGTAAACAAAACTAAAGCTTCATAACCCAAATTGATGACGCCATCCATCGTCTTTATGTCTACATAATCGTTACACTCGTCATCATCAGCATCAACCGCTGGTGCCGTTGACTTTACAGTGGCAAAATCCACATAAACATCAACAGTCACATCAACGCTGTCATGATGACACATTTCAACATCAATGTGAACACAACATAGAAAGCCATCCAAGTCACATACGTACACACCTACATATATGGATTATTCGTCATCAGGCATGCACCATACATATTTATACATAGCTACAATATTCAGGAACACATGCATATAGAGATTTTCGGATTTACCTGTATATATGTATGTTTGTATCATCACAGTTAAGTAGAGTGGTCAGTCCATTTGGCAAAACTTGAGCAAAGTTCAGTTACCATGTTTGTGTTGATATTGTAACGAATTTAGGGAAATTCCGCTTATTTGAAACCTTCTGCAAACGTTCGAATCGTTAAATTGTCGAATATATAACTCCAATATTCAGTAATGCAAAATGCCTTTTATTAGACTACTTTGAGAGTACTTCACAGCAACACTTATACTTCACAACTAATTGCATGTTTAAATCAAACTGATTACTGATTACTCAGCTTGCGCTGCTTTTATACAATCTTGCTTCATTCGCATATTTCTACTAAAGTCTAGATGTTTCGCCTTCTAGAACTGCTGTATCTCCTGCTTGGTAATTGAGCTACATATATGCGTGTGTATGTGTAAGTAACAACTTCGGCTGATGACTACATCTGTGCGTGCGAGATAGCTCTCCGTCGCCTTCTATGTATGTGTATAAATGATGATTTATGTGTTCATGTACACCAGTGTGGCTCGCTTTAATGTTTTTGTTGTTGCGTGATTATTTACTAACAGCCTAGTGATGTCAACATTCGCCACAATATATACATATGTATGCGAAGGTTTGTTAATGTATTAGGACCTTAAGAGTCCAGTATTATAAAGGGATCTTGGACTTGGAAGGATGTTTCGCAAAGGTCAGTGGCAAGGCAAGGCAAGGAAAGGCATGGTAAGTGAAGGAAGACTAGGTTGAACTTGCTGGTCCGTGAGTACCTCACATAGACTGAATGAGTCCATTTTGTTACCAGACGTTTGCGCAACGACCAAACTAAAAACCCCAATCAGAAACCGGGACCCACGTTATGAAATAACTCTGTACTCTTGGCAAATACAAGAAGCATTCTACGACCTATGTTAGTTGCTGCCTCTAGATCTGATAGCTGTACTACTCTTTATAGCTGGAGTCTTAGCCTTACGAACGCACGGCAGCAGCACAAGACGTGTTAGATCGTTTCCTCCTCGAACCCATACCTTCTACATCTGCTATCACTAACAAGACCAATATATAAAAGCATGTGACGCCAGAAGACAGTGCTCAGTCAGAATACCCATCATGAGCCCACAGTCCCCTGTTTTCAATGATAAGGCTATCTTTGTTCATCTAAGGCTGTAAGATCTGCACATGATCTTCGACAATTTTCATTTTCTGGGATGGAAAGATTTCTTATAGGTATGTTATCGAAGAGTTATCGATTTTTTATCGAAGTGTTTATTATCGAAAATTAATCGAAAAGTTTTCGATGTGTTAAAATAAAAATGCTATCCAAAAAGTATCGTTTTTTATAGAAAAGTTTTCTATTGTTTATAGGTATGTTATCAACAAGTTTGTCATCGACAAGTTATCTGTAGTAGTGTTGCCAACTTGTCCATTTCACTTGCTACCATTTCGTATCCAAAAGTTATCGAGTTCATATCGGAGTGTTGCAAACGTGTTATCGATTTTCTATAAACAATTTGTCCGTTGGATACTGGAAAATGATTGACATGTTACCAAAAAGTTGTCGGTAAGGTATTGAAAAGTTGTCGACTTGTTATCGAAAAAATCGATTATTTATCGAAGATTTACCCATATGTTGTAAAAAGCGATTTGTTATCGAAAAGTTGTCAATTTCTTATCGAAGTGTTGCCAATTCTTATCGATTTGCTATCAGAAAGTTGTCGGTTGGATATTGAAAAGTTGTCGACTTGTTATCAAAAAGTTATCCCTTGAACATTGAAAAGTTGTCGACTTGTTTCGAAAATCCATCGATTATCTGTCGAAAAATTTATTGATTTGTTATCGAAAAGTTGTCGATTGGTTATCGGAGTTTGACCAATATGTTATGGGCTCGCTATCGATTTTCAATATCAAATTTATCGATTTGTTGCCAAAATATTTATCGATTTTATATCGAAAAGTTATCGATTAATTAACGAAAAGTTATAGGTATGTTATCTAAAAGTTACCATTTCGTGTCGAAAAGTTTTCGGTTTCTTATCGGGATGTTGCCAGTCTGTTATCAAAAAGTTGTTTGGATATTAAACAGTTATCGACTTTTCATCGATTTGTTATCGAAAAGCTATCAATTATATATCGAATATTTGCCGATATGGTGCAAAAAATGTATCAATTTGCTATCGAAAAATTGTTGATTTGTTATCGGTGTTTTGCCAATAATTTATAGGCGTGTTGTCGATTTTCGATCGAAATCTTGTTGATTTTTTATCCGAGTGCACCCAATTTGTTATCGGCGTGTTATCGATTTGTTATCTGTAACTCACCGGTTTGTTACGAAACAGATACCGATAAAACTTTCATATAAAATTGGTGACATGTCTGTTACCCGTATATAAAAATCCGGTAACAAACAAAAACAAGCCGATGACTCGGGTATAACAAACCAATAATAAAAAAATAAGTTGTCGATATCGGTTGTTGCCGTTAAGAAGCCGACGAAGATCTTATCAAAAAGGCCGGAATTTTTGTTTCTTGTAGCTACCACTGTTGTGGTTTAAGCTCAACCCCTAAACGGGCTGTAGTTATCTTAATAGCATTTGTTTTTTGGGCGTGCACCTATATGTTGACACGTCGAGCTTCACGAGTACTTAGTACTCACGCCTTTTTTGGTAAAATTTCGGCCACTAGGTATCTCAACTCCTAGTACTGACACCGTTTGGCCTCATATTCGTGCATCCTATCTTCTCAATATAGCGCGATAACCCTCATGGCCGCAAGTTGGTTGAAGTCATTGATACATTGGAAGAAAAATACTGGTAAAATCAACCGAAATACGGGCCACTTCAGCCGAAATTTCTGTAAATTTTTATTTATCGCCACAAGATGTTGAAACAACTGCGCACAAATCGTTGATTTGTAATTGACCGTTTTAGTAGTCAAATTAACAAAAAAAGTTGTTGCGACAGCCTTGTACGAAAGTACCTATGTTGCGGCATTTGCACAGCAGATGAGTTTTCACTGAGATCTTTTCATGGTAGAAATACACTCGGAGTGCTTGCCGAACAGTGCCGAGGGGTGACCCCGCTTAGGAAAATTTTTCTTCTAATTGAAAAACCGTATTTCTAAAATTTTTATATTGCTTTTCCCGGGGTGTAAACCCAGGGTCTTCGGTGTGGTAGGCTGAGCACGCTACCATCACACCACGGCGGCCGCCATATACATACGGAAATATGTGCATAAATATAGTACACAGCATACATAAGTACAAAGTAGAGAGCGCAGTGAGCGTAAAATTCCCTTTGAAATTTGCTCATGTATTGACTGTTGATCGCTGTTGAAATGACCAGTGAGATCAGTTGTGTTAACAAAAAAAAATCAGTTAGATTGATTAGGAATCTGTCAATTTTACAGAATTTTGTCAACTTAAGAGCGACAATTTCTTCTCTGTTGACATGACTAAACTAATTTGTTCGCTTGACAAAGAACTCGGTCGAATTAACCATAATTCGATCAATTTCACCGATTCTCCGTTAAGTCAAGAACAACAGAATTGTTGATTTTACTAGCACCATTTCTTTCAGTGTATGCTATCCGCAGCAGTTGGGGACGAATGAGTTATGCATTCATTTATCGTTGACTTCGTCCGATAACACAGGCCGACAAAATGAGACCGATTTTTTTGACCATAAACCAGACCATACTTTCCTAATGGTTTTCGATGCGCTGAATTCAAATCTGGAAGGTTTGTTAATGTATTAGGACCTTAAGAGTCCAGTATTATAAAGGGATCTTGGACTTGGAAGGATGTTTCGCAAAGGTCAGTGGCAAGGCAAGGCAAGGAAAGGCATGGTAAGTGAAGGAAGACTAGGTTGAACTTGCTGGTCCGTGAGTACCTCACATAGACTGAATGAGTCCATTTTGTTACCAGACGTTTGCGCAACGACCAAACTAAAAACCCCAATCAGAAACCGGGACCCACGTTATGAAATAACTCTGTACTCTTGGCAAATACAAGAAGCATTCTACGACCTATGTTAGTTGCTGCCTCTAGATCTGATAGCTGTACCACTCTTTATAGCTGGAGTCTTAGCCTTACGAACGCACGGCAGCAGCACAAGACGTGTTAGATCGTTTCCTCCTCGAACCCATACCTTCTACATCTGCTATCACTAACAAGACCAATATATAAAAGCATGTGACGCCAGAAGACAGTGCTCAGTCAGAATACCCATCATGAGCCCACAGTCCCCTGTTTTCAATAATAAGGCTATCTTTGTTAATCTAAGGCTGTAAGATCTGCACATGATCTTCGACAATTTTCATTTTCTGGGATGGAAAGATTTCTTATAGGTATGTTATCGAAGAGTTATCGATTTTTTATCGAAGTGTTTATTATCGAAAATTAATCGAAAAGTTTTCGATGTGTTAAAATAAAAATGCTATCCAAAAAGTATCGTTTTTTATAGAAAAGTTTTCTATTGTTTATAGGTATGTTATCAACAAGTTTGTCATCGACAAGTTATCTGTAGTAGTGTTGCCAACTTGTCCATTTCACTTGCTACCATTTCGTATCCAAAAGTTATCGAGTTCATATCGGAGTGTTGCAAACGTGTTATCGATTTTCTATAAACAATTTGTCCGTTGGATACTGGAAAATGATTGACATGTTACCAAAAAGTTGTCGGTAAGGTATTGAAAAGTTGTCGACTTGTTATCGAAAAAAATCGATTATTTATCGAAGATTTACCCATATGTTGTAAAAAGCGATTTGTTATCGAAAAGTTGTCAATTTCTTATCGAAGTGTTGCCAATTCTTATCGATTTGCTATCAGAAAGTTGTCGGTTGGATATTGAAAAGTTGTCGACTTGTTATCAAAAAGTTATCCCTTGAACATTGAAAAGTTGTCGACTTGTTTCGAAAATCCATCGATTATCTGTCGAAAAATTTATTGATTTGTTATCGAAAAGTTGTCGATTGGTTATCGGAGTTTGACCAATATGTTATGGGCTCGCTATCGATTTTCAATATCAAATTTATCGATTTGTTGCCAAAATATTTATCGATTTTATATCGAAAAGTTATCGATTAATTAACGAAAAGTTATAGGTATGTTATCTAAAAGTTACCATTTCGTGTCGAAAAGTTTTCGGTTTCTTATCGGGATGTTGCCAGTCTGTTATCAAAAAGTTGTTTGGATATTAAACATCGACTTTTCATCGATTTGTTATCGAAAAGCTATCAATTATATATCGAATATTTGCCGATATGGTGCAAAAAATGTATCAATTTGCTATCGAAAAATTGTTGATTTGTTATCGGTGTTTTGCCAATAATTTATAGGCGTGTTGTCGATTTTCGATCGAAATCTTGTTGATTTTTTATCCGAGTGCACCCAATTTGTTATCGGCGTGTTATCGATTTGTTATCTGTAACTCACCGGTTTGTTACGAAACAGATACCGATAAAACTTTCATATAAAATTGGTGACATGTCTGTTACCCGTATATAAAAATCCGGTAACAAACAAAAACAAGCCGATGACTCGGGTATAACAAACCAATAATAAAAAAATAAGTTGTCGATATCGGTTGTTGCCGTTAAGAAGCCGACGAAGATCTTATCAAAAAGGCCGGAATTTTTGTTTCTTGTAGCTACCACTGTTGTGGTTTAAGCTCAACCCCTAAACGGGCTGTAGTTATCTTAATAGCATTTGTTTTTTGGGCGTGCACCTATATGTTGACACGTCGAGCTTCACGAGTACTTAGTACTCACGCCTTTTTTGGTAAAATTTCGGCCACTAGGTATCTCAACTCCTAGTACTGACACCGTTTGGCCTCATATTCGTGCATCCTATCTTCTCAATATAGCGCGATAACCCTCATGGCCGCAAGTTGGTTGAAGTCATTGATACATTGGAAGAAAAATACTGGTAAAATCAACCGAAATACGGGCCACTTCAGCCGAAATTTCTGTAAATTTTTATTTATCGCCACAAGATGTTGAAACAACTGCGCACAAATCGTTGATTTGTAATTGACCGTTTTAGTAGTCAAATTAACAAAAAAAGTTGTTGCGACAGCCTTGTACGAAAGTACCTATGTTGCGGCATTTGCACAGCAGATGAGTTTTCACTGAGATTTTTTCATGGTAGAAATACACTCGGAGTGCTTGCCGAACAGTGCCGAGGGGTGACCCCGCTTAGGAAAATTTTTCTTCTAATTGAAAAACCGTATTTCTAAAATTTTTATATTGCTTTTCCCGGGGTGTAAACCCAGGGTCTTCGGTGTGGTAGGCTGAGCACGCTACCATCACACCACGGCGGCCGCCATATACATACGGAAATATGTGCATAAATATAGTACACAGCATACATAAGTACAAAGTAGAGAGCGCAGTGAGCGTAAAATTCCCTTTGAAATTTGCTCATGTATTGACTGTTGATCGCTGTTGAAATGACCAGTGAGATCAGTTGTGTTAACAAAAAACAATCAGTTAGATTGATTAGGAATCTGTCAATTTTACAGAATTTTGTCAACTTAAGAGCGACAATTTCTTCTCTGTTGACATGACTAAACTAATTTGTTCGCTTGACAAAGAACTCGGTCGAATTAACCATAATTCGATCAATTTCACCGATTCTCCGTTAAGTCAAGAACAACAGAATTGTTGATTTTACTAGCACCATTTCTTTCAGTGTATGCTATCCGCAGCAGTTGGGGACGAATGAGTTATGCATTCATTTATCGTTGACTTCGTCCGATAACACAGGCCGACAAAATGAGACCGATTTTTTTGACCATAAACCAGACCATACTTTCCTAATGGTTTTCGATGCGCTGAATTCAAATCTGGACGCAGAATTGCTCTATCACGTCAGGATTTTGAGATATCCCAACCTAAATGTGCAAAAAACACCGTTTTTACCTATTTTTGAGGTTATATATAAACGACAGATTTTTTTTTTTAAAAGCACACATAGCATCTTAAAGAAGAAGTCTTTCTCTTACGAATAGCGTTGAGTTTTCTCAAATATCTTTTTTTTCGCTAAGATAGAGCAATTATCGTAAGACTTATCGTAAGAGGTATGTGTTCTACTGCATCATACCTACGTTAATTCAGTGGTTTTTCAGCTATAGGAAAATTAGCAAATTTACAAACTTTAAATTGCTCAAAAAAAAGATATTTGAGCATTGCAACATCAGAAACCGTAGCAATATTATTGAATAGCAAATCATCAACTGTCAAAACAAAACAAAAATTGCGAAGAAAAAATTTTAAATGAAAAAGCTGCTCATGATACGTGGGTTATATTTGCTATAACGACATTTCCAACTTCAAATGCACAATATTCTGAACTCCCATAGCTTCTTTATTTTGTTATTGTCTGTTTTAACTGATTCAATAGCACTTCCTGTGTCTGCCCGATAAATTACACTGGATCACAAATTCCAATTTTTTTTTTGCACCAGAGACGCCATTATGAAATTCCTATGTAAAATCACCCCCTGATTCCGAAAATTAAGGTTATTTTAATTCTATGGTAACGTTTTTGAGATTTTTACGAATTACCGTTTTATTTTTTCAAAAAAAAAAATTAAAATTTTTTTTTATACTCTTCGGTTTCCTCATCGGCAACCTTCTAGGCGTTTCTCCTTCTAGAATTTACTACTTGTTTACCAGCTATAAGCGCACCAGCTATAAACTACAGATGCACGTTTATAGCTTCTCATATGCGCGTGTATATGTGAGTGATACATCGACCGATGATTGCATACTTTTGTGAGCATCTCAGATATATGCATGTGTTTGTGCATATCTCTCCGCTTCTTGTGTGTACATATGTATGTGTAGACATAATGATTGATTTGTTTATGTAGATCAGGGCCATTCAAAACTGAAAGTGCACCTGTATTAGTGAGAGCGCAATCGTCGCGATGATCGTGCGGGTGAATTGATTTTTCATTTAGTCGCTTACTAGCAAGCAACGAGCTAACATCAAGCATTTGTATCGCGCATAATTTTTCATACATATTTTGATACCGATCTCCGATACCCACCACTGATGTTGCTACGCCAAGTGCCAAGCGACGACTAATATCGGCTTAGAGATGATAGTATGCCTTAGTGCTAATATTCGTCACAATACATATATATCTCAAGAATGAATTGAGCAATTCTAAAACGATTTGAAGCTTTTAAGAGGTAATAAAATTTGTTATAAACTGTGCATACAACACTTTTTGCTAGGCCCTGCAGATTCAAAGATAACGAACAACCATTACGGATTTTTTCAATTTTTTTGTCAAAATATAAAAAAATTTGTACTTTTCGAGGAAATATCTCGACAACTTTTTATTTTTTTGCAGATTTTTTTTCCTCTCTAAGCTCTGTTTTATTACAAAAAAAAATAAATTTTCATTCAACAAAATCGGTGGACTAATACGAAAGTTATAAGCATTCAAATAAATATTCCCATATAGTAAAACTTAAGTATGCTACAAATAATAGCATAAGTATGTACATATGATTCTGTCTTAACTCTATGATCTTATTTTATAATTGAAAAAGTTATGTATCTTGTTCTGACGCTTGTTTAGATTACGATCGGTTTCACATTTTCATTTGCTGGTGAAACCTTTCGCCATGCTCTTCACTTTCGTCGCCAAGATTTTGCGTTAAAAATTTAAATGGGAGTGTAGAAAATAAATTTTTAAAGACATATTTACTCCCGAAAGAAAATAAAAAGTATATTAGATAAATACATAAGTGACACATTAATATATAATTATGTCTTTTAAAAGCTTCAAACCGTTTTGGAATTGCTCTATTCGTTCTTGAGATATATATGATTAAGTGGACCCAATTTTTTTTTTTTTTTTGAAAAAACTGTTATTCGTAAATATCTCAAAAACGTTACCATAGAATTAAAAATAACCTTGATTTTCGGTATCAAGGTGTGATTTTACATAGGAATTTCTCTAGTGGTGTCTCTGGTGCATTTTGGCTGTAAACCAGTGTTATTTGCATTCGTTTTGTGTTTTTTGTTTTTGGTGTTGCATATATTTGCACTACTTGCAGATTTAGAGCCCCAAATGTTGAAATTTTTTATGTGACTTTGTTTAACTCATCCAAACAGCGCTTATCTGAGTACCTGAGTAGTCTGCAGGTTTCGTTCATCTTTCCTTTGCATTTCCATTTGTTGTTAGATTAGTTAAAGCAATTTGCGACTCAGTTTTATGTGTTTAAATCTTCTTTGCAATTTGCTTAGTTTTTATTGTTTCCGCTTCCGTTTCATGCTTAAGGTATGCACACTATACTAAACAAAAACAAATTAGTACTCAACTGAAACACAGTGGTCGAATTGGTCTTTCTAGAAGCTGAAAACTATCAACTCCAAAAGTAAATTAGATGTATACAACCGGAATTGTTTCTACTGCTTTAGTCACGGCTACTACTTCCACCTGAAAAACACTTCGCAGTATACCGCAGACATCACTCTGTCCATTAATTTGGAACCATAGGTATATACGTGTATCGTCTCATCTGCCATTTGCCAACCTTCTACTTCTATTGTGGCCGTACAATATTTGATGATGCTATACTACTATGATAGTATGGTCTCCGCTCAATCTGCCCCGAGGCATTGTGTCTCGTTGCAGTTTTTTACGGTGTTCTTCGCCACCAGGTGGAATGTGCAGAATAGCATACAATGCAGCCGTGGGGGTTGTTTTCTGGGCTATCGGTTTGCCAACAAGTGTTTGAGGTACGTTCTTTTTTAAGCGGCCGTCCACCAAACAAGAAGTCCATTGCATAGGATGGCCTTTACAATCGCAGTAAATATCCAATGAGAGAGAGAGAGAGGGCGATGGACCGCACGTAAACCCCAACATTCTTTTACATGCATAAAGTGCCGTCGAGGCCTTCTTCACTCTCTCCTCCATGATGAGCTTGCTGTCTAGGACGATTCCTAGATATTTTGTACAAGCCCTCTCCTGCAAGATCATACCTCTTAGTTTAGGCCTAGGCCAATCGGGACCATATAAAACCGAGTAAGCAGGAACATACCCGTCTTCTACGTGTTGGCGCTCACCTCAGCTACTGCTGAGAAGTAGCAGATTACTCGTATCGTGATGGTATGTAAAGGCACATTCCGTGCTCATCTGCTTAGTTTTGCTAATGTTCTTTTCTTGATTTCACTCATAACGGAAGGGAAGGAATCTAAGGTCATCATCATTGCATCGTCCGCATATCCGCGTGCGTGGTTTTACTAGAGTGTAATTTATAATGACGATTCTTTGAAAAGCTGGTGTGCCTCAACTTTATGCTTGTTAACTCTCGCTTGCCACAGGTCAGCTATTGTCTCGCAGTTAAGAAGTATGAAGGAGACCAAATTCTTTCATACTTCCCAACCCCACCGAAGGCTGTTGAGGGGCAGTTGGCAAAACGCCGGGGTCTATCAGGCAGTACATTGGCTGTACGATATGGTGGTCAAACCAATTTTCTTCTAGTCTGATTAACAAGGCACTTCTTCCATGGAAGCGGTACAAAAATTAGCGCAGCTTGGAGGTTGAACAGTGATGGATTCACGATAGACGGGAAGAAGGAGGGAGTATTCTGCTACGACCTCGTTTATGAAGTTTCCAGTTATTTAGAATGCGGTATATGGGGTGTCATCCGTCAATTTAAATGTAAAGGAGTTTGATATTTACTCACTCTGCTGTCACTCCACATGATAGATAGACATCGATTCAGCTTAACAAGCGCAGGACCGACACAACCATTTGCCAGGCACTAAGGTATTTCTGGCCAGTCATTCACTCCCAGCGTTTGGCTGAACTTTTTGTAGTTTTTATTATTGACTCATCAATTGGAGGTAAGACTGCATTGCCGGCGTGTCAGATGTTTTAGCAACAGCGAGGACAATGAGGTGGAAGTATCCAGTCGCTTTATGCTCAGCTCAGCTGTTCATACTTTGCAACGACGAAGCGTACATGGTCGTTTTCTATATCACCTTTGGGGAATGGAGTAACACAACTTTACAAAAAAAAAGTTCCCTTTGTAGTGGCCACACAACCTAACCTTACTTAAAAGAATGACGATCTACCTACGATATCTGTATCAGTGAAAGTATCCACCTTAAATTTCTTTCAAATTTTATCCACACAAATTCACAAACTTAAGTATGTGTGTATGTTAACATATACGAGGCCAACACGTCTGACACGCTGACTCTTTGCTTAGCTTATCTGAGATTTTTTGAAGCAAATATACTTACTTTGAGTCCAAGGGAAAACCCTTATTTGTTAACATCTGGAATTCAGCTGATAGGCGTTACATAGTGATGTGTGTGCTTGAGTACTTAAATAACCGCGTCTACAGAAACCGATACCAAGAACCGGTTGTTTGAACAGATTTTGATTACGAAGCTAGAAAAAACTTTATTATTTTGCCAAACAAAAATTTACCAGAGAAAAATGGTTCCCTGCCTTTGGTTCTTTTGGTAAGGACATTTTTCGAAAAGAAATTTTTTGATTTCTTTACTCTTGCGTGGAAAGCCACGCAAAAAGCAACCTACCTCAAAAAATTAGAGGGGGTATGTAGACTATCAATGCTTAGCATTATGGGAGCCATGAAAACAACCCCGACGGTTGCACTGTATGCCATTCTGCACATTCCACCTGTAGACCTGGTAGCAAAGAACATAGCGTTAACAACTGCAACAAGGCTCGGTACCTCGGGGCAGCTTGAGCGCCGACAACACGGCCATAGTAGTATAGCGTCATCAATCACAAGACGAACAGTCTACCTGATTCCCTATCTGCGCTTCGAGGAAGATCTTAAAGCCACAATAGAGGTAAACGGTTGGCGCAAGGGTGCTCAAATAGCGGACGAGACGATACATGTGTACACAGATGGTTCCAAAGTAGTGCAAGGAGTAGGGTCTGCGGTATACTGTGCTGATCCGGAAATAAACAGATGCTACAGGCTGCCGGATTACTGCAATGTTTTCCAAGCGGAAATATTAGCCGTAACCAAAGCAGTAGAAACACTGGAAGAGAATAGCTTAAGCTGCAACCGTGTTAACTTTCATATTGACAGTGAAGCAGCAATTAAGGCAATAATCTCGCATAGCACAGCATCCAAATGCGTGTTGGAGCGTAAGCAGTCTCTGGAAGTAATCGGGACAGGAAGAAGCCTAGATCTACATATATTGGGTCCCAGGGCATATGGGAATAGATGGGAATGAAAAAGCGGATGAATTAGCTAAAAAGGGCGCATCCCTTGAAGCTTGCTCCGTAAACGTCCCAATTAGACTGAGTGAGATTAATCGAAGGTGAGAGGTGCACATGCTCGACCAAGCGGGAAAGGCGTGGGTTCAAGCGCGGGGCTGTAAAGTGTCAAAAATTATGTGGAGGTCTTACAAACTTAGACATAGTTTACTTATATACTGTAAAGAGAGGACTGTAGTCTCATGACGGATATTCTGACTGGACCACTGCCTTCCGGCGTCACATGCCTTTAAATTAGGCTTGGTCAGTGATAGCAGATGTAGGAAGTGCGGGTTGGAGGAGGAAATGATCGAGTACGTTCTGTGCTATTGTTGTTGTTGTTGTTGTAGCGATAAGGTTGCTCCCCGAAGGCTTTGGGGAGTGTTATCAATGTGATAGTCCTTTGCCGGATACAGATCTGGTACGCTCCGGTAACACAGCACCGGGGTTCACACCCCGGGCAAAGCAACATCAAAATTTTAGAAATAAGGTTTTTCAATTAGAATAAAATTTTTCTAAAAGGGGTCGCCCCTCGGCAGTGTTTGGCAAGCGCCCCGGGTGTATTTCTGCCATGAAAAGCTCTCAGTGAAAACTCATCTGCCTTGCAGATGCCGTTCGGAGTCGGCATAAAACATGTAGGTCCCGTCCGGCCAATTTGTAGGGAAAATCAAGAGGAGCACGACGCAAATTGGAAGAGAAGCTCGGCCTTATATCTCTTCGCAGGTTATCGCGCCTTACATTTTTATTTTTTGTAACGAATTTTTGGGAATTCCGCTTATTTCCAACCTTCTGCAAATGTTCGAATCGCTAAATTGTCGAATAATAACTCCAATATTCAGTAGTGCAAAATGGTCTTTATTAGACTGCTTTATCGTACTTTACAATAACACTTATACTTCACAACTAATTGCGTATTTAAATCAAACTGCTTAGTCATGCCTCAGCATGCGCTGCTTTTATACTCTCGTTTTCCTCGTTCACCCATTTCTCCTAAGGTCTAGTAATTTCGTGAACTTCATGCTTGGTTACCATCATGTATATCATGTATATTTGTAGTTTGTATCCATATGCGTGTGTATATGTGAGTACTACGTCGTCTGATGATGACATGCGTTTGTGAGTATCATTTTGAATGATGACAAAGTGTGATCTCTTCTGCATAAACGTCAAAATTCCAAAGTGATTGGATCACCTGATTCGTATTTGACTATCGCTGTCTCATTCTGTATCTCTTTCTATCACCCGTTGAAGATAGGCGCCGCCATATTGAACAGCCTGTCAAAACGCTGAAAAGTAGCCATATTGAACAGCCTGTCAGGCAGTTGACAGATAAGAGATCACACTTTGTCATCATTCACAATGGTGAGTATCTCTCCGCTGCCTTGTATGCATGCGTGTAAATGATGATTGATTTATTTACGTACATACGAGTGGCTGCTTAGTATCGGCTTAGTGATGATAACATTCGTCACAATATGTAGGTCCTGGTTTTTGATAGAGTATTTCAGTTTGGTCATTAAAAAAACTTATGCTAACACTACGTACTCATTGAGTCTATGTGAGGTCCTCATGGACCGACCAGTTAAACCTAACCTAACGTTTCAAGGCGACATGGATTCAAAACATACCACACTCTTATGTTTGCATTTGTTTACACACAATTTGTAGTGTTTTGAAAGGATTTTTCTCGTTTGCTCTCTTTCTTTGGCTTCTTGTTTATGAGCTATTTATTTACAATTTGTTGTTATGGTCAGAAAAGTTTAGTTCAGTTCTGAAAAAAAAAGAATAAAATAAAATGGAATAAGGATTAAGTACGACATATGGCCAGTTTTTTACCGACAAACATACATACATATAACGTATTTTATTGTAATGGATGAAGTGTTAGAAGATAGCTAAAAGTTTCTTGTTAAAATTGTTAGAGTGTATTACTTAGCTTTAATATCCTTCACAACATGTAACGAGTATTTACTTGTAAATCACCAATTCACTTCAAATTATTGTAACATATTGGAGAGCGTTCAAAACTAATCGAATGATGATTACACAATGTATTAAAGAAAGGCAAGATATTTAAAAATTGTAGGATAAGTGATAAGTTTCGAGCTAACGCAGAATTATCTAATTGAGAGACGGTTCTAGTTCCAACTGTGCTAGCTCTTTCAAATGGGATACAGTCACGCAAAGCGTTAGTGTCGCACTACATACTTTTAGCAACCGTAAAGTCCCCCCCCCCCCAGCGGTGTAGGGGGCTTAGAATATACCCGCGGCAGGTATGCCTGACGTAAGAGGCGACTAAAATACCAAATTGATTAAAGGGGTTGTGCAGCGCAAACCTTTGAAGAGGTTACCAGCTCAATATATATAGTTATGTATAGAAGCATTCACATATGAGCTTCTGTTAAAAGTAGTATTAAGTTCTCTTAATTTAGTATTAAGAGAGAAGTTAACTTTGATTAGTTATAAGGATACCGTTATTCGAAATTGTTAACTCTTTGAACATTGGCATAAGGTCCATTCGAATTTCGGTTTAGATTAGACGTAAAGTGAAGCTCGTGAATAAAGATCATTTTAATCGAATTTCCGTCTACATCATTATTGGCGCAGTCAACAGTTGAACTTACCACATGTATTAAATTTCGGAAAGAAATAAAGTATATTTAAATTGCAAAAGTGCTATTGGTTATTTGAACAAAAAAACTTTAACGAAACCAAACGTATGAAAAATTTTGAAATACAGACTGAAATGAGAAAAACAAAAGAAGTGTACAAACTTTGTGGCTTATTTAACTTTATTTAATTTCAAACATTGATTTTAAAAAAGAACTGTGAAAAAAAAAAATCAGCAAAATAAACGTTAATAATAACCAGTATAGTGAAGTAGCCTTTCAAGTCGAAAAATAAGAAACAAAAGCTACAACAAAATTTAAAGGACAGTCCAAAGTTCAGTGAATTGATCATTCAAAGTCATTTAAAGGTCAAAGGAATTTTAAACGAAGTTCGAAAATAGTGAAAGATTTAAAAGGGACAAAGTCGTTTAGAGGGCAAACTCATCAGTCAATCCAGCCAAAGTAAATCAGAGCAGAGAACTTCCTTTTCCAATCAAACAACAACAAGCAAGCATAGGTAGAGAGAAGCCAATTATATTGAGAAGCAGCAACATCTACAACATAGACTTATGAGAAGTACACGAACAACTTGGTAAGTTTAAACTCATCTTTACTCCCGAATTCGTTCCAACCGAGGTGCACGACGATCACGAAGGAATCCAGTGAACATCAAAACATCATTTTTTAGAATTTCGAAGGGCAAGAAGCCGCAAGACAACGAAAATGGAAGGTCTGGACATAAATGTTAGATTTAAGTTAATAACAGCAAATATTAATAACATTTCAAGTTTCAATGGCGATAGAGATGCGCTCCTAATTTTCCTACAGAGAATAGATTCGATGGTTCCAATTCTCGATTCGTTTCCATTAGATTATCGTTGTTTAATTATGGGTAGGGTTGAAGATAAAATTGTAGGTGATGCAAGAAGATCTTTGTTGGTCAATGGAAATGCAGATAATTGGCCAGATATTAAACAAATTTTAATTGACAATCACGGGGAAAAAGATTCGGTAGATGACCTTATTGATAAAATTAGAACTTGCCGTTGTGATTCAACAATCGAAAATTTTTACAAAGCATTAAATACATTATTATGTAGGTTAAACAATGCTTTATATTTTAGCAACGAAAATAATCCAGTAATAAATAGTAACAGCAATGCCAGAATTGCTTTACATACATTTAAACATGGTTTACCAGAGCCAGTTAAGAGTATTATAATTAGCAGGAATCCATCAAACCTTAAAGAGCTTTTGATGTTATAAAAAACAAGTAAGGAAGGTTAAGTTCGGGTGTAACCGAACATTACATACTCAGTTGAGAGCTATGGTGACAACATAAGGGAAAATAACCATGTAGGAAAATGAACCGAGGGAAACCCTGGAATGTGTTTGTATGACATGTGTATCAAATGAAAGGCATTAAAGAGCATTTTATGAGGGAGTGGGCCATAGTTCTATAGGTGGACGCCATTTAGGGATATAGCCATAAAGGTGGATCAGGGTTGACTCTAGAATGCGTTTGTACGCTATGGGTATCAAATGAAAGGTGTTAATGAGTATTTTAAAAGGGAGTGGGCCTTAGTTCTATAGGTGGATGCCGTTTCGAAATATCGCCATAAAGGTGGACCAGGGGTGACTCTAGAATGTGTTTGTACGATATGGGTATCAAATTAAAGGTATTAATGAGGGTTTTAAAAGGGAGTGGTGGTTGTTGTATAGGTGGTCGCCTTTTCGAGATATCACCATAAAGGTGGACCAGGGGTGACTCTAGAATGCGTTTGTACGATATGGGTATCAAATGAAAGATGTTAATGAGTATTTTAAAAGGGAGTAATCCTTAGTTCCATAGGTGGACGCCGTTTCGAGACATCGCCACAAAGGTGGACCAGGGGTGACCCTAGAATTTGTTTGTACAATATGGGCATCAAATGAAAGGTGTTAATGAGTATTTTTAAAAGGGAGTGGGCTTTCGTTCTATAGGTGTTCGCCTTTTCGAGATATCGCCATAAAGGTGGACCAGGGGTGACTTTAGAATATGTTTGTACGATATGGGTATCAAATGAAAGGTGTAAATGAGTATTTTAAAAGGGCGTGGGGCTTAGTTCTATAGGTGGACGCCTTTTCGAGATATCGCCATAAAGGTGGACCAGGGGTGACTCTAGAATGAGTTTGTACGATATGGGTATCAAATTAAAGGTATTAATTCGAGTTTTAAAAGGGAGTGGTGGTAGTTGTATATGTGAAGGCGTTTTCCAGATATCGACCAAAATGTGGACCAGGGTGACCCAGAACATCATCTGTTGGATACCGCTAATTTATTTATATATGTAATACCTGCCAAGATTTTAAGGGTTTTTTATTTCGCCCTGCAGAACTTTTTCATTTTCTTCTACTTAATATGGTAGGTGTCACAGCCATTTTATAAAGTTTTTTCTAAAGTTATATTTCGCGTCAATAAAACAACCCAATTACCTTACCATGTTTCATCCCTTTTTTCGTATTTGGTATAGAATTATGGCATTTTTTTCATTTTTCGTAATTTTCGATATCGAAAAAGTGGGCGTGGTCATAGTCGGATTTCGTTCATTTTTCATACCAAGATAAAGTGAGTTCAAGTAAGCACGTGAACTAAGTTCATTAAAGATATGTCGATTTTTGCTCAAGTTATCGTATTAACGGCCATGCGGAAAGACAGACGGACGACTGTGTATAAAAACTGGGCGTGGCATAAACCGATTTCGCCCATTTTCACAGAAAACAGTTAGCGTCATAAAGTCTATGCCCCTACCAAATTTTAAAAGGATTGGTGAATTTTTGTTCGACTTATGGCGTTAAAAGTATCGTAGACAAATTAAATGAAAAAGGGCGGAGCCACGCCAATTTTGAAATTTTCTTTTATTTTTGTATTGCGTTGCACCATATCATTACTGGAGTTGAATGTTGACATAATTTACTTATATACTGTAAAGGTATTAACTTTTCTTTTAAAATTTGAATTTGAAAAAATATTTTTTTAAAAAGTCGGCGTGGTCGTTCTCCGATTTTGCTAATTTTTATTAAGCAGACATATAGTAATAAGAGTAACGTTCCTGCCAAATTTCATCATGATATCTTCATCGACTGCCAAATTACAGCTTGCAAAAGTTTTAAATGACCTTCTTTTAAAAGTGTGCGGTGACACGCCCATTGTCCAAAATTTTACTAGTTTTCTATTCTGCGGCATAAGTTCAACTCATCTACCAAGTTTCGTCGCTTTACCTGTCTTTTGTAATGAATTATCGCACTTTTTCGGTTTTTCGAAATTTTCGATATCGAAAAAGTGGGCGTGGTTATAGTCCGATATCGTTCATTTTAAATAGCGATCTGAGATGAGTGCTCAGGAACCTACATACCAAATTTCATCAAGATACCTCAAAATTTACTCAAGTTATCGTGTTAACGGACGGACGGACGGACGGACATGGCTCAATCAAATTTTTTTTCGATCCTGAATATTTTTATATATGGAAGTCTATATCTATCTCGATTCCTTTATATATGTACAACCAACCGTTATCCAATCAAACTTAATATACTCTGTGAGCTCTGCTCAACTGAGTATAAAAATGGTTATTTAATGTACACAACCAACAATCATTATTCTGTTAGTAACATGGCACAGCACGTAGGTAATGTACAAAGCGCAGATAGGAACATGGAATATAACAGAAGACGACAACAACACATGCAAGACAACAGGTATTTTAATGAGTATCCAAGCAGAGGAAATGAAATCGAAAACGGAAATGGACGTGAATTGAGACAAAATCCAAATACACAAACATCTATGCAGTCAAGGAGAGCGCTTAATTCTAATATGCAAGCAGTGAATGGTAACAGAAACGTGGGTAGGTATACATTTGGACACACAAATAATTCACAAAATTCATACATAAATAATACTCAACATCGCAATGATAACGAGTCTATGGAAATAGGTACAAATGAAATGATGCAAAAATTTTCAAGCACTAAGCCTAGAAGATTACCCTATATAATAATTAATACAAAGATAAGAAAACTTAAATTTATTATTGATACGGGTGCAGAATTCAGTGTCATAAACCCTAAAGTTTGTAGCCCTAAATGGAAAATGGACTCACCGGATTTCACACTAAAAGTATTAAATAAAAAAGTCAGTACTAATACTTTATATAGGATACCACTATTTAAAGAATTCAATAAACCAAATACTTTTGTTCAATTCTTGGAAGTACCATTTCACACATACTTTGATGGCATAATTGGAAATAATATTCTGTTTGATCTTAATATAATATTTGATTATAAAAAGAGAATGTTGTTAACAGACAGTGCAAGTGTGCCAATTTATTTCAACGAAGAAGAAGAATCTTCTTATGATAAATATTTAAATAATGAATTGGTACAGGTTTTTACATGCGAGGAAGAAAAAAATGAAAAGTCCTTAAATAGTTTATTTTCTGCACACTTAAATCCGAAAGATAAGGCGATGTTAAAATCTCTTTTAAATAAATACACTGATCTTTTTTATAAGGAAGGCGAAGATTTGACCTTCATAAACGAGATTAAGCACAGGATTATCACAAAAACAGATGTCCCGATATACAGCAAACTTTATAAGTATTCTGCTATACACAGAGCAGAAGTCGATAGGCAAATTAAATATAAGCTAAATCAGAAGATAATAGTACCTAGTAATAGCCCGTACAACTCGCCTCTTTGGGTTGTACCAAAAAAAATCGATAGCAGCGGAACTTCAAAGTGGCGAATCGTTATTGATTATCGAAAGCTAAATGAGCAAAGGGTAGATGATAGGTTTCCTATTCCGAATATGGAAAACATATTCGATAAATTAGGTAAATATAATTATTTTAGTACAATTGATCTCGCGAAAGGGTATCACTAAATTGAAGTTCATCCAGATGCTAGAGCAAAAACTGCGTTTTCAACCGCTGATGGTCACTTTGAGTTCAATCGCATGCCATTTGGGTTGAAAACTGCTCCAGCCACCTTTCAGAGGCTAATAAAGTACGTATTGAGCGAATACATAAATAAGATTTGCGTAGTATATTTAGACGATATATTAATCTTTTCTACTGGATTTCAAGAGCATATCGACTCTATACAAAAAGTTCTAAATCAGCTACGCAAATCAAATTTAAAAATACAGTTTGACAAATGTCTTTTTGCTGCAATATCAACGAAATTCTTAGGTCATATCATTTCTGCTGAAGGAATCAAACCCGATCCTTCCAAAATTGAGGCAATTAGTTCCATGAAATTACCGCAAACTGAGAAAGAAATTAAAAAATGTTTAGGTATAACCGGCTATTACCGGAAATTTATTCGCGATTATGCGAAAGTAGCCTTACCCATGACTAAATTTTTAAAGAAAAATGCAGTAATTGACGTTAAAAATAAAGACTATATTAGTTCATTTGAACCTTTAAAAACATTATTGACTAGTGATCCAGTTTTACAGCCACCTGATTTCGCGAAAAAAATTTTTTTTTGACCACGGATGCGTCCCAATTTGCCATAGGTGCTGTATTGAGTCAGAAAAATCATCCAGTTTGTTATGCCTCGCGCACCTTAGCTGAACATGAAATACGATATTCAACCATTGAAAAGGAACTTCTAGCTGTAATTTGGGCTGTGAAATATTTTAGGACGTATTTGTATGGACAAAAATGTCTAATACAAACAGACCACAAGCCTTTGACATCGTTACATAATATTAGAGAACCGAATATGAAATTACAAAGGTGGAAAATTTTTCTAAATGAATATAATATATATATATATAATTTTGATATTTGCTATATTAAAGGCAAAAATAATAAGGTTGCTGACGCATTAAGCAGATATTTAAAAAAATCAAACGACGACAATAGCGTTGATATTTTTAATAACGAGCAAATTGATTTTGCTGATACAACTAACATAGATATTCGCTCTACAGATGCAACTGTCCACAGTGGTATTGAGGACAATTTAAAATACATTTTTATTACGGAAAAAATTGTAAATTATTATAAAAACCAACTTTATCTTAGTTATGGTGATACAGAAAATATTTTTACAGAAACTGTTAATAAAAAAAGCCATACCTTTGTCGTCATTAACGAGTCTTCTGATTTAGTAAATATATTGAGTAAAATACTGCTGAAAAAGGGCATAATGTGTATGGGGTATTCCATCCCATTTCGACCAATTTTGAACCCGACCCCTTTAGAATTGGCTGAAAGTTTTTCTTCTTCTTCTACCTTACGAAAGACGTTTTTCAGAATTTTTTCAAATTTTTTCATCCAACTCAAAAAAAGTTATGAATTTTTAAAAAAACACCGTTTTTGTTTTCAAAATGCTATAACTTTTAATCGTAGATTACCATAATATATAAAGAAAAGAATACTTAAAAATCATTTTCTTACATTTTTTTGTTATATAAATAAAATTGATAAAAAAAAATTTTTATTTTTGAAAATTTTTTTTTCAATTAAATTAAAAAAAAAATATTTTAAAAATATCGGCCCACTCCGGGATTAGTGGGGATGATTGCAGAATTGATTGAAGTTTTTTATGAGAAAAAAAAAAATGGCGAAATTCGAAAAATCTCGAAAAAGTGAAAAATTAAAAAAAAAAACTTAAAAATTTGTTTGTATTTTTTCCGAAAAGTACACTTAAAAACAAATTAAAAAAAAAAAGATCCCAAACGGTGTTTTTTTAAACATTCATAACTTTTTTTGAGTTGGATGGAAAAATTTGAAAAAAATTCTGAAAAACGTCTTTCGTAAGGTAGAAAAAGAAGAAAAACTTTCAGCCAATTCTAAAGGGGTCGGGTTCAAAATTGGTCGAAATGGGATGGAATACCCCGTATACATATATTGCGAAGATGATGATCTTTTCATAAAGTTTCAAGATATTTATATTAATAATTTTCAAAACAGCAGCTTAATTTTATACAGATCAGTTACTAAGTTAGTAGAAATTACAGACAAAGCCGAGATTTTAAGTTTAATTGAAAACGAACATATTCGAAACAATCACATAGGAATTAAAGAAGTTTTTTACGAAATAAAAGATCGGTATTTTTATCCCAAACTTTATAAATTGATCGCAATAGTTATTAATAATTGCAAAACTTGTCAGCTCGCTAAACACGATAGAAAACTACTAAAAATGCCATACCAAATTACGAAAAATCCAACTCACTTTAATGATATTGTGCACATCGACATTTGATATCCAAATAGAAATTGTATGGTTTTAACCACAATAGACAAATTCTCCAAATATGCCACTTTTCACAAGTTAAACGATAGGAATTGGATAGCGATATTGGACGCTTTAAGGCAGCGTATACAGTTTTTACGATGAATGAATACAATTGTTTTTGATAACGAAAGGTGTATATTACAGTGCTGTCGCTTTGTTCTTGAAAGAAAATAATATCGAAGTTCATAAAACTACGCCATACCTTAAAACAATTCCGATATCGAAAGGTTGCATGGTACATTAAATGAGCATCTGAGAATAATGAACGTGGATAAAAAGAAGAAAGGTTTAGAGTTAGAGGAGAAGCTTTTTCAAATATTTAATATTTATAATAATACAATTCACACTACAACAAAGAAACGTCCTATCGATTTTGTAATTAAAAATTTTGACAAAGATTACATTCAAGACTTATGTAAAAAATATCAAGATGAGAAGGCTAAATGAATAAATAAACTTAACGAAAATAGAAATCAACCAATTGACCAACAAGAGAACCTTGTTAAAACCAGAAAAATTGCAAAAGCTTAACCAAAATATAAAGAGCTTGATAACTATGTTAAGGAAGGAAATTATGTTTTGGATACCTCTACTAAGCAAAATAAGAAATATTATAAATCACAATTGAAAAGAAAATATAACTATCAAACCTCTAGTTAAAGAAACAAGAGAATTTTGAAATATTAACAATTTAAAATATATGTAATTAAAATTGTTTTTTTTAATATCGTGCCATTGTTGAATTGTTGAAGACTGTTTTAAAACATTTTTAATTTTTATTGATAACGTTTGCAGAGACGCAAACATCCAACGGTGGACGAGTTATGTATAGAAGCATACACATATGAGCTTCTGTTAAAAGTAGTATTAAGTTCTCTTAATTTAGTATTAAGAGAGAAGTTAACTTTAATTAGTTATAAGGATACCGTTATTCGAAATTGTTAACTTTTTGAACATTGGCATAAGGTCCATTCGAATTTCGGTTTAGATTAGATGTAAAGCGAAGCTCGTGAAATAAAGATAATTTTAATCGACTTTCCGTCTACATCATTATTATATGTAGCCAATTGTCAAAATCACCTACCCGTGGGGATTCCTATTTCAGGCTCTGGAGACCCCGAACTCCTGATGTATTTAGGTGGGAGGGCGGTATATCCTAGAAGGTTTCATGTGGTCATACCAAATCGTTCCCTAGATGGTCAGGTTAGTACCTTAATGGTGCTTGTTACTGGAACGTACCGGATCTGCATCCGGCAAAGAACCATCAACATCGATAACATTCCCCAAGCCCTTCGGGGAGTGCTCTTGTCACTACAACAACAACAACAACGATAAAAAGAGCTGTAAGAGTAACAATATCTATTATGATGTGGATGATAATAACGATGCTTACTGTCGCGATTGCGGAAGGCAAGGAAAGAAAAGGAATGGTTGTGAAAGGAAAATGAAAGAAAAGCAAAAATAAGAGCCACTGAAAGATTAGAGGTGAAACCGATGCCGGATGCGAAAACGGACACGTGTTATCAATTTGTTGTCGAAGTTTAACAATTTGTTATCAATGAGTTGTTGCTTTTTTCTTCAATGAGTTATCAGTTTGTTATCGACGAGGTATAGACGAGTTATCCACTTCATATCGAAGTGTTAAAGCACTGCATTTGATAACAGATTGTTATCGATTTGTTATCGAAAACTTAACGATTACGATAACTTAGCAAACTTGGTAAAAATGGGATCTTACGATATCCCGTCATGTTTGCACCTTAAGTAGGCACTGGGCACTGAATCAATGGTAGGCATGCATAACGACTAGGAGTGCTTATTGGCTATGCTTTAGGAGCTAACGAAAAAGAGGGAGCAGTGTATCACCTCAGGTGCAACTGCCCGTCGCAAAGCGGGGTCAGATAGCGCTGCCTGGAAGCGCCACTTCTCTAAAATCTACGCCAGCTCGTTGACATCAAGGACATGGCAGCCTTTACCAGGTCCTATAAACGGCTTCAAGAGGAGGTGTCCTCTAGTCGTCACTGACACTGGCCTGTGAGTGCCTCCGCGGCAACGACTTCAATCTAACCTAACCTATGGATTACTTATTGAAAAAATATCGAGCTGCTATCGAAAGTTTATCGGTTTGTTTCCGGAGTGGTATCATTTTGTTATTGACGTGTTATCGATGTATTCTTGAAAAGCTATCGATTTGCTATCAAGAAAATAGCGAAATGTTTTCGCTTTGTTATCTAAAAGTTATTGATTTATTTTCAAAGATCTATCGAAATTTTGTCATAAACTTGTCGATTTGTTATCAAAATGCGAGACTCACAAAGTTGCTCATATCTCTAGGCTAGGTTAGGTTGAACTGGCCGGTCCATGACGACCTCACATAGACTAATTGAGTCCGTAGTGTTACCAGAAGTTTGTTTTAACGACCAAACTGAAAAAGCAGGACCTATGTTATAAAATAACTCCGTCCTCTTGGCAAATACTAGAAGCTTCCTAGGACTTAAGCCACTTGCTGCTTCTAGATCTGACAGCTGTATCACTCCTAATAGCTGGAGTCTTCGCCTGGCAAGTGCAGGGCACGAGCACAGAACGTGCTCGATCGTTTCCTCCTCCAACCCGCACTTCCTACATCTGCTATCACTGACTAAGCCTAATTTAAAGGCATGTGACACCAATAGGCAGTGTCCAGTCAGAATACCCGTCATGAGTCTACAGTCCTCTCTTTTAATGATAGAAGCAACTTCGTTAGTCTAAGGTTGTAATACCTACACATAATCTTCGACACTCTACAGCCCCGCGCTTGAACCCACGCCTTTCCCGCTTGGTCGATCATGTGCACCTCTCGCCTTCGCTTGATCTCGCCCAGTCTAATTGGTTCGTCTACGGAGCAAGCGTCAAGGGATGCGCCCTTTTTAGCTAGTTCGTCCGCTTTTTCATTCCCATCTATTCCCATATGGCCTGGGACCCAATATAGATGTATGGTTCTCCCTGTTCCGATTCTCTCCAGAGACTGCTTACACTCTAACACGCATTTAGATACTGTGCTATGCGATATTATTGCCTTAATTGCTGATTGACTGTCAATATGAAAGTTAACACGGTTGCAGCTTAAGCTATTCTCTTCCAGTGTTTCTACTGCTTTGGTTACGGCTAATATTTCCGCTTGGAAAACGCTACAGTAATCCGGCAGCCTGTAGGATCTGTTTATTTCCGCCAACCGTCCACCTCTATTGTGGCCTTAAGATCTCCCTCGAAGCGCAGATAGGGAATCAGTAGTCTGTTCGTCTTGTAATTGATGACGCTATACTACTAAGGACATATGGTCGGCGCTCAAGCTGCCCCGAGGCACCGAGCCTGGTCGTGGTTGTTAATGCTATGTTCTTTGCTACCAGGTCTACAGGTGGAATGTGCAGAATGGCATACAGTGCAGCCGCCGGGTTGTTTTCAGGGCTCCCGTAATGATAAGCATCGATAGTCTGAATACCCCCTCTAATTTTTTCAGGCGTGTTGTTTTTTGTGTGGCTTTCCACCAAACAAGAACTCGATAGTCTAGAATAGGGCTTACAATCGCTATTAAAACCCAATGAGAAAGAGAGGGCGATAAGCCCCACGTACACCACAGCATCCTTTTACATAGAGTACCGTTGAGGCCTTCTTCACCCTCTCCTCCACGTGTAGCTTCCATGACAGCTTACTGCCTAGGATGATTCCTAGATATTTTGTGCAAAGTTTCTCCTGTAAGGTCACGCCTCCTAACTTAGGCCTGGTCCAATTTGGGACCTGCTCATATCTCTAAAGACACAAAAATTGAGGCTCACGATGGGCATAATAACTGGACACTGCCTTATGGCGTCACATGCTTATAAGTTGGGCCTCGTCAGTAACAGCTAATGTAGAAAGTGCTAGCATGTTCTGTGTTCGTGTCTTGCGGTCGCCAGGCCAAGGCTGCATATATAATAATAATCAAAATTCCGAGACTTATTATACTCAGCTGAGCAGAGCTCCCAGAGTATATTAATTCTGTTCGCATAACGGTAATCCGTAACGGCATAAACTAATCGAGACAGATATAGACTTCTATATATCAAAATGATCTGGTCGAAAAAAGAAATTCATTTAGCCATGTCCGTCCGACCGTCCGTAAACACGATAACTTGAGTAAAATTTGAGGTATATTAACGAAATTTGATGTGTAAGTTCCTGGGCACTCATCTGAGATCGCTATCTAAAATGAACGAATTCGAAAATTTCGAAAAACCGAAAAAATGCGATAATTCATTACCAAAGACGTATAAAGCGATTAAACTTGGTAGGTGGGTTGACCTTATGACGCAGAATATAAAATTAGTAAAATTTTTGGACAATGGGCGTGGCACCGCCCAATTTTAAAAGAAGGTAATTTAAAACTTTGGCAACCTGTAATTTGGCAGTCGTTCAAGATATCATGATGAAATTTGGCAGGAACGTTACTCCTATAACTATATGAGTGCTAAATAAAAATTTGCAAAATCGGATGACGAAAAAAATTTTTTAAGTAAAATTTTAACAAAAAATTGAATATCTTTACAGTATATAAGTAAATTATGTCAACGTTCGACTCCCGTAATGATAAGATGCAACAAAATACAAATATAAAAGAAATTTTCAAAATGGGCATGGCTTCGCCCTTTTTGATTTAATTTGTCTAGAATACTTTTAATGCCATAAGTCGAACAAAAATTTACCAATCCTTGTGAAGGGGCTTAGATTCTATGACGATAACTGTTTTCTGTGCAAATGGGCAAAATCGGTTGAAGCCACGCCCAGTTTTTATACACAGTCGACCTTCTGCCGTTCCGCACGGCCGTTAACACGATAACTTGGGCAAAAATCGATATATCTTTACTAAACTTAGTTCACTTATCTTAACTCACTTTATCTTGGTATAAAAAATGGCTGAAATCCGACTATGACCACGCCCACTTTTTCGATATCGAAAATTAGGAAAAATGGAAAAAATGCCACAATTTTATACCAAATATTAAAAAAGGGATGAAACATGGTAAATGGATTGGTTTATTGACGTAAAATATAACTTTAGAAAAAACTTTGCAAAATGGGTGTGACACCTTGGAATCATGGCAGGAATACTGTTCGTGGTATATTACATATAAAAATAAATTAGCGGTACCCGACAGATGATGTTCTGGGCCACATTTTGGTCGATATATCGAAAACGCCTTCACATATACAACTAAGGGCCACTCCTTTTTATAACCCTCATTAATACCTTTAATTTGATACCCATATCGTACAAACAAATTTTAGAGTCACCCCTGGTCCACCTTTAAGGCGATATTTCGAAAAGGCGTCCACCTATAGAACTAAGGCCCACTCCCTTTTAAAATACTCATTAACATCTTTCATTTGATACCCATATCCAGGGTTACCCTAGGAAATCGGGTCATTTCGAATATTCATATGAGGTATAAACATATACACCGCTATATAGATATATATAACTTATATATGAATGTATTACATATGAATGTAAGTGCATATGCTCATAAGTACGAACAAGCTTTAACAAAATACAATAAATGGTCCATTGTTGATCGCTTGAGTACGCTTGTGTGTTTGCTTTTGTTTGCAGACTTTTTGTATGCACACATACGCTTTAGGGAACACTTGGGGCTACTTGTTGGCCTCAAAGCCATTATAGGGCCAGGCTCTCTTCATGGCACATTTTACTCTATACACAGACGCACATACATTCATACATACACACATACGTGTGTACAGAGTTTCATGCAGCCACTTCTATAAAAGCTACAATGACAACGTTAAGAAAATAGTACGTACAAACACATTTGAATAGTACTTTGGAGCTCATCTAGTGCTTGAGCTTCTTTGGTCTGAGTTCGCAAAAATTTTACCGCGAGCCACTTTTCGACTCAACAGCACGTGCAGTTGCTACTTGCATTATGAATGTGTATGTATGCATGTATGTATGTAAGTATGTAATTACAAAAAGCTAATAGAAACAAGTAAGGAAGGCTAAGTTCGGGTGTAACCGAACATTACATACTCAGTTGAGAGCTGTGCAGTCAAAGTAAGGGAAAATCACGATGTTGTAAAAAGAACCTAGGGTAACCCTGGAATGTGTTTGTATGACATGTGTATCAAATGAAAGGTATTAATGAGTATTTTAAAAGGGCGTGGGCCTAAGTTCTATACATTGACGCCTTTTCGAGATATCGCCATAAAGATGGACCAGGGGTGACTCTAGAATTTGTTTGTACGATATGAGTGTCAAATGAAAGGTGTTAATGAGTATTTTAAGAGGGCGTGGGCCTTAGTTCTATATGTGGACGCCTTTTCGAGATATCGCCATAAAGGTGGACCAGGGGTGACTCTAGAATTTGTTTGTACGATATGAGTATCAAATGAAAGGTGTTAATGAGTATTTTAAGAGGGCGTGGGCCTTAGTTCTATATGTGGACGCCTTTTCGAGATATCGCCAAAAAAGGAGGACCAGGGGTGACTCTAGAATTTGTTTGTACGATATGAGTATCAAATGAAATGTGTTAATGATAATTTTAAAAGGGAGTGGGCCTAAGTTCTATAGGTGGACGCCTTTTCGAGATATCGCCATAAAGGTGGACCAGGGGTGACTCTAGAATTTGTTTGTACTATATGGGTATCAAATGAAAGGTGTTAATGAGTATTTTAAAAGGGAGTGGGCCTTAGTTCTATAGGTGGACGCCTTTTCGGAATATTGTTATAAAAGTGGACCAGGGTTGACTCTAGAATGCGTTTGTACAATATGGGTATCAAACGAAAGGTGTTAATGGGTATTTTAAAAGGGCGTGGGCCTTAGTTCTATAGGTGGACGCCTTTTCAAGATATCGCCATAAAGGTGGACCAGGGGTGACTCTAGAATTTGTTTTTACGATATGGGTATCAAATGCAAGGTGTTAATGAGTATTTTAAAAGGGCGTGGGCCTTAGTTCTATAGGTGGACGCCTTTTCAAGATATCGCCATAAAGGTGGACCAGGGGTGACTCTAGAATGCGTTTGTACAATATGGGTATCAAATGAAAGGTGTTAATGAGTATTTTAAAAGGGCGTGGGCCTTAGTTCTATAGGTGGACGCCTTTTCGAGATATCGCCATAAAGGTGGGCCAGGGGTGACTCTAGAATGCGTTTGTACAATATGGGTATCAAATGAAAGGTGTTAATGAGTATTTTAAAAGGGAGTGGGCCTTAGTTCTATAGGTGGATGCCTTTTCGAGATATCGCCATAAAGGTGGGCCAGGGGTGACTCCAGAATTTTTTTGTACGATATGGGTATCAAATGAAAGGTGTTAATGAGTATTTTAAAAGGGAGTGGGCCTTAGTTCTATATGTGGACGCCTTTTCGAGATATCGCCATAAAGGTGGACCAGGGGTGACTCTAGAATTTGTTTTTACGATATGGGTATCAAATGCAAGGTGTTAATGAGTATTTTAAAAGGGCGTAGGCCTTAGTTCTATAGGTGGACGCCTTTGCAAGATATCGCCATAAAGGTGGACCAGGGGTGACTCTAGAATTCGTTTGTACGACATGGGTATCAAATGAAAGGTGTTAATGAGTATTTTAAAAGGGAGTGGGCCTTAGTTCTATAGGTGGATGCCTTTTCGAGATATCGCCATAAAGGTGGGCCAGGGGTGACTTCAGAATTTTTTTGTACGATATGGGTATCAAATGAAAGGTGTTAATGAGTATTTTAAAAGGGAGTGGGCCTTAGTTCTATATGTGGACGCCTTTTCGAGATATCGCCATAAAGGTGGACCAGGGGTGACTCTAGAATTTGTTTTTACGATATGGGTATCAAATGCAAGGTGTTAATGAGTATTTTAAAAGGGCGTAGGCCTTAGTTCTATAGGTGGACGCCTTTGCAAGATATCGCCATAAAGGTGGACCAGGGGTGACTCTAGAATTCGTTTGTACGATATGGGTATCAAATGAAAGGTGTTAATGAGTATTTTAAAAGGGAGTGGGCCTTAGTTCTATAGGTGGATGCCTTTTCGAGATATCGCCATAAAGGTGGGCCAGGGGTGACTCCAGAATTTTTTTGTACGATATGGGTATCAAATGAAAGGTGTTGATGAGTATTTTAAAAGGGAGTGGGCCTTACTTCTATATGTGGACGCCTTTTCGAGATATCGCCATAAAGGTGGACCAGGGGTGACTCTAGAATTTGTTTTTACGATATGGGTATCAAATGCAAGGTGTTAATGAGTATTTTAAAAGGGCGTAGGCCTTAGTTCTATAGGTGGGCGCCTTTGCAAGATATCGCCATAAAGGTGGACCAGGGGTGACTCTAGAATTCGTTTGTACGATATGGGTATCAAATGAAAGGTGTTAATGAGTATTTTAAAGGGGAGTGGGCCTTAGTTCTACATGTGGACGCCTTTTCGATATATCGCCATAAAGGTGGACCAGGGGTGACTCTAGAATTTGTTTGTATGATATGGGTATCAAATGAAAGGTGTTAATGAGTATTTTAAAAGGGCGTAGGCCTTAGTTCTATAGGTGGACGCCTTTTCAAGATATCGCCATAAAGGTGGACCAGGGGTGACTCTAGAATTCGTTTGTACGATATGGGTATCAAATTAAAGGTATTAATGAGGGTTTTAAAAGAGAGTGGCCCTTAGTTGTATATGTGAAGGCGTTTTCGAGATATCGACCAAAATGTGGACCAGGGTGATCCAGAACATCATCTGTCGGGTACCGCTAATTTATTTATATATGTAATACCACGAACAGTATTCCTTCCAAGATTCTAAGGGCTTTTGATTTCGCCCTGCAAAACTTTTTCATTTTCTTCTACTTAATATGGTAGGTGTCACACCCATTTTACCAAGTTTTTTTTTAAGTTATATTTTGCGTCAATAGACCAATACAATTACCATGTTTCATCCCTTTTTTCGTATTTGGTATATAATTATGGCATTTTTTTCATTTTTCGTAATTTTCGATATCGAAAGAGTGGGCGTGGTCATAGTCGGATTTCGGCCATTTTTTACACCAATACAAAGTGAGTTCAGATAAGTACGTGAAATGAGTTTAGTAAAGATATATCGATTTTTGCTCAAGTTATCATTTTAACGGGCGAGCGGAAGGACAGACGGTCGACTGTGTATAAAAACTGGGCGTGGCTTCAACCGATTTCGCCATTTTTCACAGAAAACAGTTATCGTCCTAGAATCTAAGCCCTACCAAATTTCACAAGGATTGGTAAATTTTTGTTCGACTTATGGCATCAAAAGTATCCTAGACAAATTAAATGGAAAAGGGCGGAGCCACGCCCATTTTGAAATTTTCTTTTATTTTTGTATTTTGTTGCAACATATCATTACTGGAGTTGAATGTTGACATAATTTACTTATATACTGTAAAGATATTAAATTTTCTTTTAAAATTTGAATTAAACAATTTTTTTTTAAAAAGTGGGCGTGGTCGTTCTCCGATTTTGCTAATTTTTATTAAGCTGACATACAGTAATAAGAGTAACGTTCCTGCCAAATTTCATCATGATATCTTCATCGACTGCCAAATTACAGCTTGCAAAACTTCTAAATTACCTTCTTTTAAAAGTGGGCGGTGCCACGCCCATTGTCCAAAATTTTACTAGTTTTCTATTTTGCGTCATAAGTTCAACTCACCTACCAAGTTTCATCGCTTAATCCGTATTTGGTAATGAATTATGGCACTTTTTCGATTTTTCGAAATTTTTGATATCGAAAAAGTGGGCGTGGTTATTGTCCGATATAGTTCATTTTAAATAGCGATCTGAGATGAGTGCCCAGGAACCTACATACCACATTTCATCAAGATACCTCAAAATTTACACAAGTTATCGTGTTAACGGACAGACGGACGGACGGACGGGCGGGCGGACGGACATGGCTCAATCGAATTTTTTTTTCGATACTGATGATTTTGATATATGGGCACGATCTGTGTTTCTAAGAGAAAATCAGTTTGGCTTTAGACAAAACCGATCCTGTGTTGATCTAATAAATACCGTCCGAATCATTGTTGAACAATGCTGTGAATACAGAACATCAGCTTATTTACTTTTTATCGACTTTAAAAAGGCTTTTGATAGTCTCGACAGGAAATATATTTGGGAAATACTACGAAAACGAGGGATGCCCAATAAAATAATCAACATTATAAAGGCAATGTATGCCGAATTTAAGTGCCGGGTCAGTCACGATGGGCGCCTCTCAGAACCCTTCGAAATTAAAAGCGGGGTGCGACAGGGATGCATACTCTCGCCGCTCTTGTTTATCTTGGCATTAGACGAGATTATGAGGAACGCAGAAAATGGTGGACACGGTGTACAGTGGACGCCTTTCACTCAGCTAGGGGATTTAGAATATGCAGACGATGTCTGTCTGCTAAGCCACAGAAGTACTGACCTTCAACACAATTTAGAAGCTGTCAACACACATGCAAAGGAGGCC
This sequence comes from Eurosta solidaginis, assembly GCF_040869045.1. Lineage (NCBI taxonomy): Eukaryota > Metazoa > Arthropoda > Insecta > Diptera > Tephritidae > Eurosta > Eurosta solidaginis. The sequence goes on from NC_090319.1 coordinate 49,886,493, forward strand.
GGACTAAGCATCAATACAGCGAAAACCAAAGTCATAAGATGCGGCTATAGTATTTCATCAAGGCCATTGACGCTTACGGTTGACGAAAATGAAATCGAAGGTGTAGAATCCGTTGTTTATCTTGGTAGTATTGTCTCAAATAAGAGCGGTGCAGATGAGGACGTTCAGTCTCGCATAAACAAAGCAAGAATGGTTTTTGGGCAACTGGCAAACGTGTGGAGGTCCAGCCAAATATCTTTAAAAACGAAGCTTCGACTGTTTAATTCGAATGTTAAATCAGTACTGTTTTATGCTTGCGAGACGTGGAAAAGCTCAACTTCAATTCAGAAACGTCTACAAGTTTTTATTAATAAATGTCTGCGCCGAATCCTGAAAATTCGATGGCCGGAAAGAATTTCAAATGACGACTTATGGTCTAGAACAAATCAACCTAAGGCTACCACAGAAATAACCAAGCGTAAATGGTCGTGGATTGGTCACACTCTCAGAAGACCTCCAGTAAATATAGCCAGACAAGCATTGCGATGGAATCCACAAGGAAGCCGACGACCTGGTGCACCTGCGAAAACTTGGCGCAGAACTGTGGATAAAGAACTCGAAGACGCAGGATATACGTGGAATGACATCACAAGAACTGCACCTAACAGAATAAGATTTAAGTCGGTGGTCGAGGCCCTATGCTCCAATAGGAGTTGAGGAGGATGATGATGATGATGATGTGTTCGCGAGGTCACGGCTTGACGGTTGACATTACCGGAAGCACCATAAAACTGCCGGATACTTTCTCCTGAAGACTCCGAAGAACGATTACCTTCGGTACCGTTGATGATTCTTAACCATATATCAAGACAGATGTCACAGTATCATAGACAGAGGTTGGCCTAGAAGGTTCAATATGATCATATTAAATCGTTCCTGAGAGGATCGGGCTACTATCTTAATGGTGCTTGTTACCGGAACGTATCGGATCTGCATTCGGAAAAGGACCATCAACATCCATAACACTCCACAAAGCCTTCGGGGAGTGTCTTTATCGCTACAACAACAACAACAACAACGTGACTGCCTAAGCCTTTGATGACAGCAAGTACTTTTTCTTGTTCTCGTTCGCTGCAGCTATAGCTATCTCGATTCCTTTATACCTGTACAACCAACCGTTATCCAATCAAAGTTAATATACTCTGTGAGCTCTGCTCAACTGAGTATAAAAACGTTGAGTGCCCCAACATCATTAAGGATGGCGCCAAGTGGCAAATAAATAAATTTATGCGCTTTAATAAAAATTGGATAATTTCGGTAGTTAGTTGGAGTCAAGGTCGAATTATGCATTTATGTATATTTCACCAACAAACTGGTTAATGCTGCTTGGACTGTGAATGCACTAATCTGAATAAGAGGGTACACAAAATGGAACGGTGTTCATTCGCCCTTGGAGGTGGAGAGTAGGTAAAGAGGAGAAAGGCGTTCCCCAAATCGCGCCAATTAACGCGTGACTATCATGCTTAATATCGCATATAAGTTTCTATTTAGAGTATTGTGTGAAAAGCTTAAGCCGAAAGTCGTCAGAATGATTGGATCTTATTAGTGGTGCTTGAACTGCTATCGGCCTAATAGTGGGGTGCTGCAGCGAACGAGAACAAGATGAAGTACTTGCTGTCATCAAAGGCTTTGGCAGTCACGTTGTTGTTGTTGTTGTTGTAGCGATAAAGACACTCCCCGAAGGCTTTGTGGAGTGTTATGGATGTTGATGGTCCTTTTCCGAATGCAGATCCGATACGTTCCGATAACAAGCACCATTAAGATAGTAGCCCAATCCTCTCAGGAAAGATTTAATATGATCATATTGAACCTTCTAGGCCAACCTCTGTCTATGATACTGTGACATCTGTCTTGATATATGGTTAAGAATCATCAACGGTACCGAAGGTAATCGTTCTTCGGAGTCTTCGGGAGAAAGTATCCGGCAGTTTTATGGTGCTTCCGGTAATGTCAACCGTCAAGCCGTGACCTCGCGAACACAGATCGTGCCCAACCGTTTCTTCCTGCTGCCCCCTGCTGTTGTTGTCGAGGATTGGTTTATAAGCATATAATGTCAGAAGGCAGTGTCTAGTTAATATGCCCATCGTGAGCCTTAAGTCCTGTCTCGTTAGTGATACGATCCACGTTGCGAGTCTAACGCGCTAGGATTTAGACATGAACTTAAAAACTTTGAGCAACGCGCACTTCTTTCGACGCCTTTCCTGCTTGATGGATCATATGCAACTCCTGTCTCCTTCTGATTTCTACAAAGTGTATTGGGGCGTCTACCGTTGGTTTATCGAATACAGCACCCTCCTCCGACAAATAATAATTTGCGTAACCCTCTATTTCCTTATTACCGGGAGCCCAGTATACATGTATGGTCCATCCTGAGCAAAGTCTACATCTGCTACAGAGCAGGGAGTATTCCATCTGAACTTAGCAACAGTTTTATCTCGGATTCAATTTTGGTTTTTGTCACCAACTGATCGCTCCGTATTTGGAGTGCAGACGTTGCTACACAACTCTACCACATCATCTCCCGATGAGAAGTGTATTGGATTCAAGGGGTTGATAAGCGCAGTACAAAGCTATATAGCTTCAAAGCTTCTGCATCCCAATTGACAATTACAAATATGAATGAATCATACACATGTTTAGCAGGCGAGGCTCTGGCTACCCCAAGTTCCTCATGGAAGTAGGGTTGGGACGGTATGGCCTAGAATGTTTAATGTGGTCATATTATTCGTTCCCGAGTTGCTCGGGCTAGTACCTTTATGGTGCTTTGTTACCGGAACGTACCGAATTTGTATCCGGCAAAGGACCATCAACAACGATAACACTACCCAAAATCTTCGGGAAGTGTCTTTATCGTTAATACAACAACAACAACATGGTAAGCGTGTGTTAAGTAGAGCCGCAAGGAATCTTCAATTCTGCTCGACCTTTCACCGTCGTTTTTTTTTTTACCAGTCCCTGAACTGTATCTCCCTAAGATAGGATTTACCTCAGTCGCGCCGTTTCGCTGGAGCATTCTGTGTTCGCATAGGCCAGTTGATTTCATGTTTAACGATACTCAACAGATCTCTATATTCGATCCAGTACTCCTGGCTTCCCACAGCTTTTGCCAGTTTAAAAACCGCGTTTACCTAAGCTAACCGTATGTTCAATGCGGAGTTGTGAGTGCAACGAATAAAATCTCAAACGACTTCGTACAGAAATTTGCGACGTCTTATTGTCCGCAGAATGTAGTGCATCTGTTGGTAGACAATGTTAGATGACGAGTTCAAGGCATAGGGGAGAGGCACAAGAAAACAGCGATGTTGAGCAAACAAACTAAAGGCCAAAGCCGTGAACCTTCATTATCCCTGTAAAAGGCAAGAACAGCATCGCTACCAAAACTGGGATCCCAGCTAACCAAATAGAATCAAACGGGCGTAGAAGATGTTAAATAGAGAAATAGATACTTGCAGAGGACTACACTGCGATCATTGGTCTATTGTGATTTGCCTGCTAGAAATTTACATGCTATTATGTACTCCCCGACCCTTACATAGGAACTTGGTTTCAAAGATGACCCCCAAGTGCTTAGCACCGATTCCATATTCCATTGCTATGTTCTCTATGGTAATTGTGTTTAGGACTGCTAAGACTCTTCTTCTGGCCTGGTGGGTTGAAGTCAAGCCCCACATTGGCGCACCATCTCATTATTATGTTTAAGACTCTCCTTATGGTACCACATAGCATGCTCTCGAATATATCCCTTTGCAATGATTGCTACATATATCATCCGCGTAACCTTGGAATCTGATACCATGCGCAATCGAGTGTGAAATAGCCTTCCTACTCGATCCAGCGTTAAGCCAGGGTTCCTTTTGGGTCATTTGGAGACCACTTCGAGGTCATTTAGGGATCACTTCGGGCTTCGGCATCTTCCCGTGAGTTATTTGGGGGTAGTTTAGGGATGATATTGGGGACTCTCTCGGGGTCCTAAATTTGAGCAGGCATTGACTGCCGGGTCTGCCAGCAAAATATTAATTTACTAATTTATTCACTTTTTCCGAATATATTTGTAGATGCAATCAAGTTGGTTTATACTCATATGGCGTCGTAAGCTTAGTGCAGTCCTAATCGTCTCCAGTTTAGTGCTCTTTGCTCTTTGGACTTGGGTCTTCTTTATATCCAGCAATAGCGATATACCAAAAGATGCACAGTTTAATGTAAGAACTGTCATACCTCAAATGCGTTTAAAAAAATTGTCATTAGTTAAGTAATAAAGAATCATCCTTTGCAGGATCTCATACAAACAGATAATCCACAAAAGCATGTCTATATATTACAAAAATTAATATCACAAGCAAATCGTGTATTACGTTATCAACAACAACAGCAATCTCATACAGCCTCGAGTATTGAACATAATTTATTGCGTACACGTGGTCCTACCGGGGTCATACCCGTACCGGCTGCAGCACATAGTGGCAAGAATTCTGGTATTGTGCGCTTCGTTAAGCCGACAAAGAGCCCACCAACTATCAGCCTAGTCGAAGCATCAGAACAAACACTCGCACTAGTTGCACGTCGCAAGAAAATACCTACGGCTGGTGTCAACTATCTCTTCGAAGAGGAACGTCTGAAAATACTTGAAAATCAACAGCGCGCACGTAACGCCGGCATGGATGAATTCCAGAACAATATAGATTATGATCGCGCTCTAACATCAGTCGAACGTCAGGCACAATATGAGCATGAATTGCAACGTTTGGGTGTACCAGCTATTGCGGGTATTGGACCAGATGGTCCGCGTGCACCTAACGAGCGACTGGTGCATTTGGATCTCAAGGGTGCACCACCAAAGGTTTGCAAAGATAATCAATTTTGATTTAAAATGTTTAATTTAAATGTATTTTTTTGTAATAGCTAACATTTCTGAAACGTCTGCTGCCTATGCTAAAAACTTTGGGTGCCACTGGCCTGCTGATGGAGTATGAAGATATGTTCCCATATACAGGTGCATTGCAAGTGTTGTCTGCTAGGAATGCATATAAAGCGGAAGAGTTGAAGGTAATGCGTAATTTTAACTTGAATGCATGCAAAACATAAAAATGTTATACCCAGTAGTGCTAAGACGTAATATCTATACATCTTTTAGAATAAAGTCGTTAAATGTCGATTTAGCGTTATAACTCCGCACAGAAAGCTTCGATTTTGCATTTTAAAGCTTGGCCATGTGATATGGCTATTTTTTATATAATGTAGAGGAATCTATAATAGGAGCCAAGGCAAATTTAGTAGCAGGTGTTGTTATCCCAACAGCTGATTGCTTCTTCTTGATTATTTTCCATATAACGCCTTGTAATACAATATGTCAGTTAATCGGAATCAATGAACATTTTCTTTTGAGTTGACAGGCTTCTTCACTGCGAATTGGTAGAATTCGCTTTGCCACCACCTGGTATGGATTCGCCTTGAATAGGATCTTAGCGAATTGCTGAAATGTGGTCAAACCTCATAAAATTGTACTCTACACGTCTATAAATCAACAACGAATCACTCGATTAAAATATTTATTTTCAAGGCGAATTCAGTATCAGGTGTTTTATACCAACAGCTGCTTGTTTCTTCTCGATTTTTTCCATACAACGCCTTGTACAGCAATATGTCAGTTAACCGAAATCAATGAAAATTTTCTTTTGACTTCACATTCTTCTGCACGACGAATTGGCTGAATTCGCTTTGCCATCACCTTGTAAAGATTCACCTTGATTTCTTTCTAGCAATTAAACAACATAATATTAACTTTAGGAAAAATTCCGCTTTTTTGAAACCTTCCACTAACGTTCGAATCGCTGAACTGTCGAATAAATAACTCCAATATTCCGTATTGCAAACTGGTATTTATTTAGACTAATTTGAGAGTAGTACTTCACAATTATACTTCACAACTAATAGAGTGTTTAAATCAAATTGAATACTGACTACTCAGCTTGCGCTGATTTTATACTCTCCGTTGCTTCATTCGCATATTTCTACTAAATTCTAGACGTTTCGCCTACTTAAACTGCTTGGTAATTGACCTACGTATGTGCGTGTGAATGTGTGAGTAACAACTTCGGCTGATGACCACATGTATGTGTGTGAAATATCTCTTCGTTGCCTTGTATTTATGTGTATAAATGATGACTGATGTATTCATGCATACAAGTATGGCTTGCTTTATGTTTCTGTTGTACGCGTGATTATTTACTAACAGCCTAGTGATGTCAACATTCGCCACAATATATATATCTCAAATTGTTTAAACAAAAAATTTTGTAAAAAAAAAACTTATTACTTAAAAAAACGCAGTATGCGTGTTTGTTTGCCGTGAACTAAACGTTCAAACACGCAATCTGCGAGCGCAATCCACCATATCGCGTGTCGAATTAGATCAAATGGTGAAAAAGGCCACCATTCGCTAGCTTACCTACTTATTAATGCATTTTCGTTTCACATCGTTTTGATTTCAGTGTGACATATACATTAGATTGGGTCGAAAAAAAAGTTGCTAATGTCCGCCCCTAAATTTAAAGATTATGCTGAGAGGGTTTCGGAATTTTTTTAAAATTTTTTTTTTGATCCTTCGAAATACAGCCGAAAGGGCTTTTTCGTTGTAACTTGGTTGTTTGACGTCCGTCATTATTTTGGCCTTGAGAAGCTTCACATTTCCGTTTAATGTCCTTTTAAGCTATGAAGTCGCTTTCACATGATTAGGCCAGCTAACAAAGTTGTACCCCCCTAATGTATCCTTTTTTCCTTACCAAACGAAAGTACTTAAAAATTCAAGAAAATGTTGATTGGAAACCATATTACTAAAATAATAAACAAAGAAGTTAAAGCACTTTCAATATTTATTGCAACTGTTATTTTACTTGATTCTTATTATACTTAGACCTAAAACCCATTGAAAAGTTAATAAAGATATGCTAAATATCATAAATAGGGGAAGCCAAATTAAATAAGTGAGTCAAACCTATTGTTTCGTATTTATAATAATAACACTATGCTACAAATTCAACTTTTTTCACTTTTTTGTAAACAAAGTGCTATCTCCGTTTTTCGAACTTAGCCTCCAAAAATAGATATCGGCTTACGAAGTTCGACGTTCGAAATTCTACATTTCGAAATTTAATTTTTTTTTTTAACGCGTTCAGCAAATTGAAAAAGCAAAAATGTGATCGTGGTCCGCTCTTTTCCCTTATTTGAAGGGCTGTATTCTTTTTTGAGAAATTTGGTATAACAGCTGTTATACGAGGTGAAAAGTCAGAAGTCAGAGTCTGACTGTATTCAGAAGTCTGATATTATAAAATCAGCAATTTTACCTATTGGTCAACTTTCTGAGGAAGCACAGGAAGCCCGTAACAAAGATTTGAGACGATTCAGGGATGATAACACACAAAAGCAGTCGCGTGAAGCCACGAATAGAGATCTTATGAATATGTTGCTTATAACATCGGATCCTTTAGTTAACAGTTTTAGGGAGATACCTAAGAAAAAATTTAAAAGTCTGACTTCAGAAGTCTTAAATTTACTGTCCCCCGATAATGTTGAGGAGTCAATAAATACCCCAGTTGTTTCAAGCTTTCACAATAGTGTTGCTGATGCGCATGACTATTCCACAAGTGACTGATCGAATGAAAGTGATGATAGCGAATAATAACATAATTATAAAAGATAACCTACCCTATAACTTTTTGTTGGATCGCATTATACTTTACTTTTAAGTTTTTGTAATAAGTTATTTTCACATAATTAATTTAATTATTTACATTGTTGTTATTATTATTGTAATTCACTTTTGCATTCCTGACTGGTACTATAAATCAATTTTGTAAAAATTGTAGTGCCAGGATAAATACTCAAATAAATACAAAATATGTATGTACATATGTACAGTCACTCACATAAATAAGTATACACCCCTTTTTGGACAATTCTTACAATCTTCGCTTTCGCAATTTTATTTTAACTAATTTCCCATAAGAAAATGTGTCACGATCTATAACAAAAACTAAATTATATTAAAAAAATGTTTGAAAAATTCGACGAATTTTCATAAAAAATTTTAATTTTTTTTTCGGAATTTTTTAGAGTATTGAGATTTGTAGTCCATTCATTTTAAGTACAATAAAGTAATAATCTTAAGTCCTTTAAATTTTTTTGGATCTATGTCACTTATTCACATTAGTTACTGTATATGAAATAAGCAAATGTATGCATATGAAGTAAAATTTTGGAAAAAAAAAATAAAAAAAGAACATATGCCTGAAAAAAATGACGTAGTTGTAATAAATGACTGCATATGAAACGGAAAATCTCATAAAATAATTTTGTCAAGCTAGCTTGTTCTACACGAAACACTGTGCAACGTCTAGTAATACTTTGAATTTCAACGCATATATAATTTTGGGATTTTCCTTTTGAAGATAAGACATTGTCCTTTTTAGTTTAAGGTTGAGTTTTATTGAATTAAATATTATAGAATAAACATTAAAATTCTATATACATATTGTAACGAATTTACTTGCAAATCCTCTTATTTGCAATCCTCTGCTAAGTTCGAATCACTAAACTGTTGAATAAATAACTCCAATTTGTAATAATGCAAAATGGCCTTTATTAAAGTACTTCACAATACACTCAACTGTGCAACGAATAGCTTGCTTAATAACCACACTGATTGATAGCTCAATGAAACTCTACTATTCAAAATAATACTGCTATTGCTCGCTAGATATCGTCTTAATCGCAACTGCTTGACAACTCAAATCAAACTGAATTCTTCTTACTCGCTGGCGCCGCTTTTATAGTTTACGCTGCATACTTCTAGGCTCCTCGATTTCCAGAACCTACTAGTTGTTTCGGCTACAAAATCGCCAGCCACAACTACGTGCACAAATTATTGCTGACTCCCGCGACAACTCAGACAAGGTACATGCATGTGTTTGTAGTTTACAGTCTCCCGCACACACATAAGCGTATAAGTAAATTCATCGGTGTGTGACATCTCATCTCTTGCTGCCTTGTATGTAAATGTTGCTCGTCGGAATGTGTGCATATGTGTAGACGCAATTATTCATTCGCTTATGCAGATACACAATGATTGAATTATTGATGTGCATTCACGTCACTGCCTAGATCGGCCCAGAGCCGGCAGCACCCCCTAGCTTTGCTAATATTCGTAACAATATGTATATGGGTGATATAGGCCTACTGGGGAACCGAGCTTCCAAAACTAACTTCGGTAGCGGGCCAACGGGGACCTTCCGGGTGGTGTGGAAAAACCTATTTTTCAATTCAATTTCAAGTAATTTCACCATAACTCTATGTCGATTTCATTTGATTTTACATAATTTTTATATTTTTGTTTAAGGAGCTCCATGCCAAAACGTTATAATTACATGTGGAAAGTTTGTAGAAAATTTAAGAAAATGCAATCAAAAAGTACAAAGTCTTAGATCAAATTCAAAATTTTAAAGAAAAAGTTAAGTAAGTTAGACCAGTTTGCTATATTCCAACACTTGATGCATAGACTGAGTTGAAAAAAAACACATTGGTCGAATTTCGACCACAGGCGATACTATTATTATAAATACCAAACAACAGGTTTGACTCACTTATTTACTTTGGCTTCCCCTATTTATGATATTTGGCATATCTTTATAAACTTTTCAATGCAAACCCTAATAATAATTTTTATCATGAGTTTTAGGTCTAAGTATAATAAGAATCAAGTAAAATAACAGTTGCAATAAATATTGAAAGTGCTATAACTTCTGTGTTTATTATTTTAGTAATATAGTTTCCAAGCAAAATTTTCTTGAATTTTTAAGTACTTTCGTTTGGTATAGAAAAAAGGATACATTAGGGCGGTACAACTTTGTTAGCTGACCTAATCCTGTGAAAACGACTTCATATCTTAAAAGGACATTAAAAGGAAATGTGAAGCTTCTCAAGGCCAAAATAATGACATATCAATTTTAAAAATCGGACGTCAAATAACCAAGTTGTAACGAAAAATTTTTTCGGCTGTATTTCGAAGGATCAAAAAAAAATAGAAAAAATTTTTTCCGAAACCATCTCAACATAAGCTTTAAATTTAGGGGCGGACATTGTCAACTTTTTTTTGTATGGGGACCAACCCAGTCTAATATACATTTATGCAACAATACCGATTAAATCAGCATACATTCTTTGAAAACTTTTAAAGATTGTTAAATACAGAACTAAATATGTCCTCCAAGTACATTCAACCGATTTGGTTTAAATTTTCACCCATAGAGTGTGCCTGCTAAGTTTTTTTTTCTGGGTTTCGGGAATTGAACCAAAGACCGATTAAAAAATCTAAAATTATATTTATGATGCGAATGTTAACATTGATAGCTTCTTGCTCAGATTATGATGTTCGTCAAAATGAAAAATGAAGATATCGCAACGCCGAAACCGGCTTGCCTCCAAACCAAATTTGACAAAGGGATGGATGATGAAAAATCGTTCCAATATACATCATTTATACACCCTGTCGGAAAATCAACAAAACAAAAAGAAGTACTTAGGACACTACTTCTCTAGGTAGTGGACTAGGGGCCGAATTTGCGAAAACATCTAATTTATATTGCCATTTTTTGTAATTCGCGGACATAAATATTTCGCATACTTTTTTCAGGAGATGAATTGCTAGAAATTTATATAGAGGATACAAGAGAAAGGAAAAACGGGGGAGGAAGGAAAAACTGAGAAAAAGATAGGGTTAGACGAAGATGCAGATATAGAGGAAAAAGGGAGAAGGAGAGAGAGCTTAAGAGAGTGATGGAAACAGAAAGAGAGAGGAAGGGAAATAAAAAGACGGAGAGGGAGAACGAGATGCAGAGAGAGAGAGATAAACGGAGATGGAAAAGCGAATAAAAGGAAGAGGACAAAAAAAAGGAGAGTAACAGGGAAAAGCGTCTTTAAAGTCATGCAGATTAACTAAAGTAAGGGCAGTACAACGACTGCCGGGACTCCTAGTAGTAATGTTTTAGATCAACAATGGTAATAAGTCAACCAGTCGAGGCATGGCCAGATTTAAGGGCCAATTAATGGTGACTTATAACTATAAAAACATAACCAGATAAAACAGCTGATCGAACCTACCTTATGGAAATCATGGGGCCATACCATAACGCTAACGCCATAACCATACCATAGCCAACCAATTGGTTTTGGTTTCTCGCCATATCCATAACCTAAAAATATTTGAGTTGGTGAATTTAATAACCTTTTGTAGATTTTCTTCATTGTTTTGGACACGTTATGACTTAGAGACTTATTTTTTGTGGAATAGGTTTGTAATTTTTTGCGTTTTCTTCATTTTTATGAAATTTTCACGATTTTTAGGTTAAGGCACCGATCACATTGGAAATGGTTATTGATATGGGTATGGTTACGACTATGGCGTTAGGGTTAAGGAAGTTTAATTAGCCCTTAAATGTATCGAAAACGTAGACCACATATTATAGGAATATTATTTACTTGAAATTTAATCTCACCTGAATAAAAGTGATTTTGGCCGTTGTGGAATTAGTCACGCCAGCTATCGCTATAACAGCGATAACTTGCGCCAATTGAGAGCATAAAAGGAGTTTAAGCTTTCCTCCACGTCTGCCTCCCAACTCGGCGCAGGTTTCTCCCTTCCTCTGCTTCTTTACCATTAACCTACCTCAATATATACCATTGTCATTAAAGAGAGTACCTTAGATCTTTCGGGGAACATATTTCTCGAATACTCCAAGAGTCGCCGCATTATCTTTCGACAGCGCCCATTATTTGGAGCCAATACATCAGGGTAGGAATGATGAGAGTTGTGTCTTACTCTTTACTTATCCACTTTTTAATTGCTCAACAAGTCAAAAGTAGAGCTTTTTAATAAAAATTTTCTCTGTTTGATACGCTTGAATAAGCTGGCATTGCTGGTTTCGAGGTAGACGAAGGCATGGCACCCAAAGGCACCAATAAGCCGCTTCTTTCTTTCCACATACCAAGTACTTTGTCTCCCTGCAAGGGTCACATTTTTCTTCTCACTATCCAATCCAAAGAAAAAGAGTTCTTAAAAGTCATACAGATAAACCGAAGTTAGGTCAGATCTAAGTCTGCCAAGTCTGCTGGTGCTTATTTTTATAACATCATAATATCCTAGGCACCTTAAATGGGCAGCTACTAAAATTCACTACTGGGTATATTACATAAGTATATTTGGCGTTCAACTTCGAATTTTTTACTTATATCTACATACATACATGTTGATTTATTCCCCCTACACAGGATTTTCTTGAAACTGCTAAAATGCACGGTCTCACCATTATGCCGCTCGTCCAAACTTTCGGTCACATCGAATTCGCATTAAAATTAACCGGATTTGAGCATATGCGTGAAATACTCGAAAGTCCACAATCAATATGTCCCAGTCAACCAGATTCCATTTCATTCATACAAAATATGTTAAGTCAAGTTATTGAATTTCATCTTAACCTAAATGATGCTGCCACCAATAATGGCAATTCATCAGAAGGAGGAGCTGCAACGCATATGCCAGCAGATCATACGCTTACATTTTCCCATATTCATATCGGTTGTGATGAGGTGGCACGCATGGGCGAATGTAATTTGTGTCGACAGCGTGCACGTAATGAAGTTTTTCTAAGTCATGTTACGTCAATTTCAAATTTCGTACGCTCACATTGGCCACAGTTGCGTGTAGTGATTTGGGATGATATGCTTCGTGGCATGATGCTAAGTGAAATGCTACATTCGCATATTGGTAGCTATGTCGAACCGATGGTTTGGGTATATGCCAATGATATATACAGATTCATTCAACCACAATTATGGGATATGTACTCGAAGGTTTTTCCAGCAGTTTGGGCTGCGTCTGCATTTAAAGGTGCTTTTGGCGAGAGTCTTATGATACCACCACTACAGCAACACTTGGAGAACAATATCAGATGGCTAGCTGTTATTGCAAAGGAAGGTGGACGGTAGGTATTGTAGTACTAGTAACTATAGTAACTATGTTAATTATTATTCGAATCCTGTGATTGAGCCGAGTTTGTTATGTATTAGCCGTTTTTAAACGGTTTTATTTAGGTTGACTTGACAAGCTGGACAGCACTTTTTTGTAATAGAAATTTAAGTAACTTCCCGATAAGCTACAAGCTTTAAACTTGGAATATAGTTCAGAACCCGATGACAATGCAATTATAAGATAAAAAATCGCCGCTAGGTGGCGCAAGGATCGAGATATTCACAAAAATCGTATTTGTGGTCCCATTTGGCTCATATTTGGAACACATAATACATACAATATCTAATAGAAAGCGACCTCTGAAAAAGGATCGCCGCTAGGTGGCGCAAGGATCGAGCTATTCACAAAAAACGTATTTGTGGTCCGATTTGGCTCATATTTGGAACACATATTACATACAAGAATAGAAAGCGACCTATGAAAAAATATCGCCGCTAGGTGGCGCAAGGATCGAGATATTCGCAAAAATCGTATTTGTGGTCCGATTTGGCTCATATTTGGAACACATAATACATACAAGAATAGAAAGCGACCTATGATGTCCGATTTGGCTCATATTTGTAACAAATATTTCATACAGTCCGGTAGAAGTGACATCAAAATATTTTGGAGTTGGAGAAGGGACAAACAAGCATACGTGGTGCTGAGTCGAGTAAAGTCTTTGGAAGGATTATGTATTGAGGACTTAGATTGCAACAAATTGTCAGGAAAGAGTCCTTGTAATAATGAGTTACTAAATGAACTAAATAGAATGAGAAATAATAGGTAATTAAATAAAGACTAAAAACTTGAAAATAAAATAATTAAAAACAAATTTTTAAGTTAAACGGTTTTATTGAAAACAATACTTACATCACACTCCTCATCAATCTAGGGCGTTGATCAGACAATTCAATAAAAGCGTTGGAGGCGTCAAATTTACCCCAGCGGGTTAGGGGGTCAGAATATTCCCGCGGTAGGTATGCCTGTCGTAAGAGGCGACTAAAATACCAGATTCAAGGGGCTGTGTAGCGCAACCCTTCAGGTTGAAAGCGCAATATATAGCTTCTCCAAACCCAATTGTCAACCTCACCTATCCGCGGCGATCCTGTTTCACTAACAGACGAAGCTCTGGCGATCCCAAGCTCCTCATGGAACTTGGGGGTGGGGAGGGAGGGGATGGCCTGAAGGTTTAATGTGGCCACATAAATCGTTCCCGATATGGTCGGGCTAGCACCTTAATGGTGCTGTGGTACCGGAGCGTACCGGATCTGTATCCGGCAAAGGACCATTACATCGATAACACTCCCCAAAGCCTTCGGGGAGCAACCTTATCGCTACAACAACAACAACAACGCGTCAAATTTCTATTGATAGTCATAAGTAAGACCAACTGAACCTTAATAAGGTTATGCCACGCCTCACATTTTTAGAAATTTCACGTGCCCAACGGTTTTATTTAATTGTCTTATCAACGCCCTAGATTGATGAGGAGTGTGATGACTAGTACCTAGGACCTACCTAATTATTTTCTACCTTTTAGTATTATTATTATTTCATGTAAGTATTGTTTTCAATAAAACGGCTTAACTTGAAAATTTTGTTTTAATTATTTCATTTCTTTTTCCAACTAAGTCTTAACTCCTAACTTCATCATTGTGTTGATAAGACGAAGTTTATATCAAAATATGAACTGTAAAGTGGGAAAGTTGGGGGAATAAAGAAAGGAGAAAAAGAGAAATGAAGCGAAAGGACGTCATTAAGGGAAATGGAGAGGAAAAGCTAAAAACCTTTTCATAGTTTAAACACACTCGGCGTATTTGCCAAACCACGGCCGAGGGCCACTCAGCTTGGAAAAAACTTTTTTATAAATTTTCGACGTTGCTTCACCCGGGAATTGGCCCTAGAACATGCAGTGTGGTAGGCGGGCAACACTAACACCACACCGTGCCAAACCGGATACTTAACTGATTTAGTTTGTTACACCGTCCCAATTGGATCGAACACCGCTGCAAAGCAATGTACAATTCTTAATGCTGTCCCGTACTGTGATAGTGCTATCTTTCACCTTTTGCTTCGTATCCTTCTCCACTCCAGGCTTTACAGTCGCCTCTCCCTCTCACCAAGCTTACTCACAACATTCTTTCCTTGCTTGCCAACTCAGCCTCATTGCTTTGAACGCTAACGTCTTCTATGTCTTTCTATCCTATTCTACCACACTCTTCCTCATTTTCTTCGTAATGGAGTATTGAGTGGACCATCTTCGTTGTACGACCATCAGCCCGATAAGGCGGGTTAAGTAGTATTAAATATGGGAAAGGCTCTGTTCAAATACCGCCTAATATAGTCCTTGACTAACAATAGTAACGGCCGGAAAAACACCCTAATGGCCGTTATCATTATTGTTATTGTTATAGACGTCGGCGCACTGCTACCTTTATTTAGATCTATTATGCTTAACCTTTCAGCCCATTTCTGTATGTGGAGCTTTTTAATGTATTTAAGTACCTATTCAGGCTTTTTACTCCATATCACGATAGGATTAAGAGTCACGCCATCTAGATGGGAGAATCTCTGCCTTCCCAGAGCAATGCATTCACAGAGAATGCGGGCCTTCGTTTCATCCTCCAGCTCACAAAATCGACATATTTGTCTATCAGATAGATTTAACCCAGTGAAATTTCGTATCCCATCTATGCATACATTAATGAGTTTGGCTGATAATCTCGTTGCTGTGAGTATAAACAATTTGACCCTGGACAGTCAATCCAGGGTTGTCTGAGCTGTTTTGTTGCCCAGTTACTTATCGTTTCACTAGTGTGTGCCTCTGTGAGTGCACAGAAGGACATAATCTCATACTCATTGATTTCTCGAACTTCGACCAGCACCTGCTTTGCGGTTATCAAATTTCGATCCATCGGTGAACTTGATCTCATAGTCAGGGGCAGTATATGGATTCTTTGTTTGCCAAAGAGTTTTGCTCACAATGGGCACCTTAAAGTTTATAGAAATTCTGAACATAGGGGCCATAGCATCACGTAGGTGCAATATGAGTGTTTCTCTAAATTTTTTGATTACTTTCATACTCTGTCATGTTTTCGATCGTTAGCTCATAAAAATTTTGAAGTCCTAGTGCAGTAAGTTTTGCCTCTTTCTCCATTAAAATAGGGAGAGGAGGTACGTTGTCATCGCACCCGTTATGACAATACAAACAACTCGAAGCATATGTGACTATTGGCTTCACAACAGTATTCTCCTTCTTCTTAATTGGCACTTAACCGTTTAAAAGGTTACGGCCGCCCAACAAAAGGCGCCAGTCGCTTATTCGCTCTACCAACTGGCGCCAGTTGATCACACCAGCAGAGCTTAAATTGTTTTCCACGTGGTACTTCAGCCCTGCTTCCATAGGCGGGTTCCGATAAAAATATTTTCTTAGCCTGAGCCTCATCTTTCATTCGCATAAAATGGCCTAGTCATTTTTAATTCGCTGGACTATGTTTATGTCTGCATAAAGCTCGTACTACTCATTAAATCTTCTTCGGTACTCGCCATCGCCAACGCGTCGAAGAACTTTTCTTTCGAACACTCCCAGAGCCAAGCCGCTTCATATGATGTTGTCATGGTCCATGCTTCTGCACCATATAGCAGGACCGGTACGATAAGTGACTTGTAGCGCATGATTTTCGTTTGCCGAGAGAGGACTCTACTCATCAATTGCCTGCTCAGTCCAAAATAGCATTTATTGGCAAGGGTGATACTTCGCTGGATTTCAGAGCTGATGTTGTTGTTTGTGTAATGTTTTTTTCCCAAACAGTATTAAATGCCCAATATACAATTTTGGGAGATAGCCCCAAAGTTTTGGCATAGAGTCGAGTGCAGGCAAAGAAACTTTTTGTTGCTTGGTTTAAAGTAGCGGCTTAGGCGGTAGGTATGCCTGACGTAAGATGCGACTAAAATACCAAATGGATTGAAGCGGTTGTGTAACGTAACTCTTTCAAGAGGTTGCCAGCGCAATATATAGCTTCTCCAACCAAATTGTCAACTTCACCTATCCGTGGCGAATCCTGTTTCATCAACAGCGGATGCTCTGGCAACACCGAACTCCTCATGGATCTCGGGGGTGGGAGGGCGGTATGGCTTAGATGGTTGGATTGCAAATGGTTCCCGAGATGGTCGGGCTTGGTACCGGAACGTACCGGATCTGCATCCGGCAAAGGACCATCAACATCGATAACACTCCCCAAGGCCTTCGGCGAGTATCCTTATTGCTACAACAACAACATGTTATAGTGGAAGGCACTATGAATTGATAGGCAGTCCTTTGGTTCACATCGTTATCATAAAATAATCCGAAGAGTTTATTATTTGCGCATCATCTGGACCACGTTGTTTTGGGTTGTTGAAGAGCGCACGAAGTAACTACTTCAAGTTTCTCAGGTCCACCTATTGGAAGATGAGAGCTAAACTCTTTTTTATAGGAATATTCCCATACCTTATTGCTTTTAATTTTCCACTGAAGTCAGCTATTTCTCTCTGTTAAGTTTTTCCAAAGGTATACGAGGTCTGGCATTAACTGGCTGGCAGCGTTATGATCATTTTGCCGTATTATGTGAATTGTTACCGGTTGGCATACCTAGCTTAACCACATCCTTATCAACTGTATCTCGTGGCCATTTTATAACGAATCCAAAGGAGAACGACATACTGCGTATATTGGAGTGTGCCTTCCATCCAGATAGTCGGTAAGTGTTTCATATCCTTCAGTTATTTCATATCTAACTGCTTTCAATTTCTTATTTAGGCGCTCTGGACATGCCTGGATTGAGCTGCAACCAAACTCACATCATAGCCAGTTATTCTCTTCTTGTACATATCCCGGCAGCATGGTTTATAAATTTGCTTTACGCCTCTTTGACAAGTTAACAGAATTACAGAGCTACTTAATGCACGTCCAAGATCGAAGTGCCTGGATATCCGATTACAATGTGCGTCATAATTTTTCTTCGCCTTTACGTGCACACGAATTGACATTCAATACCCCGAATTATATCAATGAACTAGTTGCTATGGGGCGCGAAGCACATGAGGTCATGTACGAGGCGTTTGATGAGGTATGTACATTAAGGTGGTCCTTGAAAAATGAAGTGAAGGTATTTTATTCAATATCGCCCCTGGTAATACTACGATCAAAAATAAAATATGTGTATGAGTCTTGGTCACGACTTGCGATGGTTAGGACGTATCTGACAGGTTGATATTCAAAAAAACTAAACTGGCACAATGACTATATCGTTCTCAGCTTGTTAAAACACAGGGCTTAGCTCCAGCCAAATGATGTCTGCTTTTCACCATATAAGTCCCCAGATCTGGATGAAATCTTCAGAGGGATAGTACAAAAACCCTGCCCTCTGATTATATCCTCTCTGGAATGTCTATTTTAGGTCTATTTTCGACCAAATCAAAGCAAAAATGGTTATAAATAACCTGACTACTTTAGACCGATTAGCCCTTCGTCGTTTGTTTTAAAAAAACTGAAGTACGCTTTATAACGTAGGTATTGAAGATCCAATTGTAAACTGCACAGAATCGACTCTATGGTGCGGAATAATTAGCGCTAAGCTGTGAATTAGTCAGATTACAGGACTTCGATGTAGAGATGCTTCACAAGGCGGTAACCTATTACCACTCTTGAGCTTTGCGTAGACAGCATACTTCGTCCACTCAACAGAAACGAGTTTAAAGTTGTTCCCTATACCAATGATGTATAGTAATAGGTATCGAATCTGTTTCCCAACCTGATCAGCGGGATTACTGAAGAACCTGAATTGCTGCTTGATATCGCTTGGTGCTCCCAATTGACGTCAGTTATCACGAAACAGAGATATCTGGCGTAACTTGTTAAGACGCGGTCAAAACCACGGAGGCCGTTAAGCGCCAAATAATGATGATGATGAAGCAAACAACGCCAATCTTCCATTTGTTCGCCTGATTCAGAGTTGTGTTTCTTTAAGGCAGAAAGTAAAAGGTCCGTCGGACTACTTAAGTCCTATAACAATGGGAAGCTCTTTCGTTCAAGAATGTATTTGACTCAAATCTCACTCAAATATTTGACGTAATACTTTTCACGAACAGATCTAAAACCGATTGTAGCGTGGGAGTGAAAGTGAGCGTTTTCGGAACACTAGCGGCAACATCTTATTCCATCCGTCCTCCGAACTCCGCGAGGTGGTTTCTATGCGGATAGTGGATCACCTACTGTGCGACTGTTCAGCGCACTATCGAAGGAGAATGAAGGTTATTGATAAATCCTGTTTCTAGAGCCTACTAGTATTCAAGGGTGTCTGCCCGGTAGAGCTTCCCAAATATTAAAAAGTCAACGGAGTCCTCACGATACGCAGCGGTGCGTTTAAAAATTCGTCAGTCTTACAACATTTATATATATTGTGACGAATATTAGCATCACTAATTGATACATCCCTAATGTTATTAAATAAAAGCGAGCTACATAAACAGATTAATCATCATTTACACATGAACATACAAGGCAGCAGATAGATACTCACTATCAGCCGAAGTGCTACTCACATATACATACGCTATGTGAGAGACTATAAACTACAGATATACATGTACATATATGGTTGGTAACCAGGCAAGAAGTTCGCGAATTTACTAGACCTTAGGTGAAATGGGTGAACTTGGCAACAGAGAGTATAAAAGCAGCGAAAGCTGAGTAGTCAAAAACAGTTTGATTTAAGCACGCTATCGGTTGTGAAGTATACGTGTTATTGTGAAGTATAGTTATGCTACTCCCAGCGTAGTCTAATAAAGACCATTTTGCAATACAGAATATGGGAGTGCTTTATTCAATAGTTTAGCGATTTGAACGTTAGCAGAAGGTTGCAAATAAGAAGAATTTCCCTAAATTCGTTACAATATATTTATATATGTAAGGCGCGATAGCCTCCGAAGAGATTTTAGGCCGACCTTCTCTCCAATTTAGCGTCGTGCTCTTTTTAATTGGCGGAACCTTCATGTTTTTTGCCTACTCCGAACGGCATCTGCAAACCAGATGAGTTTTCACATAAACATTTCTTTTATGGCAGAAATACACTCGCTGTGCCTGCCAAATGACTGCCGAGGGGCTTAGAAAAATTGTCTTTTAATGGAAAACCTTGTTTATAAAATTTTGATGTCGCTTTGTCCAGGGCGTAAACCCAGGATCTTCGGTGTGGCAGGCGGAGCACGCTGCCACCACACCACGGTAGCCGGCTTGGTATCAAAATGGTTTATTAACCTAGAAAGATCCGGTCACACCAAACAAGGTGATGATGTGACCTTTCGAATTCTACAAAGTAGTTCTTATCTCGAATTTCGGGAGGGATGACATAATGTCAACGGCTTAAATGACAGTTGACCTTATGGCCATATAGTTGCACGATTTTTTATTCCAAATTTTCTCCTGCTGCGCTACTTTTCTAATTCTGGTTTCATTGAAGTGCAATATCGGATTAAAAGCTGTGTCGATGAGGACTTCTTTCAAATAAAAAACAAAACGTGCTAACCAAAACGTCTTATGCATCCTATGGAAGTTTTTCGTTCTTTTTCCTGAAATGGTCGTAAGGTCAAACGGAAATTCCTTAAATGACCATAAATCAAATTAAGAAAGGGCGTAAAGTCAATTGACCTTGTGACCATATGAAGTGGTTTTATACATATTGATCGTATGCCATTTGATGTGGTCATAACGTCAATTGACCTTTTTGACATTGGCCTTATATCAGCCAACCAAACAATTGCTGTATGTAACTATGGTCTTTTTTCCGCAATGGTCATGAGGTCAAACTGAAACTTACTTAACTGCCATAAAGTAAAATTAAAAGGGCATTGCTCTTATGTCACCCCACGAACTTAACTTGTAAATGGTTATGGTATTTTTCCCGAAATGGTCATGAGGTCAAACTGAAACTTACTTAACTGCCATAAAGTAAAATTAAAAGGACATTGCTCTTATGTCACCCCACGAACTTAACTTGCAAATGGTTATGGTCTTTTTCTCGAAATGGTAATAAGGTCAAACGGAAATGTTCTAAATGGCCACACCAAAGTGAAAATATAAAGGGATGACCCTAAGTATATTGACCTTGTGGCCGTTTGAAGGGCTAATTAACCCTGTGGCCATTTGAAGTGGTCATAACGTCAATTGCCCTTTTGGCCGCTGACCTTATGTCACCCCGCCCAAATTTCGAGCTATCAATGAATTCCAAATTTAAAATTAATTCAGCGGACAAAATACCTGCTGATTTTGATAGTTTTCTAAACTACTTTCAAAAAACTTGTTTCATATTTTTCAGTACACAATCGTCGAATTTGTGGAGCAAAATATATATCCAACAATAGCAAAATTGCAACGTCAATTGGAGAATGCACAAAGCTTGTTGCAACGTCGCGTATGGCCGCAACGTCCTCTACCCTACGCTCAAGAATTGGTGCAACTAAATTTGGTACCAACACAATTGTTGAATACGGCTGGCAGCGGCTCTGAAGCAGGCGATAACGGTGATATCAAACACAATTAGAGCTTTAAGACTCAAAGAAATACATATAGATACATATACATAAGCCCCATGGGACCAATAAACGAAAAAACCGTTAACATTTAAAATAAATTTTGAACGCTTTGAGCAAATACAATGTGGAGCAAGCGAGCGAGAGCACATCTAAGAGCAGAGAGAGTATATTTAAAGTTCTATGAACAAAAACCGTTAACATTTTCTATGATGCTTTTTAATTGTAAATGATCATAAATAATATCTAATTAAAATAATTTACCTAAACATAAAAGTCGATGTGTATCTTATTATTGAAGATGATTAGGCCTTAGATGTGGTCGGTATGTATAGGTTAGGTTAGGTTGGTGGTAGCCACCCCGACAGGGTAAGCTCACTTGGACAACATGAAGGTCCGTTGTGATACCGCATAAGATAACGGTGACGTAAGCTATAGCTATTTTAGAACCGCTGGGTGACAGCGATGTAGTTTCGAATAATGCCGATCTCGATCGTAGACAAAATGTGGATAGTCAAGCATGAAGGTGTCTCAATGATTCTCCCTCATCATCCTCCATGCAGTTGCAGCAAGTGGGGTTTTTCCGTATGTACCGCATGTACTCCCATTGAACAGTGACGCGTCAAAACCTCAATCACTATCGATAGAGCTTTGCTGACACCATAATTTCTGCTTCGGCCAAAAGAATCTCGCTACCCTGCAAAAGGTAGTGTTCGCCCAGCATTTTTATAGCTGACTCGAGGTCCAGATTGAGGAGTAGAGCACATGAAAGACACAGTTTTCACGCAGCTTGTGGCTTACATCAAGCTCCCGACTGAAAAACCTCTCCTCCAACCTTGCCACCCAACTTCGACCCATCCGTGAGCCAGTTGACGAGTCCACTGCCTCTCTCTAGGGGATGACTGCTCTAGAGATTGCACGGGAGCAAGTTCGGTAAGAATGCTGGAATACCCCATATGAGAGAGTCCGTAGCGCATGTCACGAAGCCTGATCAATTACCGGGCCACAGCCTTCTTACCCGCAATACTCGTCGGATGTAAGTACAACAAGATTTGCAATGTAGAAGTAGTAGTTCTGAACTGGGCCTGACTACCATGCCATAAACCCAGTGTGCTACCGTTGGCGTGAGTCTCTAGCTCTTGCCGTTGGCCCCCTGCAGCAGTACAAGGCAACCGAGACCTTCCTTTGCTCTATCCACCACATTCGCTGTACAAAACAGTTTCCCGTCCAATATAATCCCCAGAAAAGGCCAACGGTGTACCCCCAATCAAAGGTCTTCCGGAGATTCTTGTATATTTTCGGGTTCTTGTCTATTTTCGTAAAAGGAACCGGTTTCGTTTTTCCAGCATTGATTGCCAGCCCACATGATTCATCCCACCTAGTCACTGAGACCAGATAGCCCTGCAAAATATCCAAAGTTCAGTTAGGTTCGCAAAATATGCAGGGTGTTCAGAAATTTACCTCTGACAAAGATCAGGCCATTATCATAGGCCACCACTCCGCAGTCTCTGCCCTTTAGCTGCATCAGAAGTCTTTTACCATCACCGTGAGTAGAGGGGCTAGAATCGCTGATCATTTTGTCGTGCCTCTACATACATTCCTCCCGCTTGTAGCTCCTCCCCATTCCACTGAAACAATTCTGTTACACAGCAGTTTGTTAATGAATTCAACCAGAGCCCCCTCTGTCCCAACCAAGAATTACCTTCAATGTCAATAAAGGCGGCAAGTTAAAATTCCTTTTGTTCAGCGGCCCTCTGTTTGCTTTAAAATCGAATGGAGAGCCTTTTCCCTTGACCTGCGCTTACAATAGGCATGCTACGATGCCGATTGTAATCCCCAAGGAATCCTATCGCATATGTACAGATCAATAAGCCGCTCCAACGTTTTTAGGAGAAAAGACGAGAGACCTATCGGTCTGAAGTCGTAAAAACATACTTGAGACTCTGACCGGTATTTGGAATAATAGTTACCATGAACTTGTTTCAAGACTTCTGTATGTAGCCCGGCTTAAGGCAATTAGTGTAAAAGATGGCGAGCCAGCGGCAATAAATCAACAAAGACACCGGAGACTTGTATCAAAGAATTGACAGCTTTCTCTCGGTAAGTAAAAGACCAGATTATACGAGTTTATTATACGTTACAGCTTTTGTCTTGAAACCTAGGTTAGGTTGAACTGGCCGTCCAATAAAGACGTCGCATATACTGAATGTGTCCATAGTTTTACCAGAATTTGTTTGACGACCAAACGGAACCTCAACCAGGTGCCAGGACTTATGTTATATAACAACTCCGTCCTCTTGGCAAATACTGGAAGTTTTCTAGGATCTCGCTTAACTTCTGCTCGAGATTTGACAACTCTGGCGCCCCTAATAGCTGCAGCCCCGACCAGGCAAGTGTGAGACACCAACACAGAACGTGCTCAACAGTTTCTTCCTGCAGCTCGCACTTCCCACGCCTGCTGTTACGGACGAGGCCTAACTTATAAGCATATGATGCCAGAAGGCAGTGTCCAGTTAGTATGCCCATCTTGAGCTTAAAGTCTTCTATCTTCAGAGATATGAGCCAGTTTGTGAGTCTAATATCGTAGGCTTTGCACATGATCTTAGAAATTTTGCAGCCCGGCGCATTTGTCTTGCCGCCAAACAACTAAAACACACTACTTCACTATTCTGTTCTAGGTAAATATGCTGTGTTACGGTAGGGCCGTATCAGTATCCGAATGATAGTTCGTCAATCGCCGTGATACAGTGGAAGTGTGCTGGCCTAACATATCGCAGATCACTGACTAACATTTCCCTAAAACGGCATCACCACTCTGAAGTAGTTTGGCAAGCACTCCGAATGTATTTGTGCCATGAAAAGCTTCTCAGCAAAAAAGAAAATGCATCTGCCTTAGCGGATGCCATGAGTGAAAAGGAACGCACCACAAATCGGTCGACCTTAATTATTAGTCATAATTATTGTGGGGACCTTATGCCACTAATAAAAGCTTCATCCTGCTTCACAATAGCATCGATTCCGAATGATTCGCAATGGTCGTGGTGATAGACAGGTTCTGGAAGCACTGTAGTTGTTGGAAAAATACCATGCGTTAGGTTATACTGGTCGTTCAATAAACAGACAAAACTATCAACACCCAAAAACTGTATTATTTGCCTCCTTAAGTCTTCTTTGCATATCTCATCAACATTAATTGACACTTAACCGCCTAGACGATTTTGGCTGACACGACATTAATAGCTGTTTCGAATTGTGAGCTCCAACAAGTCTCCCTAACAACTCAGTCGAAGTCTTCGCCTCTGCTTCAAAATCCTGTGTCGATGGTATGTAATTTCTGCGCTTGGGTGTCTTCGTTCATTCGCATAACATTACCTAACCATCGAAGCCAATGGTCTTTTATTCGTTGAACCATGTATGTTCGTATCTACGTAAAGCTCATAGAGCTCATGCAACCTCGATTTTATGGAGGTCGAGTTGTGCTATCACCTTGTGAAATCACTAACCTTAGCTCACCCTTTTGTAAGAAACTCAATGTCGCTTTTCACAAAAACTTTGGAAAACTGTGCATGGATGTCAGGAACGAGTAGAATTCGTCGGAATAAAATACAAACCTCACAAAACAGTCAAAGCAAAGTGGTTTTCTTTTCATACTGCTGAGCGGGCCGTAGAGAGAAAATCCGGGCCCGGTACTAAACAATTTACGGGCCCCCTATAAAAAATTTACTAATACATTTAATTAACTTGAATTAATGACGTCCCATTCATGAATCATTATTGACGGATTACTTGAAAAAAAAAAATTTTGCCACATCAACTAAATGATTTTTAGACTAAGAGCTGAGAATAAAATGATCACAGAATGTTTACTATTTATACTATTTTATTGTAACGTAGAAATAAAATTCTCTTTTAACAGCCACATATTGTTGCAAATAATCGTTTCTAGTTATTTAAATAAATAAATGTAAGGCGCGATAACCTCCGAAGAGATTTTAGGCCGAGCTCCTCTTCCAATTTGCGTCGTGCTCCTCTTGATTTTTCCTACAAATTGGCCGGACGGGACCTACATGTTTTATGCCGACTCCGAACGGCATATGCGAGGCAGATGAGTTTTCACTGAGAGCTTTTCATGGCAGAAATACACTCGGAGCGCTTGCCAAACTCTGCCGAGGGGCGACCCCGCTTAGAAAATTTTTCTTCTAATTGAAAAACCGTATTTCTAAAATTTTGATGTTGCTTTGCCCGGGGTGTGAACCCAGGGCATTCGGTGTAGTAGGCGGAGCACGCTTCCATCACACCACGGTGGCCGCACTAGCTACTGTGACAGGTATAGCGCAAAAGATATGTAAAGCAACACAAATGTTGGGGAAAATTGTATACAGATTTTGAACATAGATGGCATTTAGCAATTCCAATGGTGACAGACCTTTGTCAAAATTTGCTTCGTAAATGTGTTTCAAGTGAATTATTTCGCTATCTAAGCTTTGAGAAATGTTCGACTTGTATTTTTCGACAAATTTTGCTGCGCTCGCCCGAACCGTAGTTTCATACATGTCTTCAAATTGCCACAAAAAGGAAAACGTCTCATTCAAATTTCTCATAGCCGCAAATCGTTCAGTAATGCCAGTGATTGAATCAATGATCACCAAAACTGTATTGTTTTTAAAATCAGACTCTGAATCATCCGTAATCATCTCATTTAAACTATCTTCAGATCGTCTTTTGGGTTTTCTCATTCGAATGTCAGGAAAATTTGGCGAGATGTTCAATTGAATAGCAACTGTTTTGCATTCGTTTAAAATTGTTTCCAATTGGTGCCTGATCAACTTCAAGAAGCTAATAAGGCATTTAGATGTCGGACGTCAACATCTATGGTGGTGTCTCTAGCTTGGAGGACCACATTTCTTTCATTAATGGTAGTCAGTATTTTGAACCAGATTGAGGGTTGCACAAGGCGAGTAATCAGCATTCGAGTCTTTGTGGAGAACGTGACGTAGTGCTCCATTGCAAGTTCCTTTCATATTAGCGCCGTTATCGTACCCTTGTGCACGACAATCTTCAATCAAGTATGGCAAATTAGACCAGCGATTTTGTGACCAGTTATTTGGTTACAATTCACGAAAGCCAAAAACCATTCTTGAATTTTGAGTTTCAGTGATTAGCTGTTCATTGATAAGTGTATAAATTGAAGCCTCCTTTTGAATTAGATTTTGTAAAGATCGCCACTGAATATAACATTTAATGTGATCTTGAGTATTTTCGTGTGATGGCAGATTATCGTATAGCTTCTTCCATACCTGTAATTTCGAATATCCGCAGAACAAATTTTAGGTCGATTTAAAGTATTGGTGCTTAATAGACGACATGGTAGGCAATAAAAAGCATTGCTACTGGCACTCCACACTAACCAGTCACTTTCCACTTTCTCTCCATTTGGCATGATTCTGTTTAACAACGAGGTAGGAAATGCCTCGTCATGACAATCACGTGGAAAAATAACAGGACACTTTTGATGACCTCGACGAATTATTTCGTTGACTTTTTCAGATCGCAAAAACTCATTATTCACGGTACCGATGTCGAAGTCGTTTAAATAATCTGAACTTTGATACAGAGTTGGTGGTATTGTTGTAAGACTTTTTGAAGATGAACCTTCATCAGTGTCACCAGTGGTGACTCACCACGAAAATTTTAAGATTTCGGACTCATGTAAACATACATTTTTGCTTGATGTTTTTATTGTCTCCTCAGGCCCAGGCAAAAAATCATTATAAATATTCGTTGCTTTTGAAATTCGGCTTAAAATTTGCACATGGAACAGCTAAAGACTCTCCTGAATTAAAAAAATTTCTTAATCGCGGGCCCCCTGAGAAAGCCCGGGCCCGGGGAATCCTCCCCCCCATCCCCCCTCTCGTAGGGCCTGCTGCAGAGTACCATCTCCACGGTAGGAAACAACTGCTAGCGCATACAATTATACAATTTATTAATAATATCCAATGAAAAAACGCTGATTTTAAACAAGAAATTTAAGAAACAAACTCGTAAAAAATAACTTTTCAAAAATGTACCAGCATTTAATTTCAGCAAACTTAAGTTATCTAAAAAGTTCAACACTCAATAGGCGAACATTTGTTCGGCGCACACGTTGTTACGCAACGAAAATAAATGCTTGTTTTGTATTCGCTACAATAACAACTTTTTTGTTTGCTGTTGACTTGTGCTGGCCTTTTCAACAACGCCATTGTGCACATTGTTCGCAGTTGCGTCGGTGGTGTAATGGTTAGCATAGTTGCCTTCCAAGCAGTTGATCCGGGTTCGATTCCCGGCCGACGCACACGTTTTTGTTGTTTTTCTAATTTTAATTTTATTTAATTTAGTACAAGACCACAAATCCATATTCAAACAAAAAAAAATGGTGTTAGAGAAAACACTAATGCAAGTAAATTGTGCTTTTACGTTTTACCTTCACATCGTATGCCTACGTATGTACATATGTACATTAGGGCGACCACAATAAATCAATTTTAGATTTTCCGCTGGGGCACCCCCATAAAATATACCAATAGATTAGAAAATAGGACATACAAAGTTTCAGGTTAATCCCATAATTTTAACACTCATTGAGGTCAAAGCTAGGAAAAACAGCGATTTTTCATAAAGAATTGGTTGTGTTTCGTCAGTAAAAGTGAAACCATTTATGCCTAAACTTTATCTACACTTCTTAAATCGCTGCGCAGAAAATTAGTACTCCTAAATTTCAATACGCATTATACTCAGATGCACTGAAATATGTGCCTTTGATTTACCTCTACAAATGGTGTGTGTCCACTATTCACCGCAGCCGATTTATGTAGCTATAAGTTATACACTACTACCGCCTACCACACCGTATGCCCTGGGTTCACACCCCGGGCAAAGCAACATAAAAATTCTAGAAATAAGGTTTTTCAATTAGAAGAAAATTTTTCTAAGCGGCGTCGCCCCTCGGCAGTGTTTGGCAAGCGCTCCGGATGTATTTCTGCCGTGAAAAGCTCTCAGTGAAAACTCATCTGCCTTGCAGATGCCGTTCGGAGTCGGCATAAAACATGTAGGTCCCGTCCGGCCAATTTGTAGGGAAAAGCAAGAGGAGCACGACGCAAATTGGAAGAGAAGCTCGGCCTTAGATCTCTTCGGAGGTTATCGCGCCTTACATTTATTTTTTTTATTTAAGTTATACACTATGGCCAATAGAGGTGCGTGTGTCTGCTATTCGGTACAACCCGTTCTGTAGTTAGTTAATTAACCATTGCCGCTAGATTGGTCTCCTAAACATTATCTAAATGATGATAATTACATTAGCGCTCCACCTACTGCGCTACAACGTATAACAATTACTTTCAGCTCAAATTTGTTTGAGCATGGCGGAACCACTAACAGGTGACTGCCGGAAATCCGCTGATTTTTTAATATTAATAGACACTTCCACTTCCGGCGCAGTACGATATATTGACATAAGTTCATCGAATTATGAAACAAAGTACATGGAACTTTTATATATGTTTGTAGGTATATCGCTGTGCTGCCACCATGTATGATTCCCAGTGTTGCCACTTTGGTGCTTTTGGAGCCAGATCTAGCCTTTTTTTTTGCGTTTAGCTCCTAGCTCTTTTTTTGGCCCTTTTTAAAATGTTTGCCCCTTTTTTTTCTTTAACTTTAGATTATAATAAATTTTTGTTCCCCGTGCCTTATTTTCATTATATCTTTGAAGAATATATAGGAATTCAAAAAAGAAGATAAATATATAGACGAATTTATTGAAATAAAGATACGTAATATATGTCGCGACTTCATAATTAAATTAATAGAGCAAATAAGGCAACGCTTGCCGCACAGTATAGATACGCTTAGCAATATAGATTTCTTTTCAGTTGAAAACACATCGAGAATTGTGAAACCTTAATTGTTTTCATATTTCACGAATGTAAAAAACAAGTATAGCACTGATGAAATAACTAGGTTAGAAATGCAGTGGAAGAATATCTATCTCCAAAATTTAAAAAAAAATGTGACTGCAACTTTAAGTTTTTGATTTGAGCAGGGCTACTCAAAATTTTTTATATGGAAGTGCGAATCACAATACATGTACAAAATTGTATGTGCACTGAAACTTTTTTTTGTATTTAAAAAATATATTTAAAAAATTTTAATCTTTGATGTCGGAAAAATTGAATATTTGATTTCATGTTACAAAATATTTGCTTAAAATAATACGTCAATAGTTATATCACCACATACGAGAGCCAATAAAATTAATTCTGAAAGTAGCGAAAAACTACATTGACCTCTAGCCTCAAGTTTTGTGGGAACATATTCTATATACATATATCGTCGGAATTTCGGTTTCAATA
Organism: Eurosta solidaginis; assembly: GCF_040869045.1. Lineage (NCBI taxonomy): Eukaryota > Metazoa > Arthropoda > Insecta > Diptera > Tephritidae > Eurosta > Eurosta solidaginis. The sequence continues at coordinate 49,916,544 of NC_090319.1, forward strand.
ATCATACTAAAAGTGAACGTAGAGATTTCAGCGAATGTTGCATTGGAAATTGAATTTGAAAACTTTTGAAATGCTTAATTGCTCCGCGCGGTTTGTTTTAAATTTGTGTTCAAATTTACATACATATTGTAATGAATTTAGTGAAATTCCGTTTATTTCAACCCTTCTGCTGACGGTCGAATCGCTAAACTGTTGACTAAATCAATCCAATATTCCGTATTGCAAACTAGTCTTCATTTAGATTCCTTTGGGAGTAGTACAATTATACTTCAATATCACGTACTTCAAAATAGCGTGTGTTAATCAAATTTAATTACTGATTACTCAGCTTTCGTCGCGTTTATACTCTCCGTTGCTTCGTTATATTTGTAGTTTATAGCCATATGGGTGTGTATGTGTGAGTAACTACTCCGGCTGATGACTACACCTGTGGGTGTGAGATAGCTCTTCGACGTCTTCTACATAATTGTTGCTAGCTTTAATGTGTACACGACAGCCACTGGTTCATATTTTTGTTGTTACGTGATTATTTACTAATAGATTAGTGATGCTAATATTCTTCACAATATATTAGCAACAGAGACTACTGAGGTGCTGAAATACCATTTGAATTTAATAGAATGTTTAGCATGTAAATGATGGGCATGGTTACTTTACGATTCCCCCCACTTCCAATCAAAAAATTTCTCATAAACAAGAAAAATAATATACAGAATTGAAACAAGAAGTCACAGAAACTACCCCGTAAGAAGAGTCTCTAGTTCAAAATGGGTGCATTGCTACTACATTCTGAACCACTAATAGTTCGCCATCTATCTCTTTTACATGTTTTCAACTAGCGAATTTAACATGGCGATGTCCTAGGCGGTGGAAATTGTCCCCGCTGCTTTAACTTTTCACTAGTTCCTAACTATATACAAATTTCTTTTTGGTACTTTTTTGATAGTTACGTACTGGTGGAATAGTGTTGAGAAAGAGGCATACTCATATGTAGCCGTAGCTCGTTAAAGCTGGTATCAGTTTTTTTGTCGATTTTATAACTAAAAATCTAGTTACTAACGAACTAATACTTGTTTGGCACTCTAGGTCTAGTTCTGAACCAGAATTTTGTATCACTAGTTACTGACTTTCCTGAAGGGTAATTAACTAATTTCATATGAAGTTAGAATAGGCTCCTCTAGTTTTGGTACAGTTTTGCTTACATTCTTTGGTCATATGCCCCATATAAATATTTCAGCTCCGCGGTCAATTATCTATTTTAATTTTATTTATGAATCAATTTTGATTGAACATTTTTTTCAGTGCTATATGTAATGTTTTTGAATAATTTTTGTTGTCAAATTGTTAGTGTAGATTTTTTTATCGTACACAATTGCCTGAGCGTCTTACGGGAGTGCTTTTTCTTGGCACTTTCATAAGAAATTCAAGCATTTTCATATGATTCGAAATTATATGTGAGGGCATATGGGAGTGCTATTAAAATTTATTTTATATTCTAAGTGTGAATTTTGAATCTGTGCTTATGATTCAGGGCAAAACAAAAACAAAAGTGTTACAAGTGTATAGGCGTTGAGCAGCTCTGGATTTGAGGTTGAAGCATGGATCGAAATATTTCAAAAAATCGTATTTGTGATCCGATTAGGCTCAGATTTGGAACATATAATACATACATGAATACAAAGCGACCTATAAAAAATAGCCGCTAGGTGGCGCAAGGATCGGTATATTAAAAAAAACGTATTTGGGGTCCGATTAGGCTCATATTTGGAACACGTATAATAGAATAGAATAGAAAGCGATGTATGAAAAAACTCGCCGCCAGGTGGCGCAAGGATCGAGATATTAAAAAAATCGTATTTGTGGAGCGATTTGGCTCATATTTGGAACACATATTACATACAGAAATAGGTATCTCTTTATGAAAAAAAATCGCGCTGGGTGCGGCAGAATGGAGATATTAAAAATACTCGTATTTGTGGTCCGATTTGGCTCATATTTGTAACAAATATTAGATAGCTACAGTTCGGTAGAAGTGACTTCAAAATACTTTGGAGTTCGAGGAGGGACAAGCATACGTGACGCTGAGTCGAGTAAAGTCTTTGGAAGGATTATGTATTGAGGACTTAGATTGCAACAAATTGTCAGGAAAGAGTCCTTGTAATAATGAGTTACTAAATGAACTAAATAGAATGAGAAATAATAGGTAATTAAATAAAGACTAAAAACTTGAAAATAAAATAATTTAAAAAGTTTTTCAGTTAAACTGTTTTATTGAAAACAATACTTACATTAAGTAACAATAATACAAAAAGCTAGAAAATAATTAGGTAGGTCTTATTCTTGACAGCAACAACATACCTTAGTTCAGATTGTCAGCATTATATAAGATTTAGTGAGTTAAATTGTTTTCTTTTTAAGTTTGGTGCGAGCACATATACAAAGAATGGAGAACTGTCAAGAATAAGAATCTGTAACGACGTGTACTCCACGCAAAGTTGGAAAAATTTGTTGTTGGGTTGGATGGGTTACCTTTTGTGAATATTTTACCTTTAGCCTAGAAGTATGCAATGTGTAATGTCAAATTTCATTGTGTCCCATGCATGACAGAAGCGCAAGCAGCACAGGATAAACGAGGAGCGAAAACACCGGAAATTGACAGGACGATTTGACACAACCAAGCATAAACAAATTCATTCATCCCTTGCACATTTGTCAAACTTTAAAATACGCGAATGAGTAAACGAAGAAAATCGATGTGAGCGACATCGCAATGATATGCGAAAGCATCGAGATGTCAATTGTTATTCAAGTAGATAGAATACTTGTGTGTAGAAGAAAGAAAAAAATCACAAACACAAAATAAAAAGCACAAGTAAACTAATGCAAAATTTGTTCTTCATTCATTCGAAAGCGGTTGATTCTTTGGATGGGATCTAAAACAAATTATACCGTAAATGTGTAACGGAGGAAATATTTGTGATTAATATTAAAAAAATAACTGAACAAATAAAAAAAAAACATAATTAGAAATTGTTAAGACGATATCAGTATAGAAAAAAAAATTTATAATATAAAGCAACAAAATAAAGCAACAAAAACCAAACTTTTTGACGCACTTCAAAGGATACATTTTTGCAAGTCTGATTTTTTCCCTCATTCCGGTATTTGTAAGCGACATTGAATTGTTAAATATTATGGGAGTAACTGAAACGTCCGCAGATGATACGTGCTCGAAAGTGACGCTGGAAACATTTCGCGAGATTTTTCGTAATATAGAGCCGGAAGTACAAATCGATGCGTTGGAGGTAACAAATTGTTTTTTTTTTTGTTTTTAGTTTTATAAATTACATACATATTAAATTAAATATGTGTATCTATATTTTGTTGGCGGCCACCGTGGTGTGATGGTAGCGTGCTCCGTCTACCACACCGTATGCCCTGGGTTCACACCCCGGGCAAAGCAACATCAACAATTTTAGAAATAAGGTTTTTCAATTAGAATAGAATTTTGCTAAGCGGCGTCGCCCCTCGGCAGTGCTTGGCAAGCGCTCCGGGTGTATTGCTGCCATGAAAAGCTCTCAGTGAAAACTCATCTGCCTTGCAGATGCCGTTCGGAGTTGGCATAAAACATGTAGGTCCCGTCTGGCCAATTTGTAGGGAAAATCAAGAGGATCACGACGCAAATTGGAAAAGAAGCTCGGCCTTAGATCTCTTCGGAGGTTATCGCGCCTTGCATCTATTTTTTTATCTATATTTTGTTACGGGACGCATTTTCCTTATTACATCACTGTGCTGTGATATTGCCACCGCCCACAACATATTTCTCAAAACACATCATGCTGGATATTTTTATTGACCCCATATAGATATGTATGATAGACTTGTACAGTTGCGAGCACGAAAATAGCAGTGGTAACTTTTAGTAAATTTGAGGAAAAAATTTTCAAAATTGTGAATTGCTTACTCAACCCATGTTATCAACAGTTACGAGGTATAACCGTTCTCTCTTCTGGTCGACCATGATTTTATTTTTAAGTTCTTACGCAATATAAAAAAAATCAATCCCAGAACAAAATCAAAAAACAATTAAAGGTGTCTAAGTTCGGGTGTAACCAAACATTATATACTCAGCGTGAGCTTCAATTGTACATTTCATTTCAGATAAATTACTTTTCTACAGAACACGTAGCACCGCCCGTTTAAAAAAATTTCTCCATTTCCTCTTACAGTAAAACTTGATAAGTGAAATATCATTGATTCAAAACTATTTTTGCTAAGTTATAGCTTATTATTCTAGTCCACCACCCTTTTAAACTTGTTTTATATCTAAGTTGCCATGGTCTTCAACCGATCCCGTCCATTTTTACTAGAAATATATTATATTATAGGGAAAATTTGTGTACCTAATTTTATTGCGATCCATTAATTTTTCTTCGACTTATGGCTCCCGAAACGTAGAAAATTGCTTAGTCATAAAAGGGGCGGTGCAACACCCATTTTTTTTAATTTGAAATTTTTCCTATTTATTGTTATAAATCCACTTGGGAAATGAAATACCATTGATATAAAGCTCTTTTTTGCAAAGATATACCTTATTTTATTCGTCCACAACCCTTTAAAAATCTTTTATATAAAAGTGGGCATGTTCCTTAACCAATTTCGTAAATTTTCCTTCAAAGCTTTCTTGTAGTAAAGGCAACCTCTCTGCCGAATTTTGTTACGACAGGTTTAACGTTTTTTGATTTATTATTAATAATATTTGTAAAATTGATTTTATCACAAGTGGGCGGGGCCACGCCCATTTCAATTTTTTTTTCAAATTTTTATCAAGTCTCAATATCAGTCCACACGTCAAATTTCTACATTATAGGTGTATTATTTACTAAATAATCAGGTTTTTTGTGTTTTATGTTATATATATAAAAAGTGGGCGTGGTTATCATTTGATTTCGCTCATTTTCAATACCAATCTATTCTGGGTCCAGATAAGCTCGTGTACCAAATTTGGTGAAGATATCTCATTATTTACTCAAGTTATCGTGTTAGCGGACAGACGGACGGACGGACGGACATGGCTCAATCAAATTTTTTTCGATACTGATGAATTTGATATATGGATGTCTATATCTATCTCGATTCCTTTATACCTGTACAACCAACCGTTATCCAATCAAAGTTAATACACTCTGTGTGCAAAGCACGCTGAGTATAATAAACAAAGTAAAGTAATCAAATTTGGGTTTTTTGAGAAAAAAATAAGTATGTATGTGTGCAGTTTAGAAATTTGAAATTTTTTTCATTGCGGAAAACCGTCAGAAACGGTTACACCTTGTAGGTGTTTTTATCATGACTGAAGCAAAACAATCTCAGAAATGTTTTCGACAAATTTCGAAAATTCGAGAAGTCAGTGCTTTACTCGCGTTTTAAATACCCATCACGAACTGTGGCATTCCAAACCAGCAAGTAGGCAGCACGCGAGAGATGTAGGCGGAACAAATAGACTACAGGAAGTTCCGCACGAAACCGTACACACGCGTGTGGAAGGAAATGGTTATAGCTCGTCCGACATTTCAAACGTCAGCGCAGGAAGTCTCAAATTGTACATTAATTTTTGATCACTTTTTTCCGAGGATTTTTAAGATTTTCTTCCACATAAAAAAAGTGCGCACTTTGTATGGAAACAAATCTAAGCACCTTTGAGGGGGAAAATATGTCAAAAATCAATGCGAATTTTCAAAGACTTCTATTTTGTCAATCTCAATTTATTAGACCACAAAACGGCATACTCAAAAACGAACTCCAAATTTTTTCGTCAACGTTTTAAGATTAGTTTGCATAGTTTAAGTTACGCAATTCACGCAATTTTTTCCTCAAATTATCAAAAAGAAAAGAAGAAAAAATAATTAACGAAATTTCCTGAAAGTTGCAATTGCTATTTTCGTGATCGCAGTTGTAGTATGCCCACATTAAGGTGTGCCATTTTCAGGCGATTTTTGTTATACTATATGATAAATTAATGCGTGCCAACGTGGCCATGGCGGCCACCGCGGTGTGATGGTAGCGTGCTCCGCCTACCACACCGTATGCCCTGGGTTCACACCCCGGGCAAAGCAATATCAAAATTTTAGAAATAAGGTTTTTCAATTAGAAGAAAATTTTTCTAAGCGGGGCGCCCCTCGCAAGTGTTTGGCAAGCGTTCCGGGTGTATTTTTGCCATGAAAAGCTCTCAGTGAAAACTCATCTGCCTTGCAAATGCCGTGTGGAGTCGGCATAAAACATGTAGGTCCCGTCCGGCCAATTTGTAAGGAAAAGCAAGAGGAGCACGACGCAAATTGGAAGAGAAGCTCGGCCTTAGATCTCTTCGGAGTTTATCGCGCCTTACATTTATTTTTTTTATTTTAATTAAGATGCTAACACATCGACTGACTTCATTTTTCCTATTTTAACATGATCATATATATCAGGGGTGGGTAATACAGCAATTGGTTTGTGCACTGCGAACGAAACATGAAAAATACCGAAACAAATTTATATACTACTTGATTTTTTATTTCAAGTTCCAGTAATATTAATTAGACTATGCCAAATAGCGTTGAGCAGCACCACCAGATTAGGAAGCACCTCTCTGAGCCATTCGAAACTAAATGGAGTGACTCCCTTTCATGCGACTTCTTTAACCTAATGCTGGAGAAGATAATTTTAACAGCAGAACTAAACTATAATGGTACAATCTATAAAAGAGGCTACAATTGCTGACGCATGCTGATGATAAATAAAAAAAATAAATGTAAGGCGCCATAAACTCCGAAGAGATTGTAGGCTAAGCTTCTCTTTCAATTTGCGCCGTGCTCCTTTTCATTTTTCTTACTAATTGGCGGTCCCATTTGTTTTATGCCGACTCTGAACGGCATCTGCAAGGCAGACGAGTTTTCACTGAGAGCTTTTCACGGCAGAAATACACTCGGAGTGCGTGCCAAAATCAGCAGAGGGGCGACCCCGTTAGAAAAAAATTTATTCTAATTGAAAAAACTTTTTTCTAAAATTTTGATATTGCTTTGCCCAGGATCTTCGATATGGTAGGCGGAGCATGCTACCAGCACACCACGGCGGCCGAACTTCATAATTAATATGGCTTATTGTGTATTGGTCAGAGCACCACACCCTAGTGGTATAAGTAAGTATGTAGGCTACCCTTAATGACTGACTCAGTTTCTTGTATGTGCATCGCTTTGGATTAATTGCTGCGGAATGTTTATTTATAATTCGATATGAAGTAATTGTCGCTTACTTGACTGAGCTGAGATCAATTGCTGTTGACATTGTTCTTCGGTAGTTTGCGGTTCGATGTTGAGAGTGGAAGAGACATCGCACTATGGTGTCTTCTTGTTTTAGGCAGTGCGAAATTCATATCTTTTCATGAAATATAATAGTTTCAAAACAAACCCGTTTTTTTAACGGTTTTATTTAGCTTGACTTGACAGAATGGCTGGTTGGTTGGCTGGCTGGCACGAATTTTGTAATTGAAATTTATGTAATTTCCCGATAAGCTACAAGCTTGAAACTTGGAATATAGTTCAGAACCCGATGACATGCAATAATAAGAAAAATCCAGATATTCAAAAAATCGTATTTGTGGTCTGATTTGGCTCATATTTGGAACACATAATACATACAAGAATAGAAAGCGACCTATGATGTCCGATTTGGTTCACAAATATTACATACAGTCCGGTAGAAGTGGCATCAAAATATTTTAGAGTTGGCGGAGGGACAAGCATACGTGGCGCAGAGTCGGGTAAAGTGTTTGAAATGATTATGTATTGAGGACTAAGATTGTAACAAATTGTCAGGAATGAGTCTTTTAATAATGAGCCTCTAAATGGACTAAATAGAATGAGAAATAATAGGCAATTAAATAAAGACTAAAAACTTGAAAATAAAATAATTAAAAAAAAAATTTTAGTTAAACGGTTTTATTGAAAACAATATTTACATGAAGTAATAATAATACTAAAAGCTAGAAAATATTTAGTTATGTCCTAGGTACTAGTCATCACACTCCTCATCAATCTAGGGCGTTGATCAGACAATTAAATAAAAGCGTTGGGCGCGTCACATTTCTATTAATAGTCATAAGTAAGACCAACTGAACCCTAATCAGGTTATGCTACGCCTCATATTTTTAGAAATTTCACGCGCCCAACGCTTTTATTTAATTGTCTGATCAACGCCCGAGATTGATGAGGAGTGTGATGACTGGTACCTAGGACATAACTAATTATTTTCTAGCTTTTAGTATTATTATTACTTCATGTAAGTATTGTTTTCAATAAAACCGTTTAACTTAAAAATGTTTTTTAATTATTTTATTTAAATTCAATTAATGTAAATCATAAGGTTTTAAGCGTTATTATTCTGTGTTAGAACGGAATTAGAAGTAGTAGTATAATTTAATTTTTCTTCTCATTTTTCGAGTTTTGAGAATATTAGCAGCCTAGGGATCTCGTTCGACTTCAAACCGTGTCTTTCTTGTCTAGTTTCCAAGTCATTAGGCAAATTATATAAAAACATGGGGCCATCTCGCAAAATGGGTACTGGATATTAAATACTGTTATGAAGGCAATGTTCACATATACTTCCTTAGTTTGGTGGACACAAAGACCACGCAAAGAACAGCAATAACAAAATTAAGTAAACTACATTGATTAGTCCGTATTGGCATAACGGATGTGATGAGAACCTCCTCGGATGTTGCACATAGTGTCTTAGTGGGAATACCTTCGTTCCCTATTCCAATAGAAAAAGAGGCAACACATGTTGCACTAATACTTGAAAATATCTCTGAGCTAATGAACTGCAAATGAAAACCATTATTATCAAAGGAAATCCTTCTTGTAACTATGTACGCCCTGAATTTCACGACAGAACTCTTTTTTGGAAACAGGGAATCCATATACTAACCCTAACTTAGAGGTCTGGTTCACGGATGGATCAATATTGGATGATAGAAAAACGGGACCTGATATCTATGGGGTGAACGTCAAGAAATCGATACCAATGGGATGTTACTCCACTATTTTGCAGGCAGAAATCCTTTTAAAAGTAGAGAATATCTACGAAGATGCTTATACTCTAGCAGTATCCTCATTATGTCACACAGCCAAACAGCCTTACGGGCCTTGTAGTCTTACACAATAAATTCTGTGCTAGCGGATGGCTGCATTGGAGTCCTAAATGATCCGGGAGCCATAAACAAGATTTTGTTAGGATGGGTTCCCAGGACCAAGGACATGAAAGTTCTTTTAGCAATGCTGCTTTGATCCACAGTTCAGACAACACTGGACAGGGAAAAGGCAAGCCAAATTGTTTATACTCCCAACAATGCACATACTCATAAATCTAAGCAGTGAGGGCCTACCAACTCACACTGGTTATTATATGTATATAATGTGGTCTACGATATATCCTAAGTACGTAAAATGTATCCCATACACAAACCTGTCGCTTTTATGAGCTGGAAAATGAAACGCCGACTCACATTTTCTGCGAGTGTGTCGCCCTGGCAAGGCAGAGACTCTCCCATCTAGGTGGCGTGGCTCTTAATCCCTTCGTGATATGGAGTAAATATCCTAAGAAGGTATTTAAATTACATTGAAAGCCACCACATACAGTAATAGGCTAAAAGGTCAATCACCATAGATCTAAATAAAGATCGCAGTACATACAATTTTCGGCTGCACTGTTTTAATTAATTTATAATTTTCTTCCCCTTTAGGAGGAACAGGGGTCGGGGAGAGGCGACAACTATACGGCTACATTATATCGTACACATCTCATTGGACAAAGAAAGTCTTCGGATGGTGGAAAGGAGTTTTGGGAGAAAATTTTAATTTGTAAGCGATTGCCGGACAATCTGCAACGACGGGAAGCTTACAAGAGCGATAAACTTTTCGGGTAAGTATGTACTTATATATTGTAACGAATTTACTGCAAATCCTCTTATTTGCAACCTTCTGCTAAGTTCGAATCACTATACTGTTGAATAAATAACTCCAATATTTAATAATGCAAAATGGCCTTTATTCAAATACTTCACAATAAATAACTCTACTATTGCCCGACAGATAGCGTGCTTAATCGAAACTGGATGTAGCGCCTCTATTGTTGAGGCCTTTTATACTCTTTGGTTTCCTCGTTGCATCTTCTAGGCGCTTCTGTTCTAGAATCTAATAGTTGGTTATCTGTTATAATTATAACTACAGATGTACGTGTATAGCTCTCATATGCGCGTGTGTTTGTGAGCGACACTTCCTCAATTATAATTGCATATCTCAGATAAGATATCTGCATGTGTTTGTTGCTTCTCCGCTGCGTGTACGTACATATGTGTAGGCATAATGATTGAATTATTGATGTGCATTCACGTCACTGTGCTTAGCATCGGATTAGAGATGGCAGTAGCCCTTAGTGTTGCTAATATTCGTAACAATATGTTTGCATGTATGTATTACATGTATGTGCTTTTTGTATTAAAGGGCCAATTAATGGTCACTTATAACCATAAAACCATAACCAGATAAAACAGCTGATCGAACCTACCTTGTGGAAATCAATGTAATCGACTAATGGTGCCATACCATACCGCTAACGCCATAACCATACCATAGCCAAACAATTGGTTTTTGGTTTCTCGCCATATCCATAACTTAAAAATATTTCAGTTGGTGAATTTAATAACTTTGTGTAGATTTTATTCATTGTTTTGGATACGTTATGACTAAGACACTTATTTTTTGTGGAATATGTTTGTAATTTTTAGCGTTTTCTTCATTTCTATGAAATTTTCACGATTTTTAGGTTAAGGCACCATTAATCGATCACATTGGAGATGGTTATGGGTATGGTTACGACTATGGCGTTAGGGTTAAGGAAGTTTAATTAGCTCTTTAAGTATTGGAGCGTAAATGTTTTGAGGGCCAATTAGTGGTGACTTATAACCATAAAAACATAGCCAGATAAAACAGCTGATCGAACCTACCTTATGAAAATCAATGTAATCGATTAATGGTGCCATACCATAACGCTAACGCCATAACCACACCATAGCCAACCAACTGGTTTTTGGTTTCTCGCCATATCCATAACCTAAAAATATTTGAGTTGGTGAATTTAATAACTTTTTGTAGATTTTATTCATTGGTTTCGATACTAATAACGTTTTCTTTTCTAACAAAAGTGTTATGCTTTTTGTACGCCGCGCAAGGGTTGTAAATGTTTTTTTTTTTTTCTGTTGTAAAACGCAGGTAACGCCTTTATGGGTTATTTCGTTCTTTTGTGAAAATTGTTGACTCCTCGCAACGCAAAAGCGTTACACGTTTACCCTGCATAAAAGGGCGGTGTGGCAGTGCAACTCTGTTAAACTTGCTGATCGTGACTATTTATTTTCGTAACTTCACATATTTTTAGGTGAAGAAAATTAAAATGAAGGAAATAATTGCTAATGAATTTTTATTATTACTGACAGAGCCTTTGTGAAAATCAGCTAAAACACGGGGTAGCACCTTATGATCTTTGCATGCACTATAAATGTTGAAAATTGTCTGGGGTAGGAGTAACTCTATTAGGGCTTTACCATTTACTTAGGCAACAATGTATTTCAGAAAAGAAAGCGCTATAAGAGACTTATTTTTTGTGAAATATGTTTGTAATTTTTTGCGTTTACTTAATTTTTATGAAATTTTCACGATTTTTAGGTTAAGGTATCATTAATCGATCACACTGGAGATGGTTATGGATATGGGTATGGTTACGAGTATGGCGTTAGGGTTAAGGAAGTTTAATTAGCCCTTTAAGCCATGTGACATAAATTTATTACTAAGGTAGAACACTACATTTCGAATTTTTGTATGCCTTTCCAAAGAGGATAAATATAATAAGAGCCACCAGTCTGCTACGAGTGGCGAGTGACTCGCTGGAAATTAAAAAAAAAAAGTTGCCTAATGTTTTCCATGAGGGACATTTTCAATTGTCTTGCATTTATCCATGTCGTGTAGGCACCTTATGCAAATGTGATTTTTGGAAAGAAAATTAATTAATTAATTAAATACAGTGGGAAAAATAAACACAAACACCCCACGAAATGGTATAAAGACATTTATGCAGATCTCGCCCAAAACAAAAAACCTGCGTTTACCCTAACCAAAAACATTATGCAAATTAACGAGTGACGTCTCTTATTATATTTATCCTCTTTGGCCTTTCTTCGATTAACTGCCATTTTATTAACATAACTGTTGCCTGCTTTTAGGGGCAGCAGGTTTTTTATATTTATGTATATATATGCGACAGTGGCGGCTTATTTTGAAACAAACCAGGCTACGCCTCAGAGTACCAGGCCTTAAAGAACTCCAAAGAGAAGCTAAAATATATTTCAATTTCAATTCAAATTTTTCGTTTCAATGAGGGATTTCTGATATTAAACATTTAAAAGTGTAATAAAACTTTATATTTAAACATTTTTCTGTACATATTTTTAGCACTGAAGTATTGTTTTACACCAAAATCTTACCGGAACTATTGAGATTTCAAGCCGCAAAAACGGATACAATTTTTTGTGCAGCTCCAAAATGTTTCTATACACGAGACGATCTTCTTATAATGGGTTCGTTTAATTAAATTAAAAATCAAACCAAAAAAAAAAATACATAAAATACATATCCTTAAATGAATATTAATATATTTGAAATTTCAGAGGACTTAAAAACACGTGGTTTTCAAATGCCAGACCGCCAAAAAGGTCTTACAATAGAAGAAATGTATTTAGTGTTGAAAGAGGTAGCTCAATTTCATGCCTTAAGTTTGTCTTATAAATTTGAAAATCCTACACAATTTGAAAAATTACGTACGCTTATCACGGAAGGCATCTTTTGTTCCTCGAATACGAATTGGTATAAAAATTATTATGAACGCTTGACAAAGGATGCTATTAAAATGGTGAGTCTTTTAGCTGAACCGTAATCGCAAGACTTGCCTTTATAGTTAAGTTCAAATTCATTTGATTTTTTATGTTGTAGTCCTTGTGCGCTATTTTCAGTTAAAATTTTTAGTATCTGAAGCTATGAAATATGAACTCAAATGTTTTTCGCCACATAAAACACATGTTATTTTATTATTATATAATTAATTTTATATATTTTTATGATTTGATAATTTAAAGTAGCGCGATGGTTTATTGGTATTAGGAGCAAACACATCTGGATCTTTATTGTACGTGTATAAAGAGTTGCCTAGTTTGGACTAACGTAGTAACGAGATAGGTGCTTGATTTATTTGTGATGTCGATGTCGTTTTCATATAAAAGTTGTGATATTTCCGATAAGTAATGTGATATTATTAATGTTATGTTGTTAAAATATTGTAACGAATTTAGTGAAACTCCGCTTATTTGCAACCTTCAACTAACGTTCGTATCGCTAAACTGTTGAATAAATAACTCCAATATTCAATAATGCAAAATGGCCTTTATTAAAGTACTTCACGATAACACTGATACTTCCCAACCAATAGCTTGCTTAAATCAGACTGATCACTGTTTACTCAGCTTTAACTCTTTTTATACTCTGTGATGTCTCGTTCGCATACTTCTAGGCGTTTCTTCTTCTAGAATTTACTATTTGTTTACCAGCTATAAACTACATATGCACGTTTATAGCTTCTCATATGCGCGTTTATATGTGAGTGATACTTGCACAAATGATTGCCTACTTTTGTAAGCATCTCAGATATATGCATGTATATATTTGAGAAATACTTTGCTGATGATTGCATACTTTTGTGAGCATCTCTCCGCTGTTGGCATGTACATATGTGTAGACATAATGATTGATTTGTTTATGTACCTACAAGTCACTGCTTAGTATCGGCTTAGAGATGATAGTATTCCTTAGTGTTGCTAATATTCATCACAATATTTATAGCTGGTTATAGGGACATAGAATATACCCTGAAAGGCTTTTCGGGTGCAGAGCTCGTGACCCGCTACCTAAAATAGGTAACACGCTTTGAAGAGATTCTTCTGTTGGGGACCACGGAAAGCATTTTTAAGACTACCACTACCTGGAATGTCCACCCTCTTGCAGAATAAGGTACAGATTTACGACTGTTGTCATGAAGGCAAAAGCTAGGGCCTTACGAAATCTACCGCAGTGACCATGAACAGGGACAAGTACTGTGGTTCACGGCTATAGCGAACATTTAACCACACCGATTTCAGCGATTTATATTGTATATAGCATTTGTTTGCGCCCACGCAACAATAGATGGTAATGCCAACGTGAATAAGGACACCTTTTAATAGTTAATCTATTTATTTGCACACAGAGTATATTAACTTTGATAACATAACGGTTGATCATAACACCATAAACGAATAGAGATAAATATAGACAACCATACCATATATCAAAATGCTCGGTATGAAAAAAGGAATTGATTTAGCCACGCCCGTCCGTCTGTCTGTGCACACGTTAACTTGAGTAAATATTGAGATATCTTATTAAAATTTGGTATATGGGTTCCTTGGCACTCATCTCCCATCGGTATTTAAAACGAGCGAAATTTAACGATAACCATGCTCATTTTTATACATACAACATTTTGGAAAACACAAAAATCGCGATTATTTCGTAAACAATACACCTAGAATATTGAAATTTGATGTGTGATATTAAGATTCTTGATACAAATTTTGAACATGATCGTAGCACCGCCTATTGTAATAAAATAAATTTTACAAATATTATTAATCATGAATCAAAACCCTTTAGACTTATCATAATAAAAAAATTCACGAAATAGGTTAAGGACCACGCCCTTTTTTATATGAAACATTTTAAAAGGGTCGTGGACGAAAAAAATAAGCCATATCCTTGCAAAAAAGAGCTTTATATTAATAGTATTTCTTTTCCCAAGTGGAATTATAACAAGTGGAAAATTTTCAAATTTTTGATTTTCATTGTTTCGGGAGCCGTAAGTACAAGAAAAATGAACGGATCGTAATAAAATTGGCTACACAATTTTTTCTCATAGCAGAAAATATTTCTAGGAAAAATGGACAAGATCGGTTAAGGACCGTGCCCACATTTATATAAAAGACTTTTAAAAATGGTCGTAGACGAATATAATAAGCTATACCGATCAAATGCTACACAACAATTTCAGTTACACCCAGACATAGACTCCCTTACTTTTTCGGGAATAGTTTGTGTTCAAAATATGCCTCAGTAGGGTTATAAAAGTAATTTATCTGAAATGAACTGTACAATTTAAATTCACCCTGAGTATTTAATGTTCGGTTACTCTCGAACCTAAACACCCTTACTTCTTTTATATTGATTTATTCAAATATAGTAATTCATGCGCAACTAGGAAAGACATCACTCACTACATAACGCCATTGCGAACTCCACAAACTTCCAGTGAGATCAGAAAAACAACTGGCACTATGAGGAATGTCTCGCTTCCCCTGCAAAAATTGACGATATCCAAAAGCGCCACGTTGGGTTCGGGCGCAACGTGCGGTATATGGCAACATTATCGGGACGCGAGGTATGACCCCAATCGCTGGCGACGAAATATATGTCCCGACACCTAACTATGACGGAGTAAAGATGACAATATTCTAGGTAAAAAAACAAAAAACAAACAAAAAAAAAAAAACAAAAAAACGAAAACAAAAAAAAATAAGTATCCGGAAGTTGATTGATTACCAAGCTGTTCACACAGGGAGACAAAGATTGGGTAAAGGGAGTGTATCAGCTCCTATTCTCCAATCAGTGCGGTTCCATACCTGGTATATTTACTATCCACCAGAACAGAGCCGTAGAGAGAAAATCCGGGCCCGGGACTAAACAATTTACGGCCCCCCTATAAAAAAACACAAATACATTTGATTAATTTGAATTAATGACGTCTCATTCATGAATTATTATTGATGGATTACATAAAAAAAATGTTTGCCACATCAACTAAATGATTTTTGGACTAAGGGCTGAAAATAAAATTCACACAGAATATTTACTATTTATACTATTTTATTGTAACGTTGAAATAAAATTCTCTTTTAACAGCCACATATTATTTCAAAATATCTTTTCTAGTTAGTTGGCAACATTTTAGAACATTTCTGACAAATATAATGATGATTATAAATTTTAATTATTCGATATAGAAGGTTCGGATATCAAAGAGTGGTTTTTCTTGGTTTTTTCGCTGCACAATTTTTTATAATAATATCAAAATTTAACTGTCTTGCCAAAACGGATTCAACAAAAAGCCTGGCAAGTCTTGAAACTCGCTCTTGACATGAACACAATCTATGATATTTTTGATTCTTGCAAGGACGCTGAAGGGACGTTCTGCACTAGCTACAGTGACAGGTATAGGCAAAAGATACGTGAAGCAACAGAAATGTTGGGGAAAATTGTATACATGCATTTGCAGTTTGAAACAATTTATTACGCCTTTTTTTTTTTAAATTGGCGGTTTATGACTACAATTTATTGTATGATAAATTGCGTAATAAATTGCCCAAATAGTATAAATTGCCAATTTGGTATGTGTTTGTATATAGTATTACAATTTATTATATGATAAATTACGTAATAAATTGCCCAAATGATATAAATACCTAATTTGGTGTTATATCGGCCTACTGATTTGTAAGATCGCGAGTTTGAATCGAGCTCAAGGCCTAACAATAATTATTTTATCATTATTATTGTTATAATATATTTTTTCTTAATTGAAAAAATTTTTAAATTCTTCTATTCTAATTTAAAAATTTTTTCAATTAAGAAAAAATATATTATAACAATAATAATGATAAAATAATTATTGTTAGGCCTTGAGCTCGATTCAAACTCGCGATTTATTTATTTATTTATTCCAGTCTACTGATTTATAAATCTTACAGACTAGACAGTTTATCACATAAGTATAAATATAACAAATTTAATTAAATAGTGTAAACTAACTTAATTTAAACGTTTAAAAACTTGAATAACATTAGCGTAACTATTACAAAGGCGGATACACCTATTAATGGGTTCATTCAACGAGTAATTAGTTTTACTAACTGAATCATCAAATAAGCGATTAGATCTTAGCGATCTTGGGGAAATATAAACATTGAACAAAGCCTTTATGTCATCACAATCAATATTATGGTTAATTACATTATATACAAATAGTAATGAGCAGCAAATTCTTCGGTCATGTAAAGACTGCAGGCCGAGAAGCTTCCTTCTGCCAATGTAAGGCGGACGACCACATTCGAAGTTAGTTTTATATAAAGCATATTTCGTAAAGACTCCCTGAAATCTTTCAATTTTTGCTGAGTATAGATCGTAGTACGGACTCCAAACCAAGAAACAATATTCTAACCGGCTCCGTACAAGAGCAATAAACAAAGATTTAAGGGTATTTGGGTCTCTAAAATCCCTAGTATTTCTTTGAATGAAACCTATCAGTGCAAACGATTTGGAGGCTATGAAATCGATATGTTATTAAAAGAGAGCTTAGTGTCAAATATCATACCCAGGTCCTTCATATCTGGCAGACGATTAAGCACATTAGTATCCAACTGATAGTCGAAGAGAACAATTAATTGCGACTTTGTGATGATTGATGTGAATTTTTGATGATGGCTAGAAATTTTTGATTTGATGAAGATATTTTTTAATATTATTAACTAGATTATCATTGATATATTTATTTGATTTTGTTTTCTTGATTCATTTCATTTGTTACTTATGGTTGTATGACATTATAGTTTGATTGATTCAATACTTTTGATTTGATGTGATATGTTGATGTGATATGTTGATGTGATATTATAATATGATGTGATATCGCCGATTTCATTTAGCGATTGATAAAATTTTAAGTTAAAGTTTTTTTTTTCAGGTTTCCGATGTTCTCTCAGAAGAATCAAAATATTTGGATGCAATGAAAAAATTTGCTGGCTCCACTTCGTTCTTCTCGCAAATGATACACATCGCCAGTTCAGAATCGTTGCTTTCAGCTATATGTCATGGCGATTGTTGGGTGAATAATTTTCTCTATCGCTACGAATGTGCGGGTGGAAAAACAGACCAAAAACGTGCAGTTGAAGTAAGAATTTAACATCTTTTTTTTGGAATTTCCGTTCAATTCCTACTATCTTTATTTTAGATTTGTCTAGTTGATTTTCAGCTAATACGTTATAGTTCCATTGCATTAGACATAGCCAATTTGCTTTTCTGTTGCACAACCAAAATGATGCGTGATGAATATTTGGATGAATTTATAACTTTATATACGACAGAAGTTTTTCGATGGTTAAAAATATTATGTACAAAAATACCCGAGGCGTGCGACAGTGCTGAAAAGTTTTCAAACTTGTATGTTAAACAAAAAAATGTTGATAAAATTGTGATATATTATTTAGTGATATTCGATTTATTGTAGATTTCGTGAAGATTTGAAAGCTTATGGACGTTTTGCGCTTGGTATAGCAATGGATATAATACCAATATCAACCTGCTCATCTGATCAAGCACCTGATATGTACTTAAATACACATCCCGATGATTTGGAAGCGGGTGCGCCGATATTAAATTTTCCGCCCAACGATTTATGTCGACAAAATATGTCCGACATTGTTATTGATATGGTTGATGGAGGGTTGCTTTAATGAGATATGTGTTTTTTTTTTATCCTAATCGAAAAATATTCAATAGCATACGCACTTTGATTATTAAGTATTCGAGCGTAAATGCTTTAAGGGCCAATTAGTGGTGACTTATAACCATAAAACCATAACCAAATAAAACAGCTGATCGAACCTACCTTATGGCAATCAATGTAATCGATTAATGGTGCCATACCATAACGCTAACGCCATAACCATACCATAGCCAACCAATTGGTTTTTGGTTTCTCGCCATATCCATAACCTAAAAATATTTGAGTTGGTGAATTTAATAACTTTTTGTAGATTTTATTCATTGTTTTCGATACGTTATGACTAAGAGACTTATTTTTTGTGGAATATGTTTGTAATTTTTTGCATTTTCTTAATTTTTATGAAATTTTCACGATTTTTAGGTTAAGGCACCATTAATCGATCACATTGGAGATGGTTATGGATATGGGTATGGTTACGATTTTTGAGAGTTCAATTCAACTCAAAATGAAAGAAGTATCGTAGATATTCGGGTCCATGAAAAACATGTTATACTGCGACGGAATCATTGCGGCCTAATTACTAATAATTAAACTCTTCAAACGGACAATAACAATTTGAAACTTGTATTATTACACATACAACATCCGACTGAGTATTGGACCTTACCAATTTTTTTTGAGAAATTGACACTAAGGCCCAGTTTTTGAGTGCAAGCTCCATTCAGTTTGTCATTTGAACTACGCTTATATTTATTCTGCAGTTTAAAAATCTATTTTTACTGAAGTTTAAGCTGAGCTTAAGCGGCCGATCAGGCTGGTTTAAACATAAGTTAACCAATCAGTTACTTACATTCCTTCGCAATGGCGTCGAATATACCAAATTTGGGCGTGTGTACCATAGCTCATGTTGATAACTAGCATACTTCTCAAATCCCAGACGTTGTTTCGAAACAGTGCCCCAACTGGAGAATCGGTGCCTTCTCATCAAAAGGGGAGTTTTTATAAAGCAAACAATGCTGTTACTTAAGTTTGAAAAAGATATAATTCCCAACTTGAAGTCTTGTTCTCTAATTGGACTCAAATGTAAGATTCCAATACTCGAGTTTTTTCCTGAAAATAAAATAAAACATTAACTTTTTTCCTATTTATACCGCTTCATTACAACAATCAAGATGCGTTTTTCTCACACTAAAGAGCTGTGGGCTTTGATGGTACCATCTTGCAGAAGATGTAGGATATCAACTGGAGAAATCAGCTGAGCATTCATTCGAGAACTATACTTTCTCAAAATCTTTCAACGGTTGGAATAGCATTGAAAATCAAATCGAGAACTATAAATTTTACAAAAGGTTGGATAGTGATTGGAGAATTATGTTGGATATAAACTTAAGAACTATCAGGTTTGAGAATAATTAGAGAATGATGTTGGATATCAACTGGATACTAGAACTAGATATGTACATATTTATCTAAGCGGGGAGAAATATTTTTTTCCATGTTTGGTGGGTAAACAAATTCCAGCTGCTGTCGTATCTTCAAATTATCTATATGGTAAAAAACCAATGGTGCCGTACAAAAAAAGTTCACACAAAGGCGGCTTAAACTGTGACTGAAAAACTGCTCTGTAGTTTAACTGGAGTTTAAATTTGGCTAGAATTTAAGAAAACTTAGTTTAAGCTTAGCTTAACTACTGCAAGAGCCCAATCAAACTTAGTTTGAGAGAATGAAAATTGACACTGATGATGGCACAACGCCGAAACCGTTTTGCCTCGAAACCAAATTTGACGAGGTATACCGGAAAATCGTTCCAATATACTACATTTAAGCTTTGCTTAACCAGCTACTGAAAAACCGGGCCATATGCAAAACAATTAATTGCACCCTATTTAAGGGCGGTATCCACTTCATAATCAAGCGCTCAAGAAAAATTTCGTATATATTTGTTATGTGTAAAATAACAGTAGCCAAGTCCATGGCCTAGAAGGCTTAATGTGGTCAACATCGATAACACTCCTCAAAGCTTTCGGGTAGTGCCTATATCGTTTATACAACAACAACAATCGTAACATACGATCCGTGATCTAATGCCGGTTTTTAATCACGCTAGCTCCGAAATGGTGTATTGGATTAATGAAATATATGAACTAGGGACCACGCGTGCTCACTAGATCTATAGTATTGTAACGAATTTTTTGCAAATCCTCTTATTTGCCCTTTTGCTATGTTCGTATCGCTAAACTGTTGAATATATAACTCCAATATTGAATAATGGAAAAAACGGCCTTTATTAAAATACTTCACAATAACACTCAAACTGTGCAACGAATAGCTTAATAACCAAACTGATAGCTTAAAGGAAACTGACTTTCAAAATAATACTGCTATTGATCGCTAGATATCGTCTTAGTCGTAACTCAAATCAAAATGAATTGCAGCGCCTCTACATCTGTCGCCTTTTATACTCTTTGATTTTAACATTCGCATCTTCTAGTCGCTTCGAGAATCTACTAGTCCAGCAGCTCTCAAACTTCTCAGCTGTAACTACAATTGCACACTTTATACATCTTCTAGGCGCTTCCAGAATCTACTAGTCCAGTAGCTCTCAAACTTCTCAGCTGTAACTACAATTGCACAATTTTTATAGTTTTTCTCATTGCATACTTATAGGAGTATCTCAGATATATGCATGTGTTTGCGCATTGACTCTCCGCTGCTCGTATTCGTACATGGTACATATGTGTAGACGCAATTATTTATTCGTTTATGTAGATACATAATGATTGAATTATTGATGTGAATGTTTGTAGTTTACAGTCTCTCGCGCACACATAGGCGTATAAGTAAATGCATCTGTGTGTGACATCTCTCGGCTGCCTTATATATGTGTATACATAATTTGATTATTGACGTAAATATCGCTTAGCATGCCTTAGCATCGCCTTAGTGATGGTATAGCTTAGTGATGCTAATATCCGTGACACTGCCCTACACCTAAGTCTGATCGTCCCGATCAGACAAATCTCTCGATCTAAACGCTGCTAATCTCTCCAAATGAACCACTTTCATTTTGGTTCGTGGTTTGGTAGTGGTTTGTATGCGGTATACTACATCGTTGATCCGTTTCACAACTTTGTATGGGCCTTCCCAGTTACACTGCAATTTAGGGGACAAACCTTTTTTTCGTTGTGGGTTGTATAGCAGCACCAAATCTCCTTCCTGCAACCCTTCCGAATTAATTGCTTTATCGTACCTCGCTTTCATCTTGTCACTCATAATCTTTGCTCGCTGCCTTACCAGATCATGTATCTCTCTTAGCTCTTCTTCCAAGACACCAGTGGATTTCTTTACATTCCTCTCCGCATCGGCATCTATCCCATACTTCAAATCAGCTGGCAGTCGAAGGTCATTGCCAAAAATTACCTTTGCGGGAGTTTGGCCCGTTGTGTCATGTACTGCCGATCGGTAGGCCATCAAGAATAATGATATGTGTGTATCCCAGTCCTTATGGTACTTGTCTACTACTTTCCTTAAATGCTCCTCCAATGTTCTATTGAAACGTTCCACCATGCCATCGGACTGAGGATGCAATGCAGTTGTCCGTGTTTTTCGAATGC
Source organism: Eurosta solidaginis (assembly GCF_040869045.1). NCBI lineage: Eukaryota > Metazoa > Arthropoda > Insecta > Diptera > Tephritidae > Eurosta > Eurosta solidaginis. The sequence continues at coordinate 49,938,884 of NC_090319.1, forward strand.
CCAACTTCTTGCACATTTCTTGGAACACAGCTGATTCAAAACTCCTGCCTTGGTCAGAATGTAACTCCATTGGTACACCATACCTTGCAACCCATTCGTTTTTAACCACTTCTGCTACTGTTTTCGCTTCTTGGTTTAGGATTGGGTATACCTCTGGCCATTTACTGAAACAATCCATAACAACCAGTACTATTTGTTTCCGCGGTTGCTAGTAGGAAATGGACCTGCGACATCCATGGCGATCCTTTCAAATGGTGCACCTGAAATATACTGCTTCATCTGGCCATGACTTCGGGTTTTGGGCCCTTTCGCTCTGTTGCACACCTCGCAATTGGCAATCCACTCGGTGACCGGCTGACGGCAACCAACCCAATAGAATCTCTGCTTAATTTTCTCGAGTGTCTTCGTGATTCCAAGATGACCTTCACTTGGACCATTGTGCAGCTCGCTGAGCACGTCAGGAATCCTCTTTCTGGGAACAACTCAGTTTCTTCTTGCATTGACCATCCTCACTCTCCCATACTCGATACAAGCAACCGGATATCAATTCTAAACTGTTCCACTGTGCCCAATATGACTTTGCAATGGGACTCTCTGCTGACATCTCCTCTCTGCTTGGTCTTTCGTTTCGTTCGAGCCCTTGCATAACATGTGACAGATCTGTATCTTTTAGCTGACACTTTCTTAGTTGTTCCTTGTCCCATTCATCCGTACACGTTATAGTCATTAGCCGGACATCTATAATGTCTTCTTTAGCCTCGGCCTTTGAACAGTGCTTGCATTCCAAACTACATGGTCTTCGTGACATTGCATCGGCATTTCCATGGGTACTACCTTTTCGATGCTCAATGGAAAAGTCATAGCTTTGTAGTCGCTCGATCCACCGTGCCAATTGTCCTTCCGGATTACGGAACTGCAGAAGCCATTTCAACGCTGCGTGATCTGTCCTGACACGGAATCGCTGGCCGTAGAGGTATTTGTGAAAATGTTTAATGCACTCTACTAATGCCAACAGCTCTCTCCGCGTAACGCAGTAGTTCCTCTCTGGTTTTCCAATCGAACGGCTGTAATATGCAACTACCTTCTCCTGTCCATCAACCAGTTGTGACAAAACGCCGCCTATAGAATATCCACTCGCATCTGTATCTAGAATAAATATTGCTCCTGGAATCGGATAAGCCAACATTGGGGCAGTGCACAAACGCTCCTTCAATGTTTGGAAAGCCACCTCTTGCTCCTTTTTCCATTCAAAAGCTTTATTTTTTCTTGTAAGCTCATGGAGGCTATGGGCTACACTGGAAAAATTTGGTACAAATTGGCGGTAATATGTGCACAGCCCAAGGAAACTTCTCAATTCATGCAGATTCTGTGGTCTTGGCCAATCCTTTACTGCCTCTATCTTTTCGTTCGCAGTGCAGATGCCCTCTGTCGTTACCTTGTGACCCAAATAATTTACTTCCTTTTTAAACAGCGCACACTTTTTGGGACTTAACTTCAGACCAGCGCCAGCTATTCTTTGGAAAACTTCCTCCAAGTTCCTAAGATGTTCATCAAAATTCTTGCCCAATACGATGATGTCGTCCAGGTACACCAAGCATGTTTTCCAATGTAGTCCTTTCAGTACCTGGTCCATGAGTCTCTCAAAAGTAGCTGGTGCATTACAAAGTCCAAAAGGCATCACTGTAAATTGCCAAAGACCATCACCGACACTTGCCAGTAGCCGCTTTTCAAGTCCAGCGTGGAAAACCATTTCGTACCAGATAGCGAGTCCAGTGTCGTCAATTCTTGGCAATGGGTAGCTATCCTTTTTCGTTACGTCAGTCAACTTCCGGTAGTCCACGCAAAACCTCATTTTTCTATCCTTCTTCTTTACAAGTACTACCGGTGAGCTCCATGGACTAGCTGATGATGATGCCGCTGTCGCTCATTTCTTGTATGATTTGACTCACAACTTCCCGCTTCGCCAGTGGAACACTACGTGGAGCTTGACGGATCGGCCTCGCATCTCCAGTGTCAATTTGATGTTTCACAACGTTGGTGCGGCCTGGTTTGAAACCATCCTGGTCAAAGATATTCGCGTACTTTAGGAGCAGTTGTTTTGCCTTACTCTGATAGGCTTCCTCTAGCCCTTGCGTCCATGCCGTGATGTCGTTTGAAAGATCAGTATTACTAGATGAAACGTGTTCCTGGAGCTGTTCACAGTTAATAACTACTTCGGCCTCTTGGCATCTTCCCAAAATAGTTCCTTTGGTCAAATTGAATGGTGACTTGAACTCATTGAGTACTCTTACCGGAATACGTCCATCTTGTTTTGTCATAGCCAGGGTTTTTCCTACAAGTATGTTCAGTGCTAATTTATTTGCTGCTTCGACAACCCACAATTTGTTTGTCCCACAATCTCCATCAACCTTTGCCCAGATGACTGCTTCTGATTTTGGTGGTATTTGCTGACTCTCTTCCACCAGCACTCGTTTACTGCTGTAGCCTCTCTCGTATCCGAAATTAAGTGGCACATCCATGTTCTTATATCGCATCGTCTTGCTTTGCATGTCGATCTTGATGCCCGTGGCATTCCCAATTGCGACTTCACATGATACTTCTCCTAGAACCGTGCTGTCTTCTCCAGTGGCTGTGCGCAATCTTGCTCCATGCAATGGTCTTACCTTCTTGTTGACTAAATGCGATCGAATGATGGAATGAGATGCACCCGTATCTACAGTCAGTAAACGTTCCTTTCCATCCACATGTCCTCCGACCGTAAGATTGTTTGACCTTCTTCCAATTTGTGAGATAGAGATTATGGGGCATTCAATTGAGGGAGCCAGCTGTCGCCCCTTGCGGCTGACTCGCTTTAGTTTAACGATTGAGTGGACTTGGAGATTTGCTCATCTCCTTCAGCTCTGCGTTTACGGCCACCCACATTGTTGGAGCTATTGGGAACGCTGCTGCAATGTCGTGCAATATGACCTGGGTTGCCGCACTTGAAACATTTAATAACTCCGGCATTTTTCTGTTGTGATCCCTTCAGTGCTTCCAAAATTGTGTCTACCCAATCTGGTATTTCCACTTCCACACGATGAGCTTTGTATGCTGGTTTACTCAATAGTGAAGCCGTTTCCTGAGTCAATGCATGTGATACCGTTTCAGCAAATGCCAGCTTTGGGTTTGCGTATCTGGATTTTTACCCTCTCGGTGTATTCCACGGGTGCATCCGCATTTGCGAGATGAGCCAACCTTTCAACATCCGAGGCAAACTCCTGCAAAGTCTCATTAGCTCTTTGGTGACGGTTTTGCAACTCAGTTTGGAATATCTGTTTCCTATGCTCGCTTCCATAACGTCGTTCTACAGCAGCCATCAATGCTTCATAACTGTTCCGTTCGTACTCTGGAATCGTCTGTAAGATTTCCGCTGCAGACCCTTTCAATGCCACGAACAGTGCAGCAACTTTATCTTCCGCATTCCAGTTGTTCACTGCTGCGGTCTTTTCAAACTGTAGCCTGGAAAGGAACAGAACCGTCAAATGATGGTGTTTTTACCTTTGGATTGCTTGCTGAAACAGCTGGGCGGTTTAGTTGTAATTGCTCCATACGACCTTTTAACGCTTCTATTTCGGCATCAATTTTGTCCTCGAGTTGTAAAATTTTTGCATCCTGCTCTTCCAGTTTCACAAAGAGCTGCGATGATACCTGTTCCGAAATTTGTGCCGACATTTCAGATATACGTGCCTCTTGCGCTTCCAGTTGAGATGCCAAGTATGTCTTCTTCCAATTGTGATGTTATACGGGTTTCCTGCGATTCCAGTTGGGATACCATATACGTCTTCTGTTCTTCTAGTTGTGAAGAAATTTGTGTTTCCTGTGCTTCAATCTTCGATGTTATTCGTGTCTCTTGGGATTCCATCTGTGATGACATATACGTTTTCTGTTCTTCTAGTTGAGATGACATATACGTTTTCTGTTCTCCTAGTTGAGATGACATGTTGGTGGATATTTGCGATGACATTTCTGTTATACGTGCCTCTTGCGCTTCCAGTTGGGATGTCCATAGCTGGGCTCCCCTGGACACACTTGCTAAGCAATGTTTAGAAAAAAAGGTACCAGAAAGCATATACATTTTCTTGAGAGGTGCATACTAGGTACTCTATTAAAGGGTTTTTAAGTATGGAATTTTTAAATTCTTGTTGTTAATACCTCGAAAAAGAATATTTTAGCATTGTTGTTGTTGTTGTTGTTGTTGTAGCGATAAGGTTGCTCCCCGAAGGCTTTGGGGAGTGTCATCGATGTGATGGTCCTTGGCCGGATACAAATCCGGTACCATAGCACCATTAAGGTGCTATAACGACCATCTCGGGAACGATTTATGTGGCCACATTAAACCTTCAGGTCATTCCCTCCCTCCCTATCTCCAAGTTCCATGAGGAGCTTGGGGTCGCCAGAGCCTCTTCTGTTAGTGAAACAGGATTCGCTGCGGATAGGTGAGGTTGACAATTGGGTTTGGAGAAGCTATATATTGCGCTGGCAACCTGAAAGTTTGCGCTACACAGCCCCTTGAATCTAGTATTTTAGTCGCCTCTTACGACAGGCATACCTACCGCGGGTATATTCTGATCCCCTAACCCCCCTATACTTTCAAATATTTTACCGTATGAGTGGATTGTATAATTCCGATGAAAAAACCTCAACTTTATATGTTGAGGCACCCTAATGTAGATACTAAAATGTATGTACTGGGAAATCTTAACATAAAATTACACTTTGTAATTTGTTCGAATGCACATTTGAAAATCATAAAGGGAGCGCAATAAGGTCCTACTTTGTAGCTTGATTCGAAAATTCGAATACTAATTAAATATTCGATTTCATTTGCTGTGATCGGGCACCGAAATATGGGAAACCAGCTAACGTAGGAGAGTCATATCACCCGATATCTCTCCTATCGCCAGTATCCAAGACGCTTGAAGCCATTTTGCTCACCTACTTCAAAGCAACTTTCCAGCTACCCTGTCATCAGCATGGCTTCAGAAAACTCCATAGCACCACCACCGCGTTAAATGCCATTAGCACCCAGACCTATCAAAATCTTTTGATACGGTCAACCATGGCACGTTACTGCAAGACCTGGAAGGGTCTACCCTTCCTTCATGTCTTAAAAGGTGGACCGCAAATTATCTGGGTGCTCGGCAGGCATCGGTGCAATTTAGGAACGAAACATCAAAACCAAGAAAAGGGGTGCCACAGGGTCGTGTCCTATCCCCTCTTTTGTTTAACTTCTACATATCAAAGATACCTTCACCACCAGAAGGAGTCACTATCGTTTCCTACGCCGATTACTGTAAAATAATGGCCACAGGCCCAGGCCCACAGATCGATGAGCTTTGCAACAGAATAAACGGCTACCTCCCTGATCTCTCCAGTTTTTTCGCCTCACGAAACCTGGCATTATCACCGACTAAATCCTCCGCGACCTTATTTACAACATGGACGTCCCAAATGTCCACCATTTTGAGCATCCATGTCGATGGCACTACGCTACAGACTGTCCTACACCCAAAAATCTTGGGTGTGACGTTTGATATGGGTCTACATTTTGGTGAGCATGCAGCCGCAATTGTACCAAAAATCCAGAGCCGTAATAAAATCCTCAAATCTCTTGTGGGCAGTACTTGGAGAAAAGACAAAGAAGCGCTTATTACAACTTACAAAGCAATTGGCCAGCCGATTACATGCTACGCGTCCCCTATATGGTCGCCAAGCCTAAAAACTACTCACTGGAAAAAGCTACAGGCCTGCCAAAATACTGCTCTCAGCACCGCCACGGGCTGTCTTCTTATGTCCCCAGAACACCATCTACATAATGAGGCGAGAATACTCCCCATCAGGGAGAGAAATGAGATGCTAACCAAACAGTTCCTGTGGAATACCCAGAAACATGGGCATCCCAACACACATCTGATTGATGAGCCAACACCGCCCAGGGGCTTAAGAAGTCATCTCCGTAAGCATTATGAGGAAATACGACACCTGAGAACTCACCCGTATGTTGCCAAAAACACAAACAGGTCATCAGTGAACTCCACAAACAGGCGTCGGACTTTTATGCCGGGAATTGCCCGGTGAATCCAGTACTCAAAGAACAGTACCCAAAACTTGCGGAAGAGGAACGCATACTCCCCAGGGAAACGCGAGTCGTTCTAGCTCAACTTCGTTCTGGATATTGTAACAGACTAAACTCTTACCTATCCAGAATCAACCCCGACATATAAAATGCATGCCCCGATTGCAATGTGTCCCCACATGACACCAACCATCTCTTTAATTGTAATGTGGAACCAACGCCTCTAACACCCCTGTTGAAACAGCAAGTTTCCTCGGACTCCCGTTAGAATAGTGCATTTTTGAAAAAGATTTTGAACTAGGACATTCTTCAAAGAAATTTCGATATAACGCGTTTGCAAGAATTTGCTGTGATAGGGCACCGACATATGGTGAATTCCTCAGGAGTTGGCTTGTAAGATATGACTTAAAACGAAAAAACGTATTCGAATTTTTTTCTTTTTTTTTCAAATTGAGCTATCTATGATGCAGAATTTAAGAATAAAATGTTTAATAAATGTGAATGCTAAAATTAAGAAAGTCTTGGGGTTTCTTTCTTTGTTATAGTTTCTACTAGGGATGGACTATTCGAATAATTAGTTAGCCGACTAGCCATACTAAAACAGCACCAATTGGTTCCAAAATAAATTTGCATTAATAGGGACTCCGTACGCTACTTGGGGTCGCATCTTTGGTGTCCGGGCGACACAGCAACCAACCAACCCTTGCTTGCTATTCGAATGGATAAATCATCTCCGATGTTCAGCTTAACGCCAGGCAATGGTAACGCTGACTATAAAATCGACAGCTGTATTCTTAACTTGATACTGGAGCATAGTAATAACTTATTTTTATACATAATATACCATATATTTTAGAATTATTATTATTTATTTTTAATAAAAATAACCAATTAGAGAACAACCGAACTCCATTTTTTTAGTCATAGCGATCCGAAATGTGGGTATATTCATACGAAGCCATCGGAAAATGTTCCAAGAGACAAAAAAATGTTATTCTTGTAATTAAAGACTTGTAACAAAAAAATGCTAAATTCTAAAGTCATAGCTCGGAGTTCAAACTGATTCGAATATATATAACAGCACATTAAGCCGAAGTATGATCGTTTACTAAATATAACAGCAATATTTGTATAAACTTTCTTTTGCATCAGTAATCTGCCTTTGCCGCCCAACTGGATTTCGTGGTTAAAGTCCCCTGATCGGAATTGTTACGTAGAAAACGTAGGCCTGCTTCGATCGATTGCTCAAGTTGATGTCCACTTTTTGGTTTTTTAGCATGTGGGGGAGTAACGTAGCCCAAATCTATTGGCGGAGGTATAGCGGCACCCATATGAAGCCCTTCCTCTTCCGGCTGCTCGCAATGACTTTCACAGTTCCGTCGATGAAATTGTCTTTTCTTTTTGGATGTTTGATGAGTAATGAAGCTTTCATCGGTTTCCAATAATGTTGCAGTAGAAATGTGTTTGTTGGTAGGAATTGTTTCCAATGTTAGTAGTGGTGGTGGTGGTGGTGGCATACTTGTGAAATTTGTACGCTTTAATTGATATTGATGATGTTCGGTTGGTGGTGCCGATGTTGATAATTCATTGACGACTGGAGCGAATTCTGTGATGCGTTCAGCGCGTTTCTTTTCATTCCATTCTTCTTGCGACATGGGCACACGTTCGGGCCTATATACCCATTTTGGTTCCGATTTATCATCGTTGTCTTCTTTCAATTTTTGGCTTGCAATGCCCAATTTTTCTTTGTCCCACGGACGCACATATTGTTCACGCTCCATTTCACGTTGCCGCTCCTCTTCTTCTTGTTTACGTTTTATTTTTTCAGCTCGTTTGCGCGCTTTACGCTCCGCTTTTGTTTCTTTTACAGCATCGTCAGCGTTTTTCTTTTTACTCTCTTCCTCTTCCAATGGTGGTAAGCCAAGACGTGCCCTTTGTCTATTCTTCGCCGCACGCACACGTTCTGCTATGATCTTTTCGCGTTGTAAACGGAGCTCTTCGCGGCGTTTTTGTTCAGCAATTGTACGTTTTCGCGTCTCTTCTAGCTCTTTTTGTTGCTTTTTACGTTCTTCCTCGTCTGTAGAGAATGCATAATAGCCAACACCATGTTGACGGGCTTCATCGAAAAATACATCTTGATAGTGCACATCTATTTTATCTAAATTTTCAAGCTCTTTTCGCTCCCAATTGGCGCGTTGCTCATCATGTTTGGACATCATCGATATACCATCACCAACGACACTTTCGCTTGGCATTGGTCCAATTAGTGTATCTTCATCCTCGTTTTTATCCTTTGTTTCATTCATTGTTATCATCCAATTCGCTTTAGATTGATCTAAGCGCTCGGGCATACTGGTGGCCAATTCAGCATCTCGCCTTTTGACTGCTTCTAAATCCTCACGCAAACACTTTCTTGTGCGTCCCAAACAATCCGTATATTCTACCCAGTCTCCTTCATCGTCATCATCGTCATACCTTTTGTCAGTACCCCTTTCGGCTTCACTATCCGTATCGATGTCGCTTGAAATTACATGATTTGTTGATGTATTTTCATCTTTCCCATCAGCAACATTCACACGCTCATCTTGATGCTTACGATTGAACAATACTAGGCAATTATCATCCGAGTTAAGCTGACCACCAGTGCGGGTCATGCGTTCATAGAATTTGCTTTTAGCTTCTAATATACGCCTCGATTTCTCCAGCAATTGGGAATCTTCATGCTCGTAAACAGTAGCATCATCTTGCTTTTCAACCTCTTTAGCTCGCAGCTTTTTATCCCGTTTGCTTTCGCGATCAGCGCTATTGTAGGAACTTCTATTTGAGTTGTACTCGTTTGGTTGATTGGAAACCACCGTTGTTGCTTTTGCTTTGTTAACTTCTGCCTGTTTTCGCAGCAATTCCGCTTTCAAGCTTAAAAGCGATGATAAATTTACATTAATTGCTTTGTTTGGATCGTTCATTCTTCCCGTTTGTGGATACCAGCATAAAACTCTTAGAAATGGTCAGAAAATTTATTAGAAATATATACGTCAAACACATAACTCTGAAGAAAATATTTACGAATAGCGGTAAAGGAAACTCCAGTTCCCAAAATTGCAAAAAAAAATTACGAATGTCAACTCAAGGCACATGAGTGAACTGCTGGTGTTGCCATATGCAGAAACAATTTTTGCTGAATTTATAACAAGTGTGGTTCCCTACAAGAATACTGACTATCATATGACTATCATCTGATTGTCAGCAATGTCAACCTAACGATCAGCGCCTCATACAAACTTTCTATCACAAACTTAAGGGGACCTGCGCAAATGTGATGTAAACAACTGTGTACGTGTGAGTTTGTTTCTCCTTCTTATACACCAACATGGCCTACTGATTAAGTATATAGCCGTACTGCTCACTCTCATTCCTTTTCCTGGGTCAGTGCTGACACTCTAAGTATCAAAAAGTGTCATAAATTATAGTTTACTGTAGATATCAGGTTTGACTGTTTTACTATCATAAATGACCATTGTTATATTCCGCCAAAAATGAAACAATGCTTTTTGCTTTTTATTTACTTTATTTCATTACGTTTTTAATTTTGTTCTTATTTGTTTAAAATAACTAGTTTTATAAGAATTCGAGTTCAGAATGTTAAATTTAAATTCAGAAAATAACAAAACAACAGAAGAGCGCTTTCCCCATGCGGAAACACATTTAAAAATTAATCACCACTAACCACTATTATTTTTCGCGTATCAATTTTTTGAGTGCGCCCCATACATTCCGACAACTTTTGGTATTTTTTAATATTATTTTCGATTTTTTTTCTTTTAGCATGGAGCTTTGAAATGCTCTCTTTTTCATTTTTAAACTTATTTTTTATATGGTTTTCGTCGGTTGAAAATGGCGGAATTTAAAAAATAACAAGACAACCGTGATAATCATTTGATTGTCATATGACTGTCAGTAGTGACAACATGATTAAATCGGATAAACTGTTCTCGCATACATAAAATTCCGTTGAGAATTATGTATCTGTCTCACATGCATAATGGTATCTGCTGTATGTTCTTTTGTTCTGTACCAGGTGTCCGAAGCTTTGCCAGTTTGAGTCCTTATTCATTATTATAGGCTGTCGTTGGGAACATTCGGACATGCATGAGCGAACAAAGGAACATACATAAATTTGAGTATCAATGTTTACGTCATCGCAGGATCAGCATTGTCCATGGCGGAACGATACAAGGTGGCAGCATGGTGACATACCTACAAACATAAATACAATTTCCATGTACTTTGTTTTTGTAAATTCGATGGACAAATGTCAAAATCGTACTGATCCGGAAGTTGATGTATCAAATCAAATAAAAAAAATGTATAATCAGCTTCCCATGCTGCCACCTTGTATCGTTGCGCCATGGCATTGTCAATTACAAGTGTGAGTGCATTAGTAAAACTATCAGCGTGTCTTGTAGGGCACTTAGCCAATTTACTTTTGTATTTTATGAACGTATATTTATTATGTGGATAATATATATATTAAGTTACAAATTATTTAATTTTTAAATTATTAAATATTGAAATCTTATTAATGTTGTATAGAAGCGTCAGCTTAGTTCAGTTGGTAGCGATTCAATGAATCTGTCTCCGGTTGCATTTCGAACTTGCAACCGCAAGCGAATGACAAGAGGAAGCAGAAACGAAGAAGAACTGCCACATGGAATGGTGTTGCCAGATGCTGTGTGCTATGTGTGTCCCCACATTACTCCCCCCTAAGTGATGGTATTAAGGCTCCATTACTGATACTTAGCATAGACTTGACTTGGCTTGCGAACTGTCACTTACAGTTCTGTTAAATGAACATTGCATGTTACTGATTACTCAAAACTTAACTTGACTTAGAAGTCTGTTGAATTTTGATTTTCTATGTAAGTTCTAAGTGACGTATACATTTTGAGATGCCATTTGTTTGTTTCCATTTCATTTTGACATTTTGTCATACAAATTGACATTTATTTAAAAATAAATTTCAACGCTGATTATGATGCCAGATTTTATGCGCCAAGTGGAGTATAATCGTGGCTAAGTTGCCAAGTTTACGCCAAGTCAAGTCAAGTCTATGCTAAGTATCAGTAACGGGGGCTTTACTGTAGAATTTTGTTGTAGTGGTAAACTTGTTGAAAGCGACGGTTGTTGAGGCATGTTTGAATTGATGAGAACACGTCGGTGAGGTAGTTCTCCAAAAAATTCATCACTTGCTACATGAGCTGGCTTGAGACGTTCGATGCTAATGTTGGAGTGCTTGCCATTCACGTCGACAGTGTAGACTCGCTCATCTACCCTTTTGATTATTTTATGTGGGCCTGTATAAGGTTGATCCAGGGGACGCTTGGTTGCATCGACTCTTATAAAAATATGGGTGCATGTAGATAGTCCTCCAAGCAGAACGTTTTCTGTCGGCAATGGTGTGTGGTGGGAGCTGGCCGAATAGTTCTCATATGTTTGCGGAAATCGTTGATGAAATTATGTGAGTCTACTGGGGCTTCTGCGTTCGTGAAGAATTCACCAGGAACCTTGAGTGTCGTTCCGTATAAATATTCGGCTGGTGATGCTTTTAAATCGTTCTTGTAGCACGTTCTCAATCCCAGCAAGACTGTTGGCAACGCTCGGGTCCACTGGGGAATTTGGTGGCACATAATGGACGCCTTGAGGGTACGATGCCATCTTTCAATCAATCCATTAGAGGCTGGATGATGCGCCGCGGTTCGAATTCGTTTGCCTCCAACTAATCTCGACAGGGCCGTGAATAATGCACTTTCGAACTGCGTACCCTGGTCGGTTGTCATAAGCTTAGGGCATCCAAAGTGTGCGATCCAATTACAATAGAAAGCACTTGCGACTGTATCTGCTGTGATGTCCTTTATGGGGACAGCTTCCGGCCATTTAGCAAATCGGTCAATCATCGTGAGACGGTACCTATATCCTTGTGACTCTGGCAAAGGCCCGACTAAATCCAACTGTACATGCTCAAATCTTTCATCGGGACTGTCGAAAAAGGTTGGTGAAGCGTGTACGTGGCGATTGACTTTTGAACGTTGGCAAGGGAGGCAGAGGCGAGCCCATCGGGTGATGTCTTTGTTCATGGACGGCCATACGTATCGCTGCGCGACTATTTTGACTGTGGCTCTCCCACTGGGGTGTGCTAGATTATGCAGTGCGTCGAAAACCTTACGACGAAGTTCTGATGGCACGAATGGTCTCACGTGATTGGTAGAAATATCGCAATGTACTACTTGTTGACTATGGCCGAATGTCAGTGAATGAAACTTGAGCGATGTGTCGTTGTGAACCAACAGTCTTTGTAGCTCCTCATCTGTTGTTTGGGCTCGAGACAGTTCGTCATGGTCAATTGCCAATGGGAGGTGCATAGTGTCAATCCGTGAGAACGTATCCGCTACATTATTGTTAATGCCGGAAATGTATTGAAAATTGGTGGTGAATTGGCTGATAAAACTGAGCTGCCTGATTTGTCGAGGCGATGATTTGTCAGATTGTTGTTTAAAAGCGTAAATAAGGGGCTTGTGGTCGGTCCTGACAACAAATTCGCGACCTTCTACCCAATGGCGAAAATTCTTTATTGCCTCGTATACCGCAGTCAATTCCCTATCGTACGTACTATAATTCTTTTGTGCCGGTGACAGTTTCTTTGAAAAGAATCCTAAAGGTTGCCAAGTGCTGTTGCTGTTTTGCTCGAGTACTGCTCCGAGCGCTGTGCTGGAGGCGTCACATGTGATCCGAATTTCGGCTGATGGACATGGGTGTGCAAGTAAAGTGGCCTTCGCGAGATGGTCCTTTATGGAAACGAAAGCAGACTCTGCTTCTGCTGCCATGGCACTGGCCTTCGATCGTTTTTCTTTGAATCTTTTAAAAATTCTTTGAGTGGAGCTTGAACCGTGGCGGCATTTTTCATGTGGCGTCTATAAAAATTCACAGCTCCAATACACCTTCGTAACTCCAAAATGGTATTTGGCTTCGGGAAATTAAGCAGGTCTTTAACTCTATCCGGTAGTGGTGTTGACCCGGCCGCTGATAGACGATACCCCAAAAAATTTTCCGTGGCTGCACCCAATACGCATTTGTCGGCGTTAACACATAGGCCGTATTTGCTCAGCCGGTGGAATACTGCTCGCAGATATTTTTCGTGTTGCTGCTCACCTGTTGATGCCACTAGCAGATCGTCTATGTATGCGTATACGAAGTCGAGACCTGCTAGTGCCTCATTAATGAAGCGTTGGAACGTTTAGGCTGCGTTGCGGAGTCCGAATGGCATGCTTACGAACTCGTACAGTCCAAATGCGCGCTTGAGGTCGATTGTGGAAAACATATTTTTCTTTGCTAAAATTGTGGAGTAGTCATGAAGTAATGAAATCGGATACCGATCGGGAACCGTTCGCTCATTCAGTCTGCGGTAGTCCCCGCACGGTCTCCAATCCCCTGATTTCTTCCTGGCCATGTGTAAAGGGCTGGCCCATGGGCTGTTAGACGGTCTGGCATGACCGAGTTCGACCAGTAACCGGAATTCGTCCTTAGCAACTTTAAGTCTTTCAGGGCATAATTGCCGTACGCGTTGTACGCATGGAGGGCCAGTGGTTGTAATGTAGTGTTTATTGAATGTTTGGTTGCCGTGAGGTTGGACGGGTTACCTAACAGTTCAGGAAAGCTTTTGAGGATGCTTGTATACCTGCTCGTACCGCTGAGCGCCGTAATGTTTGTGATAGGTGCTGTAGCGAACGGCCCTGTGCTACGTGAACCGGAGCTTCGATCGATAATACACGCGCGCTTCAGATCCACCATTAGCCCATGTTCATGGATCAAATCGGCGCCGATGATTGGGTATGGGACATTGGCAATGCAAAATACCCACCGGATCGGATGTTGAAAGCCAAAGTCGAGCAAAATTGGTTTTTCGCCAAACGTTTCGATTTGGGTGCCGTTCGCAGCTTTAAGTCGAAGTGCTTTTGGTGAAAGGTTGTCTTTGTTAGTGGGTGGAGTTACAGAAATATCTGCGCCAGTATCGACGAGGTACTTCGTTCCCGAGTTGCGGTCGTATATAAATAAAAGGCGGGGTAGATTTTTACCACCAGACGTCGCCGAATCTACTGGTGGCTGCTTGCGTTTCCCTGTTCCTTTTCATATGTACATGGTTGCGTGCACCTGTTTGCGCGCACTCCAAACCTACGATGATAGAAGCACAATGCTGGTTGCCTGCGTGGTTCTGAGCTGAGCCGTGTACTTGTGGTATTGTTTAGGTTTTGCCGACGCCGAAAACCATCCTCCGGTACTAATTGTATAACCTTTGTTGTCAGGTCTTTAACTTGCTTCGTCAGCTTGTCGATTTGTTCCGTTAAATTGCCATTGTTTGAAGCAGCAGCTTGGGAAATAGGCATAACGCATCGACTAGCAGCGTCGCGTTGTACTTCCATCATTTGGTTTGCTATTTGAGCTAATTTGGCGTTGTCTGTCTCGTGTATTCCAGCAAGCGCAAGCTGTACTTGTGTGGGAAGTCGTTCAAGCCAAATAGTGCGTACGAAAATGGGGTTGAGTTTGTTTCCGCCTAATCTATGTATTTCGGCCAGGAGTTCGGAAGGACGTCGATCACCTAGTACCAAACCAGACAATAACATTTTGAACCGTCGTTCCTGTGAAATACCGTAATGGCTTATCAGAATTTCTTTGAGTGATAAATACTTATCAGTTGTTGGAGGGTCTGTAAAAATACCCTCGATGACAATAAGTGCGTCTTGATCGAGACGGGCGATAACAGCGTAATACTTCGTTGCGTCAGACGTAATCCTCCTCAGCTGGAAGTGAGCCTCCACCGTAATAAACCATAGTTCAACTTTTTGGTTCCAAAAAGGTGGAAGTTCCAGTCGTTCGTATTTATCGATGTTAGTTGCAGAATGCCATGGCTTTGTCTTTTTGCGATGTAGTGCCGCTTGTACAAATCACGTCGGGGTCACCAATTGTGGTTGTTAACCATTTAGCCAATTTACTTTTGTATTTTATGAACGTATATTTATTATGTGCATAATATATATATTAAGTTACAAAGTGTGAAATTATTAAATATTGAAATCTTATTAATGTTGTATAGAAGCGTCAGCTTAGTTCAGTTGGTAGCGATTCAATGAATCTGTCTCCGGTTGCATTTCGAACTTGCAACCGCCAGCGAATGACAAGAGGAAGCAGAAACGAAGAAGAACTGCCACATAGAATGGTGTTGCCAGATGCTGTGTGCTATGTGTGTCCCCATAAGAGCTCTTTTATATTTTGTGAAATTCCAACGAAAACACTGCGTTTTTTGCTAATCCTTGACATTTCTCTTGCTATCCGTCGTTGGTTATTCTCTATCAGCCCAATTCTAAACAAAAATTCCGTTCGAGTTTTTTCCCTTCTCCCATTCCTCGTATTCTAAATAAAAATTCTTTGTGTGTTTTTTCACTTCTCTCTTTCCTCCTATTCTGAACAATGTTCGAAAAAGCGGAAGCCGGTTATGGGTGGAAAGTAGGCTATCAGACCAATTCTAAATATTCTCGCGGAATTTTGTTCTCGCGGATTTTTTTATTCCCGCGGAAAAATTCCTCCAATTCTTTTCTCCTAGGGAGAACAATAATTAAGGGAATAGGAATTTCGAATTTTCGAAGTCAGCTGTTTTGTTAATTTCGTTACGCATTTCTTATTTTGTTTAAAAAATTGAAAAGGTTAATTATTGTTGCGAATTTGTTTGAAATTAAGAAATAGGGTTTAAAAAAATTCACATTATTGCATTTCATGTGGTATTCACTGAAATGAGTAATGAATTGGTGCCACAGCAACATCAACAAAGGAGCATAAGAAGAAGGCCGGCGGGATACCACAAATCCGCCGGAGTTGCCTGCATTCATTCTGCAAAGCAAATTCATATGCCAAAATCTATTTAAGCCTTCTTAAAAAATCCTAGCGCAATTTCTGGATGGCTGCATCAAATATACGAAGAGCTCTTCCGTTGCTTATGAGATACTTTTCGACTTAAAATAAAGAATATTGTGGTTATTGTTGTATTAACAGTGAGAATATTGTGGTATAATGTAAATACATATTTTAGCATAAATTTGTATATATAAGTGTTCTTTCTTAAAAGAACCAATTTCTTTTAACTATTTTGATGCATTCCTTTTAATTTACCAAGTGAAAAAACTCCTATGAAATGGCAGAGAAATCTCCCTCTCCCTCACATTCATAATACCTACTTTTCTCCCATAACCGGTTTCTGCTTTTTCGAACGTTGTTCAGAATAAGAGGAAAGGGAGAAGTGAAAAAACTCACAAGGAATTTTTATTTAGAATACGAGGAATGGGAGAAGGGAAAAAACTCGCACGGAATTTTTGTTTAGAATTGGGCTGATTATGAATGTGAGGGAGATTTCGCTGCCATTTATACGAGTTTTTTCACTTGTTAAATTAAAGCGAATGCGTCAAAATAATTAAAGGAAATTGGTTCTTTTAAGAAAGAACATTTATTGTATTGTATTTTGCTAAAATATGTATGTACATTCTTCCACAATATTCTCACTGTTAATACAACAACAGCAACAACCACAATATTCTTTATTTTAAGTCGAAAAGTATATCATAAGCAACTGAAGAGCTTGTCAGGTTGTGGGTGTAGGGTGTACCTTGGCCCGCTCGAGTGGTACGGCCGAACTCCCAAGTCGGTGGCAAACTTACCTAGAAAGACAAAATAAAAGTAGGCAAAAGTAATAATTGTTATACACATTTTTATAAGTCACAACTTAAAATTTTTCAAAACCGGTTTTTTTTTCCATAAACCAATTCACAGTACACATCTCTAACGGCCCCAATTGGCAAAACAGCTGACTTCGAAAATTCGAAATTCCTATTCCCCAATAATTGTTCTCCCTAGGAGAAAATTATTAAGTTTTCAAATTTCGTGGCAGCACCTGACGGTAAAATTACCCTTCAGCGATTACTCTATAAATAATGTAAGGAATACTCCTTTGGTAGCATAGAACTGCTCCAAATCTAATCTGTATTCATACAAAAAATGTGCTCCAATTAACATTGCGATGTCCTAGGAAAGGAGTAGGTGATCCCACTCTCGCTTTGTTTGTGAGTATTCCATAGAATACATACGTGAGAGTACTTTCCAAAGTACTTTCACTGTAATACTCCATGGAGCACCCACAGAGGATCATATGCCAAAGTACTAAAGAGGAATTGTGTCGGAAAGAATTATCGGAGTGAATTTAATTTAAAATGAAAGTAAATGAAGAGGGGCAATACACCTTTTATATTTTATACTACGAATATTCTTATGTTATTTAGCATTTGCGTGAATAAACAAACTAATATTTCTCTATACTATAGTATGTATACATAAAACCAGTGCGCGGTTGCATTTTATCAGAGTTGCCAGAGTAAAATTTTATTATCAGTTATTTGTATGCAATATTTTACTTTTGGCAACTCTGTTCGATCGTCATCGTGTCGTGATCACGGTCGTTAAATAACGAGCAATGATCGGTTGATGGTGGTCCGCAAACGCATTTCAAAGGAGTATTGTTAGAGTACTCCAACATGAAGAAAATGGAACACGTACCCTGCAAAAATTGTTGGATTACGTGTTCCATTTTCTTCATGTTGGAGTAATCTAACAATACTCCTTTGCAATGCGTTTGCGGACCACCATCAGCCGATCATTGCTCGTTTTTTAACAACCGTTATCAGGACACGATGACGATCGAACAGAGTTGCCAAAAGTAAAATATTGCATACAAATAACTGATAATTATTTTTGTTGCTTACGGCCTTTGGATTATAACTTTTTAAATATAAACGAGCTCTAGGCCAAATATTTGTATATTCTTAATAAAACACAATACGTGAATGTTTAATATACAATTATTGTTTGCGCCTAATTGGCATCTCTATATGTAATCATATCAAACGTCAATAAGTGGCATTGGCAGCACCGACTGTCAGCTGTCAATGGCTACTTCCGTTTAGCTTATAGTAAACAAACAAAGAAAAACAAGTGCAAGTGTTTTTATAATCGGCTATAATCCTCGCGTAAGTAAACCTTACAACCCGCAACCCGCATTTTAACGCTAACATTTTGGTCCACCGACCCGGATCGCGCAATATTTCCGCAAAATACAGTCCACATCGCTTTAATTTTATAAATTTCATAAAAACCCGCAAATTAAAAATGTCTTCGTTGAAAGTTCGCGATTCTGCTTTAAATGCATTAAAGCGGCATTTGCAATCGAGCAAAGCCGATTCGCTTGCAGTCGATGCAGAGGCTGCAACCACATATTTGCAATTGCTAGAGGAGCAGTGGGAACGTTTCTGCAAAGCACAAGAAGTGGAGGTGTCGTGTGGCGACGAAAACACAGCAGTAGAAGAGCAGGCACGAATTCAAGGTGAGGAGTGGTATTTGATCACTAAATCAAATTTTAAGCGCATTCTTGCGCCACAAAAGCAACCAACTCCGACTGCACCTGCACGCGTGCCGCTACCGAAGCTGCAGTTACCATCCTTTAGTGGCGATCCAACAAAATGGATCACTTTTCATGACGCATTGTGTTTACTAGTGAATTCCAATGCAAGTTTGTCGGACGGACAGAAGTTGCAATACTTGCGCAATTGTTTAAATGGTGAAGCATTGGAATTATTTAGTAGTTTTGCTGTAAGCGACAGCAACTACAGTGAAGCTTGGGATATGCTGACAGCACGCTATAAAGATATGCGTATTATAGTGGATAGCCATATAAAAGCATTATCATCGATTGAAAAGGCATCGAAAGACTCCGCAAAAGCAATTAAACGCGTTTTAAATTTAACATTGCAGCACGTTGGTGCGCTACGTGCCTTGAAACGCCCGGTGGAATTTTGGGACGACTGCCTTGTCCATTTGACTGTTTCGAAATTAGCCTATGAAACGCGAAAACAGTGGGAATTATCGCTTGTAGCCGACGATGTGCCATCGTTTACATCGCTTCGAGATTTTTTGGAAACGCGAGCCCGCTCTTTGGAGATGGTGCCCGCTGCCGCAAACGCACGTACAACTGCAAAGAACGCTTTGCATACAACATGCAACCAATTAGTACCAAAAAATCATCCATCATCAAAAACCGCTAAAACCACATCGTGTACATACTGCAAAGGTGAGCATCGAATCTACACTTGCGAAAAATTCAACCAACTCGACGCGAGAGCAAAGCTATCCACAATCAAATCAGATGGTGCATGTCTAAACTGCCTTAGTGAAGGACATGTTTTCGCTAACTGCCGCAGCTCGTCATCGTGCCGCATATGCCAACGCCGCCACCACACGCTTCTTCATGCTGGTCACAATACAAACGAGGCAGCTCCTGATATCCAAAATGCCGTCCAAAACAACGTAACGTCGCACTACGCCGATGCTGAACGCGTAGTATTACTAGCTACTGCTGACATTTTATTGCAAGATAACTCCGGCCGCTGGCAGCCAGCCAGAGCACTGTTCGACAACGGCTCACATGCTTCATTCATCAAGGAGCCCTGCGTTCAACGACTTCGTTTACCACGAAATACGTCATCAGCTTGCGTCACGGGTATTGGATCCGTACAAGGAGGTCGCACAAAGGGTGAGGTCAAGTTATCCATAGCGCCAAAGTCACTAAACTCTAAATTTCACGTGAGTACGCTTATTTTATCTAAAATTACTAACGACCTACCAACAAACGCCTTGTCCGAATCACGGTGGCCGCATGTCATTGGCTTACCGCTTGCTGACCCTAACTATTTCAAGCCTGGTCCGATAGATGTCTTGATTGGCATGGACGAAATGGACAAGTTTTTACTCGACGGCTTAAAAAAGGGTGAAAATGGCACTGCGATGGCACAGAACACCGTGTTTGGGTTGGTGCTGTTTGGGAACGCGATTCCCTCACAAATAAAACTCCGGGTAATCTCAACGCATTATTGTAATACGCAACTAACTGACCTCCTCGCTAAGTTTTGGGAGCTGGAAGAGCTACCATCTAGTAAGTTTTACACGCCCGAAGAGTTATATTGTGAGAAGTTATTCGACGATACAACACAGCGCGCAACTGACGGCCGATTTATTGTACGTTTACCACTAAAACCCGAGGTGTTGATTGGTGAGTCGCGTAACGCAGCCGTTCGGGCATTGTTGCGAATGGAAAGCAGGTTCGCAACCAACAAAGACCTTCACGAAGAGTACTGCAAATTTATGAAGGAGCTTCTTGACTTGGGTCATATGGAGCTAACTACTCCAACAACGCAAACCGCATACTATATGCCACATCACGCCGTGGTAAAAGAAACAAGTTCCACTACTAAGCTTACGGTCGTATTCAACGCGTCAATGAAGACGTCGTCGGGGCACTCGTTAAACGACGCGCTAATGGTTGGGGTTCAGCTCCAACAAGATTTCTTCCCGATTTTAGTCCGCTTCCGCACCCATCGCTATGGTATAATTGCAACCTCGAGAAAATGTATCGACAGGTCTACGTCGATAAACGGGACGTCGACTATCAACGCATTGTATGGCGTGAGCATTCATCGCAGCCAATACGCGACTATCGTCTATTAAGGGTTACCTATGGGGTAGCATCCGCTTCTCATCTCGCTGTCAAATCGTTGCAACGCGCGGCACAAAAAGCTGGCGCGTTATATCAAAATATCGCAAATATCGTTACGTCAGATTTTTACATGGATGACTTGCTCTCCGGCTCCGACTCTTTCCAAGAACTGACAGCGCTTCAACGTAACATCTCGCACGTCTTATCTCAGTGTGGATTCGAGCTCCGGAAGTGGGCAACAAATTGCAAGCCATTGAGACAACAGATGCCACATGCGTCTACACAGGTGTCTCATCTCTTGGCTGATGGAAGTGATATCCGAACTCTAGGATGTATTTGGCACACGGATACCGACTCTCTTGCGATAGCCTTCAATATAGAGCCACTCCAGTGCGAATTAACAAAACGCATTTTTCTCTCCGATACAAGCAAGATTTTCGACCCTCTCAGCCTCATATCTCCATGCACCATTCGCTCAAAAATTTGGTTGCAAAGAATTTGGCGTTGTAATGTCGATTGGGATGAGTTAGTTCCGCCTGAGATAGCTACAGATTGGTTAACGCATAGAAAAGAGCTGGCCATGCTTTCATCGCTGAAGCTAAATCGCTGGCTTGGTACTAGTCCAAACGCCGACACAGAGTTCCATGTTTTCACTGACGCATCAGATGCTGCCTATGCAGCCGCTATCTACTGCCGCACTCAGTCATCGGACGACGAGATAAACGTCGTGCTCAATGCTGCGAAAACTAAAGTAGCTGCGCTAAAAACAACTCCGTTACCTCGTCTGGAACTCTGCGCAGCTCATCTAGGCGCTAAACTCGTCCGCCTAATTCAATAAAGTTTTGGTCACAAACTTGAAAAGCTGTACGCGTGGTCAGACTCAACGATAGCGTTGGCATGGCTGCAATCAAATCCAAATCGTTGGGCAACGTTCATTGCAAATCGTGTAGCCGATGTACAAGAAGTCTTGCCGTCATCGCATTGGAGACACATCATCTCAGAGCATAACCCTGCAGATTGCGCTTCTCGGGTTCTCACACCTGCACAGCTCCTCGATCACCGCTTATGGTGGCAGGGGTCACACTGGTTATCCGAAACCGATCGTTTTTGGACGCAGCACATAACGAAACATACTACGAATTTGGAACTGAAATCAATCAAAGCTAGTTCTAATGTAACGCAAACGCACGAAGATTGGGATTTACTAACGAAATTTCACTCTTACAACAAACTCAAACGGGTGACCGCACATATACTTCGCTCCATAAACAACGCTCGCATATCTGCTCAGAAGTCGAGTGCACACGAACGGCTGTCCGGACCGTTAACCTGCTCTGAAATCCGCAAAGCCGAATTATCTTTGGTAAGGTATTCCCAAGCTAACGTTTTCCAACAAGAAATTTCTAATTGCAGTTCAGGGAAGCCAATACCGATACGTAGTAGCCTCGTTCGTCATCAGCCGTTTTTAGACGACGTAGGCATTTTACGAGTAGGAGGTCGAATTAAGAACGCACCGTGCACGAACGATATAAAACATCCGATTATTTTGCCTAAAAATTCACCGCTCGCTAAAGCAATAGCCGCTGAAACTCACATCGGTATGTTGCACGCTGGCCCGCAAATGATGCAAGCTGCTATACAACGTAAATTTTGGATCCCTGGCATTCGCAATTTAGTTCGGGGTACATACCGCCATTGCGTACGATGCAAACGCTTGAACCGCAAACCGCTACAGCAGCAGATGTCCGATCTACCACCTAGTCGCGTTACGAGTACGCGATGCTTCCTTCAAAGTGCGGTCGATTTTGCCGGCCCATATAACGTAAAATTTACTCATGGTAGAGGCGCGAAATCAACAAAGGCGTACATTTGCTCATTTATATGTATGAGCACAGGCGCCATGCACCTAGAATTGGCCGGAGACCTCATGTCTGCAAGCTTTATCGCCGCATTCAAACGTTTCACCAACCGAAGAGGACATTGTCAGCATATGTTCTCCGACAATGGCACGAACTTTGTCGGTGCCGAAAGGGAGCTACGTGCCGCGTTTGAAAGGTGCGCTAACGACGACAAGTTGGCATCTTACTTCGCCAACAACCAAGTCACCTGGCATTTTAACCCTCCAAGCGCTCCACACATGGGCGGCTATTGGGAGGCTGGGATTAAGCGCATAAAGCATCATTTAAAACGCGTACTAGACTCCGCGTTACTATCTTACGAAGAGTTTTCAACAGTCTTAACCGAGGTGGAAGCATGCGTCAATTCTCGACCACTCTGCTGGATACCTTCTGACATACAAGACATCGAAGTGCTAACACCTGGGCACTTTATGATCGGCGAACCAATAAAGGGGTTACCGGAGCTTGACACAGAACCTTTCAAGGGCAACCTTCATCAGCGG
Organism: Eurosta solidaginis; assembly: GCF_040869045.1. Taxonomy (NCBI): domain Eukaryota; kingdom Metazoa; phylum Arthropoda; class Insecta; order Diptera; family Tephritidae; genus Eurosta; species Eurosta solidaginis. The sequence goes on from NC_090319.1 coordinate 49,962,035, forward strand.
TGGCAAGCAATCACAGCAATAAGGCAGCACTTCTGGAAGCGATGGCGAGACGAATATCTCCCGAATCTTCAGCGCCGATCGAAGTGGGTTCGTCCAACGCAAAACCTACAACGAGATAATGTCGTAGTTATACACGACAACAACGCTCCGCCCACTAAATGGAAACTTGGTCGAGTTCTCGACAGCTATCCCGGCTCAGATGATCGCGTACGAATTGTCAACCTACGAACATCCGAAGGAGAGCTGCTAAGACCTTTTGCGAAGCTATCATTATTACCAACAAAAGCAGACATTTTTTCACTTTGAATTTTATTGATGTAAACTTTAAATACTTTGTACCTTTTTCTAATTTTGGACGGTCGTTCAAGGCGGCCGGCATGTTTGCGCCTAATTGGCATCTCTATATGTAATCATATCAAACATCAATTAGTGGCATTGGCAGCACCGACTGTCAGCTGTCAATGGCTACTTCCGTTTAGCTTATAGTAAACAAACAAAGAAAACCAAGTGCAAGTGTTTTTTATAATCGGCTATAATCCTCGCGTAAGTCAACCTTACAACCCGCAACCCGCATTTTAACGCTAACAATTATATTATTTAATTTGTCGATATTTCGACTTCAGTCAGAAGTCATCATCAGGACTAGGTGCGAACAAACATACATATTAAAATCATAAAAATACACATTTGCACAAGTACAGAACTTACATTGTTGAATGCAATATGTCGACTAGTGTAACAAAAATATAAGTTTACGGACAGTGCAAAGCAAATAACAATAAAATGTAAATAATACAAAGCCGTTATCATAAACAAAAAATGAACATAAGCAGAAAGTTAGCTAATGAGTATTGAGCGCCGCTCAACTGATATCAACAACAACAACAATATTAGATAAGAGCATCTCCCACTGTTTACCAAAGAGTTCACCTGCAGGCTGCAGCTGATATCACTTGAGCGGCGCTCACTACTCACACAAACAATATAATATAGAGACATTGCATAGACGAAAAATCGTGTGAGGCAAGCTTCAAAAAATTCTAGTAGGTCACATTCACCACTTACCACAGCAGAATTTGTTAAACTACCACTGTCTGTATTTGTTATTTAACAATTATTTATACACTTTTTATTCAGCTAATGTGTTCAGAATTCACATTTTTACTCTCTAAAACTCCAATCAGTGTATTTCTGTGCTTAAATTATGTTAAAAATTGTGTTAAAGTTTTTGGTGTGGTGAAAGTGACCTACTAGAATTTTGTTATGCTCCGCTGCTTTCCACCGAAGTTCGCGCATGCAATATCTTTATATCCAAAATTTTTGCTACTCATTAGCTAACTTTCTGCTTATGTTCATTTTTTGTTTATGATAACAACTTTGTATTATTTACATTTTATTGTTATTTGCTTTGCACTGTCCGTAAACTTATATTTTTGTTTATTTTTGTTTAATTTTTATGATTTTAATATTTATGTTTGTTCTTTTCGTACCTAGTCCTGATGATGACTTCAGCCTGAAGTCGAAATATCGACAAATTAAATAATATAATTGTATATTAAAAATTCACGTATTGTGTTTTATTAAGAATATACAAATATTTGGCCTAGAGCTCGTTTATATTTAAAAAGTAATAACTGATAATAAAATTTGACTATGGCAATTCAGATAAAATGCAACCGCGCACTGCTTTTATGTATGCATACTATAATAAAGGGAAATATTAGTTCCTTTATTCACGCAAATGCTAAATAAAAAAAAAATAAAAAAAATAAATGTAAGGTGCGATAACCTCCGAAGAGATCTAAGGCCGAGCTTCTCTTCCAATTTGCGTCGTGCTCCTCTTGATTTTCCCTACAAATTGGCCGGACGGGACCTACATGTTTTATGCCGACTCCGAACGGCATCTGCAAGGCAGATGAGTTTTCACTGAGAGCTTTTCATGGCAGAAATACACCCGGAGCGCTTGCCAAACACTGCCGAGGGGCGACCCCGCTTAAAAAAATTTTCTTCTAATTGAAAAACCTTATTTCTAAAATTTTGATGATGCTTTGCCCGGGGTGCGAACCCATGGCATACGGTGTGACAGGCGGAGCACGCTACCATCACACCACGGTGGCCGCACAATAAGATAAGAATATTCGTAGTATAAAATATAAAAGTTGTATTGCCCCTCTTCATTTACTTTTATTTTAAATTAAATTCACTCCGATAATTCTTTCCGATACAATTCCTGCGTGGGTGCTCCATGGAGTACTACATTGAAAGTACTTTGGAAAGTACTCCCACGTATGTACTGTATGGAATACTCACAAACAAAGCGAGAGTGGGATCACCTACTCCTCTCCTAGGACATCGCAATGTTATTTGGAGCACATTTTTTGTATGAATACAGATTAGTTTTGGACACTCCTATACTCCTAAAGGGGTGCTCCTTACAATATTTATGGAATAATCGCGTTTGAAGGGTTATCCAACAATTTTGCAGGGTAGTTACACGTCTCTGGCGGTCTGGCAACACAACCTTCTTGACATTTCCTTATTTTTGACATTTAATTTTTTACGTTTTAATTGCAGATCTCGCAGTATGCTTCGCAAAATTTAGCCTAAAATAAAAGTTTTTTTTTTCTGAATATTCCATTAAAAAATTAACTGAGTTTATAAAAGATAGTTAAATTGTGTTAATAACGCGTGAAGAAACTTGTGTACGTGATTAGCGGTAAATGTCTGAAATCTATATTGAACGATTGTTCTAAACAAATTGTTGTTCTCATTACGCCAATTTCTCTAAAAATGTATGGTTTATAATTGTGCACATTTCACGGAAAGTTTAATTTCATTTTTCGTTAATATCTGTTGAACGAGTTAAAATTTTTTCGCCCTCGGAATACGCGTCTTTTAACACCTCTCGATATTTTTGGACACGTATTAGCAGAAGAATAGCAAACAAGTAAAGTGCTTCATAGTAGGCGTCACATAAAAAGTAATTATTGGAAATTGAAAATTGTGCCGCTTTTAAATATTTTATAAACAGTTAAAGCAGTGCAAACAAAAGTCTTATTGGTTATCAAAACAGGCACTTTTTAGCTACAAAATGTCCCAGCACATGCAAGATGCTACCGTTTTTGAGAGACGCTTGCGGCCGATTTATGGTAAGTAAAGTGATCAAACAATTGTATATGCGTTTACATCATTATAGACTCAAGATTGGAGGATGATTCTATTTCTATGCATAAACTTTTAGTGCACTAATATCATTTCCATTTTTGAATTTTCAGATAGCTTAGAGGTTGGTAACAATCGCAAAGCTTTGCAAGAAACCGAAAAACTCCTTAAGAAGCATCCAAATATGTGGTGTGCTCGTGCATTAAAAGCTTTGGCGTTATTACGGCTTGGAAGATATGAAGAGAGCCAGGTGATGTTAAAATCTGTAAGCAGTGAAAAGCCCGTAGATGATCCGACATTGCAGGTGCTATCATTCTGCTACAAGGAACTGGAGCAACGTAAGTTTAACATGTGTTAGATATGCGAAAAACATCTCTCTATGAGTATGTATGTTCAGCTAGTGACAACATTATAGCACATCCGGTAAAACTTTTTTCTGCTCAAACTTTGGTTTTCACACGTAGGAAATAATCACACCTCTTTCCTTTCGTTTCCACTTACCATATATTTTCCCTCTCCTTTCCCGCTTCGCCGGTCTTCCGATGCCCCACCTTCACCAACTGCAACTCATCACTTTATCTAGGCCTGCCTTTGCATTATTTTTACCTGCATTCAGTTTACTAGGTCCTAAAAAATTTTCGTTCACAGAAAATGTGTTTATTGTTCGTATAAACCTTACGGTTGACATGAAATAAAAGTAGTTTAAAAAAACTAAAAAAAAAACACGCTTTTATAGCAAACCGAACTAAAAAATAGAAAATAAAGCTCAATTAAAAAGAGTTTATATAACAGTAGTAGAAGGTCAAAGAATCGTTTATAGTTAATCACCTCAAAATAAAATTATAATAAAATCGAACTAAAAAATAGAAAATAAAGCTCAATTAAAAAGAGTTTATATAACAGTAGTAGAAGGTCAAACAATCGTTTATAGTTAATCACCTCAAAATAAAATTATAATAAAATCGAAGTTATTAACAGAATAATTTAATTCACAGTAAAAAGCGTGGGGTGCATTTGACTACATTTCATATATTTCCTCTCAGATAGTTGCCAATAGAATGATAGTAACATTCAATATCAAGCACCCCACGCTTTTTATTGTGAATTAAATTATTCTGTTAATAACTTAAATTTTATTATAATTTTATTTTGAGTTGATTAACTATAAACGATTGTTTGACCTTCTACTACTGTTATATAAACTCTTTTCAATTGAAATTTATTTTCTATTTTAAGCTATTTCATAGATTTTATCGCGGGCTTGGCGACTAAATCAAAAAAACCGTAACAGATATTTGTCAAAAAAGATCCGAAAAGGTTCGAAAACGTTCGTAAAGGTTCGGTGTTAGCAACAGGCCAAATACATAATATTGGATCTCTATCATAATCAGCGGTAGGCAGGTTACCAAATTGAGAATGTGTTAGTAAACACGAACGCGTAGCGAGCACGAAAGCAAAATCAATTATTTATTTAGTTTGATTTCAATGCTTGAACCATAGATTAGATTGATACGAATCTTTTGTTTACGCTCTCATATTTTCGCTCTCATGAGGGATTTATCTTCTAGTTGTTGCTGGCAACAATCACAGATAAATCCCTCGCACCAGCTGAAGCGGGTGCCAGAACAAAAAATGTCCCAGCCAAAACGAAAATGTGCTAAAAATTTTGGTAAACTTTAGTTTGACCTACAACTGTAGAACAGCGTTCAAAAATTATGGGAAAAAGGATAAAAATACTTGTTTTAGCGTAAATATTATTAGTTCGAAGGCGGAGGGTAAATATTATTTCCCATTCAAATGTCGTCACAAAAACAAGTTCTGTAAATATGAAGTCCCGATGCAACCAGTCCATTTTGATCACAGAACCTGGAACGTCAGACATGTAGGATAGGCCCTACCATTGAATGATGTTAACTATTATATCATAGGTCGGATTTACTGAAATTCCAAAAGAATATATGGTTTTCACTGTGAGTTAAATGCGTTACAAATTTTGACCAATTACTTTAATCAAAATGTAAATTTTACTTAGATTTGTTTATATTTGACTCCAACTAGTAGTATTATTGTAAAATGAGTTTAAAGAAATGAATATTTTACGACTATCATTTTTTTAAATTATTGAAACTATAATCGCCGAAATGTATGTCAAAAATCCCCATTTTCAGATCTATTAATTTTTGTTAGGAGTGGCATCATTGATAAATGTTATAAAAAATGTGCATTTTGACAGCGCTCTCTCGAAACAAAGAGTTGCAAATCCATTCATCTATGGCTTGAACGGTGAACATGTGTCACACGCACTCTTTGGTACTCTGTATTAAGCGCGCGTGCGACACTTCCTCACCGTACGACCATCGAAATCAAACTCATTGTACAGGTTTACAAGTATGATATGTATGAGAGGGAAACAATTTCTTTCCCTTTCTAACACACGGCAGTTTGACACTTCGGTCAGTGTCAAACTAGCGTGGAACCCAGTGGAACATGCGTGGAACATGAGTTTTGACACTGAACGAAGTGTCAAAATTACCGGGGTTGCTTCGTCGAAAGCGACACAGGGAAGCAAGAAAGGGATCGGAATATCAAATATGGGTTGCTGTGATGGTAAATTTTTTTGAACGAATTTAGTAGGAAATTCTAAGTGCACCCATATGGGTCCTTCAGAAAATTATAAAAAAGTCTTCAATTGGGGTATCTGAGGACGCGTAGTTATTTCAGAATTAAGAATACAAACACGTGAGTTAAGTTTTTCTACCCGTTCAAAAGTTCTCCGCGAAAAACAGTTTGAAATCGAGGTCGACTGCAATAACCCGTCCAAAAAAGCGGAAAGAAAAATGAATAGACGCGTTTTGTCCTGTTGTCAATAGTCCGAAGAGAAAAAGTATTCGAATTATTGGAAGCGAGGCCAAAACGCGTCTATTAATAACTCCCCCGACGGATTTGGTCGTGTTTTAGCAATCGTCCCCGGTAATAAAGTATCACAATTTGTTAATTAAAATTGTCCAAAATATATGGTTATTAAAGAGATATGTAATTAAGTGCTCGTTTGAATGTAAATAAGTATATTTCTTTGTAATATAAGAAAAAAAATTTTAAGCAGTTTTCGATAGCAGCTACTAAACTTTTTTTTGTCCTAAGAAGTACAACAGTGCCAAATAGCGTCCACAAAAAAAACGAACAAGAAGAAGCATTTTATCAGGTGAGCGTGGCTGTGTATGTGCGTGCTGCTACATATCCTACTTGTAGACCTGTACAATGATCAAACTAAAAGAGCTGTCGTTGATTTTCACGAAGTAGCCATTGTGCTATAGCTTATCGTATACATATATGGTCGCTTATACGCCAATTACACGGCACAAGTATCCTTATGCCAATTACCAATTTGCACAAGGATTTGCTCGGTGTGTGCAGTGTTTGCGCTATTTGCGCAGAGAACTGCGCCAAAATCAAAACGATTTTGATATTTACGCATGTCTGCAAATATTGCACATGCTTTTTTCTTCGTGTGTGGTGAATGGTAACACAGTTTACCTGTGGTTTCTGATAATATAACATCAATAATTATTACTTATTACTTAAAAATGTTAATATCGAAGGCGTAAGGACCATCTCTAGCTTGTAACATGAATTCACACAAATTCAATAATACATAATAGTTTTTTATACAATTAGAATACATGAATACATGTTTCATTTGTTGCGCTAGTTGAAAAATGAATATTGCGCAGTGCTGCAATGAGTTGAGCTGGTCCTACAATTAAAATATATATGTTATAAATACAATGGAAAATAAACGCTTCTGGTGCGAGTTTTTTACTTATACCGTGAATTACCAGCACTGTGGAAAATAAAGAGTGATTTTTTAAACAATTAGTGCCTTTTTTATACAATTAAAACACATGTTTCATTTGTTGCGCAACTTTAAAAATTAATATTGTGCAGTGTTTTTGGGCCGTGTATGTCAAAATTTTCATTTGCACAAATTTCGTCGTTTTATATTTGCGCATGGCTTTTGTGTTATGTATGGGCCGTCTTAAAAGCCAACCTAATAAAACCGCACTTCGTTTTTTTTTGAGTTGCTCTCATACAAGTTGTATGTGCATGAGACATTTTTGACAGAAAATGACTTGCGTGCGTTTATATTAGGTTGGCTTGTTAGCAGGTGTTAAGCTCACGCCCACCCCGGATCACAAAGTTAAAGTGAATGTTAAAGTTAAAGCGAAAGTTAAAGTTAAAAATAAAGTTTAAAGTTAAAGTGAAAGTTAAAGTTAAAGTTAAGGCTAAAGTTAAAGTTAAAGTTAAAGTTAAAGTTAAAGCTAAAGTTAAAGTCAAAGATAAAGTTAAAGTTAAGTTAAAGTTAAAGTTAAAGTTAAGGTTAAAGTTAAAGTTAAAGTGAATGTTAAAGTTAAAGCGAAAGTTAAAGTTAAAATTAAAGTTAAAGTGGAAGTTAAAGTTAAAGTTGAAGTTAAAGTTAAAGTTAAAGTCAAATTTAAAGTTAAAGTTAAGGTTAGAGTTAAAGTTGAAGTTAAAGTTAAAGTTAAAGTGAATGTTAAAGTTAAAGCGAAAGTTAAAGTTAAAGCTAAAGATAAAGTTAAAGTTGAAGTTAAAGTTAAAGTGAATGTTAAAGTTAAAGCGAAAGTTAAAGTTAAAGTTAAAGTTAAAGTTGAAGTTAAAGTTAAAGTCAAAGTTAAAGTTAAGGTTAAAGTTAAAGTTGAAGTTAAAGTTAAAGTGAAAGCTAAAGTTAAAGTTAAAAATAAAGTTAAAGTTAAAGTTAAAATGAAAGTTAAAGTTAAAGTCAAAGTTAAAGTTAAATCTAAGGTTAAAGTTAAAGTCAAAGTTAAAGTTAAAGTTAAGGTTAAAGTTAAAGTTAAATTTAAAGTTACAGTAGATGTTAAAGTGAATGCTAAAGTTAAAGAGAAAGCTAAAGTTAAAGTTAAAAATAAAGTTAAAGTTAAAATGAAAGTTAAAGTTAAAGTTAAGGTTAAAGTTAAAATTTAAGTTAAAGTTAAAGTTAAAGTGAATGCTAAAGTTAAAGAGAAAGCGAAAGTTAAAGTTAAAAATAAAGTTAAAGTTAAAATGTATATATATGTATATGGCCTCGAGCTCGTTAAATATTTAAAATTTGTTAAAGTTAAAGTTAAAGTGAATGCTAAAGTTAAAGAGAAAGCTAAAGTAAAGGAAGGTTAAGTTCGGGTCTAACCGAACATTATATACTCAGTTGAGAGCTATGGTGACAACATAAGGGAAAATAACCATGTAGGAAAATGAACCGAGGGAAACCGTGGAATGTGTTTGTATGACATGTGTATCAAATGAAAGACATTAAAGAGCATTTTATGAGGGCGTGCGCCATAGTTCTATAGGTGGACGCCATTTAGGGATATCGCCATAAAGGTGAATCAGGGTTGACTCTAGAATTTGTTTGTACAATATGGGTATCAAAAAAAAAAGGTGCTAATGAGTATTTTAAAAGGGAGTGGTGGTAGTTGTATAGGTGGTCGCCTTTTCGAGATATCGCCATAAAGGTGGACCAGGGGTGACCCTAGAATTTGTTTGTACAATATGGGTATAAAAAAAAAAGTTGCTAATGAGTATTTTAAAATGGAGTGATCCTTAGTTCCATAGGTGGACGCCGTTTCGAGATATCGCCATAAAGGTGGACCAGGTGACCCTAGAATTTGCTTGTACGATATGGGTATCAAATTAAAGGTATTAATGAGGGTTTTAAAAGGGAGTGGTGGTAGTTGTATAGGTGGTCGCCTTTTCGATATATCGCCATAAAGGTGGACCAGGGGGACTCTAGCATACGTTTGTACAATATGGGTATCAAACGAAAGGTGTTAATGAGTATTTTAAAAGGGAGTGGGCCTTAGTTCTATAGGTGGACGCCGTTTCGAAATATCGCCATAAAGGTGGACCAGCGGTGACTCTAGGATGTGTTTGTACGATATGGATATCAAATTAAAGGTATTAATGAGGGTTTTAAAAGGGAGTGGTGGTAGTTGTATAGGTGGTCGCCTTTTCGAGATATCGCCATAAAGTTGGACCAGGGGTGACTCTAGCATACGTTTGTACAATATGGGTATCAAACGAAAGGTGTTAATGAGTATTTTAAAAGGGAGTGGGCCTTAGTTCTATAGGTGGACGCCGTTTCGTAATATCGCCATAAAGGTGGACCAGGGGTGACTCTAGGATGTCTTTGTACGATATGGGTATCAAATTAAAGGTATTAATGAGGGTTTTTTAAAGGGAGTGGTGGTAGTTGTATAGGTGGTCGCCTTTTCGAGATATCGCCATAAAGGTGGACCAGGGGTGACTCTAGCATACGTTTGTACGATATGGGTATCAAATTAAAGGTATTAATGAGGGTTTTAAAAGGGAGTGGTGGTAGTTGTATAGGTGGTCGCTTTTTCGAGATATCGCCATAGAGGTGGACCAGGGGTGAATCTAGAATGCGTTTGTACAATATGGGTATCAAACGAAAGGTGTTAATGAGTATTTTAAAAGGGAGTGGGCCTTAGTTCTATAGGTGGACGCCGTTTCGAAATATCGCCATAAAGGTGGACCAGGGGTGACTATAGGATATCTTTGTACGATATGGGTATCAAATTAAAGGTATTAATGAGGGTTTTTAAAGGGAGTGGTGGTAGTTGTATAGGTGGTCGCCTTTTCGAGATATCGCCATAAAGGTGGACCAGGGTTGACTCTAGAATACGTTTGTACAATATGGGTATCAAACGAAAGGTGTTAATAGTATTTTAAAAGGGAGTGGGCCTTAGTTCTATAGGTGGACGCCTTTTCGAGATATCGCCATAAAGGTGGACCAGGGGTGACCCTAGAATTTGTTTGTACAATATGGGTATCAAAAGAAAGGTGTTAATGAGTATTTTAAAAGGGAGTAATCCTTAGTTCCATAGGTGGACGTCGTTTCGAGATATCGCCATAAAGGTGGACCAGGGGTGACCCTAGAATTTGTTTGTACAATATGGGCATCAAACGAAAGGTGTTAATGAGTATTTTAAAAGGGAGTAGAGGTGGGAGTGGGAGGTTGATGCCGTTTCGAAATATCGCCACAAAGGTGGACCAGGGGTGACTCTAGAATGTGTTTGTACGATATGGGTATCAAATTAAAGGTATTAATGAGGGTTTTAAAAGGGAGTGGTGGTTGTTGTATAGGTGGTCGCATTTTGGAGATATCGCCATAAAGGTGGACCAGGGGTGACCCTAGAATTTGTTTGTACAATATGGGCATCAAACGAATGGTGTTAATGAGTATTTTAAAAGGGAGTGGGCCTTAGTTCTATAGGTGGACGCCTTTTCGAGATATCGCCATAAAGGTGGACCAGGGGTGACCCTAGAATTTGTTTGTACAATATGGGTATCAAAAGAAAGGTGTTAATGAGTATTTTAAAAGGGAGTAATCCTTAGTTCCATAGGTGGACGTCGTTTCGAGATATCGCCATAAAGGTGGACCAGGGGTGACCCTAGAATTTGTTTGTACAATATGGGTATCAAAAGAAAAGTGTTAATGAGTATTTTAAAAGGGAGTAATCCTTAGTTGCGGCCACCGTGGTGTGATGGTAGCGTGCTCCGCCTATCACACCGTATGCCCTGGGTTCAACTCCCGGACAAAGCAACATCAAAATTTTAGAAATAAGATTTTTCAATTAGAAGAAAATTTTTCTAAGCGGGGTCGCCCCTCGGCAGTGTCTGGCAAGCGCTCCGATTGTATTTCTGCCATGAAAAGCTCTCAGTGAAAACTCATCTGCCTTGCAGATGCCGTTCGGAGTCGGCATAAAACATGTAGGTCCCGTCCGGCCAATTTGTAGGGAAAAATCAAGAGGAGCACGACGCAAATTGGAAGAGAAGCTCGGCCTTAGATCTCTTCGGAGGTTATCGCGCCTTACATTTATTTTTTTTTTTTTAATCCTTAGTTCCATAGGTGGACTCCGTTTTGAGATATCGCCATAAAGGTGGAGCAGGGGTGACCCTAGAATTTGTTTGTACAATATGGGTATCAAAAGAAAGGTGTTAATGAGTTTTTTAAAAGGGAGTGGTGGCAGTTGTATATGTGAAGGCGTTTTCCAGATATCGACCAAAATGTGAACCAGGGTGAGCCAGAACATCATCTGTTGGATACCACTAATTTATTTATATATGTAATACCTGCCAAGATTTTAAGGGTTTTTTAAATCTATGCCCCTACCAAATTTCAAAAGGATTGGTTAATTTTTGTTCGACTTATGGCGTTAAAAGTATCCTAGACATAAAATGAAACGCCCACGCCCATTTTGAAATTTTCTTTTATTTTTGTGTTTTGTTGCACCACATCATTACTGGAGTTGAATGTTGACATAATTTACTTATATACTGTAAAGATATTAAATTTTTTGTTAAAATTTTACTTAAACAAATTTTTTTTTTTAAAGTGGGCTTGGTCCTTCTCCGATTTTGCTAATTTTTATTAAGCGTACATATAGTAATAGGAGTAACGTTCCTGCCAAATTTCATCATGATATCTTCAACGACTGCCAAATTACAGCTTGCAAAAGTTTTAAATTACCTTCTTTTAAAAGTGGGCGGTGCCACGCCCATTGTCCAAAATTTTACTAATTTTCTATTCTGCGTCATAAGTTCAACTCATCTACCAAGTTTCGTCGCTTTATCTGTCTTTTGTAATGAATTATTGCACTTTTTCGGTTTTTCGAAATTTTAGATATCGAAAAAGTGGGCGTGGTTATAGTCCGATATCGTTCATTTTAAATAGCGATCTGAGATGAGTGCTCAGGAACCTACATACCAAATTTCATCAAGATACCTCAAAATTTACTCAAGTTATCGTGTTAACGGACGGACGGACGGACATAGCTCAATCAAATTTTTTTTCGATCCTGATTATTTTGATATATGGAAGTCTATAACTATCTCGATTCCTTTATATATGTACAACCAACCGTTATCCAATCATAAGTTAAAAATAAAGTTAAAGTCAAAGTCAAAGTCAAAGTTAAAGTTAAGGTTAAAGTTAAAGTCAAAGTTAAAGTTAAGGTTAAAGTTAAAGTTAAAGTTAAATTTAAAGTTACAGTTAATGTTAAAGTTAAAGTGAATGTTAAAGTTAAAAATAAAGTTAAAGTTAAAGTGAATGTTAAAATTAAAGTGAAAGTTAAAGTTAAAGTTAAAAATAAAGTTAAAGTCAAAGTGAAAGTTAAATATTAACTTCTCGTTTATTCAATAAAAGTAAAAAAATTGTTTTCTTATCGGTCACCACGCTTAAAAAGGTTAACTTGAATTAATATCAAAGACAAAACTTGAATTAATATCAAAGAAAACAAAATGTTGCATAAATATTATAATTGCATAAGTTGATAATATGCAATAGCTTTACCGCGGCAGCCCCGAGTGCCACACGTCCTTTTGTTAGTTCGGTTTTCTATAAAAGCGTGTTTTTTTTAGTTTTTTTAACCTATTATTTATTTTTAATATTTTAGTTCAAGTAATTTTAAAAGTTTTAGTCGAGAGTGAAGAGACCTCGAAACGCCAGCGGTCCGTGGATGAATCCAACCTCACGGCACCAAAAAGGGCCAAGACGTAGGGAGGGTGGACGCGGTCTTTCGCCGAAATTGCCAATGGTCGGCAGATCAGTGGCATTATAGACGAGAGCCGCGAAGATGGCAGGATCCCGAAACAACAGTGGAAGTGGATCGAGGCCGCGCTCGCTATGGTGGCCGTTGAGGTTAAGAAAGACAACCCTGGTCCACCGCCATCTTACACCGATGCAGGGTGGTTCCAGGGCAATGTCAAGCTAATTGCCTCTGACGACGCCAGGTCGGTAAACCTCTATAGGGCCGCCGTCACGCTGATAGGGGTGGTATATCCGGGCGCGCGCCTCAAGGTAGTGGAGGCGCGTGATATCCCCTCACGACCAAGGGCTAGAGCCTGGGTTCCAGTGACGCCAACGGACCCAGCTGACGTCCTGGACCTGCTCCAGGAATACAACCCGCCACAGGTTTGGAGTAAACCCGGATAAAACCGAGCTTGTCCTCTTCACGAGGAGGTACAAAGTACCAAATCTTACACCACCAAGAATTGGGTGTACGTTCTTAGCGTTTAGCGATCAAGTCAAGTAATTTGGGAGTCATTCTGGATAGAAAGCTATTATGGAGTGGCCATATAGTGGAGCGATTCAAGAAGGCAACAGCAGAGCTGTTCACCTGCAAGGGGACAACTGGCACCTCCTGGGGATTCTCCCCTAAGGTGACCTACTGGATTTACACAGCCATGGTGGCTTGGTCTGGTGGCCTGCACTAGCTAAAAGTACCTATCTTAAAATGCTTCAAAAGGTGCAACGGAGTTCGGAGCTCTGCATTACCGGGGCTCTCGGCTCCACTCCAGATTCCGTTACATACAAACATGGATACATAGATAGATACAGGCCAAGCTAATTGAGGCGTGTTAAAAAGGGCTCCAGTATGCTCTTTCGTAGATGTGCCATGCATCCACTTCTATCATTAATAAAGGAATGCGTTTTTCGCATTATGTGCAAGGTTTCAAATCTATGGTCATTTGGGGTGGTCATAAGTTCAATTGACCTTATGTCCGTTAACCTTATGTCACCCCACCATAACATTATTGCATTGTCATCGAGCCTTGATACGTGTGCAAAGTTACAATCAAACTTATGGCCATTCAACGTGGTAATAAGGCCAACTGACCTTATGGCCGTTGACCTTATGTCACCACACCATCACATTAATGCATTGTCATCGAGCCTTGATACGTGTGCAAAGTTTCAATCAAACTTAAGGCCATTCAAAGTCGTAATAGGGCCAATTGACCTTATGGCCGTTCACCTTATGTCACCGCACCATCACATTATTGCATTGTCATCGAGCCTTGATACGTGTGCAAAGTTTCGATCAAACTTATGGCCATTCAAAGTGGTAATAAGGCCAATTGACCTTATGGCCGTTGACCTTATGTCACCGCACCATCGCATTAATGCATTGTCATCGAGCCTTGATACGTGTGCAAAGTTACACTCAAACTTATGGCCATTCAACGTGGTAATAAGGCCAACTGACCTTATGGCCGTTGACCTTATGTCACCACACCATCGCATTAATGCATTGTCATCGAGCCTTGATACGTGTGCAAAGTTTCAATTAAACATGGCCTTTCAAAGTGGTAATAACGCCAATTGACCTTATGGCCGTTGACCTTATGTCACCGCACCATCACATTAATGCATTGTCATTGAGCCATGATACGTGTACAAAGTTTCAATCAAACTTATCGCCATTCAATGTGGTAATAAGGCCAATTGACCTTATGGCCGTTGACCTTATGTCACCACACCATCACATTAATGCATTGTCATCGGTCCCTGATACGTATGCAAAGTTTCAAATTAATCAGACTTCTAGAAACCGGTGAAAATTAAGCTCAAAGATTCCGTTACATACAGGCCAAGCTAATAAAATCGTGTTAAAAATGGCCCTTAGTCAGAGCTGTAAAACTGTGCAATTTGAAACTTTAAATCATTGATTTAAGAATGCTTGCTCTTCATTCATTCATTCCTTGTTAAGGAATGTGGCTTACAAGTTAACCCATTCTTCATTCAGTAGTGGAAAAAACAAATACATTCCCGAACTCATCGAAGAAAGAAGGGAGTTATTGAATGAAACACAAACATTTTTCAACACAGAATAAGCATTCAAATGAATGCAGCCTTTGCTGAGTGTGCACACACTTTTCTAGTACCAATCAGTTATGAAAAATGTTGTACATGCACAAAACCCGCTCAAATATCACATGGTTGCATTTAATTAAAGCCACTTCAAAATATCTACACAAAAATTTAATTATTGCCCGTAATGACCAGTTTTTTCGATATTTAAATGGTAATAAAGCACAAAGAAGTTAACTGGAAAATTATTCTCATTGAAATTTTCCTAAAAATTTAATAATAATAAAAGAAAATGACAAAGATTTCAACGTCCCTGTTCCGAAAATTGTCATCGTTCTAAATAAGATTTTCCAATGTGCCATATAAAAGGCTTGCATGAAAAAGTACTAATCTACATTTCAACGTACTCAATTGTTGATTAAACAATTTAAAGTTATATATTATAAAAGCTCTTAAGTTCGTTCATATTGTAACGAATTTACGTTGAACGTGCTTAATCAAAATTGATTGTAGCGCCTCCACCTTTGGTGCTTTTATACTCTGTGTTTTCCTCGTTGCATCTTCTAGGCGCTTAGAGAATTTACTTAGTTACTGCCATATAATTATAACTACAGATGCACGTGTATAGCTTTTCATATGCTCGCTTATTTGTGAGCGACACTTCCACAATTACAATTGCATACTTTCGGGAGCATCTCAGATAAGATATCTGCATGTGTTTGTGCATCTCTTCTCCGCTGCGTGTACGTACATATGTGTAGACATAATGATTCATTCGTTTATGTAGATACATAATGATTGATTTATGGATGTGCATACAAAGCGCTGCTTAGCATCGGCTTAGAGATGGCAGTACCCCTTAGTGTTGCTAATATTCGTAACAGTATATTCTTCCTAGCGGTTTATGGTCAAATACTGTATCTATACTGGTTTGTGAGTTTGCAAGTTGATATAGCAATATACTATTTTTTTCTATTTTCTAAGAAAAATATTCTTCTAAACAAAATTGTTTGTAATTACAGTCATTTAAAGTAGGCTCTATAAGTAGTTGTAGCTTTTTTGATAGCAAAGAAAATTAACTTTGAATAAAAATCTGCTCAAGTAAGATAGAATTCAACCTACAAATGTCATGCAAATAGACAGAGAGACTAAGGGTCCTTCTCAGTCACTCGGGTCCTATATTTATATTCCGTCAAACACTGTAAAAAAACTGTAGTCCGATGAAGCCAGTCAATAACCTCTGAAGAGTTTCTCCCAATGGAACTTTTTTTTGTGGCACAGATGAAGGAAAACGGGGAAGGTGAATCAGGTGAATAGAAAAAGCCTGAATCACCGTAGGACGATGCCCCATGGAAATGGACATATGTATGTTTATCGAAATTCTCGGAATTAGGAAGCTCCAACGAAATCGCCGATGGACCTATGCACTTTGATGTATTTAAATGACTTAAACTCAAGAATCTGTTTTTGTTATATTATCGACAAAAAAATATGCACATTTTACTCTATTTGGTCAATGCACAATGTGTTCATTTACAAAATCCATTTTACAACAATAGCAAAATAAGTAGTAACATTCTGACATATAGTAAGAAAGCAATAGATTGTCTGCGAAGTTTCAGCCAAATTCGACTATATCTTGATATTCAATAATTATAAGCCGGTGTTAAGCTCGTGAATTCTTAAATATTAAACTATTTGAATAATTAGAAGGGGCTATTTTCCTATTGACCAATTTTACGCCTTTTTTGCACCCAACTACTAAATTGATTTAACATATCTGATGGCAATGAAAGTATACAAAAAAATAACCCTGAGGAAAAAGTATTTAGTACTGAATGGAAACAAAAGTGTGCATTCATTTAAAATTTACATTTGAAACTTTATCGTTTTCTTCAACAGGATGTCTTTATTTTATTTGCGATATTTAGTTTGTCTTTTTGGCTGGCACAGAAGAAGAAGGAAATCAGTGAATTTAGCAGCGCTTCCCTCTTTTTGACATTTTGACATTTTCTTTTATACTCGACATCCTATGCCAGGGTTGCTATGTACAGGGTTGCTTATATGAATAAAACTTAAAACTAAAGGTGACATTACAAACTTAAGGTGACATTACACATTCATTAAAGCTTGGGAATGGTTCCTACATTCACACTCTATATTGAATTATATATTACCATTCAATAACACACACACTAGCTTGGAATTAAAGTATTTTAAGCCATTCAGGAATAGAGATTTATAATATGCAACCAAAAAATCACAAATTTTTAAAAGAATGCTGAGAGAATGCACACTCAATTGATTCAATCTTTTTACAGCTCTGCCCTTAGTATGTTAATTTATTTACTTATCCATTGTTAATGAATAATAATATGGATTGCAGAGTTAGCAGCCTAAGAATTAGAATTATTTAGCCACTTCCTCCGAAAGTCGCATTGTGGGTTTCAGATTTTACAAGAAACAATGTAAGAAAACCAATTTTGGGCAATTATTCACTAGAGGAACGCTTTTTAATTGTTGTTGCTGTTGTATCAACGATAAAGACACTCTCCGAATGTTAAGATGTTCTATTGTTGCTGTAGCGATGAGGACACTCTCCGAAGGTTTTGGGGTTTCGGCTGCTAAAAAAAAACAGGATTCCCCTCGCGTAGGTGAGGTTGACAATTTGGTTTCGAAAGTTCTGAAGTAAAGCTTTGTATTGCGCTTACAATGTTCAATTGTATTATTCACTTGAGGTATAATTTTTAATTTTGTTATTCCAAAAGAGGAATTCTTTTAAATTTTTTTAGTCCACATTAGGAATGCAAAACGAAATAATTATTTCGGAATAACAAAAAGAAAAAAATACAATAAAAATTTATTTATTATGTATTAAGTGACTGCATTCCTTAACAACTGTGCCAGCGCGGGTGGCATTCTGGAGCCATTACTTTTTGTAGTTTTCATAAACCATATCTAAACCCGCTCCAACACATGGCCTGAAGACTCTACTATTTCCAAATTTCTCTGACGCGAATTAGATTCAATAGGATCTGAACGATATCGTAGCCTGGTGTAGTGCCAATGATCTACAGCTAAATTTTAGTAAATGCTTTCATGTAACCTTTACCAAATCGCGTGGAATCATCCCCACTTCGTATTTTATTGGTTGTATCCGCCTTTCAACTGTTAACGAGATAAAGGACTTATACCCCAAGTTGTTTGCTTTATTGGGAGACTGTATTATGAGTGTCATATATTGAATGGGTATAAGAAGCGTTTGTTCGCTAAGCTTTTCTTACCGATTCTATCATATAATGCGAGGTGCACGCTAATAAGTCAGTTTTATCTATGACATTGTTAACGGTGCTATTAACGCCCACTCCTTGAGAGCATCCGTTCCCTAAAGCAGGATATATTTTATACGCACTGTGTCACGACCCTCTATGCCTCTAACGTACCTTTAATTAGAGCAATTACCGACTTCAAGTCTATCTCAAACTCTTCAGACATTTTTCTTTACCAGAGCCTATTTTTAAATCAATACGCTTGTGTTGTTTTTGTTGTTGTAGGGATAAGCACACTCTCCAAAGGCCCTGGTAGTGTTATCGATGTTGATGGTCCTTTGACGGATGCAGATCCGGTACGTTCCGATAACAAGCACAATTAAGGTACTAGCCCGACCATCTCGCGACCGATTTGGTATGACCAAATGAAATTTTCAAGGCCATACCGCCCTCCCACCCCTAAATCCATGAGGAACTTTGGGTTGCCAGAGCCTCGTCTGTTAAAGAAACAGTATTCGCCAGGGGTAGGTTAAGTTGACAATTGGGTTGGAGAAACTATATTTCGCTGGCAATCCCTTGAATCAATTTGGTATTTAAGTCGCCTCTTGCGACAGGCATACCTGCTGAGGGTATATTCTAAGCCCCTAACCCGCTGGGGTAATACTTTGATTGCTTGATTGACTGATGTCTTCTCAAACTGCATATCAACATAGTTTCTATTTTTTGCTCCTGTTGTTATTGTTGTAGCAGTGGTTTTCTCACAAAATTAGATACAAACGTGGTGTTGAGCAAGCAATTAAATGTAACCCTAGCGTTTTTTCACAATATAAACAATTTTCACTTGTTTGTAAATTTGAAGCCTTTTAATTTTTGACGTTAATTTAATAATCTACAAACATATTTTGTGAATAATATTTCTATGTTTGCTTCGTTCAATTCTGATATGCAGATATTTATCCGGTCAGACGAATTTTTTGCTTAGCTATCCGGTTATTCGAATATCCGGTGTATCCGGATAGTTGAAAAATCCGGATGCAGTTCACAGTAGAGATATACGCCGCAGATAAACGCCGCCGCCGCCGCCGAATGTAAAAAATATCAGGGGTTTTATACCCCAGGGGTTTAAACTCCCCTTTGAAATGATTCTCACTTAAGTTGAAGATAGAAGGGTTTGAAAAATCACTTGGCCTTATATTCAAACATCTGTTGTTTATTTGCGAAACTTTAAAATAGCGTTCGATGTGTTAATTTTGATTTTCACAATTCACAATTCATCATTCAACACCCAAGTCTCCCGTTTTGACATTTCCTAAAGTTGGCGGCCCTATCCCAACTAGTCCCTTGGAGTGAATCACAGTGATTCTAGCCTAGATAGTTAGATAATTAATTGAGGATCGCACTGCGACCATTGGTCTATTGTACCCTCACCTGCTTCACAGCACCTCATCCAAGCCGACATCTCTGATGCACCCTAGCAGTTCACCTGGCTTGAGGGATTTGATGTGAGTGCTCTGGCCATGGTGAGCCCATAAAATTATCCCTACGTCTTGAGATTGCGTCACATTCGAGGAGTACATGTTCCGCCGTCTCCGCAGATCGATCACAAAATCGGCATGTGTTGTTCGATAGTATGCCCAGCTTCTGCATGTGGCTGTTCAGTCTACAATGTCCTATAAGAATAGCTGTTAGGATCCTAAGGTTATCTTTCGAGAGGCCTATTAATGCCCTATATCGAGTTGTGTTGTAGCCCCCTAACAGTAACTTAGATTGCCTCAGGCCTGACATATTGCGCCAGTGTTCTTCCCTCTTTTCCCTTTCTTCTACTAGTAGATGTCCTCTTATTTCCAGCGGGCCTACTGGCAGGAACCGCCTGCTCATTACCCTCAACCCTCAAGAAACCCAGGCCAACAGCAGTTCGTTGTGTGCTCATAGCTGATTTAGCTTTTCAAAGAACTCAAGGACTAGTGCTGATTTTATTTCAGACGCCGAGATCGCCTTAAGGGCGGCCTGACTGTCACTGAGTATGGCAATTGTTTCATTGGAGGTTCAGGTCAGCACACTGGCTTATAGCGAATACTTCCGCTTGAAAAATGCTCGGGTGTGTTCTTAGAGGCGTTAATATCTTGGCCCTGGGTCCAATGACCCCAGATCTAATTCCCTCTGGCGTCTTCGAGCCATCGGTATACCATACTATTCTATTTAGCTGATGAATGTACTCAATTCTGCTTTCCTTCCACGTACCCTTGTTTCCCAGTTCTACTTTATACCTTCTCTCATAGACTATCTGCCTGAGGATATCATCCCTCCGGAGTTGAGAGATTGGGATCTTCTCTCTCAATTCCTCCATGTTTCGGGACGATATGACTTTACCTATGCCCGAGCCCTCCTTAGCGAGATTCAGGAGGTTTCGCTTGGCTGACTGCTCTATTGATATATGCAGCGGGGTCAGATCGAGGATAGCCTCCAGCGCTGCTGTAGGGCATGTGCGCATAACTCCCGTGATGCATACACATGCCAGTCGCTGAAGTTTCTAGCCTATGAACCAAGTTTAAATATCACCTACACGTTACGGCTCCTTTTACAAATGTGAATACGTAGGCACATATGTATATTTACCAGGTGAGGCTTTGTCTTTCGCAAGAACACTCAAAGTGGTGAAGCAAAAGTTTTCCCCATACAGTCGAACAAATAACCCGGTGTGCTACTACTCTAACATAGTGGACAGTCGAACTAGTTTGAAAACTGAAGCTACGCGGTTATTCATAATGAATTCTTGTATCAAAAGTCCGGAAAACAACAGTTGGAACTGAGCGTATAACCTTAACATCTTTCAACTTAAAATCGGTCGACTTTCATTCTAAAACATCTTTTGGTTTAGCGAAGACTATTGAAATCTAAGTTTCGAACACAAACGTCTGCAAATTTTGGTCTACATTTAAAAAAAAGATATCCAGGGTTCTTGTAAAATTTAAATTATGTAGGATTATATTATTTTCACCCATGAGTTATGCAATAATATCCACTTGGACTGCTTATGATTTCGAGGGCGGCGTTCTTGTCCGAATAGTCACTCCCCAACGTTTCAAGGTGTTTCTCTGGTAGTGCTCGGCAGTATAGCGCGACAAAAAAAAAAATCCGTTAGAAAGTCTTCGGAACTATACATAGAGCTTCTAGTGACGTTCACGAAGGTATGAGTTCGAAGTCGCAGTCATATAGCTTCTGTGCTGTCATGTTGTATGAGGGCCAGGATGCGTGGTAGCGACTGGTGGTGCCGAAAAAACTAGATGCCCCCTTTGGCACGATTAACAATAGGCCAGCGTTGGTGCTCATCGTTAAAATTGTGGCATGAGTATTAAAAGACCATTATTAGCAACCGTAAGTCACCTTTGTGCGTGACCAGCAAGGGGTCACAAATAATTTAAAGAAATCGTGTCGATAACGAGTATTAGAAGTTAGACCAGAACATCTCCTTCGGTGAAACTACGCTTTGTACGAGATCTGCAGGCAAAAGTGTGACCGTTTTAAGTACCTCATTTTTTTCGGCGGACGCAGCATTACCAGTCCTTTAGACCGGGGCTAGGTTCGAAAATCCCTGGAGTAAGTGAATGAAGGACAGACCCTCCGCAAGGAGCTGCTCTTGAAATTTTTTGAACGATCCGCGAGACTTTGTGGCAAAAACCCTGGTCTTTCCGAAATCGCCAATACGTTGATTCCCTTAAATACATACAAACAAAACCTTTCCTAAATATTATTTTTTTAAATAGAAAAAAGCGTTTTAAAGCAAGAACACCGGCGCGCCCCCCACGCCGCCGCCGCCGATATAGTGATCGGCGTAAACCTCTAGTTCACAGCCCTATAAAATACCTTTGCAAAACTACTCATAGATTTTGCACCTAACCAAATATGTACTTATTTAAAAAAAGAAAATTGAGATTTTTTTGGTGTTTTTAAAATTTTCGTACATTATTGAAAATAATTTATTTTTGATTGTCATTTGTTACAATAACAATAAAACTCAACCCTTGATTTTTGACTCCATTAGGCATTCAATACAGCAATAATGAGATAATTAGGAGCTTGAATTTGTATGGAAGATTGAGTTCAATAAGTGCTTTAATGTCGAAAGCTTGACTAATTATTTCATTAACCCTCTGTGTGAAATTGGTCTAAGGATTTAGAAACCATTGTGAAAGGATCCTTACCGAATCCCGAAGAAGGCTCATAAATAAGGCCCAAAGCAGTTTCAATTAACCAAAAAAAAAAAAATTGTTTTTGCTGTGATTGTTAAAAAAGATGCTACAATGATAATTTTGTTACGCCAAATCTCTTGCGTGCTATCTTAAGTCAGTCTTTCCTGGGAAGATTTCGATTGTATTTTTCGTGTTCAATGTTGCTGATATGTTTGTTAAGAAAATATTCTTTTAGAAACCATTTTAAAAAATTTTTTTGCAATATTTAAATTTTAAACAAAATGCAGTTATGTATGCAGATATTAAAAAAAAACGTATTTGTGGTCCGATTAGGCTCATATTTGGTACACATATTACATACATGAATAGAAAGTGACACATGAAATCGCCGCCAGCCGGCGCAAGGATCGATATATTCAAAAAAATGGTCCGATTAGGCTCATATTTGGAACACATATTACATACAAGAATAGAAAGATACCTATGAAGAAAAATCACCGCTAGGTGGCGCAAGGATCGAGATATTCAAAATTTTCGTATTTGTGGTCCGTTTTGCTCCATATTTAGAACAAATATTACATACAGTCCGGTAGAAGTGACATCAAAATATTTTGGAATTGGAGGAGGGCGCATACGTGGCGCAGAGTCGAGTAAAGTCTTTGGAAGGATTATGTATTGATGACTTAGATTGTAACAAATTGTCAGGAAAGGGTCCTTGTAATAATGAGTCACTAAATGAACTAAATAGATTGAGAAATAATGTACAATTAAATAAAGAAAAAAAAATAAAGAAAAAAAAAATTTAGTTAAACGATTTTATTGAAAACAATACTTACATGAAGTAATAATAATACTAAAAGATAGAAAATAATTAGGTAGGTCCTAGGTACTAGTCATCACACTCCTCATCAATCTAGGGCATTGACCAGACAATTAAATAAAAGCGTTGGACGCGTCAAATTTCTATAGATAGTCATAAGTAAGACCAACTGAACCTTAATCAGGTTATGCTACGCCTCACATTTTTAGAAATTTCACGTCTGATCAACGCCCTAGATTGATGAGGAGTGTGATGACGATGACTAGTACGTAGGACCTACCTAGTTATTTTCTAGCTTTTAGTATTATTATTACTTCATGTAAGTATTGTTTTCAATAAAACCGTTTAACTTAAAAATTGTTTCTATTATTTTATTATAGGTAAATACCCGGAAAATAGCAGGAATAATCCTTTTTTTACCTTTATATTAAGTCGCTTTCATGTTTGTCCCCTCATTTCCATACGAATTTTTGACCCACGGAAAAGCCTTTTTCGGTAACTTCCCGTTGAGCTAGACACTTGATACTTAGAACATAGATCAGATCTGAGAGACATTACAATGCCAGTGAAAAAAAAATCCGGTAGGTGGCGCACGGATCGAGATATACAGAAAATTAATTTTAAAATGGAAATTTTGCGATCGACTTTTAACTAACTTCTCGGTGATCCAGAGATTTGAAGCTTAGGACATAGTTTGCGAGTCGATGGCACTACAATTCGTGGAAAACAAAATGCCGCCAGGTGGCAGATGAATCGAGATAAACGAAAATCCCTGAAAATTGCTGAAAAAACGCAGGGAATCTTGCAATCGATTTTTGAGTAACTTCCCGGTGATATGAAATTTGAGCCTTAAGTCAGAACCCGGTGACAATGCAATATTTTATCAAAAAAATTCCGCTAGGTGGGCATGGATCGAGATATTAGGAAAATTAATTTTAATTTGGGAATCTTTCAATCCATTTTAACTAACTTCCCGGTTACCTAGAGACTTGTACCTTAGAACATAGTTCGAGACCCGGTGACAATACAATTTATAGAAAACAAAGTTCCGCTAAGTGGCGTGCTAATTGAGATAGCTACAAATCCCTGAAAAACGAGGGGAATCTTGCGATCGATTTTTGAGTAACTTGCCGGTGAGCTAGAGACTTAAAACTTGGTCTGTGGGTCAGAACCCGGTGACAATGCAACATTTGATCAAAAAAAAATTCGCTAGGTGCCACGCGGATCGAGATAGTACAAAAAAATGTTTTAATTTGGGAATCTTTCAATCCATTTTTAACTAACTTCCCGGTTACCTAGAGACTTGAAACTTGGCACTTAGTTAGAGGGCTGGTGACGATACAACGTATAGAAAACTAAGTTCCGCTAGATAACTGCAAATCCTTTAAAAACGGGAGGAATCTTGCCATCGATTTTCGAGTAACTTCCCGATGATCTAGAGACTTGAAACTTGGGCCGTAACTCAGAACGCGGTGACAATGCAATATTTTATCAAAAAAAAATCCGCTAGGTGGCGCATGGATCGCGATATTGAGAAAACTAGTTTTAAATTGGGAATCTTGCAATCGATTTTTAACTAACTTCCTGGATATCTAGAGATTTGAAACCTGAAATATAGTTTGAAACTCGGTGACAGTGCAATGTTTGATCAAAAAATTTTAGCTACGTAACGCACAAGTCGAACATTTAGGAGATTAGGCCATACCTTCATGCCTAGCCTCCTGAGTGTTGCAGGCGTTGTAGAATTCCACCTCGTTGAAGGCCCAACTCAATGCACGTCCTTGCATACTTTTAGGTATACGCGACTTTCACCACGATTCTTTTAGACTTTCAGGCGTATGCGAATTTCACCACGATTTTCAGCTGTGCAAATTAAGTAGCTGACAAACGAGGTGGAATTCTCTTGTTATGATGCGAGGTGGAATTCTGTTGTTTTCGCCAGTGTTGTCAGCGAAAATTCCACTAATTAAATCTTGCTATTTTGAACAAATAAATAAAAATAGGAATGTTCACTTAG
The DNA here is from genome assembly GCF_040869045.1 of Eurosta solidaginis. Taxonomy (NCBI): domain Eukaryota; kingdom Metazoa; phylum Arthropoda; class Insecta; order Diptera; family Tephritidae; genus Eurosta; species Eurosta solidaginis. The sequence goes on from NC_090319.1 coordinate 49,987,182, forward strand.
GAATTACTTACATTACTAATCAAAGTTGCAATTGCCTTTTTGTTGGCAGTACTAAAAAATTTAAAATAAAAAGATGATACAAAAATTTTAAGGAATACCTTAATATAAATGGACCAAAAAATAGAAGGCAATTTTTCCTTTATTACAGATATAGTCTTGTTGAATTTTGACTAAAAAACTTTAACAATAGCTCTTGTAAAAAAATTTTGGTATTTAAAATTATAAAGGTAGAGTGCGTGTTTAAATTTTAAATAATCAATTAGTTAATTCCACATACATGGTTTGCCTTAAATTGAAAGATTGCGCTCCACCTTTATAGTTTTAAAGTTTTTTAGTCAAAATTCAACAAGACTATATCTGTAATAAAGGAAAAATTGCCTTCAATTTTTTGGTCCATATATATAAAGGTAGCCCTTAAAATTTGTTTATCATCTTTTTATTTGTATCTTTTTTTGGATATTTAAAAATCATTTATACGTTATTTGAAATTTAAAAAAATTTCGTTTTGATTTTAAACAAACAACCCAGCAAACACTCGGAGTAAACAATTAGTCTGAAAGGAGTCCAAACTTTGCATCGTTTGCACTCATTATGAATCAAATGAAATTAGTATTAGTTGAATTAAATTTTTATTTAAAAATTATCGCAGAAAAATTTCTGAGTTTTTATTCCGGAGCTAGTTTACTGATTTTAATATTTTGCGTTTGTTCCTAATTTCATCAAATTGGCGTCATAAAATACTCTTAAGTGATAGCATTTTTGAGGCTGATATTTTTCACAAATTTCGGACCCATATTGAACTCCAGAACTGTAAGCGCTTCGATAATGTTTATAGCGTACACATTAGGCCGAGTCGATTTGTGGGGAGGCAAAAAAATCGCCCTCTGTGAAAATCATATTCTAGGGATCAAAATAAGAAACTTTGCCGAAGGAACCATACCTCTAAAACGAATTCTGATGTCCCCCCTTTGGGTCGTAGGGGCAAATTTTGTAAAATCCCACTTTGAAATGCCTATGTTTTTTCTTTTTGGAGTTTATTTTTCTCTTTAGAAATTTATTTAGTCAGGACATATGTAAATGAAAAAATGAATTTAACTTAGTAATAGAAAAGAAATTAAAAAAAAAATTATTAGAAATTAGCGTTTTTACAACCCCCTTTTAAAACCAAGGCATCACTGTGACACAATTGCAGATCGTAAAATTGCTTGTGTTGTTTTTTAAGCCACCACAAGACACAGCAGGTAGAATTGAAATTGCCCCTACCCAAAAGTTCGACCCAGAGGGGGAGGGGGGGGGGGGGGGGGCCGACATCAGAATTCGTTTTAGAGGTATGGTTCCTTCGGCAAAGTTTCTTATTTTGATCCCTAGAATACGATTTTCACAGAGCAATGAGCGATTTTTAAATCGACCCGCCCTAGTACACATATTTACGCAAACAAAGCTTACCCCTCAAACATGCTTGCGACGCTCATAATTTAAGAATCCGAAACAAGTCCAAAATAAGTGGGCAATGTAGGAACCAGAAAGCGTCGAAACGCGTAGGAGGGTAAAGGAACATTTTAATTTTTGGCTTTTATTTAACGACCTAAAAGCTCCTAACCTAGCATGCCAAAATTATCATTTTTTCAAATATTTATGTTCGTCAAAGCGAGCTTGGAACAAATATTGATACTTTGTTACGCCAATTTTTCATTTTAATACAAAATGAATTATATTTGTACATTATTGTTACCCTTGCTATTCTTTTTTTTCTTTTTGTATAAGCATCGACGTTTTTCCGCTCTGCCCTGGTGTGTCGAACTACATATATACATACGTCATATAATCAGAGTTTATATCGACGCCGGAAAGAGTTCCAGTAGAGTATAATATGAGCTGTTTAAAAGCCTTTTAAGACTCATGTCGGACTCTTATTTTTTATTATTATTATTTATTATTACGGCGTTTAAAGCCTAAAACTTAGATTATTACAATTTGTAAGTACATTTTAATAGTAATATGATTTCTACAATTTGACCTGTCGGAATGCATGCCATACCCATCAGCACGGGAACTGGCGCTCCCAACGGGCGAGTCCTGGAGTCATCATATTGTGAGGTTGGAAAGAACGTGTTCGCAATCCTGCCCTACTCCAAGACTTATGAATAAAAATAAAATAAATGTAAGGCGCGATAACCTCCGAAGAGATATAAGGCCGAGCTTCTCTTCCAATTTTCGTCGTGCTCCTCTTGATTTTCGCTACAAATTGGCCGGACGGGACCTACATGTTTTATGCCGACTCCGAGCGGCATCTGAAAGGCAAATGAGTTCTTACTGAGAGCTTTTCGTAGCAGAAATACACTCGGAGCGCTTGCCAAACACTGTTAGAAAAATTTTCTTCTAATTGAAAAACCTTATATCTAAAATGTTTTTGATGCTGCTTTGCCCGGGGTGTGAACCCAGGGCATACGGTGTGGTAGGTGGAGCACGCTACCATCAAACCACGGCGGCCGCCATGACTTATGAATACATAGTTTAATTAATTATGTTGTCTCAAAGTTATAAGGAACTTTTAATGGGAGGTTGGAAAGAACGTATTTCCAATCATGTCCTGTTCCAATTTTTAAGATTACACAGTTTTGTTATTTATGCTGTCGGAATGCATTTGATTCCGATCAACACAAAAGCTAGCAGCTCAGCAGAATGATCCACTTTTATCGGATGGTTGGAAAGGACGTCGTGTTTCCAATCCTCCCTGCACCAGCTTTTATATAAACATAATTAATCATAATATATTATTGTTTTATTATTTTTGTTTGAATAGACGTGACTCTCATGAACCCTCCAACTATTTGTCTGAGACGATGTTTTCAGGAACTCTTCCCCAATTTGATTGCGAGCGATATATTTGACCTGATGCATAAGGCTACTCAGTGTCTGTTTGTTGTTGTTTAAGTTTTCACAATTTTTAACATGATTGGGAAGTTCATTAAAACATTTCAGGCCTTTGTAAAATATATTTTGCTTGTGCATTTCGGTTTTGAAAAGACGTAATCTAAAATTATTATTTTCCCTTATTATGTAAGAGTGGGTTTCATTACATACACAAGTTTTTCACTTATACGCAAATTGCACGGCTCAAGTCTCCTTGTGCCAATTACCAATTTGCACAAGGATTTGCCGGGTGTGTGCACTGGTTGCGCCATTTGCGCAGAGAACTGCGCTAACATCAAAACGATTTTGATACGATTCTCATTTGCACAAATTTCGTCGTTTTATATTTGCGCATGGCTTTGTGTTATGTATGGGCCGTATTAAGTAGACTGGTAATTTACCATGCTTGATATTAAATACAAATTTCATACTATGGTAAAATATCAGCTGTTTCACACTCAATCAGTTTAGTGCATCGATCATACTCTTTATGGTAGTATCGTACCTCATTTTCAATATAAATCTCATAGCTTTGTATTGCATAACTTGTAGCCTGTCTACTTGTGTTTTATTAGCAATAAAGAGTATTGTATGGCAATATAAGAAGTGCGGTTCTATGATGGATCTATAAACTTTCAACTTATATTTCTTACTAATAAGTTTACATGATCTCTTCCAGAATCCAATTTTTTTTGCCCATTTTGGCAACAATATAATCAATATGATCCGCAAACCTCAGTTTATTGCCAATCAGGATCCCTAAGTACAGTAGAATCGTGAAAAAGTTAACCCAAAAATTTCCCAAGGGTATTTAACTTTTCCGAAATATTAACTTTTCCAAGCGGTTCTCAAATTTGAAAAAATACAGTAATAAATATAGTTTTGGGATATAACACATTGAATTTATTTTTTGATGCTAATTTAATCTGAATCGCGATTATTTTTTCTGTTTTTTCCCATTTTTTAACACAAGTTTTACACAACTCACACGTTTAAATGCTCATGACTAACTACTTTAGCGCCTCGTGTCACCGACAATATTTCTTCACACAGAAATTCAGGGAATACACAGAAATAGGCGAATACCCGCACTTGTTTTTTGGTGCCAAACAAACGGTTGGATGTGAAAAAATATTGATGAGCTGAGAAAAGTTAACAAATAGAACTTTTTAGAGCGCTACGTGGACGCAGGGCGGATTAAAGGAGGGGCTAGCAGGGGCTATAGCCCCGTGCCCCAGCATCGGGAGGGCCCCGCGAGCTCGAATAAATAATATCATATTACGTATTTGCGTACACATAATTTAATTGGCGACCACCGTGGTGTGATGGTAGCGTGCTCCGCGTACCACAGCGAATGCTCTGGGTTCACACCTTGAGCAAAGGAACATCAAAATTTTAGAAATAATGTTTTTCAATTAGAAGAAAATTTTTCTAAGCGGTCGCCCCTCGGTAGTGTTTGGCAAGCACTCCGAGTGTATTTCTGCCATGAAAAGCTCTCAGTGAAAACTCATCTGCCTCGCAGATGCCGTTCGGAGTCGGCATAAAACAAATAGGTTCCGTCCGTCAAATTTGTAGGAAAAATTAAAAAAGAGCACGACGCAAATTGGAAGAGAAGCTCGGCCTAAAATCTTTTCGGAGGTTATCGCGCCTTACATTTATTATTATTATTTTTTTAAATTTTATTTTGCACCTCATAATTTATATACAATAGTAATATGGAAAAGAATACACGCTAAGAATAAGATAATATAAGCAAGCACGTTCAGAGTTCGGACTATAGTAAGTATATCATGACATATCCTCATTGTAATCTGAAACATCAGATGAATTGGAAACTAAAGCAACAAAGTTGATAAAGGTTTGTTCGGATGATTTGCAAAATGACTTATTATTGGAACTCAAACAGTTTATACCCCGCTTGAAACTACAGCCAAAATGTTTTTTCTCTAATAGAACAGAAAAATTATATAACGAAACAGAACAAATTCTGTGCCCTTTGCAAGTTCTTAATTGGATTGTAAATGTGAACATATCGAAGTATTCCCGAATATCTACATCGCTTACAGTGTTTTGGTTACGATTCCAATAGCAAACTGCGAATCTGAAAGGTCATTCTCGGTTTTAAAAAGAATAAAAAATATGTATCGATGAACTATGTTAGATGAACGGTTGGCCGCATTGATGCGGTTAAGCATTGAAGTTGATTTACTTCGATCGATTGATTTTGATGATTTGATAAGTGACTTTGCCAGAGTAAAATCAAGAAAAAAATACTTTTAATTGTATAATGATTTATAGTTTTTAATATATAAGTACAAAAGAAAAAATATTTGCGAGAATATATTATAAAAATAATTATAATAGTTTTTATTTATTTAAAAAAAAAATGGTCATATTTTGCTCCCTTAAGTGGCCCCATATTCATTTTAGTCCCGGGCCGAGCTTAGCCGAGCGTTTAACTTTCTCGAGAGTTAACTTTTTCGCGATTCTACTGTACTTTAATAGGCCCATACATATACGACGACCACTGTAAGAAGGGAAATAAATTGGTTTCGGCCTCCAAAATGAGCTCATAGCGACTGTAAACGCTCCAAATTAGATATTTTTTCTGACTCTTATTTGACTTAACATTTTTGCTGGGTTAACTAAAATTTGGGCCACGGTATGCATAATCGGGTAAAGATTTATTAAAAGCGCTGGATTACAGATTAACACTAATTTAACCGATAGCGCAATGGATAACTACCCACCAATTGTGTGTTTGTTTCCCATATTTCCCAAAAGATAATTTTTACCCTTTGTTAGGTTAGGTTATGTTTCTTTCGATGTAATCCCTCGCCGTGGAGGGCGCCCGAGGGGTATTTACCCATTTTTACCATATATAACCAATTTACCGGTTATTTACCCCTTTCCCATCTCTAATGATAGTGCATTTGCTACAAGCAAATTACTATATTCTAACTCCAATGCAGTCATGTTAAAGAAGTTTTTTTGTCAGTTACCGGCTTAAAGTAGAGATAGAGATACATATATGTATAAGAGTTCTAGACATACGTATATGTAATACTCCTGAATTGCTAGTAAAATATGCTCTCAATTAGTTTTGAATTCAAAATCAAAATAAAAATATGATAAAAAATTTTAAGGACTACCTTTATATAAATGGACCAAATAATAGAAGACAATTTTTCCTTTAATACAGACCTCTACAATTTTAAATCCCAAAATTCTTTTACAAGAGCTTTGTTAAAGTTTTTTAGTCAAAATTCAACAAGACTATGTCTTTAGTACTGCCAACAAAAAGGCAATTGCAACTTTGATTAGTAATGTAAGTAATTCCTAAGTGAAAATTCTTATCTTTAGTTATTTGTTCAAAATAGCAAGATTTAATAGAATTAGTGGAATTTTCGCCGACAACACTGGCGAAAACAACAGAATTCCACCTCGCATCATGACAAGAGAATTCCACCTCATTTGCCAGCTACTTAATTTGCACGGCTGAAAATCGTGGTGAAATTCGCATACGCCTGAAAGTCTAAAAGAATCGTGGTGAAAGTCACGTACGCCTAAAAGTATGCAAGGACGTGCATTGAGTTGGGCCTTCAACGAGGTGGAATTCTACAACGCCTGCAACACTCAGGAGGCTAGCCATGAAGGTATGGCCTAATCTTCTAAATAGTTCGACTTGTGCGTTACGTAGCTCAAATTTTTTGATCAAAACAATGTCACCGAGTTTTAAACTATATTTCAGGTTTCAAGTCTCTAGATATCCAGGAAGTTAGTTAAAAATCGATTGCAAGATTCCCAATTTAAAACTAGTTTTCTCAATATTTCGATCCATGCGCCACCTCGCGGGATTTTTTGATAAAATGTTGCATTGTCACCGGGTTCTGACTTACGGCCCAAGTTTCATGTCTCTAGCTCATCGAGAAGTTACTCGAAAATCGATCGCAAGATTCCCCCCGGAACTTTGTTTTTCTATAAGTTGTATTGTCACAGGCCTCTAACTAAGTGCCAAGTTTCAAGCCTCTAGCTCACCGGCTAGTTACACAAGAATCGATCACAAGATTCCCCTAGTTTTTCAGGGATTTGTAGTGATCTCAATTAGCATGCCACCTAGCGGAACTTTGTTTTCTATAAATTGTATTGTCACCGGGTCTCGAACTATGTGCTAAGTTACAAGTCTCTACGTAACCGGGAAGTTAGTTAAAAATATATTGAAAGATTCCCAAATTAAAATTAATTGTCCTAATATCTCGATCCATGCGCCACCTAGCTGAATTTTTTTGATAAAATATTGCATTGTCACCGGGTTCCGACTTACGGCTCCAGTTTCATACCTCCAGCTCACCGGGAAGTTACTCAAAAATCGATTGCAAGATTCCCTGCGTTTTTTCAGGTATTTTCGTTTATCTCGATTCGTCTGCCACCTGGCGGTATTTTTTTTTCCACGAATTGTAGTGCCATCGACTCGCAAACTATGTGCTAAGTTTCAAGTCTCTGAATCACCGAGAAGTTAGTTAAAAGTCGATCGCACAATTTCCATTTTAAAATTAATTTTCTGTATATCTCGATCCATGCGCCACCTAACGGATTTTTTTTCACTTACACTGTAATGTCTCTCAGAGCTGAACTAATGTTCTAAGTATCAAGTGTCTAGCTCAACGGGAAGTTACCGAAAAAGACTTTTCCGTGGGTCAAAAATTCGTATGGAAATGAGGGGACAAACATGAAAGCGACTTAATATAAAGGTATAAAAATACAGCCTACAAAATTTTTTTGATTGTAGCAGCATAAGTGTGGCAAGAAAAAATTTAAATTTACAAACATTCCATTATTGAATACAAAAACAAAAACATTTAAACAGCAATTAATGGGCACTCTAATGTATGTGAGTATACCCAGCCTGTTGTAGCAATATAGAAGTATTACATACATATATTACTTATATAGTTCTAGCATACACCCACTATTCAAATAACATTACCAATAAAGACTGGCGCATCAGCGCCTAGGATTTTTCCCGCGTCACGGCTCAATTTCTCATAGAACCTCCAACGTAATACTGATTTTCCAAGTACCAATAAAATTTTACTAATATATAATTTTTCCCAACAATATCATCTGATTAGCCGCGTGTGCAGGAATAAATCGGTTCATTTCAAAATTTACACAGTTTTATTCAAAATCAACTAGGCCAATACTTTTGTAGGTAGCGCAAGTGTCGCAATTAAGTGAATACTTTTTATAGCACACATTAAAATTTAAAATTTGGCATCTTGTCTGCTGCCTTAGGCATACTTTTTTTCATAGATGAAACATTTTATGCACTATAAAAATATCAACCAAACGTAAAAATTCAAGTAAACACGCAGGTACAAACATATGAAATGAAGAAGCATTCACCGCCTGACGTGGCACACGACAACACGTAAGATCAGCAGCCAGACGTGTTATTTTGGCATTTAAACACACACGAGATTTATTGAAATTTATTCAAACGGCTCTCTAGCACTGCCAAATTATTTTAACATATTTATGAACAAGTATTTTATTTATTTATTAATTTACAAATATGTATTATTTTAGTATTCAAATTGTAATTTTTGATTAATTTCAAGTGGATAAAATTGTACACTTATACAATAATGCTGTAAAACAATCGCCTGGCAATGAAGCATTGCTGGCTCATCTATTCATATCCTATGTACGGATGGAGGATTTCAAATCGCAACAATCGGTGGCGCTACAATTATATAAAGCACAGCCAAAGACGGCCTATTACTTTTGGGCTGTGATGAGTGTGGTTTTACAGGTAAATAAAAAAAATTGTTAAATAGGTACGGTTACTCACAAAAATAAGTAGGTACACATTTGGTTTATGCTGAAAAAAACTCAAATGCAGTGGCCCACAGCTTAATTGATAATGTTCATCTAAAATATCGCAAATTCCCTAACAGAAACCACATTCAAAAAAATGTCAAAGGTTATCCAAAGGTAAGGAGAATTAATCAAAATTTCAAAAATAATCATCAAAATTATAATTTATTAAATTTAATGAGCTCGAGGCAGTTTAAAAAATTGAAACACAGTTTAAATGTTTGTATTTCAATTTTATTTGGTCGATATTTCGATCTCATTCTGAGATCATCCTCAGGAAACAATTGAATATGTTTTACAGTCGGTAAAATTTAATAAATTATAATAGGGGGACTCATGTAACCGTATAAATGCCTTATAAAGTGTGTAAACGTATAAATTTATCTAGTTTACGCACGAGCTGTCAAATTTTGTATGAAAAATCATTTACACAATTTGTATAAATTTACGCGCACATTTCATTGTGTAAACGCGGTAAACTCAAAGGAATGCAACCTTGCAAACATTACAGCAGGCATTTTCATCAGAAATCTCCAACATCAGCAAGTAAAGGCGTTTTAGTTTTGATTTTTCACTTAATCTTGGTATTTTTTAATTTGTATAACAATCAAAAAAATTTTTTTGGAAATAATACAGCTGAAAAACAATCAAGTTTATCAAGAGTATTACTAGGTGTGTTCATATAACCGCGTGTGTAAATGGATATAATTTTACACCTTATAAGTTTATATGCTATCATGAGTCCCCCTAATATTTGAAGGCAAATAAAAATATTTTTAAAATCATCAAAATTTTCAAATTTTTTTTTTCAGAATTTCACCGCATGAATAAAAATGTATTTTTTATGTGGGAAATTGCTCAACACCCTCGCCGAAAAAAATTCTGGAAATTCAGGAAAATTTTTGAGCTATTTCTAACTTACACATTATTATACTAAAATTTATTGGGCTACAAAACTGCATACTCAAAAATTTTTTAGAATTTCTGAAAAAAAATTTTAAAATTTTTATGATCATTTTTGAAATTTTGATTAATTCTCCTTACCTTTGGATAACCTTTGACATTTTTTTGAATGTGTTTTCTGTTAGGGAATTTGCGATATTTTAGATGAAAATTATCAATTAAGCGGTGAGCCACTGCTCTGAGGTTTTTGTTCAGCATAAACCAAGTGTGTACTTATTTTTGTGAATAACTGTATGTTTAATAATTGTCTTATTTAAATGATGTTCATATTCTTCATAGGGAATACGTGGTCCGGAAAAGATTTATCCAGAAAAAACGGCAATATATCTAGCGCTAGCACAGCGTATGGTAGAAAAAATGATTAATGAAAATAAGTTGGAATCAGAACAAGAAGTTTTCCTCTATTTACATATTTTAAAATTGCAACAAAAATATAAAGAGGCATTGGAGTTCCTAAAAGGTGAACTTTGTGAAAAATTGTATCCCGGTGCGCCCGTTTATATGAAAATTGACTTGTTAAAACTACTGAATATGTGGCAGGAAACAAATACGCTACTCAAAGATTTATTGAAAGATGAGTAAGTTAAACTAATTGATAATTAACAAAATCTTATAGCTTTAAGCGAGCAATTCTGGTATATTTGTATAGCCGAACGATCTCGGGAACGGCTCAACCGATTTAAATGAAATTTGGCACACAGATAATATATCACCTTCTAAGACTTTCTACCTAGGTGTTGCCACTCAGAATGTTTCACAAGGTTTCCACCTATTCGAAATTGAAAAAAAATTGCATGAGATATGCCGATGTGGGTATCAAACGAAAGGTATTTCACTCCGCATTACAATAGGGACATTTTTGAGTAGGGCTACCATTTAGGGTTGCCACCTATTCGAAATTTAAAAAAATTGCATGAGATATGCCGATATGGGTATCAAACGAAAGGTATTTCACTCCGCATTACAATAGGGACATTTTTGAGTAGGGTTGCCATTTAGGGTTGCCACCTATTCGAAATTAAAAAAAAATTTCATGAGATTTGCCGATATGGGTATCAAACGAAAGGTGTTTCACTCCGCATTACAATAGCGACATTTTTGAGTAGGGTTGCCATTTAGATTTAGGGTTGGGGTAGTTAGACGAAATAGTACTCTACCTACTCATATTCTATTAAAGCTTTAAGGAGAACATTAAAGTTAAAAATCTTCGTAAAAAAATCTTACACATGATTCGACTTAATTTTCTTAATTTCACACACGTTAATAAAATTGAAATGCAAAATCAAGGCACCGTGGCAAATTCTAACAAAATATATTTAAATCCATATTTTTGGCAAACATGAATGAATAATTGCAATTTCTCACAGATTACTATTAGAAAAATTTCTCACCATAGCAAAAAGATATCTCACCATGATAATTTGCTACCGTTTAACACTAGAGGCATGTGTTCAATTTGAAAACGACATCTAACCATTTAACTACTTACCAACAGATGGCGCATAGGGAAGTAAGTTGACATTTAATTAAACTAACTAATGGTTGTCCTTCGTGAAATTTACAAGTTTTTGGAATGTAATAAAATTGTGAGACTTTCATAGTGTATAACTAAAAAAATGTTTGAAATTAATAATTCGGCGCATGAAGATACTCGAGAAACGTTGCCAGCACAACGAAACGTTGCCGAGCAAAGCTCGGTCGCCTAGGTAATATATAACTTAGCGAACCATAACATAGCCTAATACTACATAGTTCTCGGTACCTTACCTCTTTCAATTTAAATTCGGTTCAGTCATCTATGCGACATTTGATAAATTTCCAATATAAGTTCGGTTAACGCTTCTGCGTAGGTGTTGGTTCAAAAATTTGAATCAATTCTTATTCACAATTTTCAACGTTGATGATACTTTGCCTGATATAGCTCACGTACGTTCCTGTAACAAAGCATTATTAAGGTACTAGCCCGACCATCTCCGGAACGGTTAACATGACCACATTAAACCTTCTAGGCCGTAACCCCCCCCCCCCCCCCCCCTCTCTCTGAACCTATAACGTTTTTTATTGAGCTCACCAAACTCTTGAATCCCAGCTTGATCTCTGGTTCTGTCGAGTTTCAGTTCGTTAAAGATTCCGGTTCTGAATTTTTTGTCGTGGTTTCTGTGCGGTAGTCGGTTCAGGTTTACGTCATAGTTTTCATCCGGGTCCAGTCATGGTTTCGATTTTGGATTAGATATTTGGTTATATTTTTAGTTTGGGTTCCAGCTTCGATTTCTTATTATTGTTGTTATTGTTTTGAGTTAGTATTATTAATGTTAATGATCCTTTGGGGGAAATAGCGCGGTAACGTTCTGGTAACAAGCACAATTAAGATACTAGCTCGATCATCTCGGGAACGAACCTTCTGAGCCATACTGACCCCCGGGTCGTTTTTTAGCTGAATTTTTCAGACGAATAGTAGAAACAATATTTATTTAATATCTTTTCGTTTCTACTCTGAACTTTTATTTAATTCTCTTTGCCAACTAGCCCTGACCGTTGGGATTATCATCAAGATTATTTGTCAAGCTGTTTTGAATTACTAAAAGCAAATTCACAGCAGTCAGAAATAACGGAGAATACAGATGACGCTAAGGAAACAAATTCGTTAAGTATATTGGATGAGTGCCATGATTTTTTGTGCCAGGTGCGTAAATAATTTAAAACGTATGTGTCTTTCAACACAAACAAATAATTTATTCTTAATGTTCTCATATTACAGATGATCGAGTCCGCTTACCGCAAAGTACGTGGTCCATACTTAGCACGTTTGGAACTACATAAGCGAATGCGTGCGCAAGGTATGGATGCAGAAGCGTTACTTGGTGATTTCACTGAGTTAATTATTGAATATTTCCGAATGTTTGGTGATAAACCCTGTTGCACACATGATATTGCGCTATTTTTGCCTTCGATTAGCATGGAAACACGCCAGCAAGTAGCTAGCAAATTATTGCTGGAAAGTGGAATTAGTTCTACAACTTTACCACAAAATGTGAGTGTTTTTTTGCGTTTATTTGCAATAACTGAAAAGTTTGTAAAAAAAGAATGATGTATGGTAATTAACTGCTGCTCGTTTACTTCATTAGTGTTATAACTCAACAAGTAAGGAAGGCTAAGTTCGGGTGTAACCGAACATTACATACTCAGCTGAGAGCTTTGGAGACAAAATAAGGGAAAATCACCATGTAGGAAAATGAACCTAGGGTAACCCTGGAATGTGTTTGTATGACATGGGTAACACATGGAAGGTATTAAAGAGTATTTTAAAAGGGAGTGGGCCATAGTTCTATAGGTGGACGCCATTTCGGGATATCGCCATAAAGGTGGACCAGGGGTGACTCTAGAATTTGGTTTTACGATATGGGTATCAAATGAAAGGTGTTAATGAGTATTTTAAAAGGGAGTGGGCCTTAGTTCTATAGTTGGATGCCTTTTCGAGACATCACCATAAAGATGGACCAGGGGTGACTCTAGAATGTGTTTGTACGATATGGGTATCAAACGAAAGATGTTAAAGAGTATTTTAAAAGAGAGTGGGCCTTAGTTTTATAGGTGGACGCCTTTTCGAGATATCGCCATAAAGGTGGACCAGGGGTGACTCTAGAATTTGTTTGTACCGGTAACACAGCACCACAAAGTTGTTAAATAGTATTTTAAAAGGGAGTGGGCCTTAGTTTTATAGGTGGACGCCTTTTCGAGATATCGCCATAAAGGTGGACCAGAAGTGACTCTAGAATGTTTTTATACGATATGGGTATCAAATGAAAGATGTTAATGAGTATTTTAAAAGGGAGTGGGCCTTAGTTTTATAGGTGGACGCCTTTTCGAGATATCGGCATAAAGGTTGACCAGGGGTGACTCTAGAATGTGTTTGTACGATATAGGTATCAAATTAAAGGTATTAATGAGGGCTTTAAAAGGGAGTGTTGTATTTGTATATGTGAAGGCGTTTTCGAGATATCGACCAAAATTTCGACCAGCTAATTTATTTATATATGTAATACCATGAACAGTATTCCTGCCAACATTCCAAAAGTTTTTGGTTTTGCCCTGCAGAACTTTTTCATTTTCTTCTACTTAATATGGTAGGTGTGAGACCCATTTTACAAAGTTCTTTCTAAAGTTATATTTTGCGTAAAAAAACCAATCCAATCACCATGTTTCATCCCTTTTTTCGTATTTGGTATAGAATAATGCATTTTTTTTTTTTCAAAATTTTCGATACCGAAAGTGGGCGTGGTCATAGTCGGATTTCGCCCATTTTCAATACCAAGATACTGTGAGTTCAAATAAGTACGTGAACTAAGTTTAGTAAAGATATATCCATTTTTGCTCAAGTTATCGTGTTAAAGGCCGAGCGGAAGGACAGACGGCCGACTGTGTATAAAAATTGGGCGTGGCTTCAACCAATTTCGCCTATTTTCACAGAAAACAGTTATCGTCATAGATTACCAAATTTCACAAGGATTGGTAAATTTTTTTTCGACTTATGGCATTAAAAGTAATCTAGACAAATTAAATGAAAAACGGCGGAGCCACGCCCATTTTGAAATTTTCTTTAATTTTTGTATTTTGTTGAACCATATCATTACTGGAGTTGAATGTTGACATAATTTACTTATATACTGTAAAGATATTCAATGTTTTGGCAAAATTTTACTTAAAATTTTTTTTTTAAGTGGGCGTGTTCTTCATCCGATTTTGCTAATTTTTATTTAGCACATATATAGTAATAGTAGTAACGTTCCTGCCAAATTACCTCATGATATCTTCAACGATTGCCAAATTACAGCTTGCAAAAATTTTAAATTACCTCCTTTTAAAAGTCCAAAATTTTACAAATTTTCTATTCTGTGTCATAAGGTCAACCCACCTACCAAGTTTCAACGCTTTATCTGTCTTTGGTAACGAATTATCGCATTTTTTCTGGTTTTCGAAATTTTCGATATCGAAAAAGTGGGCGTGGTTATAGTCCGATTTCGTTCATTTTAAATAGCGATCTGAGATGAGTGCCCAGGAACATACATACCAATTTTCATTAAGATACCTCAAAATTTACTAAGTTATCGTGTTTACGGAAAGACGGACGAACGGATGGACGGACGGACGGACATGGCTAAATGAATTTCTTTTTTCGACCAGATCATTTTGATATATAGAATTCTATATCTATATCGATTAGTTTATGCCGTTACGGGGTACCGTTATGCGAAAAAAATTTATATACTCTGTGAGCGCTGCTAAGCTGAGTATAAAAACACGATTTTTAAATTAAATACATCAAAGTGTCGGTATGATCGATATAGTGTAAACAATTCTTTGTGTTTAAAATGAATATTCTATTATATTTAAAGTTTTGTCGATGTATGTACGTAAACATGTGAATTTAAACTTAATTTTTTATTTTGCAAATATTTCAGAAAGAACAAATGCAAAAACATATATGCGCTTTACAAATATCACGCATTTGTGGTACACATTTAGATATGGAAACCGAACATATGCTCGCATTATATACAGCGCTTAAATTGCACTATGAACATGGCTTGAGTGCTTTTGGTAATAATTTATTACCAACCGATATGGGTCCATCTGATCCTTATGCGCTATTAGCCGCAAATGTTATGTACGATGTTAGTTTAAGAGAACAGAAATCAGATCGAATTTTCGAAGCATTATGCCTATTACAGTATACATTACGTAATAGTACCAGTAATTTTCATGTAAAATTGCTTAGCTTAAAAATTTATCATATGTGCGGTTGTATGTTGGGCGCACAAGAAATGTATGATTATTTGGATATCAAACAAATCCAATTGGACTCAATGAGCTATATACATTGTAATTTGTTACCATTAAGCGGACGTTTTTCAATGGCACGTACAGTTTTTGATGCAACATTAAAATTCTTCACCAACAGTTATAAGGAACGTTTAGAATATATAGGTTTAACATATCGTTTTTGTACATTTTCCAAATTGGAAGAATTTATGAATTTTAAAGAACGTCTTACAAATAGTATACATTATGTAAGTACTTCAGTAGAGGCGCAATTAAGTGATTTGGTTATGTTATACGGTAATGTAAAACATAATTTAGCAGCTTACACTGCAATGAGTATAGAACCTGCAAATGATCGTATCACATGGCATGAATTGTCTGATAATCGCGATTTGAGTGCATTGATACGTTGGGATCCGGTGCATTTAATTGATGTGGAACGGGATCGTGCAGAGTCTTTCGATCAAGAAGTGGAAGTCTTACAAATACGTCAATTGCTATTACGGTTAGTAGCATCATTTGTTGATATTTTCTATCCGAAACCACAAATGCCTCCATCAAATGAATCAATCGACGCTCAAGAAAAATCTGCTAATGTCATTAATAGCAAAAAGGCTAATAATCAGCAAAAAAAATCCATCACCACAAATAGCATTAGACATAGCAACAACAGTAGTCATAATCATAGTTGTAGTGACACTGTCGCCAACGATGTGGAAAATATAAAAGAAACTGAAACTATAGAATTATTGCGCGATTCATGGATTGGCTTATATCAACGTTTGCGTAAAATGAATTACAAACCATTATCAAATCGTTTTCTAGTCAATCTATTGCCAACTAGACTGCATCTATTTCTTGAAGTACCATATGAAGAATTCTTTAGTGCATTGGCGCAACTTATATTGGAATTATATACTGGTGCTGGTAACTTGCCAATGCAATGTAAAATTGTAAGCGATATAGCGACGAAAATTGTGCAATTTTGTGCACAAGTAATAGCGGAAAGTGATGCTGCGTGCGATGGTCTATGGCGGCGACGTGAATGGCAGAATAAGGTGGCGACATGTATAGAGGTGAGCATTAGCTGAAATTTATTTATTATCACTAGGGCCCGGATTTCTATGCAGATGCATATTTCTTTTGGTAACCGTGGTGTGATGGTAGCGTGCTCCGCCTACCACACCGTATGCCCTGAGTTCACACCCCGGGCAAAGCAACATCAAAATTTTAGAAATAAGGTTTTTCAATTAGAAGAAAGTGTTTCTAAGCGGGGTCGCCCCTCGGCAGTGTTTGGCAAGCGCTCCGAGTGTATTTCTGCCATGAAAAGCTCTCAGTGAAAACTCATCTGCCTTGCAGATGCCGTTCGGAGTCGGCATAAAACATGTAGGTCCCGTCCGGCCAATTTGTAGGGAAAGTCAAGAGGAGTCGGAGGTTATCGCGCCTTACATTTATTTTTTTATTTTTTATTTTATCAAACATGTTTTTAGACCAATAATGCATTTGCCAATGCGTATGTGTATATAGCATATATATAATACTTCTATATCAATACCTTCCTATCTTCCTAATGTGCAAATTTTCTGTCAATCATTATTTGCTGAAACTGTGCAAATGTATGTTCTGCGCATGCGCGGGCTTTGTTAGTGTTAGTGAATTGTAGTAGCGTGTGTAAAAAAAGTATTAATGGGGTAACAACGGGTCACTATCCCCTTTACCCAACTTCTGCATACTATTTGTTATAAAATCTCAGTTTAGTCGATTAAACAATGAAAAGGCCAACAAATACAATACAAGGCGTGATGTATTTATTATTTAAACATGGGCTGCAGCCATACAAAGTACATTATTTACATAAATAGTAAAAAAAAAAACAAGGCGAAAAAAAACCATGCCAAAATTTTTAACTTCTCAAATAGTGGAAAAATATTTCTTAAAGCAACGACATTCCAACAAATCCTTTTTTCCGGCCACATTAAACCAGAAGGGTGCCATTAGCATCTCGTAATGAAGAGATATATTCCTCGAATCCCTGCGCGTGCGTCTTTAAATTGCAATATGATTTGAAAATTTTATAATACTAATGGAAAACAAAAGCTTACTTTTCCATTCATAATGTACAATATTGATAGAAGCAAGACTGCTTATTGAAATATACATATATTTAAGCCCCTTTTTTACAAAAATTTAACGACATCCGTGAGATTTTGTCTCCTTCTCTCGTTGTATATCTGTACTGTAATGTTTGAGTTCAGTAGTAACGTTTGGTGAATGAAATCTGAACAAACGTATTAAAGTCAAAACAAAGTATGAAAGGATATTTGTTATATTTAAAGTTAATTTTTTTTAATATCTGGATATGTAAGATAAATTTATAATTAAATATTTTCTCCATTACGGTTTACTTTTCGTATTTTTTTTTTGACAATATCCTCATATTCTTGAATTCCTTTTGTATCGATGTTTTTAAGCTCCTTTGTGATTTTGTTATCTAAACAAGTCCTGGTGTTTGCCTAATATCCTTCCCCATAAAGACGCCTATTAAAATGTGCGCAAAAAGTCTTAATTGGTCTCAGCTGGGGAATGTTTGGCGCGTTATAATTTTTAGGTACAAATTCAATTTTCCGGCTATGTACTTCCCTTAGCTTGCTTTTTGCATAATGTAAAGATGCAAATAAAGCCAAAACACGAACTTTCCCCTTTTTAATAAATTTGTGAAATTCTGGAATGCATTTCTCTATATAAGTCTGAGCAGAACGGCTAAACTACCCTTGAAAAATACGGGCTGACTTATCCCACGCTCGCTGATTGTTAGTCACAACAAAACTTTCCCGGGAAATTTAGTATTTTGAATATATTTCATTCTGTCGGAAGATTTTCGTTTTTTGGACTCTAAGTAATGTTTTGGCTGCCATTCGTTGCCTTTCACTGTGAGGTAGCTCCCATCGTCCATAACGCATTTGTTAGTTGAAGATGTGGCAAAATATTTTTGTGAAAGTGGTCGTAACCTGCCTTAATTGTTTTTGCCTGCTTTTCTGTGGTAGCTGGTTTCGATTTTCTTTCTTCAATTTGTATCTTCATAGCTTCCAAATAATGTTTAAAAGTAATCTTATCTAGCTGGTATTTTCGTCCAAGCTGACGGAACGATTTTGCTTTGCTCCCCACTGTATCTGCTTCCAACTTTCCACGTACTTTACTGTCTTGTAAATGACATTTTGTGCCGGAACCTTTTTTTCGAAATGTGCTTTTATTATCTCTGAAAAGCTTAATAATCTTATATAAGGATGTTTTCTTAAATCCCATGTCCCTAAAATGATGAAAAACTACATTTGCGCTTTTGTTAAGATTATTTTCACAAAATTTCCAAATTAATTCGCGGCGCTGAAGCTCGTTCAAAGACATTTTGACTACTAATGGTGTGTTCATATAAACATCAATACGCGAAAATGTCAAGAAGATGTCCCGTTAAATTTATGCATTGCAATTTGTTTTTAAAATATTAGGGCTACTTAGTTTTTGTGTTCACAAGTTGTGTTCGGATTTTATTCACCATACGTTATGCCTCAGTTATGCGGCAGTTACGAACGTACGTACCAAAAACGTGTCAGCTGACACGACCTATCTTATGAGTGTGCAATGTAAACGAAAGCTCACCGACGTGCAACGCCCGTACGTACGTAGCCCGGAACGTAGAAATCAAAACAATTTTGATTTTTCCGTAAGAACGTGTCAGCTGATCGCTCTCTCACTTGTCAGAGTTGCCTAGTAAACTTTTGTGCGCCAATTTTTGACCGTTTGCAGTTTTATGCAAAAACACCTAATTAAAGTTTGAAAAATTGTGAAAATAATTCGAAATAATTATGTAAAAGTGCAGATTATAAATATGTAATCTATTTATATTTACTTAATATTAATTCCAGCCTTTTACAACATCAAAAATTAAATTGGAAAAAGTTGATGTTTCCATAAGCATGCATGCAAAATGGTCAATGGCAACAGTGACTATCTGTAAACAATAATATGTTATGTACATGTACACAAACGCACACAATGATTCCTACGGGCTTGAGGGTTCGGTCAAACGTGTTTCGTACGACAAACGTCCGTACGTACGGCACACGTCGGTGGGTAATTGCCGTTTTACTCACGAACGTACATACAAAGAACGTGTCAGCTGACACGACCTATCTTATGAGTGTTCAATGTAAACGAAAACTCACCGACGTTCAAGGCACGTACGTACGTAGCCCGGAACGTAGAAATCAAACCAATTTTGATTTTTTCCGTAAGAACGTGTCAGCTGATTGCTCTCTCACTAGACAGAGTTGCCTAGTAAACTTTAGTGCGCTAATTTTTGACCGTTTGTAGTTATTATACAAAAAGGCCTAAAGATTGTTTAAAATTTTGTTGAAATATCCTAAAATTATTACATAAAATTGGAGGCTAGAAATAAATGAACTAGAAATTCTTATTCAGTATTTGTTTCTGCCATTTGCACCATGAAAAATTGTAATTCCAAAAGTTGATGTTTGCATAAGCATGCATGCAAACTGGTCAATGGCAACAGTGCTTTGCTGTAATGCGGCAGTTACCCACCGACGTGTGCCGTACGTACGGACATTTGTCGTACCAAGCACGTTTGACTGAACTCTCAAGCCCGTAGGAATCAATGTGTGCGTCTGTGTACATGTACATAACATATTTGTGTGTGTATTGTTTACAAATAAGCACTGTTGCCATTGACCATTTTGCATGTATGTTTATGGAAACATCAACTTTTTCCAATTTAATTTTTGATATTGTAAAAGGCCGGAATACATATTAAATAAGTATAAATAGATAAAATATTTATAATCAGCACTTTTACATAATTATTTCGAATTATTTTCACAATTTTTCAAACTTTAATTAGGTGTTTTTGCATAAAACTGCAAACGGTCAAAAATTAGCGCACAAAAGTTTACTAGGCAACTCTGACAAGTGAGAGAGCGATCAGCTGACACGTTCTTACGGAAAAAATCAAAATTGTTTTGATTTCTACGTTCCGGGCTACGTACGTACGGGCGTTGCACGTCGGTGAGTTTTTGTTTACATTGCACACTCATAAGATAGGTCGTGTCAGCTGACACATTTTTTCTACGTACGTTCGTGAGTAACGACGGCATAGATGAATGGATTTGCAACTCTTTGTTTCGAGAGAGCGCTGTCAAAATGCACATTTTTTATAACATTTATCAATGATGCCACTCCAAACAAAAACGAATAGATCTGAAATGGGGATTTTTGACATACATTTCGGCGATTATAGTTTCAATCATTTAATAAAATGATAGTCGTAAAATATTTATTTCCTTAAAGTTATTTTACAATAATACGACTAGTTAGAGTTAAATATAAACAAATATAAGTAAAACTAACATTTCGATTAAATTAATTAGTCAAATATTGTAACGCATTTAACTCACAGTGAGAACCAAATATTCTTTTGAAATTTGAGTAAATTGGACCTAGGATATAATAGTTAACATCATTTAATGGATCGGGCTTATCTTACATGTCTCATGTTCCAGGTTCTGTGATCAAAATGGACTTGTTGCATCGGGACTTCGTATTTACAAAACCTGTTTTTAGTGATAACTTTTGAATGGGAAACAACATTTACCCTCCTCCCTTCGAACTAATAATACATACACTAAAACAAGTATTTTTATCCTTTTTCCCATAATTTTTGAACGCTTTTCTACAGTTGTAGGTCAAACTAAAGTTTACCAAAATTTTTGGCACGTTTTTCGTTTTGTTCTGGCACCCGCTTCAGCTGGCGCGAGGGATTTATCTGTGATTGTTGCCAGCAACAACTAGAAGATAAATCCCTCGTGAGAGCGAAAATATGAAAGCATAAACAAAAGATTCGTATCAATCTAATCTATGACCACGGCTTAAACAATACACACACACATATATGTTATGTACTTGTACACAGCCGCACACATTGATTCCTACGGGCTTGAGGGTTCGGTCAAACGTCTTTCGTACGACAAACGTCCGTACATACGGCACATGTCGGTGGGTAATTGCCGCTTTAGTGATATAGAAGTATTACAAATATGGTATATATGTAGTTAGTCTATACTACAGTATGTGTGTATTACAATAGGGGTAGCGAGAATGAGAGCGAACTATATGTTCCTGCGTACACCTGTACGATTTGTACATATGTATGTACATATATACTTTTATATTTGAATTTAAACGTTGCTCACGGCCAGTGGCACTGGTATAAATATTTTATGTACTGCGATTCGTTTTCTTATTTATCTTCATTTTGCACAAAAAATTGTTGTACATTCAGAAATTTTTTAAAAATGTCTAAAACTAAAACTACTTTGGCTAGAACTCTTTCATGTGAACGAATATAAAGGGATATTCAAAACCGATCGAAGAATTTTATTTTGCAAAATTTGTAATTAGAGTTAGCTATGCAAAAAAGTGTCAAGTTGATCAGCACATGTGGAGCCAGAAGCACGTAGAGCTTTCTAGAAGGCAATATGAAAAAACTTCTTGCCTGCTTGCCTGCTTAAAAATTACGTGGGCAATAAGAAAGAACAAGTTTTACATGGAGCTTTGCTAGTCATTTATTGCTGCTGATATCCCATTATGGAAGTTAACAAACCAGCTTTAATCAAGTTTTTCAAAAAATACACCACGGAATCCATTCCTTCTGAGTCAACTTTGAGAAAAAACTATGTCGATGATATCTATTTATCGCAAATTGAAGAAATTAAAGGGAAATTGAAGACCCTCTTTTTGTGGTTATCAGTTGATGAAACGACTGACATACAAAGCCATTTCGTAGAAAACAGTTTAGTGGGAATATTACATCCAGACAAAGTTGTGAGCTCCAAATTTTTTTATAAACGTCGTTGGTCTACAACGCACAAATCACTCCACAATTGCAATAACATTTGATGATTCCATGCAATTATTGGGCCCTGACTTCGAAAAGTCGAAAATTCCTTTGTATGTCACTGACGCAGTTCCATATATGGTATAGGCAGTAAAAGCGCTGAAGGTATTTCATCCAAAATTACTGCACGTTACTTGTTTGGCACATGCAATGCATCGAGTAGCCGAAGAGCGTTAGAACCAGTTTTAGTGATGTGGACGACTTAATATCTAATGGAAAGAAAATATTTTTAAAATCTGCTTTGCGTGTTGAAGCGTTTAAAAACATGTTTCCCAATATCGCTCTCCGCCACAGCCAATATTAACAAGATGGGGAACCTGGTTAGAGGCGGAAAAATAGTATTGCGAAAATTTTAACGAGTTCCAAACCTCTCTTAAAGATCTAAATTATGGCGACGCTTCTTCTATAATGAAGGCAAAAAAGGCAATGGCTTCAAATTCTATTGAAGCACATTTAGCCTATATTAATTCAAACTACAGCTTTTTGCCAGATATTATAACTAAATTGGACGAGAAAAAATCGTTGGCTGAACAATTGCAAATTGTGGAGGCTGCTGTTACAACTATTGAAGGGGTGCAAGGTGAACTTGGTGAAAAGATAAGGGAGAAATTAAACACCGTTCTGCAAAAAAATACTGAGTTCCAGGAACTTAAGGTAATATCCGGTGTGCTAAGTTCAAGTGACCAAATGGACTCAAGTGACAGCTGTAACGAAAGTAGTTATGACCCCCACGAATTATCTTGCTTCAAGTACGCCCAATCACCAGTGTTGAAGTAGAAAAAACGTTCTCCTTGTACAAAACATTTTTGCGCCCAAATAGGGAAGGCTTAAGGGCCCATTACTGATACTTAGCATAGACTTGCCACGATTATACTCCACTCAGCGCATGCAATCTGGTATCATACTCAGCTGTTTCCAGCTGTCATTTTTGTGAAATATTTGCTACAAAAAGTGCTGGTTTTTAAACAAAGTGAATTTTGAGTACTAAAATTAATTTATGAGTGTAAAAACTGTTTAAAACAATCAGTAAATGTCAATTTGTATGACAAAATGTCCAAATGAAATGGAAACAAACAAATGTAAACGTCACTTAGAACTTACATAGAAAATCAAAATTCAACCGACTTCTAAGTCAACTTAAGTGTTGCTAAGTTTTGAGTAATCAGTAACATGCAATGTTCATTTAACAGAACTGTAAGTGACAGTTCTAAAGTCAAGTCAAGTCCATGCTAAGTATGAGTAATGGGCCCTTTAAACTTTGAAAATTTTAAAGAACAATTAGTCTTGTTTGCCAATAAAGCCATCAACAAAGAAGACTGAAAATTTTAAATATGTGTACATATGTATGTATGGATTTGAAAATAATTTATTGGTATTTTACTTTTAAAAGTGCTTAACTATTTATTTTATTGTATACTTTAAAAATGTATATGTATGTATATCTTATTAATTTGGAGTCTTTCACACTAAGAGTCCAATATATCCTTGCGTTAATTAAAATCTTAAAAAAAAAATAATAATAATAAAAAAATGTGAAAAGTGTTTTTGCATATTCTGTATCTATTTAGTGCATATTTTTGATTTTTTAGGTCATATTATATGCGCATATTTCCCCACTTTGTAGTGCATAAAAATCTAGGCCCTAATTATCACGCAATCCATCGGCGTTTTCTTTGTCTTTTTGATGTTCCAAAGTAAATAACATGTTTTTTTTACAGCAAAAACACCCGAGTGTTTGGGGAGATCCCAGCGGGTTAGGGGGTTTAGAATAGACGTGCCTCTCGTATGGCGATTAAATTACCCAAATGATTCAAGGGGTTATGCAGGCAATCCTGTAAAGGGGTTCCTAGCGCATTTTATAACTTCTTCAACCCAATCAATATAGGGCATTGATAGGCCTCTCGAAAGATAACCTAACAATCCTAACAGCTATTCTTACAGGACACTGTAGACTGAACAGCCACATGCAGAAACTGGGCATACTATCGAACAACACATGCCGATTTTGTGATCAATCAGCGGAGACGCCGGCTCATATCCTCCTGGGGTGTGACGCAATCTCAAGACGCAGAGATAAGTTTATGGGATTAACATGGCCAGATCATTATCACATTAAATCCCTCAAGCCAGGTGAACTGCTAAGGTTCATAAGAGATGTCGGCTTGGATGAGGTGCTGTGAAGAAGCTGAGTGCACAATAGACCAATGATCGCAGTGCAATCCTCAATTAACTATCTATCTAACCCAATTGTCATTCTCAACTGCCCGTGACGAATACTGTTTCTTTCTTCTGGAGGTAGCGTGTGGTGAATGGTCTAGAAAGTTTAATGCCATATGTATGTTCATATTAAATCGTTCCCGAGTGGTCGGGCTGATCTGGTAAGGGACCAACAACATCGATAAGACTCCCCAAAACTTCCGGGATTGTCTTTAGCGCTACAACAACAACAACAGGGTTTGTGGAGTTTTACGCCTAAACCCCCTTAACCCGTTTTTAAATCTTTTGACACTAAAAAATTTGATTTTACACTAATAACTTTTCAATCTGGAATTCAGAGTGTGGATTGCGTCAAAGAGACTTTCTTGTTTTAGCAAATACTAACTCAGTTTATATATATCTTTTCTTAATCCTTTTAGATACTATCTCTATACGCTTTTGTTTTATCGGTGGTATATGAAAAATTGCAACAGCCAGGCAAAATAAAACCGCGTAAAAAGTCTGGAGCAGAAAATAACAGTGATTTCAATGTCATTAGCGAAAAGGAACGCTGCCAGTTGGTCGTTGAGTTAATACGTCACTTGAAAAAGCAATTTCAAAATATGGAAACAGTGATAAGTAAGTATTGTTGCCAGTTGGGAGTACAAAATATCGTAGATCTGGTTCTTCAATTAAAAAAATGAGAATCTTAAATGAATTGTATAACGAAATGTATGCCAATCAATTTCAAAATTGGTTTTTAAATAATTTCGGAAATTTTAGTCTTGTTCAAAGATCTTCATGAAAAGTTTAAAAATGTTACTTAGAATTTTCAGAAACTTTTTGAGTTTTGTAATACAATCATGGCGGAACGATACAAGGTGGCAGCATGGGCCAGCTGATTATAAACTTTTTTTATTTGATTTGATACATCAACTTCCGGCGCAGTACGATTTTGACATTTGTCCATCGAATTTACAAAAACGAAGTACATGAAATTTTTATTTACATATGTTTGTATGAGCACAATTAAAGTACAAATTTTTATGAATTTTTGATCTTTTTTTCGAAGGGAGTTTCACATTATCTTCCACAAAAAAAAAAAAATATAATTATTAGGGGCCGAAACTGTTATTTCTTTTATAATATAATTCCTTGCAAAATTATTAATTTTGGACTTTTAATATATTTGTATCAAGATAAAAATTATTTTCGGATTGTTATTTTTTGAGTCCGATAGAACTAGTTAAACTCGGACTTTTAAAAATAAAAGTCCGGAAATAAAAGTTAAATCCGGACTTTTATTTTTTAAGGCCAAAATAAAAGTCCCGCTTGATAACAATGAAACGGCTTATCCCAAACAAACAATGTTTTT
The DNA here is from genome assembly GCF_040869045.1 of Eurosta solidaginis. Taxonomy (NCBI): domain Eukaryota; kingdom Metazoa; phylum Arthropoda; class Insecta; order Diptera; family Tephritidae; genus Eurosta; species Eurosta solidaginis. The sequence goes on from NC_090319.1 coordinate 50,013,293, forward strand.
TTTTAATTCGGATAAGCCGTTTCTTTGTTATCAAGCTATTTTTAAAAGTCCGAGGTTAACTAGTTCTATCGGACTAAAAAAAAGATACAGATTTTACTTTTATATGTGGACTTTTATGGAAAAAGTTCGAAAAATAAAGAGGATGCATGATTCGAGATGATATTGCTATAGGGATACCTGGGAACTCAATTATTTTCACCTAAGACAATTTTTTTACTAGGAGTTTTTCGACTCGAAAAAAAAAATTATTATTATTTTTCGTTCCTGATAATTTTACGTAATTTGTACGGAAGAAAACCCAAATGATCCTTTGGAAAAAATTTTGAAAAACTAATGCGAAGTCTTCAAACTTGTACTTTCTTAGACTAGAATTTATGAACTACAAAACTAAAAAAGTTTCTAAAAATTTCGAATTTTTAAGAAAACGTTTTGAAAATTGTTTCGAATACCATTCATTAAAGTTTTTTCTTTAGTAACAAAAATAAATAGTGTTAAAAAATGATAAATTGACCTAATAATTTTCGCTGCCACTTTAATATAAACTACTTATTTAAATTTATATTTTATGTAAAATTAACAAGCATTTTTTTTTTCATTTTCATTCCATTAAAGCTAACTGGAAAACACCAACGCTACCACGTGAACTCAACTCTTTCATGGCAGATATGTCGCTGAAGCCAGAAGTCGAAGCAACTCTCATAGGTGATGTCGCATCAATATTCAAAGAATCACATGAGCTTATGGTTACAGAACTTCGAAATTTAATTAAAGATAAAATACGTATGCTGGGCAAGTAAATAAATCGCCGTGGTACAAAGCTGGCGCTGAATGCTGCTGCTACCCGCCATATTTGTGTTCTTTTTTGCTGTGCAAATCAAGTTAAGAGATAAAAATATAGCGGAGTACATTCGAAAAGGAAATTTTTAATGAACGACATTGGGAAAACATTTTTGTTTTTTTCTTTTCTAAAAGGTTAGGTATTATATATAAACTAAGAAGAGTCTAACATCTTCGACAATGAAATAATAAAAATTATATAAAAACAAAGTATAAACTTAATTTATAAAAATAAGAAGCAAATGTAGTAATTTCAAATGAATGGTAAATTTAAAAAATCAGTATAATTAATGGATTTGATGACACTATCATGTGTATTTTGTTATTAAATTTTTAGTTAGAGGAAAAAAACCGAAGAATAAACTCAATTGTTGACGTTTATTTGTTTTGATTTTTTACGGTTCTTTCAGACAAAGTTGTGTGTATTGAAGTAAGACAATTTTTCTTAAATATCAACGAAACTTATTGGAGAGATTCGAATGAGAGAATTTCCATCACTACAACAACTACAACATAAATTATTTTTAAATGTATTTGGCGACCTTTATGTTACTAAACAACAAAGTTTCATAAATTATTTTTGTTTACTAACACGAAAAAAATGCTTCTCGAGGACGTGTAGACACATATGATCGTAATAGCGGGATCTTTTAAACAATTAATCTAGAAATTATTGAAATGTTTATTACTTATTCTAGTGTTAAATATATATTTATAAACATTCATACACATATATTGTATTGAAATACTCTATACACTTAATAGCAAATTAAGGGGCTTAAAATGCTATTTAATGTATTTGCATAAACAGTCTAAATATGTATATCAAATTTTCGGTGCATGTCTGTTTCTGCTTATTCGGGTAGTAAATGTTCTTCCGCAACATGAACCAAATCCTCTTGCCTCTTGATTTGTTTGAGCAGTACCTTAGAGCGGGGATCATTTTGATGTAGTAGAGTTTCCAGGTGCGCTCGAAGATGATGTGCCCGTGAGAAACGTTTGTTACAAATACCACAGCTATAGATTGGATGAGATTAAAAAAAAGGAGCTATAAGTTTTGGGAAGTGGATACTCGTCCGGAAATAGGTTTATTAAAATAATGAAAAAACAAGAAAAAAATCGAAAATTTTTCTTATTGAATTTTTCGGAAGAATAGGGGCAGCCCATTGCTCAATTATATAGTTGGCTCATCTCATTAGCGAATTTTATTTTTTTCATTTCTTTGGTATAGAGATTGTTAAGAGGTGACACACGCAAAATGTAACCAACACATTCAAAATTATTTACTGCCGAGGTGGTAAATTTCTTACCAAAAAAGTTTCATATCTCTTTAAGTTATTTTTTTAGTAAGTATATCTAATTTAGCGCATTATTTTTTCACAACGCACAATTGCAAAAGTTTTTTCACCATTCCATTCGCCTAACACCAACACGCAGTTTTTGACAATCTGAACAAAGGTATGTTGTTTCTGTAGATGAGCCAACCATATAGTTGAACCATGGGGACAGCCTAAGTATTTTATATTCAAACCATTTTTTGTACCATATAAGTGTTTGAAAGTCAATATTCGTATACAAAGCCCGACCATCCCGCGAACGATTTGGTGTGATCACATGCGACCGGCTAGGCCATACCGCCCTCCCACCCCCTAGGCCATACCGCCCTCCCACCCCCTAGATCACCCCTACATCCATTAGGAGTTCGGGGCCGCCAGAAACCTCGGCTGTTAATGAAACAGGATTCGCCACGGATAGGCGAAGTTGACAATTGGGTTGGAGAAGCTATATTTTGCGCTGGCAACACCTTGAAAGGGTTGTGTTACACTCCTTGAATCTATTTGGTATTTTAGTAACCTCTTACGACAGGCATACCTGCCGCGAGTATATTCTAACTACCTAACCCGCTGGGGGAAGACTGGTTAGTAGCGGAGCCCTCTCAAAGGAGGCTCTCAAAGGGCTGCGCACGGGTATACTCCTCGTGTTTTTGTCTTGAGGTTCCCTTATAAATGGGTATGTTGATTAGTCGACGCTAAAATTCCCAACTTATAGGTAAATCAAACTTTTATCATAGTAACTTTTTCGCCAATACTTACGTAAAAGGCTTTTCGCCCGTGTGTGTCAACATATGCACTTTCAAAACGCTGGAATAGGTGAAGCTTTTGCCGCAGGTGCCACACGTATAAGGACGTTCATTTCGATGTATGCTATAATAAATAAAAATTAATTACCTCTTTTTTTTTTTTATTTAATAGAATTTTTAGTTACCGTTCATGTTTTAGCATTGTAGAGCGATCAGCAAAGGTACGCTTGCAATACTGACACGCATAAGGACGTACGCCAGTGTGCTTACGTATGTGACGCGTTAGTTGAAAATTTAGATGAAACGATTGCGAACAGATTCTATTAAATAATTGTAAAAATGGATTTTAGCAAACAATTAATTTTAAGCTTTAAGGTAAACTTACTCGCATTCGTATGGCCGCTCGTTGCGATGACGTCTCATATGCGCATCTAGCGCATATTTACGTGGATAAACATTACCACAAACATCACATACATGCATTTGTTTTTCTTTACTATGCGGTTTTTCATTGTTAACATGTATCACAGCTGCACCATCTGATGTTATGCCGAGGGTTTTTTTTGCTGGACTCTGCGTTGATTTTTGCTGTAGCTGCACTATGTTTTGCGAATATTGCGAATTATCACCATGGTCCTCGATTATTATATCTCCTTGATTTCCGTCATCTTGCATCCAAAATTCCGAATACTCCGCCACATCTTCATAGTTGACTTCATTTTGTGTTTCCATTATTTGTTGATCGACTGGCTGAAGTACCTGTGCCGCACCTGATTTTGGGCAATACTCCAACAGGTATTCCGGCTTATTTTCCTCCTCATCGTTACTTTGAGGATATTTGCATACGAATTCTCTTAGGTAGTTATCTGAATTTTTACAAATAGTGCGAAATTTATATGCTATTGTTAGAAATGCATTGCACTTTTTACAAATACGCGTCGGCAGTTCGGGTTCGGTGAGTATCTGCATAGATGGTAAATTATTGAAAGTTCTTTCCCACAATATCGCAATGTTTATTTATGCTTAAATACATACCTTTATGCCTCCACAATTTTCAATCTTCTCGTATAAACAGACACAATCTGCATCTTGATCAAAAATAGATGCCATCTCTTCGCCTTCTTCACTGCTTTGTAAGCAAATTCGGCACATTGACAGTGAATTCACCTCAAGTTTTATATCCATCATTTTGCATAAACTTTCTATAAAATTGCTAAATTCCTATTTATGATAAAAAAAAGAAGATAATATGACAGTTGTAAATTAATTTGTAAAAAAAAAGTTGACAGCTAAAGATTGCAACCTATCGATTTTAGAGAGTTACATACAACAATATAAAGGCCGATTTATATAAAAGCTTTGGTCGCTTCGAAGCAGTGGCAAGTCGTTGATTATGGTCCTGTAAAAGCTAAAGTGCAAATTAAACTTGCTTAAAGCCAAATTAAACTTCCTTAACCCTAACGCCATAGTCGTAACCATACCCATATCCATAACCATCTCCAATGTCATCGATTAATGGTGCCTTAGCCTAAAAATCGTCAAAATTTCATAAAAATGAACAAAACGCAATAAATTTCAAACATATTCCACAAAAAAAAAGGCTCTTTGTCATAACGTATTCAAAACAACGAATAAAATATACAAAAATTTACTAACTGCCTTATTCTGTTTAACGATATCGTCTCCAAAACGATCATCGTTCGTGTGTTCGTATTATGAATTGCAATACGATAGACAAAACGATAACAGCTGACTGTTACGTAACGGAAGTGCTCGATTGGTATTCTGTATCACGAAAAGAAGCTACCAATACGAAAACAAAGTGTCAAAAACAAACAACAGGTATTCACCTATTTTTGGTTGAAAATGAGCGGCACGAACAAAAAAAGTGAGTATTATTAATTAATTAGTTATTATTGTATAAAAAAAACTTATATTTTATATCAGAAGATTCAAAAAAGACCACTAACGCCCAATTCCTCGTGCTTGTTCATGAGCTGGAAGCAAATGTGGATCTGGCCAGAAGAGCACCGGTATATGGCGCAAATAAAACTTCATACATTTGATACATTTTAATTATATTTATATCACTATATTTATTTCACTAACAACTTTATTTTTATTTCACTTATTTTGTAAACTTTACGGACGTACGCAAAAACAAAACACTTGATATCGTGTAGTTGACGAACGACGTAAAGCTACACGATAAACGGCAACGTAAGATTCAGAATACCATGAGCACACGATATCGTCCAAGCAGTATCATTCGTTGAGCGTATCGTTTGCCAAACAGAATGAGGCTGTAAATTCAGCAACTCAAATATTTTTAGGTTATGGATGTGGCGAGAAACCACAAACCAATTGATTGGCTATGGTATGGTTATGTCTTTAGCGTTGTGGTATGGCACCATTAATCGATTACATTGATTTCCATAAGGTATGTTCGATCAGCTGTTTTATCTGGATATGGCTTTATGTTTATAAATCACCATTAATTCGCCCTTAAGACTGCTTATGTCAAGCTGCTTTTATAAATTTTGGGTAATTCTATACGAAAGCATGACACTCTTAATACATATCCGTTTGGGATCCAGGACCGCGAGTCCGAAAACGGAAGACAACAATTTTTCGTCTATCGAAAGCTATTTATTTACTTATGGGGCGGGACCCACTGGATTTTTGAGCAGAACTCCTTTCTGCATTGGTGGCCTCCGGCCGCGAATATAAAAATTACCCTGTGTCGATTCAACACCAATTTGTCTTGTTTTGATTTCGAATTCAAAACACATTGCGAACATTTTCCGTTATACTGTTTTCACACAGACACTTAATGATCTCATTTCACCTTCTAATGAAATCGTAAATTTTTTGCTTTCACACAGAAGTAACTGCTCGATTAGTATGAAGGATGAAATGTCAAGCGAATAAAATGACAATGCTATATGACAGACAATCATGGCGGAACGATACAGGGTGGCAGCATGGTGACATACCTTACTTACTTACTTAATTGGTGCTTAACCGTCTAAACGGTTATGGCCGTCCAACAAGGCGCGCCAGTCTCTCCTTCGCTCCGACAACCGGCGCCAATTGGTCACACCAAGGGAGTTTAAATCGTTTTCCACCTGGTCCTTCCAACGAAATGCGGGCCGCCCTCTACCTCTGCTTCCATAGGTGGGTTCCGATGGAAACACTTTCTTGGCCGAAGCATCATCTTTCATTCGCATAACATGGCCTAGGCAGCGCAGCCGCTGCGTTTTAATTCACTGGACTATGTTGATGTCTGCGTATAGCTCGTACAGCTCATCATTAAATCTTCTTCGGTACTCGCCATCGCCAACGCGTAGAGGTCCATAAATCTTTCGAAGAACTCTTCTCTCGAACACTCCCAAAGCCGCTTCATCTGCTGTTGTCATGGTCCATGCTTCTGCCCCATATAGCAGGACGGGTACGATAAGTGACTTGTAGAGTATGATTTTCGTTCGCCGAGAGAGGACTTTACTTTTCAATTGCCTACCTAGTCCGAAGTAGCATTTATTGGCAAGATTGATTCTTCGCTGGATTTCAGTGCTAATGTTGTTGCTAGTGTTGATGCTGGTTCCCAAATAAACGAAGTCTTTTACTATTTCGAAATTATGGCTGCCAACATTAGCGTGGTTGCCAAGGCGCATATGCGCTGACTCTTTGCTCGATGACAGCAGGTACTTTGTTTTGTCCTCATTCACCATCAAACTCATCTTTACCACTTCTTTTTCCAGTTTGGAGTAAGCAGAACTAACAGCGCGGGTGTTTAGGCCGATGATATCAATGTCATCAGCATATGCCAGTAATTTCACGCTTTTATAGTATATTGTTCCAGTGCGGTTAAGTTCTGCAGCTAGTATAATTTTCTCCAGCATCAAATTAAAGAAATCGCACGATAGGGGGTCACCCTGTCTGAAACCTCGTTTAGTTTCGAACGGCTCGGTGAGGTCCTTCCCAATTCTGACTGAGCTGATGGTGTTGCGCAACGTCATTTTGCACAGCCGTATAAGTTTTGCGGGGAAACCAAATTCAGACATAGCGGCATATAGCCAGCTCCTTTTCGTGCTGTCGAAGGCGGCTTTAAAGTCGACGAAGAGGTGATGTGTGTCGATTCTCTTTTCACGGGTTTTTTCCAAGATTTGGCGCATTGTGAAAATCTGGTCGATGGTAGATTTACCAGGTCTGAAGCCGCACTGATAAGGTCCAATCAGGCGGTTCTCGGTGGGCTTAAATCTTTCGCACAATACACTTGAAAGGACCTTATATGCGATATTAAGAAGGCTGATTCCACGATAGTTGGTGCATTTTGCAGTATCCTCCTTCTTGTGGACTGGGCAAAGAACACTTAGATTCCAACCGTAAGGCATGCTTTCGTCCGCCCATATTTTGCTAAGAAGCTGCTGCATGCCGCCAAACTTGAATAGCTCCGCAGGCAATCCCTCAGCGCCCACGGCCTTGTTGTTTTTCAATCTGGTTATTGCTATTCTAACTTCGTCATAATCGGGCGGGGGACATATATTCCATCATCATCGATTGCGCGATCGGGTTCTTCATCTCTGCGCGGTGAATTGCTGCCTCCATTTAGGAGAGCAGAGAAGTATTCCCTCCATAATCTAAGCACTCTCTGGACATCAGTTACAAGGTCCGTTTTCATTCCTACAGGAGTTTGCCCCGGTCTGAAAACCTTCCGTCTGTCGCCGTATTTTTTGGTAGAATTTTCGGGCGTTATTCCTGGTGGCTAGCAGCTCAAGCTCCGCGCACTCACGCCTTTCTGCTTCTGCTTTTTTCTTCCTGAAAAGGCGTCTCGCTTCCCTTTTCAACTCACGATAGCGTTCACACACTCCTCTTGTCGCGCTCGCTTTTAACGTAGCCCTGTAGGCAGCATCTTTTCTTTCGGTTGCAACGCGGCATTCTTCATCATACCAGCTGTTTTTTCGTGGCCGCCGGTAACCAATTTTTTCCTCGGCGGCAGTACGAAGTGCTTTGGAGATATGCTCCTACTGCTCCTGTATTCCTTCAGGATGAGTTGTGCTCTCAGAGAGCAGGTGTGAGAGTCGATTTGCGAAATCATTGGCAGTCTGTTGTGATTGAAGCTTTTCGACGTCTATCTTTCCTTGTGTTTTTTGTTCCTTGGTTTTAGCCGCGTTGAGGCGGGTGCGTATTTTGGCTGCAACGAGATAATGGTCCGAGTCGATGTTAGGTCCTCGGATCGTGCGCACATTTAAAACACTGGAGGCATGCCGTCTGTCTATCATAACGTGATCGATCTGATTGCGAGTAATTCGATCAGGAGACAGCCATGTAGCTTGATGTATCTTTTTATGCATGAATCTCGTGCTGGATATGACCATGTTTCGAGCACCGGCAAAGTCAATCAGCCTCAGTCCGTTAGGATGAACTTTCCGACTGTAGGGCCAAAAACACCTTTGCCCACCCTGGCGTTAAAGTCGCCAAGCACGACTTTTATATCATGACGGGGGCAGCGCTCGTATGTGCGTTCTAATTGTTCATAAAAAGTGTCTTTCACCTCATCGTCTTTCTCCTCTGTCGGCGCATGGGCGCAGATGAATGATATATTAAAAAATTTTGCTTTTATTCGGATAGCGGCGAGACGCTCGTCCACAGGCGTGAACGCCAGCACTTGGCGACAAAGTCTCTCTCCCACCACGAATCCGACGCCGAAACTGCGCTTATTCCTATGGCCACTCCAATATATGTCACAAGTTTTGACCTTCTTTCTTCCTTGCTTCGTCCAACGCATTTCTTGGATGGCGGTGATGTCAGATTTTGCTTTGACGAGGACATCAACCAGCCGGGCATCTGCACCAATCTCATTCAGGGAGCGGACGTTCCAGGTGCATGCCCTCAATTCATTGTCCTTCAAACGTTTGCCATGGTCGTCATCAATAGAGAGTGTATTTATCCGAGGCTTGTTGGTGACATACCTACAAACAAAAAAAAATCCATGTACTTGTAAATTCTATGGACAAATGTCAAAATCGTACTGCGCCGGTAGTTGATGTATCAAATCAAATAAAAAAGGTTATAATCAGCTGTTCCATGCGGCCACCTTTTATCGTTCCGCCATGCAGACAATGACATTTACTTTGACAAATGACATTTTTAAGCACTGAACACACCAAAAACGAAGAAGCGGAACGCTGCCAACAGAGTTGCATTGTGCTTTTGACTTCATTAGGCATTCGATAAGCTGCTAATGAAATAATTATAGATTCGAATTTTGTAGGGAAGATTGAGCTCAATAAGCGTCTTAAGGTAGAAAACTGCCTTTATTATTCAATAAGCCGTCTGTGTGAAAATAGTATTAGCAATATAGGAGTATTACATATATGCCACAACGTAATGTGCGCGTATCTAAAATGATCTTTAAAGCCACGCCGCATAAGCAGTTTTTCATATAAATGCGTTTTACGCAATCTTAAAGCCCCTACACATAAATAGTTTTTCATAAAGATGAGTTTAACACAAGCTTATGCATTATGAGTAGATTGCGCGTTTTTTCATGGAGAACGCTAGATTGAGCGACACTGGCCCATCTGACATGGAAAAGTAGCCAACTCCCAAATTTTTTTGCAAGCAAAGTATAAGAAGAAGAATTTGACATTTGCTTTGGCTAAAGGTTTGGTTTCCTCCAAAAGCGGTGCCGCTATGTTACGACAGCTAAAAAGCGGCCGGTATACTTACCCTTTTCAGCGGCACCGCTTTGTTGGAAACTACGAAAAGTTACGGCAGATGATTCGCAAAATTAAATTTGTATTTTTGGGTTTTTTTTTAATTTTATTTTTTATTTTTTTCTATAATGAAAGCACAAGAAAAAAATTTCAATTCAAAAATTTTGTTTTTTTTATAAGTAATTTCAATTTTTTGACAAAATGTTCACCGCTTTGACAATAGCGGCGGCAAACAACGGTGATGAACGAGTTTCTACCGTCATGACGGCCGTAACATTTTATGGCCTGCCGATATATTCCGTTACGGTGAACTTCGCCGTCTTCTTAGTTTCCATATAATTACTTTTACACTGCAACATTTTTGACAACATACTCTACCGCTTTGTAACTTCCGCTATATAGCGGCACCGCTTTCGAGGAAACCAAGCCTTAAGGGTGCTGGCACATTTTACAAGTGATATTATTTTCCCCACTCGGTAACTTTTCTAACATTTTTGCAATTAAAAACTGCAAATTAAAAGGTACAAATGAATACGACACAAAATATGTTGGCTAGTATTTTTGTTGTATTGGGAGAATTTTTTAACTTTGCTTCGCCAAATTTGGTATGTGAATGGGCAAGGCGAAAAATCTGAAGTCTGAAGTTTCTTCATATTTATAAACGCAACATCTTGGTTGATTGTGGCGATATTACCGGAATGCTAAGTGTTAAAGCATCTATATGAAAAATTTCATTGTGCCCTAAAGAGGATAAATATAAATATCTTTATCCTCTTTGGTAATGTTGATGTGTAGCTGTTGTCATTTTTTCCGCATACATTATTTTTATTGTCGCGCTTCTTTTATTTACTAGCGACATACAGGCCAACATAATATAAACCCACGCAAGTCATTTCTGTCAAAAATTTCTCATGCACATATAAATTGTATGAGAGCAACCGAGAATGAAATTACTGCGTAAAAAGCTAACTCGATTTCCAATTTTTGTTCTGCGTGACATTTTGGTTTGACATTTGCATACATGTTTTACATTGTGGCAACGCATGCTCATATCTGTTAGGGTAAAAAAAAACGTTTAAGTGCGTGCGTTGAAAAACCTCAGTGCGTTTTAATTAGGTTGGCATGATAGTAGCTATCATCCGGTGGCAAAATCCTGAGCCAGATAAATAATTTTGCATGTAAATGCAACAACAACGATTTGAGCCAGATAAATCCAGATAGAAGTCTGGTTCAATTTGTGAGCCAGATTGTTAATTACTTCTTTTTAGGTTGGCAACGCGGCCTTTAATATACCTCCTTTTTCAAAAATAGATGTCGCTGCTTAGCCTTTCGCCGTATGAGTTAAATGAAAAACAGCGGCGACATCTGCCTATCACATTTCACATGTGCGAAAATTTCACGACATCTGCCACACAAGATTGGCATGGAGGGTGGCATTGCAGGTGGTGAATAATTAAAATGCAACCTTGCCGAACTCTTCTCAGAGAAAGCTTATCTGACAGCTGAAATATAAAGATTGGCAACGAAAGTCAGCGGTACAGCTCATTGCCAACTATTCTATCTCATTACTTCCAAAATCCAAAAAAGTGTATAATTTTATAACGTCTATAATCGCGTTTAAAAAACATTAGAAATTGCAATGCAAAACAAAAGTAACAAATGGATCATATGCCATATATGTTTAAAAACCTCTGACAGAGAAATGTTCCCTATATTCGGTCATGACGGCATAACAAATGATTTGCCCGCAGAAATAGCAGATTTTGGCTCAATCTCAGTATGTATTAATCGAAGAAAAGGACCAAATACGTTCTTAACTAAATACCTATTCTGTAATTTAGCTAAACAATACCAAAATAGGCGCTGATCGAATATGTGAAAGATGTTTATTACTTCTTAAAGCAGCGAAGAAATTCCGCAAACTTTGTCAATCATCCGCCAAACAATGGCAGGAATTAATCAAATTGCATTCTGTGGCAGCGTCGACAATAAAAATGCAAGGAAGTGAACAGCCAATGAAGGATGTTGTGGATAATACAAATGATATAGAAACCCCTACGGATGAAACAGAGCCTAGTGAAACCCTGGAGATACTGGACGAACAAGACGATACTGAGCAGCACACAGGACACGGTTATGTATTTGAAGTAATAGGGGATGACGAGGATGTTGGTGTAGACGCAGCAGATGAAAATATGTTAGCGCCACATGACGCTCAGGTAAAAAACGTCCTTCGAAAATATTTTTGTATAAAATTTATTAATAGCGTTGCCATCATAGAAAATCTGTTTGTCTAAGCTTTGGGCAATTGAGGGCGAGCAGTTATAAATGAGTAATTTTATGTGCTTGTAAGCGTATGAGTCGTGGCACAGTGGCTGACGTACCCGACCAAACGCCCGGGGTTGCGGGTTCAACTCCCACCAAGCATTCCTTTTTTTAAATTTATAAATTATTATTATTAATGGACTGTATTGAGTTTATGGGGTTTTTGATTTAATGTATTCCATTTATTGAGTTGGGTAGTTTTAGTGTTATTGGTGTATTTAAGTCATGGGAGGATGCATAGCATCAGTACACCTTTATTTATTTAATTTGGGGGCGAGCACTGGGGGGCTCTGAGGTTTCGCTCTAATGAGCCACCTCATCTTCTATTTGAAGAACCCCTTCAAAGTGTGATATGGAGGCGAGCACTGGGCTCTGATGTATTAGCACACCATCCGAAGAACCTCGATTTTAATAAAAAACTCAAACTATGTCTTTAGAATATTTCACTAACCAGTTGAGAATTACAAGCACACTCAATGGCTACTGAAACAAACGAACGAAAAATGTTCATAGTTTAAGTCGCTTAAACATACTCCCCCCTTAGACGGCTTAGTCGTCTAATGAAACTTCCATACGAGCCAGTGATCCGGCTCGAAGGACCATGTCTAAGCTTTGGGCAATTGAGGACGAGCAGTTTAATAAGAGTTATAAATGAGTAATTTTATGTGCTTGTAAGCGTATGAGTCGTGGCACAGTGGCTGACGTACCCGACCAAACGCCCGGGGTTGCGGGTTCAACTCCCACCAAGCATTCCTTTTTTTAAATTTATAAATTATTATTATTAATGGACTGTATTGAGTTTATGGGGTTTTTGATTTAATGTATTCCATTTATTGAGTTGGGTAGTTTTAGTGTTATTGGTGTATTTAAGTTATGGGAGGATGCATAGCATCAGTACACCTTTATTTATTTAATTTGGGGGCGAGCACTGGGGGGCTCTGAGGCTTCGCTCTACTGAGCCACCTCATCCTCTATTTGAAGAACCCTTTAAAATGTGATATGGAGGCGAGCACGGGACGGCTCTGAGGTATTGGCACCCCATTTTCTACAAGAAAAACCTCTATTTATTTAATTTGGGGCGAGAGTTGGGCACTCTGAGGTTTCGCTCTAATGAGCCACCTCATCTTCTATTTGAAGAACCCCTTCAAAGTGTGATATGGAGGCGAGCACTGGGCTCTGATGTATTAGCACACCATCCAAAGAACCTCGATTTTAATTAAAAAACTCAAACTATGTCTTTAGAATATTTCACTAACCAGTTGAGAATTACAAGCACACTCAATGGCTACTGAAACAAACGAACGAAAAATGTTCATAGTTTAAGTCGCTTAAACACTGTTATTAAGCGTTGCCAAATTTTTTGATAAATAGGAAGTTAGATAAAGTGGCAGTTATTTTTGTCAACGTCCGGTGCAATAACTACATCTAATACAACTTGAATATGTGCATGATAAAATGGATAACACACTGCTATCTACAGTTTTTGAAGCCCATCTTATTTCCGGTAATTCTATACGACAGCATTATACTCGTAATAAGCTTCCAAAAATCAGGAGGGATGCTCAAAGACACGTTTTGCACCCATGATCGCGAATACAAAAACGGAAGTTAAAATTTGTAAAGCAGGTTTCGAAGCGGTCCGTTGTTGTTCTTGTAATGACAAGGTTGCTCCCCGAAGGCTTTGGGGAGTGTTATCGATGTGATGGTCCTTTTCCGGATATAGATCCGGTAACACAGCACCATTAAGGTTATTGCCCTAGCGGGTAAGGGGGTCAGAATATACCCGCGGTAGGTATGCCTGTCGTAAGAGGCGACTAAAATACCAGATTCAAGGGGTGTGTAGCGCAACCCTTCTGGTTGCCAGCGCAATATATAGCTTCTCCAAATCCAATTGTCAACCTCACCTATCCGCGGCGAATCCTGTTTCACTAACAGACGAGGCTCTGGCGACCCCAAGCTCCTCATGGATCTTGGGGGTGGGGAGGGAGGGGATGGCCTGAAGGTTTAATGAGGCCACATAAATCGTGTCCGAGATGGTCGGGCTAGCACCTTAATGGTGCTGTGGTACCGGAGCGTACCGGATCTGCATCCGGAAAAGGACCATCACATCGATAACACTCCCCAAAGCCTTCGGGGAGCAACCTTATCGCTACAACAACAACAACAACAAGGTTATTGCTACAACAACAACAAGCGGTCCGTTGTACTCCCAGCGGGTTAGGGGGTTGTATATACCCGCGGTAGGTATGCCTGTCGTAAGAGGCGACTAAAATACCAGATTAAAGGCGTTGTGTAGCGCAACCTTTTCAGGTTGCCAGAGAAATATATAGCTTCTCCAAGCCCAATTGTCAACCTCACCTATCCGTGGCGAATCCTGATTCATTAATAGCCGAGGCTCTGGCGACTCCGAACTCCTCATGGATCTAGGGGTGGGAGGGCGGTATGGCCTAGAATATCGCATGTGGTCATAACAAATCGTTCCCGAGATGATCGGGCTTGGTACCGGAACGTACCGGATCTGCATTCGGCAAAGGAGCATCAACTCGATAATACTCGCCAAGGCCTTCGGGGAGTGTCCTAATCGCATTAGAACAATTATCGCGCTTCCCAAGGCCGTCGGTTCCATGTACCGGAGCGACTCGGGATTTTTTCTGACCAAGGACTGCCATTTCAATGTAACCCCATTTAATTTGATGCATACCTCCCACAAATTGTCATCCTCCCAGCAGCTCCTTGCAGCGGGACTGCTCCATATTCTCTTGCACCGGGAATGTATCGAACCCAATCCGGGTCCGTCTCCTGACCCCGGTCCTGAGAAAAGGCTTTGCTGCATCTGCCGGAAAAGAATCTTTTTAGGACGGTCATACTCTTGTCAGTGTGTCTCGTGTAAGGGATGGTTGCATCGGACAGGTTGTTCTGGGCTAGACCCCAAAACCAGACGTCCACGTAACTTCTATAAATCTTTTGTGGCTCCTTGCTGTTCACGTCCTAAGACGTCTCGTAGTCTGCGCCTTAGCGCCCCCCCCCCCCCCCCCCCCCCCCCCCGCTACCTTCCAGCAGCCCCGCTGCTCAGCAAGCCACAACAAGTACCCGCTGTTGCTCGCGCCCCACGGCGCCACCAACTCACACGGCTGCTCCCACTCATACCCACAATCTCCGTAGTAGAGTCCGGAGCAATGCCGAGCATCAGCGCCTGCCACCGTCTTCTTCCCCCCTCTTATCCGGCAGCAATTGTGTAGGTCAGGGAAACAGACTCTTAGTCGCTACCTCCCTTTGCACCGTTTGCCAGCACAGAATATATACGTTTGCGACATCCGCCCAATGCAGCTCCTGCCATGGACGGTGCCACTTTCCTAGATGTTCTGGTCTCCGCGACGGCAACTCCCTGACGTGTTTCATTGCGCCATGTTGCCAGGCCGCATACCCAAATACACCGGGTACCCCAATGCCTACCCAAGGAGTCTAGTCCCAGGGCCTCAACAGCAATCGCGTTCTGGCCTTCCACAACCCAGGCGTAGTCACCCGTCACTTACTTCCAGAGTGACGACGTCTCCCCCTATACACTTCAGAATTCTGCAGTTAAACTGTAATGGATTAACTGGGAAGATCACGGAGATAGTCGACTTCATGAAACGGCACAACATCCGCATTGCTGCGATTCAAGAGACCAAACTCACAGCAAGATCTGCAATGCAGACCTGTTCTGGGGATAATGTCCACAGAAAAGATCGCGAGAGCGGAAATGGAGGCGGCCTCGCGTTTATCATACACCACACTGTGCAATATCATATATTTGATCCCGACATAGACCGCAGGGACAGTGTCTTAGAACGTCAAGGATTATCTGTCCGGTATGGTGATGCAAATCTAGAAATCATCAACATCTACATCCGTCCTGTCACATGTTGCCTCAGTGGATACCGCCCTGATATCAGCGGTGTACTCACTGGAAACAATCGCATTATCTTGGGCGATTTCAATGCCCATCACGATCTATGGCATTCAAACTTACGGGTGGACAGTAGGGGTGAGATGATAGCGGATCAAATAGAAGAAACGAAGTTCTCCACTATAAACGGAGACGTCCCCACACGTATGGTAGGAAGCTGTCACAGTTCGCCGGATATTTCAATCGTGAGCGCAGAACTCGTAAACTGCGTCAACTGGCAGTCGATGGTAACATTGGCATCCGACCACCTGCCTATACTTATTTCGCTCGAGCGTCCCGCTGACTTCATCGTCGCAGAAAAACGCACTTTCATTAACTTTAAAAAACGAAACTGGGACGAATACAAATCCTTTACAGACAACCGCTTTGCTGCCCTCCCTATTTCAACTGATGCCCGCCAAGGGGAGCGTGCTTTCCGCAAGGTCATTGAATCCGCCTCGGTTCGTTTCATTCCCGCCGGTGGAATTCCCGAAATTCGGCCCGACTTCCCGGCAGAGGCCGCAAGTTTAGCGAGAGAACGTGACCTTATAAGACAGCTCGATCCCGGCGACCCTTAAATAAGGGATATAAACCAACGTATCAGATTGCTTGTGGATGAGCACAAGCGGGCGAAATGGGAGGAGCACGTAAGCGGTTGTAACCTCTCTGCCGGTGTTGGTAAACTTTGGTCCACTGTAGAGTCCCTATCGAATCCGTCTAGGCACAATGACAAAGTTTCCATCGCCTTTGGCCATAAAGTGCTGTCGGATGCGAAAAAACGACTACCTCCCTAATCTCGCCAGTTTTTTCGCCTCGCGAAACCTGGCATTATCACCGTCTAAATCATCCGCGACCTTATTTACAAGTGTCTTGCAATGTGTCCCCACATGACACCAACCATCTCTTTAATTGTAATGTGGAACCAACGCCTCTAATACCCCTTTCATTATGGTCCTCCCCTGTCGAAACAGCAAGTTTCCTTGGACTCTCGTTAGAGGATATTGATGACAATTTGTGATCGGTCGAAGCTATTAGGTGCGGCGAAACATTGCTACAACAACAACAACAGTGTCCTTATCGCTACAGCAACAACAAGTGGTCCATTGCAATTGTTCGATATTTCGTGAATACCATTTGGTAGACTGATAACATTTTTGAAATTATATAAATGCATAATGAAGTGCTTGAAGGAGTGTTTATGCCTATTTTCTAACTTAAGTGATCCTATGAAGTTTTGACAGAGGCTGATTAACCGTAACCCTTATCGGATATACATAGAACCCTTTCTCACATCAAAATGACATTGTGTTTTATTGTTATATTGGCCCTGATGAATAAAAAAAAGCAATTGCTTTTTTTGACCTTTTCCTTAAATTTCAATGAATAAAAATCCAAGCGATTGCTTTTTTTATAAGCATTTGCTATTTCTAAAAGCAACTGCTATTTTCATTCAGGATTTGCTTATTTCTATAAGCAATTCCAGAATTCCGAATGAATACATAAATGAAGCATTTGCTATTTTTAGGTAGCATTTGCTTACGATTTTTCAAGGCTGCTCTACCCCATGCTAAATTTTTTGTAATTTAGTTTTTATTCGATTTTCCTTCGCGCAACATTTAACTATGGCGCAGTTTTTGACTATTCGTAAAAGAAAACACTATAATGTGCGAAGGGAATGTAATAATGAAGACTTTCGGAAGCTATATCGATTCAATCGTGAGAACGTAAAGTGGTTGAGCACCTATTTTTTGGACGAAACTTGCGAAAAACGAAGAGGTGCGTTATCAGCATTTGAAAAGATGAAGATCTTCCTGCGCACAATTTCCGATCCGGGCTATCAAAATAGCGTAGCAGGAGAGGTTGGAGCTCATCAAACTACAGTATCCAAAACTTTTAATTTAGTAATGAGTGAAGTTTTAAAGAAGACACATGTGTGAATTAAATTTCCAAAGTCTGGCGGGGAAATGATTGCTGCAAAAAATGGATGGAGGGAAGTGTACTCTTTTCCAAATTTTATCGGAGTGATAGGCTGCACACATGTTCGAGTTCCGAAATCACAAGCTTTCGGTAACGAGTACGTCAACAGAAAGGGCTTTACTAGCATAAACGTGCAGGCAACTTGTATTGAAAAAGAAATATTTACAAGTGTAGATTGCCAGTGGCCAGCCTCCGTACATGACAGCAGGATTTTTAAAAATTCGGACATTTATGATGTACTTCAAAACTCATCAGAAAACGTGCTACTTCTTGGAGATGATGGTTATGGTATATCTCCCTTTTTTATGACACCTTGGAGGAATCCAATAACTCTTCAACAGCGGCACTACAATAAACTATTTTGCAGAGAACGAGTTGTAATTGAACGATGTTTTGGACAATTGAAAGCAAGGTTTCCGATTTTACAATACAAAGTTCGCAGTAAGATTGAAAAAAACCCCTTCAATTATAATTTGTTGCATTGTTTTGCACAATATTGCAAAGTTTTTAAAAGATGAACCCTTTGAACTGCGGGAGAGCCCCACTACTTCGAACAGGTTCCAGCCGAACCTATGAATAACAACGTAATGAGGCAATTGGGCCTGCAAAAGCGAGAACTTTTAACGCAGCAACTTTGTGATGGAATTTGAAATATTTACTAATATTTAATAATTGTTTGGGCTACAAAACAGTATACCAAAAATGTTAAATAAAAATTAATATAAATATATTAAATAAATATTTTAACAAATATAACTAAATAAACTTTTATTAATTTTTTTCAACATATATATATGTGTTGCTTCAAGTAAAAGCTTAAACTTTGTAGAAAAAGCAGCGGTGCCTAAAATTCTTATTCATATAATAATTAGCAATTGCTTATTAGTTCAAGCAATAGCCTTTTCAGCAATTGCTTTTGCTAATAAGCTATTAGTTCAAGCAATAGCCTTTTCAGCAATTGCTTTTGCTAATAAGCAATTGCTTACTAGAAATTGCTTATTTTTTATTCATCAGGCTCATTATGGCACTGTTAAGTGGTAAAGCGAAAAAACGCTGCAAAGCGTTTATGCGTTTTCGGTATGGTATGTATAAGTGGCTTTTGAGTCCATTGAGCCAATGTTTTCCTGCACTGCAATGGTTGATAGGCTTGCTTTTATTGCGGCATTCTACCGCGACGATTTAAAAATCAATGCCGGGTATAATATTTATACCCTCGGAGGAGACTTCTTATAAAAGAAGAAATACCTTTCGAATGAGTTAGTAAAGGCCTTTAGTTATTGAAAATGTAGTCTCTCCGATAATAGAACTAAACCCCAAATCATGTTGATTTGATTTTAACTATAAAACAAATCCTTACCAAAGAGAGCTTATTGTACATGATAACCGCGTTTCTTGTTATTTTTATATTACAACGTGCTTAATATAATTTGGTTTTAGTTTATTGAACTCGAAGACGACGACGATGGTATGAACTTTTTGGATGAAAATTCAACAGGAAACTCTGAAGCACTGACGTACTATTCACAATCTCAATTTGAAAATTTAAACCACGATGAAACGCTTGTTTCGGAGACACACCTTGGTAATAGCAAATTACTTGATGTTGAGCAAGAACTTGAAAATTTAAAAAAACAGCAGCCAGAAATGACAAATCACCCAGAAAGGATTACACAACAAGAATGTGATCCTGAGAGCAACAGTAGGAATATAAAGCGCGGTAAAAAAAGAACTGCGGATGCGAGCAAAAAATATAACAGAAATAAAGCTAAAGATAATGCAGATTCAAAAAGAGGCATAAACAATTATGTATGCAGTTATTGCGGTAATTCTTACAATGAAAAAGCCAAATTGACGCTACATCTAAAATTGCACACCAAAGAGAAACCACACGAATGCGAGTAAGTCTAAATATATTAAAAAAAAAAATATTTAATCTTAAAATTTTTAAATTTATTACCCAGCTGTTGTAGTACAGCACTAGTGGTATATTGCAAAGGCAAAACCAAATCAGAATACAGCACGAATTTGCCATTATGAAAACTTATTCTCTGAAAGAATTTATGACTTTATTCTATATTGCAAACGATAGCTCAGATGAACGATTCGGCTCCACAGGATTCACCACCCTTGAGACGGTTGCGCCTAACAACTTTACTTACTTACTTAATTGGCGCTTACCCGTTTAAACGGTTAGGGCCGTCCAACAAGGCACGCCAGTCGCTCATTCTCTCTGCCAACCGGCGGAAATTGGTCGCACCAAGGGAGTTTAAACCGTTTTCCAACTGGTCCTTCCAACGGATTGCGGCCGCCCTCTACCTCTGCTTCCATAGGCTGGTTCCGAAAGAAACACTTTCCTGGCCGGATCGTCATCTTTCATTCGCATAACATGGCCTAGCCAGCGCAGCCGCTGCGTTTTAATTAGCTGGACTATGTTGATGTCTGCGTATAGCTCGTACAGCTAATCGTTAGATCTTCTTCGGTACTCGCCATCGCCAACGTGTAGAGGTCCATAAATCTTTCGAAGAACTTTTCTCTCGAACACTCCCAGAGCCGCTTCTGTTGCTGTTGTCATGGTCCATGCACGATATCAGTTAAAGCCACTCAAGCTTTATAATAGACCAACGATCCTGCTTCAGTTGGAAGTATGCACTGACGAAATTTCAACTTTTATAAAATGACGAAGGTCTGGCAGTCACGGGCTCTTAGACTATTACTGCTGCCAACCGGGTGATTATTTCTCACAATAAATATCTGTTGGCTTTGATGGTACCACCTTGGAGAACATTTTTTTTTTTTTTTTGAACTCTACCCTAACTCGATATACAATGTAGGATATCAACTGAAAAAATGTTCTGGATAATCATTTGAGAACTATACAAATCTCAAAATCTCTCAAAGATGGAGAAAATTTTGGGAATAACGTTAGAGATCGACTCGTGAACTACAAGTTTTACGAAATTTCTCAAAAGTTGGTTAGTGATTGGAGAATGATGTTGGATATCAGCTCCAGAACTAAGGGTGGAAAAATATTTTGTCTATGTTTGTTGGGCTAAAAAATCCAGCTATTGCCGCATCTACAAATTATATAGATAACTAGAAGACCCGGCAGACGTTGTTCTGCCCTAAATTTGGCCTATCTGCATACATTTTAATAAGCTTTTTCCATCTAACTCTGCCCTACCCCTCTACACTTTTTCCTAATCTTTTTATTCACACCTCCCTCCGTCTTTTTTGCTTCATCTCCATCTTCGTTTCATTCCCTTTCTCAGTCTCCTTCTCTCTTTTCTCTTCTCACAAGTTTTTCTCCTTCTTCTTCATCTCTTATTGCCAGTCCCAGACGGTGGTATGTATTTTTTTCCAGTCCCATTCCGAGTCTCAGTCCCAGTCCCACTCCGAGTCTCAGTCTCAGTCTATTATTATTAATTCTTGTCTTTATTTCGGCTTCGCATGCATATTTATCAGTTTTGCCAGGTTGATGCGACTAAGTCGAATATCACAATGAACTTTAGAGCTCTCAGCAACAGCTTTCATTGGTGTAAAACTTACTCCGTATTATAGCACACATCAACAGCTTCAATTTGATACCCATAATATAAACACACATCCTAGTGTTACCCTGATCCACGTTTTGGCCTATATCTCGGGACCCTAGTCACCAATAGGTATGAAAACTACCCTGTACTAAAGCCCTCATCAACAGCTTCAATTTGATACCCGCAATGTAAAAACATTGTCTAGGCCTTCACGGGCCCACGTTTGGCCTATATCTCCAGACCCTAGTCACCCAGGGGTATGAAAATTATCCTCTACTAAATCACTCATCAAATTAATTTGTTATCCATATTGTATAAACACATTCTAAGGGTACCCGGGTCCACGTTGTGGCCTATATCTCGAGACCCTAGTCACCCAGGGGTATGAAAATCATCCTGTACTATAGCACTCATCAACAGTTTCCATTTGATATCCATATTGTATAAACACATTCTAGTGGTACCCGGGTTCACGTTTTGGGCTATATACCGAGACCCTAGCCTCCCAGTTGTATGAAAATTATCCTGTACTATAGCACTCATCAACAGCTTTCATTTGATATCCATATTGTATAAACACATTCTAGGGGTACCCGGGTCCACTTTTTGGGCTATATCTTAAGACCCTAGCCTCCCAGTTGTATGAACTTTATCCTGTACTATAGCACTCATCGACAGCTTTCATTTGATATCCATATTGTATAAACACATTGTAGGGGTACCCGGGTCGACGTTTTGGGCTATATCTCGAGACCCCAGCTTCCCAGTTGTATGAAAATTATCCTGTACTATAACACTCATCAACAGATTTCATTTGATATCCATATTGTATAAACACATTCTAGGGGTACCCGGGCCCAAGTTTTGGGCTATATCTCCAGACCCTAGCTTCCCAGTTGTATGAAAATTCTCCTGTACTAAGTCACTCATCAACAGCTTTCATTTGTTGTCCATATTGTATAAACACATTCTAGGGGTACCCGGGTCCACGTTTAGGGCTATATCTCGAGACCCTAGTCACCCAGGGGTATGAAAATTATCCTGTACTATAGCACTCATCAACAGCTTTAATTTTATATCCATATTTTATAAACACATTCTTCATATTTTATAACACGATCCTGCTTCAGTTGGAAGTATGCACTGACGAAATTTCAACTTTTATAAAATGACGAAGGTCTGGCAGTCACGGGCTCTTAGACTATTACTCCTGCCAACCGGGTGAATATTTCTCACAATAAACATCTGTTGGCTTTGGTGGTACCACCTTAACTCGATATACAATGTAGGATATCAACTGAAAAAATGTTCTGGATAATCATTTGAGAACTATACAATTCTCAAAATCTCTCAAAGAATGGAGAAAATTTTGAGAATAACGTTATCCTGTACTATAGCACTCATCGACAGCTTTCTTTTGATATCCATATTGTATAAACACATTCTAGGGGTACCCGGGTCCACTTTTTGGGCTATATTTTAAGACCCTAGCCTCCCAGTTGTATGAACTTTATCCTGTACTATAGCACTCATCGACAGCTTTCATTTGATATCCATATTGTATAAACACATTGTAGGGGTACCCGGGTCCACTTTTTGGGCTATATCTCAAGACCCTAGCTTCCCAGTTGTATGAAAATTATCCTGTACTATAGCACTCATCAACAGCTTTCATTTGATATCCATATTGTATAAACACATTCTAGGGGTACCCGGGTCCACGTTTGTGGCTATATCTCGAGACCCTAGCTTCCCAGTTGTATGAAAATTCTCCTGTACTAAGTCACTCATCAACAGCTTTCATTTGTTATCCATATTGTATAAACACATTCTAGGGGTACCCGGGTCCACGCTTTGGGCTATATCTCGAGACCCTAGTCACCCAGGGGTATGAAAATTATCCTGTACTATAGCACTCATCAACAGCTTTGATTTTATATCCATATTTTATAAACACATTCTAGGGGTGCCCGGGTCCACGTTTTGGGCTATATCTCGAGACCTCAGCCTCCCAG
This sequence comes from Eurosta solidaginis, assembly GCF_040869045.1. Lineage (NCBI taxonomy): Eukaryota > Metazoa > Arthropoda > Insecta > Diptera > Tephritidae > Eurosta > Eurosta solidaginis. Next base: position 50,036,707 of record NC_090319.1, read on the forward strand.
TTGTATGAAAATTATCCTGTACTGAATCACTCATCAACAGCTTTTATTTGTTATCCATATTGTATAAACACATTCTAGGGGTACCCGGGTCCACGTTTTGGACTATATCTCGAGACCCTAGTCACCCAGGTGTATGAAAATTATTCTGTACTATAGCACTCATCAACAGCTTTGATTTGATATCCATATTGTATAAACGCAGTCTAGGGGTACCCGGGTCCACGTTTTGGGCTATATATCGAGACCCTAGGCTCCCAGTTGTATGAAAATTATCCTGTACTAAATCACTTATCAACAGCTTTCATTTGTTATCCATATTGTATAAACACATTCTAGGGGTACCCGGGTCCACGTTTTGGCCTATATCTCCAGACCCTAGTCACCCAGGGGTATGAAAATTATCCTGTACTATAGCACTCATAAACCGCTTTCATTTGATATCCATATTGTATAAACACATTCTAGGGGTACCCTAGGCAAATAGCGAAAAAAAGGTAGACGTTGGCCGATTCTCAGACCTACCCAATATGCTCACAAAATTTCATGACAATCGGTTCAGCCTTTTCGGAGGAGTTAAGCCTCTAAAACCATGACAGAAGAATTTTATATATTAGATAAAAAAACCCATGTTTCCGTACAACAAAGCCTACCCCAAAGGCGGGCTTAAATCCGTCACTGAAAAACTCCTATTAGTTTAAATTTGGCGGGTGTTTAAAAAAACTTAGTTTAAGCTTAGCTTAACCATCTCTTAAAAACCGGCCCTTAATCTGTGTTTGTTTTCCGGTTGAAACTGTTTTCTAAGCGAGCAGAAAAAATTTTAAAGCTGTAAAAAAACACGCCCTTTCGATCATATTGTTACGAATATTAGCAAAACTAAGGAGTGCTGCCATCTCTAAGCCGATGCTAAGCAGTGACGTGAATTCACATCCATAGATCAATCATTATGTATCTACATAAACGAAAAAATATAATTGCGTCTACACATATGTACCATGTACGTATACGAGCAGCGGAGAGTCAATGCACAAATACGTGCATATATCTGAGATACTCCTATAAGTATGCAATGAGAAAAACTATAAAATTGTGCAATTGTAGTTACAGCTGAGAAGTTTGAGAGCTGCTGGACTAGTAGATTGTGGAAGCGCCTAGAAGATGCGAAGGTTGAAATCAAAGAGTATAAAAGGCGACAATTGTAGAGGCGCTGGAATTCAGTTTGATTTGAGTTGTCAAGCAGTTTCGACTAAGACGCTATCTAGCGAGCAAGCGCAGTATTATTTTGAATAGTAGAGTTTCATTTGAGCTATCAATCAGTTTGGTGATTAAGCAAGCTATTCATCGCACAGTTTGAGTGTTATTGTGAAGTACTTTAATAAAGGCCATTTTGCATTATTACAAATTGGAGTTATTTATTCAACAGTTTAGTGATTCGAACTTAGCAGAGGATTGCAAATAAGAGGATTTGCAAGTAAAATTCGTTACAATATGTTTTCGTGCTTGTTTCCCAGCTCGAATTTGCAATTTTCCATCCAAATAAAATCTCAAAATTGCGCTCTCTCGGTGCAATTTATACAATAGTACACTATGGTCTCACCGAATGACGTTCAGTAACAATTGGTAAAAGTTTGTACAAACTAAATACAAATATAACGAATTTTTTGTAATTAGCTGACATTTTCTTTTAAAGAGATACAATTTTGTATACTAAAAATTAAAAACGAATGCATACTTTTAAAAATAAAAATTCAGACTAAAGTAAAATAACTTTTTTAAAATTTAATATAATTATTAGACTGACCCGATTTTGCATCATATCTTTATATTTTTGATGCTGAAGGCTAAAAACCTTCGAATAGGTCTCAGAAGTCAATTCCCATAGTTTGAAGGCGAATCTCGAAAATTTACCCGATGCGAGTGCCCGTTTTTCACGAATTTTGGCCACTCCATTTTAGAGCTTGATTGATGATAAAAAAATTTATCCAATAATAGGCTAACTATATGATTTCGAGGTCGCTGAACACGACGCCGGTATTAGTGTTTCTCTACAACCAATATATCTCGCAAAATTCCCGAAAAAATTACAAAAAATGTACAAAAAATAGGAAATTATCACTTTGAATGCTAAAATAAAAGTGTTTAAAAATTTTGTTTTCCAACATGAAATACTGCATAATGTAGGAAATTTGAAAGGCTTTGAGATGCAAAAAAGCTGGCTCAATTTGAACTCACTTCGAGATATGAACAAAATGCTTAAATAATCCTAATACGAAAGAGCAAAAGTAGCATTACGTAATCGGGCCAATGACCTTGGGAATGGACTCTTGAGGTTAATTCTAAGTTTTTAAACTTTTAATTCGTTAATAATTCCGATATTTTTTTAACTTTTTTTTTTAATTTGAAAATTAAATGTAACAATATTCATCAAAGTTCCCATTAAAAAAAAATCAAAAATTTCTCCGTCCGCGCTAACTATAGTTTAAATCACTCAAGCTTATTACAAATAAAGAGATTCCAAAAGTCATCACTTAAATTTTTTCAGAGTTTCAAACACTTTTCCCTTTTTGAAACTGGGAAACAATTTTTTATTGAAATCAACGTTTGCAATGAGATTCTGATATCCTTCTTCGGTTACTTTAAGTGTCCCGTTCAGATTCTCTGACAGATTTACAAAACGTTGTGCCACATCATTTGTCACTCTGAAAATTTTCACTCCTTCCAAGCCCAAAAGATAACCTTTATCTCGCGCTCATGCCAGAGGATTTTTCTTTCAAAAATCCTTCGATATTCCGGCCAGAGTAAAGAATTTGAGGGTCCTCGAGGTTATCAATTCATCCATTTTAATTCACGGATATCTTCCAGAGCCACGGCGCGGCGATAGCCTTTCGTTTCTTGACTTCTCAAACGCCCTTACCATACTTTTTTCAGGGCGATACTCAAACGCGAATCAAAAAAGATAAACGAATTGTGAGCTCATTCAGGTACCACGTATGGCCAAGGAATGTCTTTAAGGCTACATCGTATACTTCTTCATTCACATTATCTCCATAATTGTAGATCGCTTGAAAGAGCCGGATGTCGTTTTCTGGAGCGTGGGTAGGTAGTTCACACGTAAACCAGTATTGTAAATGTCAAAAAAATTAAAATTTGCAAAGCAAACAACTCGTTCTCCATTAAGTGAGAGTAATCCCGGAAAATGTAGATCTTCAAACAGTATATTAAGGTGTGTCCACATCAGTAACAGCACGTGTTACAAACAGTTATATAACCAATGTTATGTAACTTGTTAGAAATTCAACCGAAAAATGTTGTATAACACGATGTTGTGAAACTTTTTTCTGTTTTTATAGCAGGTTTCATGTTACCTAGAGGTTGTCGGTATAGATCAAAGGAATTATATAACATTGTTGTACAACAAGTTGCAATTGTTTTAAAACAATTGTTATACAACTTTGCTATTTCGTTACCGGTGTGGACGTACTTTTACTCGCGCCATCCATCGGGCACGGTGCACTGGCGCCCTATTGAGTTTTAAAATGTACTTTTTTTCGTCTTATAATTTGTATGAAAGAAAAATGTACATTTTAAAATTCATTGTTACTGAATAGGGCCCCTGCTCTAATTGTTATTTTTAAATCTACCGGTTTTGCGATCACCTAGAGTGATAGCTCTAGAAATTCAGCGTAATCGTGTCGTGCTTTTTTCTAGAAAACTTCAAAAATAATTAAAACAATACAATATCGGAATTATTAACGAATTAAAAGTTTAAAAACTTAGAATTAACCTCAAGAGTCAATTCCCAAAGTCATTGACCCGGTTACACGTAATATTACTATTTTTCATATTAGGATAATTTAAGTATTTTGCTCATATATCGAAGCGAGTTGATTCAAAATGAGCCGGCTTTTTTGCATCTGAAAGCTCTTTAAATTTCCTACATTATGCGGTATCACATGTTGGAAAACAAAATTTTTAAACAGTTTTATTTTGGCATTCAAAGTGATAATTTCCAATTTTTTGAATATTTTTTGATCAATTTTTCGTGATTTTTGCGAGATATATTGGTTGTAGAGAAAAACTAATAACGACATTGTCGATTAGAATGTGACTCAGCCGTTGGATTGCCAGACCATGCAATACTTTTCGTACATACGTAGACATATCAACCCTGTCAAATACAACTCTGAATGCGACTGAGCCATTTGAATGAAAACAGTCAGTTGAACTCAGAGAAAGCACCAATTCGGTAACGTGGTAATGCGCTAATGCATTTAAATGTCATAAATTTATAAATCTATACAAATAACAGTCTCACTTTATTTCAACTATTATTATTAATAAATATTGTTAGCCACGAAGGCATTTTAAATACAGTGTTTTTTCTTAATAAGGACTAACTTGACGACATTTAAGTTTACCGAATTGCTTTCTGCGTTAGTGAGACAAAATTTAACACGCATTTGTAATAAATCGTCATTGGTGAATACATTTCGACCAACATTGCATCATATTTCGCTTTAAAAATATATATATCTGCTTCAGTAGCAGCTAACAGGAATCGTCGTGCTTTGATCGCAGTCAGAGTACTCACATATGTACATGTCACCATTAGTTGCTTCAGTAGCAGCATCAGTAAGTCTCGCTTAAGTTGCAACAACACCGAATTTCAGTGAATTCGTAAGCATACAAATATTGCCGTCAGCAGAGTCAACAGTGGATTCTGCCTCCGTCAGCTTCAGTAGCAGTCGATGTGCGTAACGTTCGCAGTTTAAAGAGTTTCAGTGAACTCGTCAGTTGAATTTAATATTCTTAGTCGCCGTCAATTTATTTTTTAGTCGCCGTCAAATACACAAATTATTTGTTGCCATAAATAGTATAGTCGTCTCGTTCACACTTAGTATATAAGTATTGTAAATGCGTACAAGAAGCAAAACAAAGAAAAACAAAAAAGAATCATACACAAGTAATACACAAAAAGAAGAAATGTCCAATCATTCAAGCTTAAATAATACAATAGTTGAAAATTCTCCTATGAAAACAGACGGTGATTGTGCAGCGAGTTCTGTAATTACTCAGGAACATATTGGCGCATTGTTAGCAAGCATAAACTTATTAAATGACAAAGTAAATGAACTTCGCCGTGACAACGAACAAATTCGTAGCGCAATCAGAATGGGTGATAGCAACAGCGCTGCAGCGTCAGCGTCAGCAGAGCCAGTACAGGGAAATGGAATCGCTCGTGCAGCCACAGAAAAAACAGCAGAACAGTCAAATAAATTACTAATGGAGAACAAGTTGCACTTGCAACCAACGTATACAAATTCGGGTATAGTAAATATGAATATACCTTCGCCGGGCACACAACGTCCACAGTATTTGCCACAATCGTCAAACGTCTCACACAATGGCGTGATTTCATATGTAGATAATATAGTTGCTAAATTGTATCCGCTTCCTTACTTTGATGGTAACTCAGAGGATTGGCCTCTATTCAGTGCTTGTTACCATGATACAACTAGGGAGTTTGGGTACAACAATCGTCAAAATTTAATGAGGCTTCAAAGAGCATTACAAGGTAATGCAAAACGCATTGTATCATCTTTATTAATTTACCCTAATAACGTGCCAGAGGTCATTGAAGAATTGCAATTTAATTTTGGAAGACCTGAATTATTGATTCGAGTACAAATGAGGAAAATTCAACAATTTCCGAATATAACTGACAGTCATCTTGAACAAATCTTGGATTTCTCCAATCAAGTTCAGAACATTGTCGCCTTTTTAAAATCATCTCAGTGTGAACAACATTTGTATAACCCAATGCTTCTGGAGGAACTAGTCCTCAAGCTGCCAGCTTCCAAACAGTTTGAGTGGTCTCGGTACGTAGCCGGTGCATCATCACATCCAAGTCTACAGACATTCGCCGATTGGTTGAGGGATATCGCTAAAGTTGTAAGCCTCATGCCATCGATGTTTGCGTTTTCACTACGTGCAGCTCAGCCACAATCATCAACGAATAGCCGTCAAGGAATGCAATTATCGTCCAGCCGCCCAATGACAAATTCTTCACGTAGGGTGTTATACAGTAATGAGTCAGATCTTGATGAGCAACAACAGCGGTCACAATACTGCATAAAATGCAAACAATCGCACAAATTAAGTGAATGTCCAGAATTTAAGGCACTTATTTTGAATAACAAATGGAAATTAGTAAAGGACAACCGTTTGTGCTTTGGTTGCCTTCAAAGAGGTCATGGCTTGAGTGAATGCCGATCCAGGCGTGAGTGTGGACTGGAGGAGTGCAAGCGTATGCACCATCCTCTCCTGCATCAACCGATTATTTCTGATACGCAGGTCGAGTCAATGACAACTTCAGTTAACCACAATGATAAACATCTCTTGAATTGCCGCGATAACCAACATGGTGAGTGTTTATTCAAAATATTGCCAGTAATTCTTACAGGTCCCAAAGAAAGTATAGCAGTATATGCCATGTTTGATGAGGGTTCATCGATAACGCTGCTCGAAGAAAATATCGCCAACAGTTTGGGTATAAAAGGTCGTAATCTGCCGCTCACTTTGCAGTGGTACAATAACAAACAAATAACAGAGCAGTCACGGGTAGTGAACTTGCAAATACAAGGACAGGGACGAGACGATTCATTTCAGTTAAAAAATGTGCATACTATTAAACAGTTAGATCTGCCAACACAGACATTTGATCGAAACTGTTACAGCCAGCTTCGTAATTTGCCCATGCCCAATTACACAACCGTCAAACCAACTTTGTTAATCGGTTTAGATAACAGTCACTTAAGCGTAGCTAAAGATATAATTAGTTCGGACCCTAATGGGCCAATAGCTGTAAATACTAAGTTGGGCTGGGTTGCTTATGGGCCAACACATCCCATGGAGCTTCCAAGCACTAAAATATTTCAGTTTGGACAGCCTAGTAGTGAAGAGGCCAGCTGTGCCGCTTCAGAGCAACGATGATCTAAGAGCAAGAAGAATTCTGCAGGAGACGACGAAATACATTGATAAGCGTTACGAAGTAGGTTTATTATGGCGTAAAGATAACATTAATTTGCCACAAAGTTGCGAAATGGCCAAGCGTAGATTCATAAAGGTGGAAAACAAAATGGCTAAAGATAATAAATATGCCGAAAGCTACATTGCTGAGATGAACAAATACATAAGAAAGGGATACGCTCAGCTTCTAACAATCGAAGAACTGAGAGTTGAAGGCCCGTTAACGTGGTATTTACCACATTTTGGGGTGGTAAATCCTCACAAGCCACATAAGCTGCGAATAGTATTTGATGCTGCAGCATCCACATCGAATGTGTCATTGAACTCAGTACTATTGAAGGGGCCAGAGCAGGCTCAGCCGTTAATGGCCATCATGTTCCAATTTCGTCAACGTCAAGTCGCAGTAGCTGGCGACATACAAGAAATGTTCTCACAAGTAAAGATCCGTATTGAGGATAGACAATCACAACGCTTTCTGTGGCGAAATGGCGACCAGTCTCAACCGATCCAAGTGTATGTCATGTCGTCAATGATATTCGGTGCTGCATGTTCGCCTTGTTGTGCCGAATACATAAAGAATCTCAACGCCAATAGTTTCAAGAAAAGGATGCCCCGAGGTGCAAAGGCTATCGTAGAAAATACGTATGTGGATGATCTCGTCGCCAGCTTTGATCATACACAAGAAGCCGAAGAGGTAGTCAAGGAAGCTGTCTTAATAAATGCGGCCGCTGGATTCCATTTGCGTAACTTCATCTCCAATTGCAAGAAGCTTCAGTGTGAACTAAACCAGGGAGCCATCACAACTTCCGATGTAGTGGCCATGGAGCGTCAGCCCACAACCGATAAAGTCTTAGGTATGTATTGGAATTCCAGAGATGATGTTTTGGAGTTTCATTTCAGATTCCACAAAATACCGCGCGAGGTTATCGATTGCAGTAGGCCGTCAACGAAACGTGAATTGTTGGGATTAGCTATGGCCATTTATGATCCGTTCGGTTTTCTGGCCAACATTACCGTCGGGGTCAAGCTAATTTTGCAAGATACATGGAAACAACAAATGGACTGGGATGAACAACTGTCATCCAGTCTCAACATACAATGGGTTGCATGGTGGAAATCGTTCCAAGAGATCAAGTATTTTTCAGTTCCAAGATGCTATTCGCCCGCATACTCCACCGCTGAGGAATTGCAACTACACATATTCGTAGATGCCAGTGAAGCCGCTTACGCTGCAGTGGTCTATCTGCGACTTAAACATGTTAACGATATACAAGTAAAATTTTTGGCCGCCAAATCAAGATGCGCACCGAAAAGAGAGACAACAGTACCACGTTTGGAACTACAAGCTGCAGTCCTGGGCAGCCGACTCAGGACGTTAGTGGAAAAATGTCTAGACCGAGGTATACATAGTGTCACGTTCTGGAGTGACTCCAAAACCGTGTTGCTTTGGATCCGATCAATAAAAAGAGATTTTAAACAATTCGTAGCCAGTCGAATCTCAGAAATTTTGTCAAGTACAGATGCTAATCAATGGCGATGGCTTCCGACAGTAATCAACATAGCAGATGAAGCCACAAAAATGAAAACGCAAATTTCGTCTAGTTCAAGGTGGATAACAGGCCCCGCTTTCCTGTATGAAAATGAGGAATTTTGGCTAGTCGAACCTACACACTTGCACTATGATCTACTCGAAAAGGAAGAGCGTAAGAAAATGTCATTGCATGTCATTAATGTTATTTCTCTAGTAGATGTTCGCAAATATTCCACACTTGGGAAATCCCTACGAGTAGTTGCATGGATATTACGTTTTATAACCAACATCAGGTCTAGGCTACGACTTTCAGGTGAGATGTCGTCTGATGAATTGAGGAACGCCGAAATTGCTTTATGTCGACAAGTTCAGTACGAATTCTATAAACCCGAGATCGACTTACTTCAAGCTAAGAAGTGTCTACCGAAGTCCAGTTCATTGTTTAAGTTGACACCAATGCTAGACACGAATGCGGTTTTACGTATCAATGGGCGCATCGATGCCGCATATTGCCTACCCGACTCAGCACGTCGTCCAATAATTATTCCACGTAATCATCACTTCGCCATACTGGTAATAGATCACTTTCACCGGAAGAACCACCACCAGAATAGTAGACTTACGATAAATGAAATGCGGCAGCGATTCTGGATACCCAGGGCTCACTCCTTATTAGCTGCAGTAAAGAAGAGGTGTCCACTCTGTATCCGTGCCAATGCCAAGCCAGCCGTGCCATTGATGGGTCAGTTGCCACCTGACCGTCTGACGCCATATGTGCGACCCTTCTCTTACACGGGTGTGGATTATTGTGGTCCATTTCTAGTCGCTATTGGTCGCCGTCAGGAAAAGAGATGGGTAGCATTGTTTACGTGCCTGACGACCAGAGCGGTGCATTTAGAGGTTGCTGTGGACTTATCTACAGATGCATTTATACTTTGTTTAAGAAATTTTGTTAATCGTCGTGGTGTACCAGTTCGCCTCAGAAGCGACAATGGCACTAACTTCATCGGAGCTCAACGTGAGCTGAAGAATGACCGCCAGCTTTTTGATTTTGACCAAATCCAAAAGGAGGTGTCCAAAGTAGGCATAGAATGGAACTTCAACTGTCCAGCTAATCCCTCAGCTGGTGGCTGTTGGGAACGCCTTGTTCAGTGTGTTAAAAGAATATTGCAGCGAGTACTTAAAGAAGAAGCTCCACGTCTAGAAACCTTCCGCAGCGTATTAATAGAGGCGGAGAACATAATCAACAGCCGTCCTTTGACCGACATTCCATTATCACCAAACAGCGAGGAGCCATTGACTCCCAATCATTTTTTGTTGGGATGTGTAAATTCAACCCAGACGCCGTGTGAATCCGAAACGAAGATCTGCTTAAGAAAGCAATGGAAGATCTCACAGAATTTGAAGGACCGCTTCTGGAAGCGGTGGATTAATGAATATTTGCCACAGTTGTTAACGCGTCAAAAATGGCAAGAGGAAACCTCACCGTTGAAGCCAGGACAACTTGTTATCATCTGCGATCCGAGCTTGCCTCGAAGTCAGTGGCGAACAGGTCGCGTACTAGACGTCATCACAGCTAAGGACGGGCAAGTCAGAAGCGCCAACGTACAAACTAGTCACGGTATCATAAAACGTCCGTCATCAAAGCTAGCCGCCTTAGAGTTTGTGAATCCCACAGAGAATTCACCAGGGGGTGGAATGTCGATTAGAATGTGACTCAGCCGTTGGATTGCCAGACCATGCAATACTTTTCGTACATACGTAGACATATCAACCCTGTCAAATACAACTCTGAATGCGACTGAGCCATTTGAATGAAAACAGTCAGTTGAACTCAGAGAAAGCACCAATTCGGTAACGTGGTAATGCGCTAATGCATTTAAATGTCATAAATTTATAAATCTATACAAATAACAGTCTCACTTTATTTCAACTATTATTATTAATAAATATTGTTAGCCACGAAGGCATTTTAAATACAGTGTTTTTTCTTAATAAGGACTAACTTGACGACAGACATCATGTTCAGCGACCTCTAAAACATATAGTAAGCCTATTTTCGGATCAATTTTTTATCATCAACTATCCCCGCCTTCTCTACAAGGAAGCTCTAAAATGGAGTGGCCAAAATTCGTTAAAAATGAACACTCGTATCGGGTAAATTTTCGAGATTCGTCTCCAAACTCTGGGAAATGACTTCTGAGATCTATTCGAAGGTTTTACGCATTCAGCATCAAAAATATAAAGATATGATGCAAAATCGGGTAAGTTTAATAATTATTGTCTCAAAATACAAGGTTATATTAAAAATTAAATTAAATTATTAAAAATTATTTTTAGTTCTCAAGGTAATCGATATCTATGTATATTTGTAATGCCTTAAGGGCTAATTTATGGTGACTTATAACCATAAACCATAACCAGATAAAACAGCTGATCGAACCTACCTTATGGAAATCAATGTAATCGATTAATGGTGCCATACCATAACGCTAACGCCATAACCATACCATAGCCAACCAATTGGTTTTTGGTTTCTCGCCATATCCATAACCTAAAAATATTTCAGTTGGTCAATTTAATAACTTTTTGTAGATTTTATTCATTGTTTTGGATACTTTATGACTAAGAGACTTATTTTTTGTGGAATATGTTTGTAATGTTTTGCGTTTTCTTCATTTTTATGAAATTTCCACGATTTTTAGGCTACGGCACCATTAATCGATCACATTGGAGATGGTTATGGATATGGGTATGGTTACGACTATGGCGTTTGGGTTAAGGAAGTTTAATTAGCCCTTTATGCCGTTAGAAGCCAAAGTTATGGCAAAAGACATATACGTTTGCACGTGTAGATGGTACATTATTATGCGCTGTTTTACCCGAACCGAATATCTTTTCATTTTTGTTTCTAGAATTTGTCACAAACGATTTTCACAAACGCCACAATTAACGCGGCATATGAATTCGCACACAGGCAATCGTCCTTTCGAATGTAAATTTTGTGATTCCACTTTTGCGGATCCCTCTACATGTATTAAACATCAGCGGTATGTACTTGTGTTGAAAAAAGTATACATTTTGTGCTAATTTTTTATATCAAAATCTAGAATTCATACACAGGAACGTCCATACGTTTGCGAAACATGTGGTAAAGCCTTTTCTTATTCGAACGTATTGAAAGTGCATGTTATGTCACATACAGGAGAGAAACCTTATGGGTGTGTATAATACACATATATTTTTAAAAAGGTTACTCGTATTTAAATACGAAGAGATTTTTTATTTTCAGTTGCAAGTATTGCGAAAAAAAATTTACACAATCACATCACGCACGAGCGCACGAGCGTACTCATATATGAAATTTCATGTAATGAAGCAATAAGTAATGTTATATTTAAGTTTAAAAAGTAATTTAAATAAAATAATTAAAAAAAAAATTTTAAGTTAAACGGTTTTATTGAAAACAATACTTACATGAAATAATAATAATACGAAAAGCTAGAAAATAATTAGGTAGGTCCTAGGTACTAGTCATCACACTCCTTATCAATCTAGGGCGTTGATCAGACAATTAAATAAAAGCGTTGGACGCGTCATATTTCTATTGATAGTAATAAGTAAAACCAACTGAACCTTAATCACGTTATGCCACGCCTCACATTTTTAGAAATTTCACGTCTGATCAACGCCCTAGATTGATGAGGAGTGTGATGACTAGTACGTAGGACCTACCTAGTTATTTTCTAGCTTTTAGTATTATTATTACTTCATGTAAGTATTGTTTTCAATAAAACCGTTTAACTAAAAAATTTTTTTTTTATTTTTTTATTTTATTATCTAGATAATTTGTAGATTCCGAAACAGATGGATTTTGTTTAGCCAACAACCCTACAAGAAACGCTGATAGTTTTACTAATACACTCACACTTGTAATTGACAATGCTGATCCTGCGATGACGTAAACATTGATACTTAAATTTATGTATGTTCCTTTGATCGCTCACGCATGTCCGCATGTTCCCAACAACAGCCTATAATCATGAAAAAGGACTCAAACTGGGAAAGCTTCGGACACCTGGTACAGAACAAAAGAACATACAGCAGATACCATTATGCATGTGAGACAGATACATATTTCTCAACGGAATTTTATGTATGCGAGAACAGTTTATCCGATTTAATCATGTTGTCACTACTGACTGTCATATGACAATCAAATGATTATCACGGTTGTTTTGTTATTTTTTAAATTCCGCCATTTTCAACCGACGAAAACCATATAAAAAATAAGTTTAAAAAATGAAAAAGAGAGCATTTCAAAGCTCCATGCTAAAAGAAAAAAAATCGAAAATAATATTAGAAAATACCAAAAGATGTCGGAATGTATGGAGCTCACTCAAAAAATTGATACGCGAAAAATAATAGTGGTTAGTGGTGATTCATTTTTAAATGTGTTTCCGCATGAGGAAAGCGCTATTCTGTTGTTTTGTTATTTTCTGAATTTAAATTGAGCATTCTGAAGTCGAATTCTTATAAAACTATTTATTTTAAACAAATAAGAAACGCGTATGCCGTTATCACGTACAAAATTAAAAACGTAATGAAATAAAGTAAATAAAAAGCAAAAAGCATTGTTTCATTTTTGGCGGAATATAACAATTGTCATTTATGATAGTATAACAGTCAAACCTGATATCTACAGTAAACTATCATTTATGACACTTTTTGATAGTTAGAGTGTCAGCACTGATCGAGGAAAAGGAATGAAAGTGAGCAGTACGGCTATATACTTAATCAGTAGGCGATGTTGGTGTATAAGAAGGAGACAAAAACTCACACGTACACAGTTGTTTACATCACATTTGCGCAAGTCCCCTTAAGTTTGTGATAGAGTTTGTATGAGGCGCTGATCGTTAGGTTGACATTGCTGACAATCAGATGATAGTCATATGATAGTCAGTATTCTTGTAGGGAAATCATCTAATTATTCTTAATCCAGTTAGTTATCAAGTTGATGTCCAACTTCATTCTCCAATCACTATCCAACCTTTGAGAAATTTTGAAAGATGTAAAAGTATCGAGTTAATCTACAACGCCATTCTCAAATTTATAACCGCACAGCGTTACCCGCCTTGACGCAACAAAACGCACGCAACAAAACGCACGCAACAAAACGCACGTAACAAAATGCATTCCTGCGTGCAAGTGGCATCGCCGTCAGCTGTTGCTGAAAAGCAATGCCAATTGCACTCAGCAGGGGTAATAAGATTCAGCGATGAAAAATGATGGCCGCTGAGCGTGGGGGATAAACGAACCGAATTGAATTCGTTTTGACATGTTGGAGTGCTCGGTCGTAAAACCTAACTAGTGAAGGAAATTAAAGTAAAGATTTTAAAGTGTAGAGTCTTAAACTAAATTTACTAAAATAAGAACAAAACAAACATTTATCATAACCAAAAGTGTGATGTGAAACACAAACAATGAACGTTTATTAAATTAATACTTAAACAAGAACAAATGAAATTTATTTTAATAAAGACGAACTAAATCTAACCAAACATAAAAGAAACTAAATTTATTGTGTGTGGGGGTGCGGGTGTGCACATTGAGCTGCATGCCCAGCAGCGTGAGTATTTCCCTTTTCTAAGGAAAAATGGTTGGCATCAAAAACCAGCCATATCATGGCGACCGTGACAGGACCTCAAAATGGCGGCCATAGTGGCGAAGAGGCAGGCCTCTTAAAAACGCAAAAACTTCAAATAAAAATTTAAAATCAAAAAAAATTTTTTTAACTGAAAATGAATTAAACCTACAAAAATTACAAAGAGAATCAAAATGAATTATTAATAAATTACAAGAAAATACACAGATACAAGAAAAAGTTACAAATAAAAATCCAAAAAAAATCTACAAAAAAATCATAAAACCAAATAAAAATCCAAAAAAAAAAATACAAAACTTATAAAAACCCTACAAAAAAAATATAAACATGCAAAAATTTTACAAAAAAAAATTTTAAAATTCCAAAAACTACAAAAAAAAAAAAACGTTCTAAAAAAAAAAAAAAAAAAAAACTACAAAAATTACAAAAAAATTACAAAATTTAAAAACCATTACAAAAAAATTACAAAATTTAAAAACCATTACAAAAAATATATAAAAACGCAAAACTCTTACAAAAAAAAAAAAAAATATTTAAAAATTAAAAACTACTCAAAAAAATTTTTTTTTTCTTTAAAAACAAAAAACTATAAAATCTACAAAAAAAAAAAAAAAAATTTTACAAAAATTTGAAAAAACCCTACAATATGTGGAAAATTCCAAAAAAAATAAAAAACGGTTAAACATCCCAAAAAATTATAAAATTGAAAAACAAACACTTACAAAAAATCTACAAAATCTAAAAATTCAAAAAAAATTTCGAAACTAAAACACTAACTTTAAATGACTGTACCAAAAATTTTTACTATAAAAACGGCATTAGCCACGCAACATATAACGGCCCTAGCCACGCTACCAACATAGCGGCAAACCACCGTAAGCAAAAAAAAAAAAGGTAGCAACAAACACCTTGCAGTACATGGCAGAGCACAAACGCAGCAGCTACAGCGAAACAGCAACCGAAGCAGCAGTCCATTAGCAGCAGCAACATAACGGCAAGCGAGCAAACGGTATCGAAACAGCAGCAGTTGGTATGAAATATTTTTTTTAAATTAAACTTACATTTTTGTCAATTTCTTATGAACATTCTTACATTTTCTATCAAAAAAAAATTATTTCATATTAACCTTTTTCTACTACAAAGTAATACATTTTAAATTAAACTTCTAATTTCAAAATTACCATTATAATCATACTTATTCAATTACATTAAACAAGCAAAAAGAAAAAAAAAAACTTTTAATTTCCCGACGTATACATACACATATAGATGTGTGCAAAATGTGTGAAGGTAGGCACTGTGGGACAGGGTCGGACAAAAACAGAAAAATTTTTTTTTTTTTTCCATAATTGCATTGCTTCAACGTTTTGATTCTTAAAACAATTGCTAAAACACAATAAACGCTTTTTTTTCTAATTTTAGTCCCACTCTGCCCTACAGTGGGCTCCATCAAAGAGAAAAAATAACATGAAAAATATTTTTTTTGCGTAAACGGTGGTCCCGTAAACAACCAATGTAAATTTTTTTTTAATCCCGGTGCGTCCGAGGATATTCGTAATACAAATTTTGAAAGATGCGGTGCGCCCGTATCTATAAAAATAAAACCATACAATTTTAATAAAAACGGTGCGTCCGTTATTACACAAACACATTGAGATCTTTTTAATAAAGCGGTGCGTCCGTTATCAACAGCCAAGTCCTTTTATCAAATTAAAATATTTTCCTTTAAAAGCAATTAAATTAAATTACTTCAATACACATTCAATTTATCATTAAATATTCAGTCTCTAATTAAATTACCGAATAATTCTTTCAATATTACATCAACATTCAATTCAATTTCAACTTCTGTTAAATTTTCGTAAGCAATTTCTACAAATTCGACTTTAATCAATTTAAATATTTCTTCCTTTGCTTCCTACTACATATGTTCCTTAGAAATCAAAAAGTGGTTCCTAGAATTTCAGAACAAAACTCAGATTCCGAAAATTCCGAAAATTCCAAAAATTCAGATTCCAATTCCAAGTTCCGATTCCGAAAATCTCAATTTTAAAAGCCCAGTTTCCGAAGGCTCAACCACATATTCGCCCAATACAATCAAAAACCTTGTTGTTAGACTTTCTTTGTCCGGAGAATTTCACGGATTTGAGGAATTGCCCGAAACTAATATTTCAAATCCTCCTAATTCCGATACAAATATGGCGACTCCTGAAGAAAAAAGAACGTTTATCGGCATATGTGCTGGTATTATGCGTGAAAATTATAGCGGTGAGCCCCTAGGTCTCGAATCTTTCATTACTAAAATTGAGTTAATCGAACAATTTGTCGACGAAAATTTAACTAGCATTTGTATTTCATATATTAAATCCAAACTCGATGGTAAAGCTCGAGAAGCGATACCAACTCAAGTACTTTCAGTTAACGATATAAAAATAGCACTACGTAACCGTATAAAACCCGACAACTCCAAAGTTGTGGCCGGAAAATTCGCAGCTTTGCAAGTTAATAATAATAATTACACCGATTTTGCAAAACGCGTTGAGGAATTGTCTGATGCTTTAGAGCGTTCGCTCATTATCGAAGGGATTACTCAGACCAAAGCCCGTGAAATGGCCATCGAGCAAACAGTTAACGTTTGCCGATTGAACGCAAAAACCAGTTTAGTAAAATCAATCCTTGCTTCAACCAATTTTTCTGATTCCAAGGACGTAGTAGCCAAACTGATTGTAGAGCAATCAAATGAAGTAAAAGAACGTCAAGTTTTAGCATTTAGGGCGCGGAACAATAACAATTTTAGAAATTTTCAAAATAATAACCGAGGTCGAAATTTTCAAAATCAAAATCGTAACTTTAACAACTATAGACAAAATAGACCATCCTTTAGTAACAGTAACTATGGCAACAACTTCAATCGCGGCAATCAAAGGCAAAATTTCCGTTCCAGCGGCGGAAATAGGAATCAGCCTAATAATAATAATAATAATAGCAACAATAGTCGTACTAGCAATAACAACGGTTCTAACACTTCCAATAATAGAGCTAGAAATGCAAACGTTCGGGCTTTAAACAGGGAAGCCCCTCAGGAGCGAACACTGAGGGAGGACGAGACAAATTACTAACTGATTCAGCTCACAATTTTTCTTCAAAAAACATTTATTGTCTTAACTTAAATTATTCCGATTTTATACAAATAAATATTACTGGCTCTAACAAATTTTGTACATTTCTAGTCGATACACAAGCCGACATTTCGTTAATTAAAATTTCCTCTCTTAATAAAAATTTGTCAATTAATAACAATGATACAATTAATATTACTGGAGTAACTACAGATACAGTTTCTACATTAGGTACTTTTACAACTAACTTACACTTTTCAAATTTTTATATCAAACATACGTTGCATGTGGTAGACAATGATTTCAACATTCCATCAGATGGAATACTTGGTAAGGATTTCCTAAAAACAAATAAATGCGATATCAGCTATGCAACAAATTGCATTTCCTTCTGGATAGGCAATGAAAAGATCGCACTTCCCATCCATCACGGAATGGAAAGCGATACATTTGTTATTCCACCTCGTTGCGAAGTTTATAGAATTTTCGCTTTAAAAAAAGACTCAGAACCACTTTTCGTGGATTCTCAAGAGATTTCCGACGGTGTTTTCACAGCGAAATGTATAGTTGATTCCAGTAATCCGATCATTAAAGTAATAAACACCACAAATAGCGTCAAATACGTAAACAACCACAACATTCAAACCGAAAAACTTTCTAATTATCACGTTTATAAAATTAATAATCCAGTAAAGCAAGATAGTCGTATTAAAGAACTTAAAAGCATTTTAGAAAAACAAATACCTAATTATGCTGAAAACAAACTTATTAACTTATGTTTACAATATTCCGATATTTTTGCGCTAGACAATGATAAGATGACAATCAACAATTTTTATGAACAAAAACTAAGACTAAACGATACGACGCCAGTATACATTAAAAATTACCGCCTACCGTATTCTCAACGTGAAGAAATCAATAAACAAGTTAATAAATTATTGGAAAACGATCTGATTGAAAATAGTTGTTCGAATTATAATAGTCCCTTGATTTTGGTACCGAAAAAAGACCTAAATGGCCAAAAATCGTATAGAATGTGCGTAGACTTTAGGGCTGTAAATAAAAAGTTAATTGCCGATAAATTTCCTTTGGCACGTGTAGACGATATTTTAGATAACCTTGGCCGTGCGAAATTCTTTTCTACATTAGATCTTTTTTCGGGTTTTCACCAAATCCCACTTCACAAAGATTCAAGAGACATAACATCTTTTAGTACTGACCGCGGAGCTTTTCGATGGAAGGTTTTACCATTTGGTCTAAACGTAGCTCCAAATTCATCTTCAAGAATGATGTCAATTGCATTTTCTGGTATTTCACCCAACCAAGCCTTTATGTATGTAGACGATATAATAGTAATTGGATGTAGCGAAGCACATCATCTCAATAATCTAAAAAAAGTTTTCGAAACCTGTAGGAAGTTCAACTTGCGACTTAACCCAAAAAAGTGTAATTTTCTTAGACCTGAAGTAACTTTCTTAGGGCATAAATGCTCAGCAAATGGTTTGCTACCAGACGATTCAAAAATTGAAGCAATTAAAAGGTATCCTAAGCCACGCGATAAAGATGCTGTCCGAAGATTCGTGGCATTTGCAAATTATTATAGGAGATTTATCCCAAATTTCGCTTCTTTAGCAGCTCCACTGAATCGTTTAAGTAGAAAGAAGGTTGAATTTAATTGGGATACGGCATGTGAGTTAGCTTTCGAAAAACTAAGAAAAAGTCTGATTTCTCCAAAACTTTTACAATATCCAGATTTCACCAACGAATTTTTAATTACGGTTGATGCTTCAAAGTTAGGGTGTGGTGCGATACTGAGTCAAAATCATAACGGTAACGACTTGCCAATTTGTTTTGCTTCAAAATCCTTTAGCAAATCAGAACAAAATAAAGCAATAATAGAATTAGAACTTTTGGCAATATATTTTGCAATAAAGCAATTTCGTCCATATATTTATGGCACTCACTTCAAAGTTAAATCAGATCATCGTCCACTAGTTTATCTATTTAATATGAAAGATCCGTCGTCGAAACTTTCCAGAATTCGTTTGGAATTGTCCGAATATAATTTTACCATTGAATATATTAAAGGAAAATCTAACGTAGGTGCAGACGCATTATCGCGAATTTCAATTCAAGAACTTAAAAAGTCCAATAATCAAATTTTAGCAGCACAGACGAGGTCTATGACGAAACGTCACGAACAATTACAACAATCGGCTGAAGACGTAAACGAAGAAAATGTCAAATTACAGGTAGTCGACAAGTTTTCATATAATTTTTCCAAGAAAATCCATAGGATAAAAAGCCAAATATGTCATGACAACGATAATGATAAAATCAATTTAAAAATATATGCGCATTTAAAACATAAAAAACTCGAGTTACTTAATATTGTGTGTACTAACAAAATAATGCAATTAGATGAATTACTTTTGAAGCTTGAAAAAGAAGCTGGTAAACACAACGTTAAGAAAGTAGAATGGCAAAAAGATGATCAGTTATTTAAATATTTTTCTATTTCAAATTTTAAAAATACAGGAAATTCAATTCTAAAAAATTTAAAAATACTATTAATAGAACCTGTCGAAACAGTTACAGACAACGACAAGAAACTTAAATTAATGGAAATTTACCACAATGACCCGATATCAGGAGGTCACTGCGGAAATAAAAAGCTTTACGCAAAAATACGTACGAAATATTATTGGAAAGGTATGACCCGTGATATTGCCACATACGTCAAAAATTGCAAAAAATGCCTTTTGAATAAAGTCAAGCCAAAAACCAAAGAAAATTTAGTGCTTACACCAACACCCTGCAAACCTTTCGATGTCGTAGTTGTAGATACAATAGGACCTTTGCCTGAGTCGAATAATGGGAATAGGTTCGCGGTTACCATTATGTGCGACTTTAGCAAATACCTTGTTACCATATCAGTCCCTGATAAGACAGCAAAAACAATTGCAACAGCCATTTTTGAAAGCTTCATCCTCATTTATGGCATAATGAAATCAATTAAAACCGATTTAGGAACCGAATATAAAAACGAAATTTTCTCTGAATTAACCAAACTCCTAAAAATCGAACATAATTTTTCTACAGCTTACCATCATGAAACCCTAGGTACAATTGAAAGAAATCATCGGGTGTTTAATGAATATTTACGAGCTTTTCTAAATGATAACTTCCCCGAATGGGACGTTTATTTGAAATATTTTACATTTTTGCATAATACAACTCCTAGTACAGTTTTTGATAATGGATTCACTCCATACGAATTAGTATTCGGTAGAAATGTTACCTTACCAAATGAAGTTCAAAAGGAACAAATCGATCCAATTTACAATGTTGAAAGTTATGCAAAAGAAGTAAAATATAGACTACAAAAAACGCATAAATTAGCAAAAGATTTAATTAATAAACATAAAGTTAAAAATAAGGATCTTTATGATAAGAGGGCGCGTCCGTTAGCTATTAATATAAACGATAAGGTAGTAATACAAAAAGAACCTAGAAATAAGCATGAAAGCATTTACCAAGGACCATATATAGTCACAAAAATTGATGGAGTTAATGTTACGGTTTTTGATGAAGTAAATAAAAAGGAAAAAACCGTTCACAAAAACCGAATCATTAAGGTAAATTAAAAATTTTTTCTCATACAAATTTACAAACTAGCTTGTAACTAATTGTAAATTTTCATTACTTTGTTATTAAAGCATGAAATATCAAATTAAAATTTATATTAATATTAATATACAAAAAAAAAAAAAATTTTTTCAATTTGCATGTAAATAAAACCAAAAATTAATATGCCCGCATTATTTGTAATAAATATATAATACATTAATTTAGTGCAATAGAAATTAGAAAACAAATTACATGTAAGTAATTAAATTAATATTAACTAAATTTCATATGTGAAAGGAAAAAATTGTTCTGATTGAACGAATGAGAAAAAAGGGGAGGAACACCCTAATATCATACATTCATT
Organism: Eurosta solidaginis; assembly: GCF_040869045.1. Taxonomy (NCBI): domain Eukaryota; kingdom Metazoa; phylum Arthropoda; class Insecta; order Diptera; family Tephritidae; genus Eurosta; species Eurosta solidaginis. The sequence goes on from NC_090319.1 coordinate 50,058,045, forward strand.
CAACCAAAACAATTTGAAAGTCAGAGAACAAGAAGAATATGACAAATCTGATCAACTTGTCAGATTCTTCTTTTTCTAAGGAAGGGTGGTATAACCGCACAGCGTTACCCGCCTTGACGCAACAAAACGCACGCAACAAAACGCACGCAACAAAATGCATTCCTGCGTGCAAGTGGCATCGCCGTCAGCTGTTGCTGAAAAGCAATGCCAATTGCACTCAGCAGGGGTAATAAGATTCAGCGATGAAAAATGATGGCCGCTGAGCGTGGGGGATAAACGAACCGAATTGAATTCGTTTTGACATGTTGGAGTGCTCGGTCGTAAAACCTAACTAGTGAAGGAAATTAAAGTAAAGATTTTAAAGTGTAGAGTCTTAAACTAAATTTACTAAAATAAGAACAAAACAAACATTTATCATAACCAAAAGTGTGATGTGAAACACAAACAATGAACGTTTATTAAATTAATACTTAAACAAGAACAAATGAAATTTATTTTAATAAAGACGAACTAAATCTAACCAAACATAAAAGAAACTAAATTTATTGTGTGTGGGGGTGCGGGTGTGCACATTGAGCTGCATGCCCAGCAGCGTGAGTATTTCCCTTTTCTAAGGAAAAATGGTTGGCATCAAAAACCAGCCATATCAAATTATTTTCCGAGTTTGAGATATTTTGAGAAATGTATAGCTATCAAATGAATATCGAACACATTGCTCCAGTTTATATCCTACACTAGATATGAAGTTGAGATGGGTTGAAAAAAGTCTCCGAGGTGGTACCACCAAAACCAACAGCTGCCCTGCAAAAATTGTTGGTTTACGTGTTCCATTTTCTTCATGTTGGAGTACTCTAACAATACTCCTTTGCAGTGCCTTTGCGGACCACCATCAGCCGATCATTGCTCGTTTTTTAACGACAATGATCACGACACGATGACGATCGAACAGAGTTGCCAAAAGTATAATATGGCATGCAAATAACTAATATTAAAATTTTACTTTGGTAATTCTGATAAAATGCAACAGCGCACTGGTACTATAGTATGTATAGAGAAATATTAGTTTCTTTATTCACGCAAATGCTAAATAACATAAGAATATTCGTAGTATAAAATATAAAAGTTGTATTGCCCCTCTTCATTTACTTTCATTTTAAATTAAATTCACTTCGATAATTCTTTCCGACACAATTCCTCTTTAGTACTTTGGCATATGATCCCCTGTGGGTGCTCCATGGAGTACTACAGTGAAAGTACTTTGGAAAGTACTCTCACGTATGTACTCTATGGAATACTCACAAACAAAGCGAGAGTGGGATCACCTACTCCTCTCCTAGGACATCGCAATGTTAATTGGAGCACACTTTTTGTATGAATACAGATTAGATTTGGAGCAGTCGTATACTCCCAAAGGAGTATTCTTAACATTATTTATAGAGTACTCGCGTTTTTTGAAGGGTGTTTATTGTGAGAAATAAACACCTGGTTGAAGCAGTAAAGAACCGCTATTACGTAAAAATAAGTTGTACATGCTTGAATTAATTTCCGTGAAAAAAATTTAGTATTGGAATCTTACATTTGAGTCTAGTTAGAGAACCACACATAAGTAAAAGTTGACAACCATTGGCCGCTTAAACTCAGCTTAAACTTCAGTTAAAAAAGTCTGAAATATTTTAGGATAAGTTTAAGCCCAGTTTAACTGACAAACTGAGTTGAACTTGTACTGAAAAGCCGGGCTGAAGAACAAAAATTGTAATCATAACCAACACTTTTAAATGTCAACCGAATAAACACGCAGAGCGAGTGAAGTATTCGCCGTGTTTTTATACCTTTCATGAAAATGAAATGGTATATTAATTTCGTCACGAAACCGAAAATTGTAAGTCCTTAAAGGAAGATAGATAGACCCACCATTAAGTATACCGAAATAATCAGGTTGAAGAGCTGAGTTGATTTAGCCATGTCCGTCTGTCCGTCTGTCTGTTTGTATGCAAACTAGTCCCTCAATTTTTGAGATATCTTGATAAAATTTGGTGAGCGGGTGTATTTGGGTGTCCGATTAGACATTTGTCGGAACCGACCGGATCGGACCACAATAGCATATATCCTCCATACAACCGATTTTTCAGAAAAAGAGGATTATTGTAATATCTTACCCAATTTAACAGATTGAAGCTTCAAACTTCACCATATACTTTCGCATATTCCACATATTGTTGCCTGAAAAAATTGATGAGATCGGTCGTATATATAGTATATATCCCCCACAACCGATTGTTCAGATAAGGAACTTTTCGTAATAACTGGCCTATTTTAAGAGCTAGAGACTTCAAATTTCAACGAATGCTTATGTATATAGCATGTATTGTTGTCTGAAAAAATCATAAAGATCGGTGGTATATATAGTATATATATGGTGGTATATATAGTATATATATATATATATATATTTTCGCAAATTTTAGCCCCATTTTAACAACTAGAAGCTTCAAATTTCACCGAATACTTACGTATATAGCATATATTGTTGTCTGAAAAAATCATAGAGATCGGTTGTATATATAGTATATATCTCATACAACCGATTGTTCAGACAAGAAACTTTTCGCAATTTCTACCCCATTTTAACAGCTATAAGCTTCAAATTTCACCGATTGCTTACGTATATAGCATATATTGTTGTCTGAAAAAATCATAGAGATCGGTTGTATATATAGTATATATCTCATACAACCGATTGTTCAGATAAGAAACTTTTCGCAATTTCTACCCCATTTTAACAGCTGTAAGCTTCAAATTTCACCGATTGCTTACGTATATAGCATATATTGTTGCCTGAAAAAATCATAGAGATCGGTTGTATATATAGTATATATCTCATACAACCGATTGTTCAGATAAGAAACTTTTCGCAATTTCTACCCCATTTTAACAGCTATAAGCTTCAAATTTCACCGATTGCTTACGTATATAGCATATATTGTTGTCTGAAAAAATCATAGAGATCGGTTGTATATATAGTATATATCTCATACAACCGATTGTTCAGAAAAGAAACTTTTCGCAATTTCTACCCCATTTTAACAGCTATAAGCTTCAAATTTCACCGATTGCTTACGAATATAGCATATATTGTTGTCTGAAAAAATCATAGAGTTCAGTTGTATAAATAGTATATATCTCATACAACCGATTGTTCAGATAAGAAACTTTTCGCAATTTCTACCCCATTTTAACAGCTATAAGCTTCAAATTTCACCGATTGCTTACGTATATAGCATATATTGTTGTCTGAAAAATCATAGAGATCGGTTGTATATATAGTATATATCTCATACAACCGATTGTTCAGATAAGAAACTTTTCTCAATTTCTACCCCATTTTAACAGCTATAAGCTTCAAATTTCACCGATTGCTTACGTATATAGCATATATTGTCTGAAAAAATCATAGAGATCGGTTGTATATATAGTATATATCTCATACAACCGATTGTTCAGATAAGAAACTTTTCGCAATTTCTACCCCATTTTAACAGCTATAAGCTTCAAATTTCACCGATTGCTTACTTATGTCGCACAGCCGAAGACAGTCCCGTTCTTACTTGTTTTTATTTACACGTGTATACGTTTACGTTTGTGCGTAAAAAAACGCTTATCCTCGGTTAGATAATGCTTAGGAGACCTATCTAGAGACAGTCGTTATATAACTAGCTCCAGCACATGGTGTACGGAAAAGCGGAGACACAAACCTCTGGTGGCCATAATGTATAACATATAGCTGAATCAGTTGCGATGAATTGTGTTCACGCACCATCTTAAGAGGCGATACATGGAATTATTGTAGAGGTGAAACATAGACACATAATTCAGTTCCATTTGAGTATAATGCGTATTGAAATTTAGTACTACGTAGTACTAATTTTATGCGCAGCAATTTCAGAGGAGTATTTAAAGTTTGACGCTTGGCATTCCATATAAAGTTTAAGCGCAAACGTCTATAGATGTAAAAAAAACACAGCTATTAACAAGGATACATGTTTTTTTTTGCTTATTTTGTTCAAATCAATATTTAGCAAACACGTGCAATTTTTCGTGGTAACGAGACGTCACTGTATATTTTGCTGGTTGTTGTTGTTGTTGCTGTATTAAGGGTAAAGACATTCCCCGAAGGCTTTGGGGAGTGTTATCGATATTGATGGTCCTTTGCCGGATATAGATCCGGTACGTTCCGGTAACAAAGCACCATTAAGGTACTAGCCCGACCATCTCGGGAACGATTTATATGACCACATTAAACCTTCTAGGCCTTCCGCCCTCCCCACCCCCTAGTTCCATGATGAACTTAGGGTCGCCAGAGCCTCGTCTGTTAATGAAACATTATTTGCCACTGGCAGGTGAGGTTGGCAATTGGGTTGAAGAAGCTATATGTTGCGCTGGCAATCCCTTGTATCAATTTGGTATTTTAGTCGGCTCTGATGATGGACATACCTAAGCCCCCTAAACCGCTCTGGGGCTTATTTTGCTGGAAGCGTTCTTATCCGAAATCAGAATACGAAAATTTGTTCGTCATTTTCGTAACCGGTAAAATGAATGTTGCTACCAGCTTAGAATAAGGATGTGTGAGTTTCAAAATGTACACTTTTTTTTCAAAAAATTTGAATGAAAGAAAAATGTAAATAGAAAAACTCACACTTACTGAATAGCCACAACACTGCCAAGTGCTCCTCGTATTCCAAAAGAGATCATGAACAACGCAATATAAATAGCCTAGCTTTTAAAAGCATTCTATAAATCAAATTAAGTGACATTTAAATTTTTCTTCTGAAATCTTCCTTAAGTACGTGACCGCAGTACGTGATTGCGGTATTAACAGACTCATATTATCAGATGCTAATCGTGGTTCCAGACCTGCCCCGATATTTCGGGATCGCATTTCAACGTACACTACAACCCTATAACGACAGTACTCAGCATTACACCCCTATTATGAACTCATACGATACACGATAAACGCTTGCAATCTGTTATACCGATTATGAAAAAAATTCTAGCGTGTGAAACCCGATAGTTAGCGTTTATCGTGGTATTGTCATACGCTACCTATCGTATCAGCTGTTAAATTTTGTACGCTCGCTATTGTTGATAAATTTTTGCACGATACGTTGGGAGCTATTTAAATAAAATGAAAAGTCCAAACGAATCTAAATAAAGCCTCATTCCCAACACTCTGTTGCAACACCCTGGCAAGAAACCTTAAAGTCGCACAACCCTTCAAAATATTTGGGACGAATGACCTATTTTTACGGGCGCGCAAACTGCCTTCTACTTCTGTTGGAACATACTCTGAAATTTATTTTTTTACTTCTAGTATGTCAAGTACTTACAGTGTAGAGTTCATTTTAAGAAGATTGGAAGCATCTCTCAATTTTCTTCTTTCTATGGCCTTTATTCGAGTTTCGTCAATTTGTTCATTTGAGCTTACATAAAAGCAAAGCTGATTGAAGAATAATGCGGCAGTTACCCACCGACGTGTGCCGTACGTAAAGACGTTTGTCGTACGAAGCACGTTTGACCGAACTCTGAAGCCCGTAGGAATCAATGTGTACGTCTGTGTACATGTACATAACATATTTGTGTGTGTATTGTTTACAGATAAGCACTGTTGCCATTGACCATTTTGCATGTATGCTTATGGAAACATCAACTTTTTCCAATTTAATTTTTGATATTGCAAAAGGCCGGAATACATATTAAATAAGTATAAATAGATTAAATATTTATAATCAGCACTTTTACATAATTATTTCGAATTATTTCCACAATTTTTCAAACTTTATTTAGGCGTTTTTGCATAAAATTGCAAACGGTCAAAAATTAGCGCACAAAAGTTTACTAGGCAACTCTGTCTAGTGAGAGAGCGATCAGCTGACACGTTCTTACGAAAAAAATCAAAATTATTTTGATTTCTACGTTCCGGGCTACGTACGTACGGGCGTTGCACGTCGGTGAGATTTCGTTTACATTGCACACTCATAAGATAGGTCGTGTCAGCTGACACGTTTTTTCTACGTACGTTCGTGGGTAACTGCCGCATAAAGATGTTGCAGGGACGAAAAATAGTGTGAAGCAAGCTTCACAAAACATCTAGTAGGTCACATTCACCACTTACCACAGCAGATTTTGTTAAAGTTATTCAGCTAATCTGTTCATAATTTAAATTTTTACTCTCTAAAACTCCAATCAGTGTATTTTGTGTGCTTAAATTATGTTAAAAATTGTGTTAAAACTTTTGGTGTGGTGGAAGTAACCTACTAGAATTTTGTGAAGCTCCGTGCCTTCCACTGAAGTTCGCGCATGCAACATCTTTATTCTTCAATCAATATTTGATAAAAGGCAACAGAGGTAACAGAAACCATGTTAATATTACGGATTTTAAAAACTTTTGCCACTTTTACGTACAAGACAATTGAATTTTTAGTATTTGCGTTTTGTTTTGCTATCTTTTTCGCATAGATTCACAATAATTTGTAAACAAAACTCTGCTGTCATTCACAAAAGTACATCTATCGGGCGTGTGGAAATCGCAATATGAAAGCCGATTTTTTACGATACGCTAGCAAGCGTTGTATCAATTATCGTATGAAAATAGGGATGTAATCTAAAATTCTGGTGCTATGACAATCAACCCTGACAATGCGCTACCAACTGCACCCAAAGCCATTTGAATATGGAACAAAATGACAGCTGCTGACATTTGAGTCGAAAGTGAAACAATCAAATTGGCAGCGCATCTTTGCAGCGTTCTCGTATTGTAAAATTTTATTAAAAACAAATCATTTGATTTGTGCACTCAGCAGCACATAATCAAAACTTAATTATGAAGTCTAATTTAACAGAAAAATGGATTGTATGCCGGGTTTGCTTGCAACAACCTGAGGAAGTAATGACCACAATTTTCGATAAGGATGACGACAAAGATATGACGCAAATGATATTGGAGTGTGGAGGTGTACCAGTATGTACTTTTAAAGCGCGCACGGAGTGGCCAGAAGTGGCAATATCAACGCTTTAACACAGCTTATTAATTCAAACTTCTTAATTGTTTATATTCCAGATACAACGGTTCGACCATTATCCAGATAAAATATGTGGTAAATGCCTAAAATATTTACGTGTGGCACATAAATTTCGTGTTACATGCCAGCGCTCACACAAACATCTCAGTAGATTTATTGCGCCAGCTGTGGTTGAATCAACTGTAGTTGAGGAAAGTAACGACATTGTACCTATTGAGGTTGACGAGGAAGAGATAAATTTAAAAGTAGAACCGAACGATTCCGAAATCAAGCAAGAATACGATGATACAGAAGAAGTATTGGACATTTATGTGCCAATCGATGATGATATAGAAGAATTTAAGGAATTCGATAATATCGATGTAAGTTTAAAGATTTGGTGATGTGGTTTGAAATATATAACGTAAATAATAATCTACAGCGTTCGGGCTCAGCAATCTCGGATGACGTTGAATACCTTGAAGAAGTCAATGATGAATTTCAATATTCCGATGATGAAGACTATGTTCAAATCAAAGAAGAAAAAACCGAACATAAGTCTGGTAGGGGAAGACCTCCAAAGAATGCAAACAAATCTGAATCGGCAGCATCAGGTAGTCAATGGATTACAGTGCAAAAGTCGCCTTCAAAACGTGGTCCTAAGCCGAAAAAAATTAAGCCAACATCGTATATTTGCGATATGTGCGGCAATATCTATCCATCACAGGGACGTCTCACCGAACACATCAAACTGCATAAAGGTATCAGGCCACACGAGTGCGAGTAAGTATTTGAAAACGGAGTTCAAAATCATATGAACTGTTGCACATGTTTTATTAAAATTTTTGTTATTTTAATAATTTTACGTAGAATATGTGGTCATCGTTTCGCTCAGACGCAGCAGTTGACCCGTCACATGAATACACATACCGGAAATCGTCCCTACAAATGTATGTATTGTCCTGCAGCATTTGCTGATCTCTCCACACGCAATAAACATCATCGGTAAGTTGTAATTAATTATTAATAAGTTTTTAGGCATATTTTCAAGATAGCGCTAGTAGGCAGAATATCCAAAGTTAAGTATCGATTTAGTACTTATTTAAGTGGCAATATAAAAAGTCTGATTAACATGATGAGAGATGTGTAGGTGCAAAGGGTAGTGTCGTGCAAATCGTTAGCCTATTTAAAGACATTATACCTTTCCCTATTTACTATCAGTCTTCTGCTTTTCTCTTCGTTAGGTAAAAGAAAACCACAAACACAAAAAGACATGACAATATCTAATCTTTAATGTACGAGAACCACAAATCGAGAAAAATAAATGAATCTAGTTCTAAAATCGATAAAGTTCTACTTAATTATTTGAAGTTTTGCTTCTTATAAAAAATAAAATAGGTTTACAAAGCTCATATAATTGCAAATTTGTATTAAAATGACATTTTAAAAAGCTTTATAAACCTTTTATAATTTTTATGAATAAGGGGTTATTGTTCTCTCTAATGTGATTCTTGGATTTACATGAGCTATCTAATTAGTCCCGACCAATATCATTACAAGTGAATTTAGACTCACTTTCAGAACGGCAAGTTTTTGATTTAACTCAGATTTAGTTTCTCATGAAGGGCTAACTGCTACTTTTGACACATTTTAAAATTAAGTCGGACAAAAACGTCCTTAATGATAGAGACTTTGTTTGATCTGATGTCCCAAAGTAACTCGGGTTTTACATGCATAAAGGCATATTTTTCAGTATTTCGGGAAGCGAGCCCTTCTTTTAATTTCCTATAAAAAAATATCTACAAATATCAAATGCTTGTATATTCACATGAATATTGTTTTGTTTCAGTATTCATACAAATGAACGACCATATGTATGCGATGTATGTGGTAAGTCCTTCACATATACAAACACCTTAAAATTTCACAAGATGATACATACTGGAGAAAAGCCACATGTGTAAGTTATTTGAACTAGTCTGATTTTTGTTATGTAAACTTTTTGTTAATTATATACTTACTCTTAGTTGCGATATTTGCGGTAAAGGTTTTCAACAAGCATACAAATTGCGCAATCATAAACAGACACACGTACGCAAAGGTGAGGTAGCAGTTGTTACAAAAGCAGAACCTGTTGAGCTAATACAAGTGGAAACATTTCAAGAAGATGATAATGCGGCATTGCAACGTTTTCATGTTGCTGAAAATGCAACAACACATGTTTTTCAAGAGCAAGATGAATCCGAATCTCGAGATTTTCAAGAACAAGATGAGCATAACGTAGATGGGCAAGTTGTAGAACTTTAATTGAATTGCTGTAATGCAGAATGTGACTCGTAAACTCCGTTATTTTGTATTGTACCACCTTTATTTTGATGTATTTATTATGTATTAAGTTGCAAGAAGCAAACTTAGGATTCATATTTTAATCAATTAATACAAGTTATAGCTCATTATAAAATATTAAATGGATTTATAGAAAAAATAACCTAATTGTACCTCTGATGTATGTATGTATGTATGTACAATATGTACAAAAACGATTCAAATAATTTATAAGTGGCTAAATACATTTACATAATGAAAAAATAATGTTCATTCAATTGCTTTATGTACATGTTTGTATGTACATATTTAAGGAAATCAACGTTTTTGCCTCAAAATCTCGCAGATCGTTCAACAATTTTCAGGAGTAGCTCTTTGGAACTGGTACTGCTGCGTCTGCTGAAAAGAAATAGAGATACATAAAATGGTCACACTTTTGTCTGTATATCTCGTGCAAAGCGTAGTTTCACCTGGGGTTAACTCCTAATAATCGTCGCGAACACAATTTCTCTAAATCATTTGTGGCTCCTTAGCGGTCACGCACAAAGGCGACTTAAGGGGTGACTCTATAATTTTTTTGTACGATATGGGTATCAAATGAAAGGTGTTAATGAGTGTTTTAAAAGGGAGTGGGCCTTAGTTCTATATGTGGACGCCTTTTCGAGATATCGCCATAAACGTGACCAGGGGTGACTCTAGGATGTGTTTGTACGATATGGGTATCAAATGAAAGGTGTTAATGAGTATTTTAAAAGGGAGTGGGTCTTAGTTCTTTAGTTGGACGCCTTTTCGAGATATCGCCATAAAGGTGGACCAGGGGTGACTCTAGAATGTGTTTGTACGATATGGGTATCAAATGAAAGGTAATAATGAGTATTTTAAAAGGGAGTGGGCCTTAGTTCTATAGGTGGACGCTTTTTCGAGATATCACCATAAAGGTGGGCCAGGGGTGACTCTAGAATTTTTTTGTACGATATGGGTATCAAATGAAAGGTGTTAATGAGTATTTTAAAAGGGAGTGGGCCTTAGTTCTATATGTGGACGCCTTTTCGAGATATCGCCATAAACGTGGACCAGGGGTGACTCTAGAATGTGTTTGTACGATATGGGTATTAAATTAAAGGAATTAATGAGGGTTTTAAAAGGGAGTGGTGGTAGTTGTATATGTGAAGGCATTTTCCAGATATCGACCAAAATGTGGAGCAGGGTGACCCAGAACATCATCTGTCGGGTACCGCTAATTTATTTATATATGTAATACCACGAACAGTATTCCTTCCAAGATTCCAAGGGCTTTTGATTTCGCCCTGCAAAACTTTTTCATTTTCTTCTACTTAGAATGGTAGGTGTCACGCCCATTTCACCAAGTTTTTTTCTAAAGTTATATTTTGCATCAATAGACCAATACAACTACCATGTTTCATCCCGTTTTTCGTATTTGGTATTTAATTATGGCATTTTTTTCATTTTTCGTAATTTTCGATTTCGAAAAAGTGGGCGTGGTCATAGTCGGATTTCGGCCATTTTTTACACCAATACAAAGTGAGTTCAGATAAGTACGTGAACTGAGTTTAGTAAAGATATATCGATTTTTGCTCAAGTTATCGTGTTAACGGCCGAGCGGAAGGGCAGACGGTCGACTGTGTATAAAAACTGGGCGTGGCTTCAACCGATTTCGCCCTTTTTCACAGAAAACAGTTATCGTCCTAGAATCTAAGCCTCTACCAAATTTCACAAGGATTGGTAAATTTTTGTTCGACTTATGGCATTAAAAGTATCCTAAACAAATTAAATGAAAAAGGGCGGAGCAACGCCCATTTTGAAATTTCTTTTATTTTTGTATTTTGTTGCACCATATCATTACTGGAGTTGAATGTTGACATAATTTACTTATATACTGTAAAGATATTAACTTTTCTTTTAAAATTTGACTTTAAGTCATTTTTTTTTTAAAGTGGGCGTGGTCGTTCTCCGATTTTGCTAATTTTTATTAAGCATACATATAGTAATAAGAGTAACGTTCCCGCCAAATTTCATCGTGATATCTTCAACGACTGCCAAATTAAAGCTTGCAAAACTTCTAAATTACCTTCTTTTAAAAGTGGGCGGTGCCACGCCCATTGTCCAAAATTTTACTAGTTTTCTATTCTGCGTCATAAGTTCAACTCACCTACCAAGTTTTATCGCTTAATCCGTATTTGGTAATGAATTATCGCACTTTTTCGATTTTTCGATATCGAAAAAGTGATGGTTATAGTCCGATATCGTTCATTTTAAATTGCGATCTGAGATGAGTGCCCAGGAACCTACATACCAAATTTCATCAAGATACCTCAAAATTTACTCAAGTTATCGTGTTAACGGACAGACGGACGGACGGACGGGCATGGCTCAATCGAATTTTTTTCGATACTGATGCTATTGATATATGGAAGTCTATATCTATCTCGATTCCTTTATATATGAACAACCAACCGTTATCCAATCAAAGTTAATATACTCTGTGAGCTCTGCTCAACTGAGTATAAAAATCAATTTTGTCATGACAGAAACACCTAAAATGACATATAATGATATACGTTGTTGTTCAACAAATATTTTCAATTTGTTCATTTGTATGAATCTTATAGGCCGTTATATTCTCAGAACAATTAACATTTGCTTTAAAATTACAAAAAGCAAAAGTAGCCTATGCAATGCTTACGTTGTTTTATCATGTATGTAAATGCAATAGCAATAATTTTGCAATTTAGGATTTCAGTTCGTTGTTGAAATTCGCTCGTTCATAATCATTGAGTCGTTCATTCGTTCCCAATCATTCATTAAATCATGGATTTGTCAAGCTCTGGTGAGTATCTGTTATCTTAAATTGCAGGAAAGAATATTTAGGTATATTAATTGTCAACAGAATTTGCGACGGAATCAACAGGAGCCCTATGTGTGAAACTTGCTCCAAACTCTGTTGGATTATCTGTGGAACCAGTGGATTCAAATATATCAGAAAATGTCGAAGAGGATGGAGAAGACTTTTCAGCAGGATCGTCAGATTATTATATTCCAGAAACGGATGAAGAGGAGGATAATCTCTAGGGGAAAATTGAAAAATCTTCGGTAAAGCAACATGAAGTGCTCTGCGAAATCGCGGAAGAAAGCAATGATGAAATTGTAGAATTGAAAAAAAGGCAAGTTAATTAAAAGGTAATTTAAGAAGATGTCTCCTACAATTATGGATTTGTTGCATTCAATAGCGTAAGAGCCAGCTTTGGATGCAGAACAAAAGAAAGAGTGACAGAAGTCAAGGAAATGCTTATGTTACAAAGAGTGGTAAAGTAATTAAGGAACGTTTACCGAAGCCCGCTGATTGCAGCTGTCATCACAAATGTCCAGAACACTTCTCTGAAGAAGATCGTAAGAAAATCAATGCAGACTATTGGAGTTTGGGTGATTACTGCAAGCAAAGTATATTTCTTAGTAATAACATAAAAGTGGAGAAGTGCAAGAGGACATTAACGAGAGAATCACGGCGGTCGAACACTCTAAAATACTTTTTAAATGACAAACAGGTCTGTAAAAAGTTCTTTTTAAATACTTTACACGTGTCAGACTGCGCGATATCTGTATTAGCAAAAAAAAAAAGAATAAAAGAGAATTTGTTGACATGAGGGGTAAACACGGAATGCAAAGAAAAGTAGACGCGGAGATAGCAACTCTTATTAAAGAGCACATAGTCATTTCCAGCAGTAGAAAGTTGTTATACTCGAGCAAAGTCCCAACGCCTTTATCTGAGCTCAGACCTAACAATTCCAAAAATGTATAACTTATTTAAAGAACGCCACCCAGACCTCTCAGTTAAAGAACATATGTATCGCCACATATTTTGTAATAATTACAATTACTCATTCCATCATCCAAAAAAGGACACATGCTCAACATGCGAAATGTTCAAAAATACAGAGGACAAGGCTTCAATACAGATATCATATGATGAACACTTAGCAAATAAAGCCCAGGCAAGACTCCACAAAGATGCTGACAAGGAGTTATCTAAAAATAACAGCAATATAAAAGTATTTACTTTTGACTTACAATCAGTGCTATTGACACCATGTAGCAATGTAAGCACTTTGTATTACAGTCGAAAGTTCGCCACATACAACAATACATTTTACGATTTAGCTAGTGGAGCTGGATATTGTTTCCTGTGGGATGAAAACCCTGGTCACCGTGGGTCAGAGGAAATTGGAACCAATTTATTAAAAATGCTGAACAAATTACCCGAATCAGTAACGGATGATATTCTGTATTCAGACTGCTGTGGAGGACAGAATAGAACCAGATTAAATGCCACATTATTGCTTCATATGACTCATTCATTGCATTTTAATTCAATAACGATTAAATATCTCCAAAGTGGACACACACAAATGGAAGCAGATTCCATGCTTTCGGCTATAGAATGAGCTAAGAGAAATATTTGTGTATATTTACCAGAAGAATGGCCAACTATACTTAGACTGGCAAGACGAAAAAATCCGTGCGCTGTAGAAAGGCTTAACTACAGTGATATTATTGATCTCAAAACGGCGTTCTCAAAATTGAACCATAACTTGAAGAAAAATGTCAACAATGAATCGGTAAATTGGCTTAAAATCAAGGTTCTCCAAGTAATAAAAACTGAAAAGAGACAATTGTTATACAAGGAACAATGGAACGAAGACTGACAAAAAATTGAAGGATCTCAAAGATTTATGCAAAAAAAAATGTTATTCCCCTCGGCTCACAGACATTTTTTTTGAATTTACAAGGAGGGAATAATCGCGATTGTTTAGATGAACCAGACAGATTCGAAGAAGAGGACGAAGGCGACAATAGATAAAGACCATGCTAATAATTTACGATCTGACTGTAATTAAAACATAGTTTTATAGTAATAAAAATTCATATTAAATTTACTTTTTATTCTGGTGTATTTCTTCAATAAAATAGTGTATACCATACAAAATAAAATAACGTATCAGAAACTTGATAGAAAACATTAAAAAATAAAATAGCCTATCTGATGTATCTGCAGTTTACACCTCTTTTTTGTTCAATAAAAGGATGATTATAATAATAAAAATTGGTTAGTTAACAAAATAGACTCATTTTTATACAGTCTTAAAAAAAACGTCGAAAATAATAAATATATACAGACATAACGAGATTTGAGTGAGAGCTACCTTCGACAAAACGTTTGAAATTCATTTTCTCAAAACATCAAAAAATTTATAGGCTATTTTAATACTAAGGGGACGATATATCCTCAGCTTAATTATGAGGTAAGAATTATTTCGAAGAAATGTTTATGCCCTTAGAACCTACTAAAGGATTTTGCATCACTGATTTCGCTTATTCTTGAGGTCAATTTAAAACATTTTCGCCTTGGGTCATTTTATTTGAATTAATTGTTCATTTTTAATTTTTGAAAAAAAAAATATGCAAAGTGAGCATAAAAATTTATTATATAACTTTTTTTAAGCTGACGTCGAAAGCGCCTGTTCATAGTTGTTTAAGCGACTTAAACTATGAACATTTTTCGTTCGTTTGTTTCAGTAGCCATTGAGTGTGCTTGTAATTCTCAACTGGTTAGTGAAATATTCTAAAGACACAGTTTGAGTTTTTTTTAAATAAAGAGAGGTTCTTCGGATGGTGTGCTAATACATCAGAGCCCAGTGCTCGCCTCCATATCACACTTTGAAGGGGTTCTTCAAATAGAAGATGAGGTGGCTCATTAGAGCGAAACCTCAGAGTGCCCAACGCTCGCCCCAAATTAAATAAATAGAGGTTTTTCTTGTAGAAAATGGGGTGCCAATACCTCAGAGCCGTCCCGTGCTCGCCTCCATATCACATTTTAAAGGGTTCTTCAAATAGAGGATGAGGTGGCTCAGTAGAGCGAAGCCTCAGAGCCCCAGTGCTCGCCCCCAAATTAAATAAATAAAAGGTGTACTGATGCTATGCATCCTCCCATGACTTAAACACACCAATAACACTAAAACTACCCAACTTAATAAACTGAATCCCTTAAAATAAATAAATAAAGGTGTACTGATGCTATGCATCCTCCCATCACTTAAATACACCAATAACACTAAAACTACCCAACTCAATAAATGGAATACATTAAATCAAAAACCCCATAAACTCAATACAGTCCATTAATAATAATAATTTATAAATTTAAAAAAATGAATGCTTGCTGGGAGTTGAACCCGCAACCCCGGGCGTTTGGTCGGGTATGTCAGCCACTGTGCCACGACTCATACGCTTACAAGCACATAAAATTACGCATTTATAACTCTTATTAAACTGCTCGCCCTCAACTGCCCAAAGCTTAGACATTAGTACATAGTAGACCTTTACAATGCGCCTGTTTTTTAAATAACTTTTGAACAGTCAGAAAGAGTTAAATTTCGCAATTTGTTTCTTATAACTGGCAGTGATGCGCATCCGTTGATATCACTTTCGACCATATCCAATTTTCGACATGAACAATAAATGGCCTAAACAGTATATATTTTTGACATCCGGCGGCGGCGTGCGAAAAACGACGAAAATCGGCGACGGCGGCGGCGTTTATAGGCGGCGTATATCTCTACTCCCCATATAAAGATTAGGGTGCACTGAAAATTTTATTTGAGTGACTCCTCGCCATAGACGTTTCTTCTTAAAACATTGCATTTTTTTTTTTTAAAAGAAGCCGGTCCCATGTACATACTTACAAAAAATATACTCATCAAAAATTCGTATACTTTGTTGAGGAAAAAACTTCTGTGGTAGGTGCGTACAAAAAATTATCGAAATTTTTTGATGTGTAAACATTTTTGCCGGTTTACGGGAATCCACAAGTAAGCGTAGTTGCTGTTGTTGCTTCGCATCATCCAATAGATGCGACCGATCACAAATTGTCATCATTTAAAGAGATGATTGGTGTCATGTGGGGACACATTGCGTAATTCTATACGACAGCATGGAACTTGTGGGTGGGGAGGGAGGGTATGGCCTGAAGGTTTAATATGGCCACATAAATCGTTCCCGAGATGGTTGGGCTAGCAACTTAATGGTGCTGTGTTACTGGAGCGTGCCGGATTTCTATCCGGCAAAGGACCATCACAGCAACCTTATCGCTACAACAATAACAACAACAGCATGGCACTGCTAATACGCGTCCGAAAATATAAAGAGAGGTGTCAAATGACAGTATTAATAATCCAAAGACGGAAAATAAAAATTTTAAGTCGTTCAAAAGATATTAACGAAAAACCGAAAAATGACCCGCGGGTCCCTCCGAAAAAAATATTTACCCAGGGTGAGTCAAACATCGGTTTGGAGACCAAAACTATATCGGGGCAAAACACGATCTTAAAATCAATAGGCCGATATAACAACAAAACACTTATGTTCATCATTTTATTGTGGGTACAACAATACAACAACCACATGATAATCTCTAACTTCAACTGCAACTATCTCCGGACAGAGATAAAATTTTTCTTTTCCGTCCTCGGATTATTGTTGTCGAGGTCAATACGCGTGCTTTGACACCACTCTCGATATTTTTGAACGCGTATTAGCAGTGTCATGCTGTCGTATAGAATTACTACACATTGCAAGCAGGACATACATTATGTATGTCCGGGTTGATGCTGGATAGGAGAGAGTGTAATCTGTTAAAGTATCCAGGGGGCCTATTCACTATCTATGAGTTTTAAAGTGTACACAAGAAACTTTGAAATTGTGATACTATCCGTGTTTTTTTACACGCGTATACGTTTCGTTTGCGCCTATCCTCGCTTAGGTAATGCTTAGGAGACCCATCTAGCGGCAGTGGTTAAACAACTAGCTACAGCTACAGGGTGTACCGAAAAGCGGAGACACAACCCTCTGTTGTATTTCTGTGCATAACATATAGCTCAATCAATTGTGATAGATAGTGGACGCGAATAGAATACATGAAATTAGTGCAGAGGGTGAAACATGGACACATATTTCAGTTACATCCGAGTATAATGCGTATTGAAATTTAGTAGTGCTAATTTTATGCGTAGCAATTTCAGAGGTGTATTTAAATTTTGTCGCTTAGCAGTCCATATGAAGTTTAAGCGTAAACGCATATAGACGTGAAAAAAAAAAACACAGCTACTGTAAAGCAAAACTGTGAACAAGAAAACTCATTGCTAAAAAATTCGTGAGTTTTCTTGACAGTCAATGTACACTATTGTGAACATCACAATGCACAGTGGTCGGTTCCATAGGCCAAAAATAAAAAAAATCAAAGTGAAAAGTTTATCACCAAATGTATAGTATCTCTTATTAGAACTGCCTATTAAAAGGTATAGCTTGTTGTTGTTGTATTCGAACTGTACTCTTTAAGGATAGCTTCAAAAGTGAGGTTATCGTATTAGTTGGTTTTTGCAGTGTGAGCAAGTTAAAAATAAAGTGCAATTTTAAGCTATTTAAAAATATATAAAATATCATTGTATTGAAATAAATAGAAATGAATGTTAAAGTCAAAGGTATTTACTTCATTTTGAAATAATTTTAGTGTTTTTAGCTTGTTGTGATTTTTGTTATTTAAAGTTTCACCAGTGCATTTATAAGTGTTTATTTGCACAAATATTTAAATTTCAGATAAAGTTTTAGTTGGGTTCCTCAACGATCCTCACGTTGGGACTTATATCTTATTATTAGTCAAAGTTTTAAAATTCGAAATTGTTAATATCAGCTGCCACTTTCTGCCACTAACTATGTTTTGCGACAGTTTTCTGATAGCCTCACCCTGAAAAATCATTGTCGAATGTTATATGTGCTCACATGTAACATACGACATTATTTTATCCAATCGACGATATGCAAATGTAAACATTTGTTTAATTTCTTTATTAAATTCTTTTAAACATTGTATTTGCGATAGACACATATTACCACTTTTCCCCCCACATCTAATCACTTTTTGTACGCATGCGGTGAAAGTGGGTGTTTGTGGGTCGGTATAAAGGTATCGCCTGCACCAATTTTATGAAAAAATAATTCGGACATATTTGTAAAGCCATGACCAAAGTTTCACGTTGATATCTCTACTGGACGTATTTTTGGCCACAAACTTTATATAAGACCGACCACTGTGCAATGGAATGAAACAAGCAAAGTGGCAGCGCATCTTTGCAGCGTTCTCGTATTGTAAAATTTTATTAAAAACAAACCATATGATTTGTGCACTCAGCAGATTTACAATGCTCAGCAGCAAATGATAAAAGCTTAATTATGAAGACTAATTTAACAGAAAAGTGGATTGTATGCCGGGTTTGCTTGCAACAACCTGAGGAAGTAATGACCCCAATTTTCGATAAGGATGACGACAAAGATATGACGCAAATGATATTGGAGTGTGGAGGTGTTCCAGTACGTATTTTTAAACAGCGCGGGGAGTGGCCAAAAGTGGCAATATCAACGCCTTAATAGATTATTAATTCAAACTTTTTGTTTATATTCCAGATACAACGGTTCGACCATTATCCCAATAAAATATGTGGTAAATGCCTAAAATATTTACGAGTAGCGCATACATTTCGTGTTACATGCCAGCACTCACACAAACATCTCAGTAAATTTATTGCGCCAGCTGTGGTTGAATCAGCTGTAGTTGAGGAAAGTAACGACATTGTACCTGTTGAGGTTGACGAGGAAGAGATAAATTTAAAAGTAGAACCTGACGATTCCGACAGCACGCAAGAGTACGATGATACAGAAGAAGTATTGGACATTTATGTGCCAATAGATGATGATATAGAAGAATTTAAGGAATTCGATAATATCGATGTAAGTTTAAAGATTTGGTGATGTGGTTTGAAATATATAACGTAAATATTTATCTACAGCGTCCTGGCTCAGAAGTGTCGGATGACGTTGAATACCTTGAAGAAGTCAATGATGAATTTCAATATTCCGATGATGGAGACTATATTCAAATCAAAGGAAAAAGCGAACATAAGTCCCGTAGGGGAAGACCTCCAAAGAAGACAAATACATCTAAATCGGCAGCATCAGTTAGTCAATGCAACAAAATGCAAAAGTCGCCTTCAAAACGTGGTCCTAAGCCAAAAAAAAAGCCAACATCGTATATTTGCTATATATGCCCTAATATCTATCCATCACAGCGACTTCTCACCGAACACCTCAAACAGCATAAAAGCATAAGGCCACGCTACTGCGAGTAAGTATTTGAAAACGGAGTACAAAATCATATGAATTATTGCATATGTTTTATTAATATTTTTGTTATTTTTAATAATTTTACGTAGAATATGCGGTCATCGTTTCGCTTATACGCAGCAATTGACCGTTCACATGAATACACATACCGGAAATCGTCCCTACAAATGTACGTATTGTCCTGCAGCATTTGCTGATATGTCCACACGCAATAAACATCATCTGTAAGTTGTAATTAATTATTAATTCGTTTTTTGGCATATTTTCAAGTTAGCGCTAGTAGGCAGTATATCCAATGATAAGTATCGATTTAGTACTCATTTAAGTGGAAATGTAAAAAGTCAGGTACCTTCTGATTCACATGATGAGAGATGTGTAGTGTCGTGCAAATCGTTGGCCTATTTAAAGACATTACACATTTCCCTATTCACTATCAATCTTCTGCTTTTTTCATCGTTAGGTAAAGACATGACAATATCTAATCTTTAATGTACGAGAACCACAAATCGAGAAACATAAAATGGAATCTAGTTTTAAAATCGATAAAGTCCAAGTTAATTAATTGAACTTTTACCCCCTTATTCATAAAAAATAAAATAGGTTTACAAAGCTCATATAATTGAAAATTTGTACTAAAATGTCATTTTAAAAAGCTTTATAAACCGTTTGCAATTTTTATGAATAAGGGGGTTATTGCTCTCTCTAATGTGATTCTAAAGTTTCTTTGATTTAAATGAGCTATCTAATTAGTCCCGACTTCATTACTAGGTTTTATAAGACTAATAACTATCAGAACGGCAAGTTTATCTTTTAACTCAGAATTAGCTTCTCATGAACGGCTAAACTGGTACTTTTGACACATTTTAAAATTAACTCCGACAAAAACGCCCCTAACGATAGATACTTTGTATGCTCTGATGTCCAAAAGTAACTCGGGTTTTACATGACTAAGGGCTTATTTTTTCAAAACTTTTCGAGCAGCGATCAATTCCTTTGATTTCCCATAAAAAATAGCTACATATATCAAATTCTGTAATGCTTGTATATTCAAATTAATATTGTATTGTTTCAGTATTCATACTGGAGAAAGGCCGCATGTGTAAGTTAACTAAACTGGGTGATCTTTGTTATGTAAACTTATTATTAATTATATGCTTACTCTTAGTTGCGATATTTGCGGTAAAGCTTTTCGACAGGCATACAAATTGCGCAATCATAAAAAGATACACGCACGCAAGGGTGAGATAGCAGTTGTTACAGAAAAAAAAGCAGAACCTGTTGAGCTAATACAGGTGGAAATATATCAAGGAGATGATAATGCGACAGTAAAACGTTTTCATGTTGCTGAAAATGCAACAACACATGTTTTTCAAGAGCAAGATGAATCCGAGTCTCAAGATTTTCAAGAACAAGATGAGCATAACGTAGATGGGCAAGTTATAGAACTTTTAACTGAATTGCTGTAATGAAGAATGTGACTCGTAAGCTCCCCTCAGCGGACTAGGGGGTTAGAATATACCCGCGGTAGGTATGCCTGTCGTAAGAGGCGACTTAAATACCGGATTCAAGGGGTCTGTGCAGAGCAGCCCTTTCAGGTTGCCAGCGCAATACATTGCGACCTCCAACTCCTCATGGATCTAGGGGGTGGTAGGCGGGATGGCTAGAAGTTCGCATGGGATCATAACAAATCGTTCTCGAGATGGCCGGGCTTGGTACTGGAACGTACCGGATCTGCACCCGGCAAAGGTCTATCAACTCGATAACACTCCCCAAGGCCATCGGAGAGTGTCCTTATCGCTACAACAACAACAAAAACAACAACAACTCGTAAGCTCATTAATTTTGCATTGTACTATCTTTATTTTGATCTACATATTTATTATGTATTAAATTGCAAGAAGCAAACATAGGATTCTTATTTTAATCAATTGATACAAGTTACAGCTCATAATAAAATATTAAATGGATTTCTAGAAAAAAATAACCTAATTGTACCTCTTATGTATGTACATAAATAAATAAAATAAATGTAAGGCACGATAACCTCCGAAGAGATCTAAGGCCGAGCTTCTCTTCCAATTTGCGTCGTGCTCCTCTTGATTTTCCCTACAAATTGGCCGGATGGGACCTACATGATTTTATTCCGACTCCGAACGGCATCTGCAAGGCAGATGAGTTTTCACTGAGAGCTTTTCATGGCAGAAATACACCCGGAGCGCTTGCCAAACACTGCCGAGAGGCGACCCCGCTTAGAAAAATTTTCTTCTAATTGAAAAACCTTATTTCTAAAAATGTTGATGTTGCTTTGCCCGGGGTTTGAACCCAGGGCATCCGGTGTGGTAGGCGGAGCACGCTACCATCACACCACGGTGTATGTACATATGTATGCACAATATGTGCAAAAACGATTCAAATAATTTAATTTATAATTGGTTAAATACATTAACCTTTTTTTTGAGTTTGAAATAAATGGCAAGGAGCATGGTCCCGAGATGGTCGGGCTAGCACCTTAATGGTGCTGTGTTACCGGAGCGTACCGGATCTGTATCCGGCAAAGGACCATCACATCGATAACACTCCCCAAAACTTTTAATGAAAATCAACAACTCTGAACTGAACACTTTTCAACATGATATAAAAATTAAAATACTGTGGAACAGGAGCAACACTTTTGTGACTACATAAACCCTGTTTCAATCTTTTACGTCTCTGCACAGAACCCTAATTGACCGTTTTCAACCGAAACAACAATGGCAACCTAGATTTTCCCGTTATGTCCACTTAAGCGAGTGCCTGTCAGAAAGAAGTCAACACACTTGTACTTGTACACTATGATTAGTTTTTTTATTCACGCAAATGCTAAATAACATAGGAATATTCGTAGTATAAAATAAAAAATTTGTATTGCCTCTTCATTTATTTTCATTTTAAATTAAATTCACTCCGATAATTCCTTCCGACACAATTCCTCTTTAGTACTTTGGCATATGATCCTCTGTGGGTGCTCCATGGAGTACTACAGTTAAAGTACTTTGGAAAGTACTCTCACGTATGTTCTCTATGGAATACTCACAAACAAAGCGAGAGTGGGATCACCTACTCCTCTCCTAGGACATCGTAAAGTTTATTGGATCACATTTTTTGTATGATTATAGATTAGTTTTGGAACACTCCTATCTCCTAAAGGAGTATTCCTTACACTATTTATGGAGACCTCGCGTTTTTTGAAGGGTTGTCAACTTACTTGACATAGCCAGTGATCAAACCAATATTGACGTGTGCTTTTGCGTGTGTTATTTTTTATTTAAACGAATATTTAGCGCGGTGGACGGTATAAAACCGCACCAAATCAAAATAAAATTTAAAAACTTAAAAATTAGCTTCAATTTTAATTAAGAAATCTGATAGTTGTTATTTTGCTGATATCCATGTTGTGAAATATTTCCTTAAAATTATGATTATTAAAAATTTCAAAATCCTCTAGCGTTGTTGTGCATGTGGCATTAAAAAACTTTGTGAAAAAAATTGTCTGTTTGGCCAAAATTGCATGTATTATTATTGCGAATTTTAATTTTATGTAGATAGGCAGTATCATAGGTGTAACCTACAATGATTCTGTTAAGTATTTTAATTTGTCGAGCAGATAGGGTGCATTCACACGTGAATGTACAATGAGACATACAGATACTGTCTCAGTATCCATTGTACTTCACGCCAATGAGTTTGTATTGTATGAGTAATGGTATGCAAAGAGAAGTTGTATATGCGCGCATTCATACGATTACCAAAGAAATTCATACATACACATGTCTTATCGAGAAGTACAATGAGATAAACGTTGTACAAGTTGGACCAATGAATATACTATGAGTACTAAGTACCTATGTACTTGTTTTCGTTCTAAAATGATGTGTGCATTTATGAAAAGTTAAATGTTTGCGTTGAAACTATGAAAAACGTAACAAAAAATATGGGTATTTTTAAGTGGCGAATGCAAAATTTTTTAATAAGAAATAAAAATACTAAATATCTTTTCTTAAGAGCTAATAAACGTTTACAAATCAGCCATGCTGGAGAAATTTGCAATGTTTCCCGCCTTTCATACAAAAATTTAAAAAATTAACAGAACTTCAAAATATATATTGCGCCGTTATCTCTAATCACCATCAACTTTTATGATGTATGTATAGAATTATTCTAGGCTGAGTCATTGATTATTTGGTAAAACGTTATTTCCCTAAAATGAATACACATGCATACATACATACATAAAACTATTTTCATTAGACAATGAAAATCCGCGATACAAAACAATGGTAGGCATTCTCAATTTATGTGGCGATTTGCCATAATTAACGATCCTGAAACATGTATGTTGCGCATCGCTAATCACCATACTACACTTGTATGATGATAGACACTTGCCTGCCTGAAGGCCATCGATTATGGCCTTAAAAATGGGTTAGGATATATTTATGTATATACCTATTGCATTGTAGAAAAATGTCATTATCTATTTCTTTAACTATTTATATAATTAAACCCACTTCAGTATATATAGAATACATGTACATACGCTTTGAAATAAAGCGCGGAATAGAAATATAAATAGAGAAATTAACTGAAGAAAGATCATACCAATGGATAATTACATTGAAGTATCACCAACTAAACCACAATACTTTTTCTGAAGCCTTTTAATATTTAGTGCACAAATATATACATATATCATGGACCTCTTAACATCAGCCGATTCACCGATGTCCGTAAAAAATCGCCAATTTGCCGAAATAAAAGAAAAAATAGTCAAGGGAAACGATAAAATCATTTTAACTGCCGGAAAGAGTAAAGTTTGGAATATTTTCGGCAAAGCAGATATTTTGGCGGCAGTTTTTTGGACAAAGTAGTAGCTTGCAAAGACTGAAGTAGGGTTTTAACCTTTACAAAGATCACATCGAATTTAGTCAAACACAATTGTTATAAAACTTTTACAGATCGAGTTGACAATAGGCCCCGAATACATGTTGATGACGAAATCAGAAAGGACGTTGTCCAATCTGTTACAGGATGGGTTGTAAAAAATGGCCGATCGTTTCAAATTGTCCAGGATGAAGGCCTGCAGGAATACATAGAGCTAATATTGTCAATAGGAGCCAAGTATGGTTCAAATGTAGACGTTGAAAAATTGCTAGCACACCCTACCACTGTAACCAGAAACATAGACAAGCTTTACAAAATTGCCTACGATGAAATGAAAACAGCACTAAAGGAACTAAGTGGAGGATTTCTTGGACTCACTTCGGATATATGGACAGACACTGTTTCAAAGCATTCCTACTTATCACTAACGGTGCACTTTATTACAAATGCAAAATTAGTCACAAAATTGCTTGCTTTTAAGTCCATGGACTCCGAGCCCTGTACCAGTAAGAATTGCCTATTTCAATACCCTGCTGAATACCCTGATTTTTTTTCACGAACTTTTTCACAATAGATCAAAGAATTCTGCTCTGGGCGAATTTGATTACTACTTGGATAAAGCCATTATTGTTACAGATAGAGGAACTAACATGAAAGCCGCTTTCCAACATCACAACCACATATTTTGTATTACCCATTTATTGAACAACATCGTGGAAAAATTTCTTAAAGAGTCAGCCGGTATTGGCGAAATGAAAGAAAATTTTTCACATGTCGTCAGGTATTTCAAGAAATCTGGAGCCAAAGCACAATTGACAACAACCCTTAAAAGCATTTCTCCGACAAGATGAGACACAGTTTACTACATGCTACAGTCTCAAAAATAACTGGGTTGACGTTGGAAATATTTTGGAAGAAAATCGTCAACTGAGCTGTATTAGTGGAATAAGCTTAAATGCCTTAACAGATGCCCTTAAAGTGCTGGCTAAATTTAAGGAAACATCAAAAGAGTTGGAAGGCGATAGCTATCCAACCTTACATTTAGTAATAGTACATGTTTACTACTTAATTCGGCATTGTGAATCAACCAACGATGAGTCAGAATGCATACAAGATTTGAAGCTACTGCTGCGAACATTGCTTAAGGACACTGTACTTAGTAATTTAACAATGATTCATAAAATAGCTCTATTTCTGTTCCCATCGACTAACAATCTCTCCCAGTTTACTGCTGTTGAGAAAAATGAAGTCAAAGATCATTGTAAAACTTTGCTTGAAAGGCTAATAAATGAAGACAGTTTGATAAACAATGAAAACTGTCAGCAGAATTCTCTTTCAAACGAAAAAGAATGCATATTTTCCGAATTTCTCCAGCCTAAAAACATACCTAGTAGTATTGACCGAGTACAATAAGAAATGATGCTACATGAAAATATTTCTGAGGTCATGCACAACGACTTTGACGTTCTAAAGTGGTGGGAGTTTAATAAACATAAATATCCTCTGTTATTCCAGCTAAGCCGAAAAATATTTGCTACTCCTGCTAGTAGTGCCCCTTCAGAAAGAGTATTTTCAAGCGCCAAGCAATTACTTTCAGATAAGCGTAGTTCCCTAGGGTTTAACCCGACATGTGTTGAAAAAATTATATATTTACATATCAATATGAAAAATATTTAGAACATATATACAAAAAAAACTTGCTTGCTTAAATAGTATAAGTTAAATCTACTTAGTTAAAGAGATATTAATATCTAACATAAGAAAACGCGTTAATATGAAAAATAAATAAAATCCTAAAATGGCACATTTATGCACTTTATTTTGTTATAATAATTGGGTTTTACACGGGCAACTAGTGTACATTTTTATAATTCCTAAAAATTCACCAAACTGTAATTGCATGCACAAGTACACCTGCGATACTTGTAGTACTACTGAATATACAAGAATATACTGAATATACAAGTTGTACTAGTGAATATACAAGTTGTACTACACACATGCGTTGACGCCATTGGTTGTAGTTGTGCTGCATGAGATGAGACCGTGCAAGTGCTTGTATATTTTGCTACTCACAGCCTTTTGTACGCATACACGTAAGTTCTCATGCCAGTGAATTGAAGGAGTGCTTGTACAAAATTTGTGTGAATGCATTCATAGGCATATTTTTGTGCATTCATGCAGGGGTCTAGTATAAATGTAGTCTAAAGTGTTAGGTTTATTGTTGGAGAAGTTCTTGAATTCTAAGAGCCAGTCTCCAAAAATCTGATTTTTAATGTGTCATAAAGCTTCATCAATAGTCAACTTGACGTCAACAACATTTTCACACGATGTAGCTTCTTTCGCTAAATGGTCCGCGTGCTCATTACCTGAGATTCCAGAATGACCTGGAGTCCAGATGATGACCACTTCCTCAAAATTCCCGTTGATAATGATGTTGTGTATGTTTACAAGACATGAGTTTATGGTACTTTTTTGTTCAAGAAGACAGCACGAAGACATGCTATACGTGAAAATTGCAATTTTATTGTAGTTAAGGTTAACAGCTATCTCTAGAGCGTGTTTAATGGCATGAAGTTCGGCAAAGGTGGAGGAAGTTTTGAAATTGATTTTAAACATGTAGTAATTTTTGTTAGAGAAATTGTAAATGTCACACCCAGTGCCGTTGTCAGTGGACACAGCTACTCACTTCACACAATCTGTCAAACACATCTTTGAACTCAGAGAATATTTTTCCATAACTAGTGTTAATATTCGAATATTTGTATAGTAAATCTTTGAATGATTCATCATGACATAGAACTTTTGTAACTTCTTTGGCGGTTAACTACTTTCTGGGGGTAGCTCATTAGCTAACGCATAAATTAGTGGAATAGGTGTAGACGGAGTCAAGCCAAGACATCGTCTTAAAAAGTTA
Organism: Eurosta solidaginis; assembly: GCF_040869045.1. NCBI lineage: Eukaryota > Metazoa > Arthropoda > Insecta > Diptera > Tephritidae > Eurosta > Eurosta solidaginis. The sequence goes on from NC_090319.1 coordinate 50,085,513, forward strand.
TTCTGATAAACTTGTATTTTTGAATTTGTTGTTTTTGGACAGTTGTATGTTGAAGTTCTACAGTACTCAATTTTAGATCTTACACGTGATCTATAAAATTTGAGGGCAACTTGAGGGTTCAATCCGGCCTTGATGGTGGTAAGGCATTTAAATAGATTGACGTTTTTGTGCGATGCTTTGATTACGTTATTGTAATGATCACTGACCGTCAGAGATGAGTTAATTGTTCTGCCTAGAAAACGAAGAGCCCTGACTTCTTGTATTAGGTTACATTGAGTAAAAATTTGAATGTTTAAATTATTTGATCTAGAAAGATACAGAATTTTAGTTTTATCTGCATTAAAAGAAAGGTTGATATCCTGAAATTTGTGAGAAAACTGATTTATTTTCTGTTGTAAATTTAACGTTGCATTTACTAAACATTTATCATAAGACATAATAAGAAAATCATCAGCATATTGAAAGATTTTTGTTTTCTCATCTTCAATTTTGTGTAGTCCAGACGTATATATATTAAAGAGAAGTGGGAAGAGACAACTACCTAGAGGCAGACCATTAGTGACTTCTATTTTCTCCTTACCTAAACATAACTTTCTAAGACTCAGGAAATTTGCAATCCCCTCTGTAGGTTTCTTCAATATCTAAGGAATCCAACATGACGGCCAGTTTGCGTACGCTAACACGATTATATGCATTACTTATTTCTGTGAAACATAAGATGACCTTGAAGCCTTGTTTTTTGAGAACAGTTGCAGGATGGAAGATATAATTGATACAGATGGGAGCAGACATATTTTTCCTGTAGGCAAACGAGTTGTTACGCAGAGCCAAGTTTACAGATTCGCAGTTGGTGATGCGTTCTTTAATAACTAAATTTATGCATTTTAAAAAAACAGGGATCAGAGCAATTGGTCTAAAATTTCTGAAATCTTCTAAATTTTTGTCCCTTTTAGGGATTGGTACTATTTTAATGTTACGCCACCTCTCATGAATTTGATTGTTTAAAAAGGCATTATTCAAAGCTGACCGTATTTTATTCAGGGAAAGACCAGGAAGAGCTTTAAGCATTTTATATGTAATTTTGTCAACACCACCAGCAGAATTGTTGCTCTTCTTTTTAATAGTATCATGCAGTTCTTCAAATGTGATCTCGAGATCATTGTTATTGTTAATTTGTATATTAAGGCTCCATTTTGCCTCATTGCTAGGTACTTCATTTTTAATCAATTCCAGAAATTTTTGATCGATGTCATTCGACCACATACCACGTACATTTAGTTTGAAGTCACATCTTAACGCTTTGACAAATTTCCACGCTTGTTTACTGGAGGGTTCTTCATTTCACAATTCAATTCTATCTTGAAAGTTTTTCCTTTTAGCTTCTTTAATTTTCTGTTTCCAATTTTTCTTAATGTTGATAAGTTCTTCAAAGTTTTCTGGGGTGATCCTACATTTGTGGTAAGCAATTCTAAGAAATCTAAAGGTTTTGGATAAGTCATCATTCCATGGTTTTTGTAGCTGAGCTAAATTCATCGTCTATTTTTAAGTGTATTTCATTTATATCGGGTTCAAATTCTAAAGTTTGGAGATTATTTAGAAGTTTTTTTTGAGAAAGAAATTTACAAGTTAAAGGGATTTCAACATTTACCGACTCTATGATAATCGGGAAATGATGACTGCCACCTAACCTACAAGGGTCAACTTTCCATTTAAATGATAAGGAAGAGTTTGTAAACGATAGATCCCAAGCAGATCCTTCATTTGAATTAAGCTCTTTTTTATATGTGATGGAGCCGTCATTGAGAGGCCTGAGATTGTGATTTTGAATTATTCTCACAAGATTATTCCCTCTGCTTGAATTAAGCCGATCTCCCCATGCCCTTGCTCTGGCGTTAAAATCACCCAACAACAAGACATTTTTGCAGTTTTCTAGGAAAGAAAGAATACGCTCTATTTCATCATTGAAGCTACAAACAGGTAAGTTCGGTGGGAAATATGTGGCGCAAACAGTTAGGTTAGGACGAATATTTGTAGCACGTTTGATTAATACATCATAGCTGGAAAAAAGGAGACTTTGAAATTTGATATTTTTTTGAAGCAATGGCTACATCGCCGTAGCCATCATCACGGGTTTTTTCTACAATGTTGGCATTTATGATGTTTCTATGTTGCTGTTCACGTGAAGTAAAAACTTCACTGAAACAAGCTATATCAAAATTATCCCCCAGCGGGTTAGGGGGTCAGAATATACCCGCGGTAGGTATGCCTGTCGTAAGAGGCAACTAAAATACCAGATTCAAGGGGCTATGTAGCGCAACCCTTTAGGTTGCCAGCGCAATATACAGCTTCTCCAAACCCAATTGTCAATCCTGTTTCACTAACAGACGAGGCTCTGACGATCCCAAGCTCCTCATGGAACTTGGGGTGGGGAGGGAGGGATCGCCTGAAGGTTTAATGTGGCCATATAAATCGTTCCCGAGATGGTCGGGCTAGCACCTTAAAGGTGCTGTGTTACCAGAGCGTAACGGATCTGTATCCGGCAAAGGACCATCACATCGATAACACTCCCCAAATCATTCAGGGAACAACCTTATCGCTACAACAACAACAACAACAACAATATCAAAATTATGATTATTTAGATAAAACTCTATATAATTACAGTTGGATTTTAAAGATTGACAATTGAATTGGACCACCTTCATACTGATGCTAAGGAGGGTTGAGGGCTGTTCTCGTTAATAAGCCTGACTTCATCTTCGATCAATTTCATTTGATATTGTTATTTAATTGCACTAATACGGTCTTGAATAGACCCTATTTGTGAATTGTAAATGTTACTAGAAAAAACCTTGAAAAGTTCAGATACAATTTTTTCTAATTCTGAGGCTTTGTTTTTAAGATATGCTGGGGAATCCAGCACAGAAGTCGACTGATGACTTTTTTAACTTATGATGGGATGTTGTTTGGGACAGAACGAGCATCATCCCTAATTGCTCTTTTGGCAACATTATTGTATCTTACCTTACGGATTTTGCTGTTCACTTCTTTAACTCTATCTCTGCTATTATCGGCCTCACTAGGGAGAGCAGGGAACTCATCATCACACGGCAAAATACTAAATCGGTTATCGTTATTGAAATACGTGTCCAGGACTTCTCTCCTGGAGAGTTTGCGGACTGCCTTAACGAAGTTAATTTCTTTTTCTTTTTCCCAGATACGGCATTTGTTTTTGGCCTCTGCCGAATGATCAGCATCACCACAAAGAAGACAGCATTGATAACATTGAGAGTCACGTTTTAGACAACGTTTTTTTGATTTACACGAAAATTGTGTATGTCCAAGTCTTCCACAATTTTTGCATTGCCTTAAGGGCAGGATAAATAATTCCACCTTTAAGAACGTGTATTCAAATGTATGTGATTTTGGAATATCTTTTCCAAGATAACCAATTTTTATGGACGTAGTGGGTTCGAAATTGCCATTGTCGTAATTTTTTTTTTTTTGTGGAGCGCACTACGTAATTTATGGGAATAGTAGATATAGCGTTTTCTTTAATGTAATTTTCAGAAAATTCTAAGGGGATGCGCGTAATAAATCCAAAGGACTCAAGAGCAGTACGTGGGATTAAGCATTTTCGTCCCTTTTCCTTAACTTTTTCGTTTAAAACAAAATTGTTTGCAGAAGCCAAATTTTTAAAAGTTAACTTAAAAAGAGTTCTACCTACTAGCTGAATTAGCTCAATGTCTTGAAATTTTTAATTGGTTTGTGCAAAGCCAAACCATTCTTGATTCTTTCATTTTTTAGTTGATCACATGAGGAAGAATCAACTAAAACGAAAAAATGCCTTTAAAATTAGCTGGATACAAAATGGTGTTATCGACTGTACCTGAAGCCTTGGAAATATTAGCGTTTGCATTGGCACTTGTGAGTGTATGCGAAATTGAAGCGTTGCCATTGCTATTAGTATTTGTATCATTATAATCAGCCATATTGGCGTTGTTTTCAGCCTCCCGTGTTTAAATTAAAATTCGCATTTTTTAGTGCATTCATTATTTTCGTCTTATTTTCACGTTTCATCTTCATGCCCTTGGCAAGGGTGACGTTAGAGAGAATTCCGCATGATGCCTCATTGGCCGTTGGCGTCGTCGACCCAGGAGTCGAGGACGCCATAGCGGCCTTAGTTTTTTTGGCCGCTGCAGGCAGTCTCAAAAGTAACGCGCACTACTTATATACAAAAAAGAAATATCGAACACTAAAAATCAGCAAAATACTCACTCAGATTGTTTAAAGATTTGGTAAAAAATTACAGTTGTCGTTAATTTTAGTATGAGATCACAAAATCTATTTAAAACCACTAAAGAAGCTTCAAAAAATGGAACTTCTGTTATATGAACTTGTACAAATATTTCATATCAGAAAATTCACCAATTGAGAGAACACGTCCACACACGCTGAGAATTGCCGCGAGAATGAAATACATTTACTTAATGAAAAAATAATGTTCATTCAATTGCTTTACCTTACTATTAAAGAAATAGGCGCATAATCATAGTCAAAATAAAATAGATTTTAAATTTATTTGCAGCTTTTTGACATAATTTTCTATGAGCTATCTGTCAAAAAAGCTGAAACTTGTTATGGAATCGCATCTTTGATGGAGCAGTAAGGAAGGCAGTCGGCATGATCTGGGGGTGCTCTGTGGCTAGTCATGTCGGCTGGGCGTGGTCCTTGCCAACCTTACTGTTCCTGCGCCATAACAAAAAAAAGGGCAGCAAAGCGGTTGTCTGTAAAGGATTTGTATTCGTCTCACTTTCCTTTTTTAAAGTTTATGAAAGTGCGTTTTGCTGTGACGATGAAGTCGGCGGTACGTTCGAGCGAAATGAGTATAGGCAGGTGGTCGGATGCCAATGTTACCATTGGCTGCCAGTTGACGCAGTTTACGAGTCCTGCGCTCACGATTGATATATCCGGCGAACTGTGACAGCTTCCTACCATACGTGTGGGGGCGTCTCCGTTTATTGTGCAGAACGTTGTTTCTCCTATTTGATTCACCAACATCTCACCTCTACTGTCTGCCTGCAAGTTTGAATGCCGTAGATCGTGATGGGCGTTGAAATCGTCTAAGATAATGCGATTATTGCCAGTGGGTAAGGCGCTGATGTTAGGGCGGTGTCCACTGGGGCAACAGGTGGCGGGAGGGATGTAGATGTTGCTGATTTCCAGGTTTGCAACGCCTGACCGGACAGAGAAGCCTTGACGTTCTAAGACACTGTCCCTGCGGCCTATGTTGGGATCAAATATATAATATTGCACTGAGTGGTGTATGATAAACGCGAGGCCGCCTCCATTTCCGCTCTCGCGATCTTTTCTGTGGACATTGTACCCAGAACAGGTCTGCAGAGCAGATCTTGCTGTGAGTTTAGTCCCTTGAATCGCAGAAATGCGGATGTTGTGCCGCTTCATGAAATCGACTTATTATCATTGCCTGTCTCCACTGTACGACAATGGCAACAGGAAGTTTATAATATAAATAGCTATATCCCTCGGCTTTCTGGCTTCTTCACCGACCTACTATCGTTCCCAAGATGGTGCCGCTTGGTACCGGAACGTACCGGATCTACATCCGGCAAAGAACCATCAACATCGATGGCACTCCCAAAGGCCTTCGGGGAGTGTCCTTATGGCTACAACAACAACGGCCTACCTGTTTAAGAAGTGGAACGAACAGACGATGCAAATATTGGACGTTCACGCCGACGTCATTACGATGCCGACTGTCAGTAACCCAAAGATCTTAGGGGTAACGTTCGATAATATGTTACCTTCAAGGCACATGCCTCCGGAATTGTACCGCAAGTACAAGGCCGCAACAAAATCCTCAATTCGCTGAAATGCTGAACAGACAATTTAAGCTAGATTGTCACAAACCAGGACATCCCAGCAAAGAACTGCTTGATCTAACCCCACCTCCAAGAGGGATAACGAAACATCTGCGTAACCACTATGATGAGATATGGCACCTGCATACGTAGCCGTTTGATTCAGATAAGCATAAGGAGGCCTTAATCATAATCTACACAGAATCACCTTTCCTAGATCGCGCCCGGTGACGGGCTTTAATATCAATATACACTATTCAAACTATCCGGACAGATCCGGTTCTTTAAATATTCTGAAATATACATCACTACACCTTACAAACATACATGTTCGTATGGGCTACATTATAGGTAGTTATGAGAACCTAAACATACACACTGCTTATAGTCTTCTGAGTTGTCAACGTCCCATTAGCCTTGTCCACATCATTTCTCTTTTGACTTCCGTTTTGCTTTCCATGTGTCCATATACTCAGTATTATATTACAGCGTCATTGGCCTTTCCAGCTAAAAGAGTTTTACTCAAACTTTTTTATAATAAACAAAAGTACCCATCCATACAAAGATTAGGGTGCACTGAAAACCTTTTTTATGAATGACTACTCGCCATAGAAATTTCATCTTAAAACACTGCATTTTTTTTTTAACAAGGAAGCCTGTCCCATGTACATACTTACAAAAAAATATACTCATAAAAATATGGTATACTTTGTTGAGGAAAAAACTTCTTTGGTAGGTGCGTACAAAAAATAATCGAAATTTTTTGATGTGTAAACATCTTTGCCGGTTTAAGGGAATCCACAAGTCAGCGTAGTTGCTGTTGTTGTAGCAGTGCTTCGCCCCATAGAATAGATGCGACCGATCACAATTTGCCATCAATATCCTCTAACGGGAGTCCCAGGAAACTCGCAGTTTCAACAGGGGTTGACCAGAGTGAGAGGAATGTTAGAGGCGTTGGCTTCACATTACATTTAAAGAGATGGTTCCTGTCATGTGGGGACACATTGCAAGCAGGACATACATTGATTCTGGATAGGTAAGAGTTTAATCTGTTACAGTATCCAGATCGAAGTTGAGCTATAGTAACGCGCGTAGGCCTAGGAAGAGGGCGTTCCTCTTTTGCGAGTTCTTGGTATTTTTCGTTAAGAACTGGGTTCGCCGGGCGGTTCCCGGACCTGTTTTTGTTTTTCTTCCTCACTTCATATGGCAGTGTTCTCAGGTGCCTTATTTCCTCATAATGTTTGCGGAGATGACTTCTTAAGCCCGTGGGAGGTGTGGCCTCTTCAATCAGATGTTTTTTGGGATGCCTAGGTTTCTGAGTATTCAACAGAAACTGTTTGTTCAGCATTTCATTTCTCTCCTTAATGGGCAGTACCCTCGCCTCATAGTGTAACATTTAAGTTGTGGCGGTAAGCGTAGTCTTCGGAAGTCGTATCCTATATGAGGGAATACATTTCTTTTTTATAGGTGTGTTAATGACGAGGTATAGACGAGTTACCGATTTGTTGCCATAGATGAGTTGTCTATTTGTTATTGATATTTTGTAGATTATTTATCGAAAATTTATTGATATGTCGTCAAAATCGACCGAAACGTTATAAGAACGTCATGCTGAATTTTTCCTAGGTCGCCATAGTTAATGAAATATCAGTCGAAAGGCGGTCAATTAGGGACGCGGGATATACGCTTGTGAACTCAGGCACTCCAGCATTCTGACCAACTTCGATTTCATTCCTCGAAGGAGATACTACCATGTACCGGCTTCTGCCTTGATTGCTCTTTAAAAATGGATCTGGGTCAGGGGCATTCTACCAAGAGATCGGAATCACCGAAAATTTAGGCTGTCCAATCGCGGCATCGTCATAGCAGTACATGGTATGCGAATCGCCGCTTTAAAGTACTTAGTGACTACGACGCAAAGCGTCACTGGCACTTAATTTCATTTGCTACTCCTCGCAGAGCGTCATCTAATATGGGGCAAAGAGACGACATGGTCCCGTGCCTGACGTGTACAACGATGGTTCCAAATTGACGGAAGGGGTCTGGTCTGCTGTTTACTGTATCGATCCAGATATAAGTAGATCATATAGGCTACCAGATCACTGTAGTGTCATTCAGATAGAAACTGTGGCCGTAAAGAAAGTAGGAGAAATTTGGGAGGAAGCGTGCTTAAGCTGCAAACGCGTCAATATGCTAGTCAGGCGGCTATTAATCCAATTTTCGTACACGTTACTTCCCCAAGCAGTGTCCTGGAATGCAATACGGTTATACTGGGTTCCCGGTAATAAAAGGGTAGAAGATTACGAAAAGGCCGATGAGTTGGAAAATGGCGGTGCTGCACGCTATGAATCGACGGTAGAAGCCCCGATCCGCTTGGAAGAAATCAAATGCAGAAAGGAGTTGCATATGATCTATCAAGCACGGAAAGAAGTTAGGGGCTGCAAAATTTCTAAAATCATGTGCAAGTCTTACGATATTACACTAACAAGGTTGCTCATATCTCTATAGAGAGAACACTTCAGGTGCACGATAGGCATACTAACTGGATGATGCCTTCTGGCGTCACTTGCTTATAAGTTAGGACTGGTCAGTAACCGTAGATGCAGAAAGTGGAAGATGCAGGAATAAACGTTTGAGCATGTCTTGTGTTCGTGTCCTGCGCTTGCGAGACCAAAGCTCCAGCTACTAGGGTCGGCAGTTACATACTCTTAAATACTTATGGTTTTTGCCAAGAGGACGAAGTTGTTTTAAAACATATTGTAACGAATTTATGGAAATTCCGCTTATTTGCAACCATCTGCTTACGTTCGTATCGCTAAACTGGTGAATAAAATACTCCAATATTCTGTATTACAAAATGGTCTTTATTACACTATTAGCGTGTTTAAATCAAAGTGTTACAGATTACTCAGCTTTCGCTGCTTTTATACTCTTCTGCTAGAATTCTCTACTTGATTACAAGCTATACGCTACCAGCTATAAACTACAGATACACGTTTATAGCCTCTCGCCATATGCGCGTGTGTATGTGAGTAGTACTTCCACCGATGACTACATCTGTATGTGAGTTATCTCTTCGTTGCCTTGTATGTATGTGGGTAAATGATAATTAATGTGTTTATGTAGCTTGCTTAATGTTTCTGTTGTTGTGCCTTTATTTAATAATCTTAGAGATGGTAATATTCGTCACACTGCCCTCCACCTAAGTCTGATCGTCCCGATCAGACAAATTTTCCGGTCTACACGCTGCCAGCCTTTCCAAATGAACCACTTTCATTTTGGTTCGTGGTTTCCCAATTGTTTGTATGCGGTAAACTACGTCATTAATCCGTTTCACCACTTTGTATGGCCCTTCCCAATTATACTGCAATTTCGGCGAAAAACCTTTTTTTCGTTGTGGGTTGTATAGCAGCACCAAATCTCCTTCCCGAAAACCTTCCGAATTCATTGCTTTATCATATCTGGCTTTCATCATGTAACTCATAATCTTTGTTCGATGCCTTACAAGATGGTGTATTTCTCTCATCTCTTCTTCCAAGTCACCAGTGGATTTCTTGGCATGTCTCTCCGCATCAGCATCAATCCCAAACATCAAATCAGCTGGCAGTCGAAGGTCATTGTCAAAAATTACCTTTGCGAGAGTTTGGCCCGTTGTCTCATGCACTGCCGATCGGTAAGCCATCAAGAATAATAAGTGTTCCTCCAAAGTTCTATTGAAACGTCCCACCATACCATCGGAATGAGGATGCAATGCAGTTGTCCGTGTTTTTCGAAGGCCTAATTTCTTACACATTTCTTGAAAGACCGCTAATTCGAAATGCCTTGGTCAGAAAGTAACTCCATTGGTACACCATTCCTTGTAACCCAATCGTTTGTAACCACTTCTGCCACTGTTTCCGCTTCTCGATTTGGGATTGGGTATACCTCTAGGCATTTACTGAAATAATCCATAACCACCAGTACGTGTTTCCGCTTGTTGCTAGTAGGAAATGGACCTGCGACATCCATGGCGATCCTTTCAAATGGGGCACCTGAAATATACTGTTTTATCTGGCCATGACTCCGGGTTTTGGGCCCTTTCGCTCTGCTGCAAACCTCGCAGTTCGCAATCCACTCAGTGACCGACTGACGGCAACCAACCCAATAGAATCTCTGTTTAATCTTCTCGAGCGTCTTCGTAATTCCAAGATGACCCCCAATTGGACCGTCGGGAATCCTTTTCCTTGGAACAACTATCAGTTTCCTCTTACTTTGACCATCCTTACTCTCCCATACTCGATGAAGGCAACCGGATGTCAATTCTAAACTGTTCCACTGTGCCCAATATGACTTCGCAATGAGACTCTCTGCTGACATCTCGTCTCTATTTGGTCTTTCATTTCGTTCGGGCCCTTGCATAAATGTGGCAGATCTGTATCTTCTAGCTGACACTTCCTTAGTTGTTCCTGTTCCATTCATCCGTACATGTTATAGTCATTAGCCAGACATCTATAATGTCTTCTTTAGCCTCAGCCTTTGAACAGTGCCTGCATTCCAAACTACATGGTCTTCGTGACATTGCATCAGCATTTCCATGGGTACTACCTTTTCGATGCTCAATGGAAAAGTCATAACTTTTTAGTCGCTCGATCCACCGTGCCAATTGTCCTTCTGGATTACGGAACTGCAAGAGCCATTTTAGCGCTGCGTAATCTGTCCCGACGCGGAATCGCTGCCCGTAGAGGTACTTGTGAAAATGTTTAATGCACTTTACCACTGCCAACAGCTCTCTCCGGGTAACGCAATAGTTCCGCTCTGGTTTTCCAATCGAACGGCTGTAATATGCAACTACCTTCTCCTGTCCATCGACCAGTTGTGATAAAACGCCTGCTATAGCATATCCATTCGCAGAATAAACGCTGCTCCTAGAATCGGATGTGCCAGGTAGGTAGGTTGAACTGGCCGGTCCATGAGGACCTCACATAGACTGATTGAGTCCGTAGTGTTACCAGAAGTTTGTTTTAACGACCAAACTGAAAAACCCTATCAAAAACCAGGACCTATGTTATAAAATAACTCCGTCCTCTTGGCAAATACTAGAAGCTTCCTAGGACTTAAGCCACTTGCGGCTTCTAGATCTGACAGCTGTATCACTCCTAATAGCTGGAGTCTTAGCCTGGCAAGTGCAGGGCACGAGCACAGAACAGATGTGCCAACATTGAATAAAAAAAAAAATGTAAGCCGCGATAACCTCCGAAGAGATCTTAGGCCGAGCTTCTCTTCCAATTTGCGTCGTGGTCCTCTTGATTTTCCCTACAAATTGGTCGGACGGGACCTACATGTTTTATGCCGACTCCGAACGGCATCTGCAAGGCAGATGAGTTTTCACTGATAGCTTTTCATGGCAGAAATACACCCGGAGCGCTTGCCAAACACTGCCGAGGGGCGACCCCGCTTAGAAAAAATTTCTTCTAATTAAAAAACCTTATTTCTAAAATTTTGATGTTGCTTTGCCCGGGTTGCGAACCCAGGGCATACGGTGTGGCAGGCGGAGCACGCTACCATCACACCACGGTGGCCGCCATATCCCAACATTGGAGCAGTGCAAAAACGCTCTTTCAATGTTTGGAAAGCCACTTCTTGCTCCTTCTTCCACTCAAAAGCTTTATTTTTTCTTGTAAGCTCGTGGAGGCTATGGGCTACGCTGGCAAAGTTTGGTACAAACCGGCGGTAATATGTGCACAGCCCAAGGAAAATTCTTAATTCATGCAAGTTCTGTGGTCTTGGCCAATCCTTTGCAGCTTCTAACCCGTTTGGGTTTTTCGCCAGATTTCACTAAAAATTAAACTTGAACTCTAACTAAAACGATGATCCCCCTTACTGTTTATAACTAAATTGCCGGAACTAAACTGCCACACATAGTAAATAGCGCACATGTCGTATGAGTAACATTTCGTTACATCATCATACAACAAGTAGTCTTTATATTTAACCAGACCGTCATACATAAATATCTTTCAACGTGCTAAAACGGAAACCGAGGTCAATTAATGGTTGAATATCGGCAAAAATTGGAGCAAAGCCAAAAATCGACAACATAAAATTTTGCTGCTCATCTTAGCTTAAGCGACCGAAGTAGCAGGTTTAAACTCTACTTTAACTGGAGTTTAAACTCACACTGATAAACCGGGCGTTAGCAATTCACTATAATTTTTAACGATGTTCGATCGAAACAGATACACGTCTGCATGCAAGTATGTTCAAATGTTAGGTTAGGTTGAACTGACCGGTCAATATAGATCTCATATAGACATAGTGTTACCAGAATTTGTTTGGCGACTAAAGGGAAGAACCCCAATCAGATACCAGGACTTATGTTATAGAATAACTCCGTCCTCTTGGCAAATACTGGAAGTTTTCTAGCACCTAGCTTAATTGCTGTCTCGAAATCTGGCAACTCTGCCGCCTAATAAGGTTCAAACATGATACAAAAAAGAAGGTAGTTCCACTCAAAATTTTTTGACGTACATTTGGGGATTTTTGGAGTTTCACAATGTTTGTTGTTTTGCCAGAAGCGTTGCCATACCGTTACTGTTTAAGGCGAAATTGTGGTTTTTCGAGATGGAAATTTGAAGAAAACGCAATGGTCATCTGAGAGAATAATAATATGCTTTAGCACGATTTATGTGATATATATCGATTGAGAATACAGTAAAACATGCAATTTTATTGAAAAATAGTGGATAATGACTCATACATTGGTTAATGACTCATATCTTTATGGCAGCTTGACCCCTAGGCAGAAAAAAAAAATACACGAAAAATCCTGTTGTTCTAGCATGACCCTATTATCGCGCCCCTACAGTGGATATTTCTCAAGGCATGGTGCGAAAAAGTGTACCTCCAAAGTCTGCACATCTATGTCAATGCTAAAAGTGCACAGAATGTGTATAGGCGGGGCCCTCTGGTAAAACGGGCAAAAACACTCTCATAACTAGTGGCTAACCTGCAGAGTTGCAGGGTAATGTTCTCCCTAAAAAATTGTTTAACAATTCCCTCCTAAAGCGCAACGCTGAAATTACACGATAAATAAAAAAATAAAAAATGAGGACTTGTAGGCAATTTATTAAGAAATTGCGGTGTCGGTTTATAAGGACCTCCCTTGAGAAAGCAATTGACAAACGTGTATGTTTTGTCAAAATATTCTGAGCAAACGTACGGACACTTAAAAGGGCTATATTCTCTTGCTTTGCATACTTCGATCCATGTTTCTTCCACCAAAACAATTTTCGGGAGCTCGAAAAACTTATTAAACACCTTTTCTAGGCTGATATTTCGTGTTAAAATATTTCCAAGGCAGGGGGCTCATTTTTTTTCTTTTTTATTTAAAATACCTATGAAAGTAATTTAGTCGTATTCGTTAATATGAAGTCCATCAAAATTACAAAAATTCGTAACATTTTTCAATCTGGTACCTTATTTTTGGTGAAATTGTCATTGTTCCCGCAAAAGTCAAGTGGCTAACGTCACACTAAATGGAACTACCTCCATTTTTTGTATCATGGGTTCAAATGTACATATAAACAAACATTTTTAAGTGTTTCAATCAATTTATCCTTACATGGGTTAAGCAAAATACTTTGACAGTATATTTTTTCACTCACTGACTGACAAGTCTTGCATGTCATATGTCATCACATGTCGCTCACGTGCATACCGTTTAACTTGGTACAAAAAAAAAAAACCTATGACATTGACTTACCATGCCAAACGTTGACGTTGATGACCTCGCAAGCAAACAAGTTTTAAAAACTAGTTGTTATTGGAAATATGTATTATTTGCCCGTTACAGATTTTTGATGTGTTAGCGTTAGGTAAGTGTAAGCGTAGCGTAGTCAATTTTTTACTATATAGTTTGGCTGCTTAAATTGAGGTTATGTTGCGGATAGAGTGGAAGGCAGTCAAATAGGCAGTCGAATGACATGTAATGAAGGAATGGTGTTCGGAGTTGTTTCAAAGTTAAAAAAAAAAAAATGATAAAAGCGTTAATATAAATAAAAATATTGTTTTAATAACAACAAAAACCCCTTATATATTCTATATACATAAATTCGTAAAGATTATCTCACTTTAAAATTTGAGCTAAATAATCTAAAGTTTTTTTTGAAACTGAGTCGAGAACTGTGTTTGGTTGAATGTGTGAATTTTCACCGATCAGCTGTTAGTTGCGCTACTTGGTAAGATTTACAATGGCGTAGTCTTTGAGTATATTATGCTAAATGGGGGAATTCAGAATGTAAGCGTAAGTGTAGTCACAACACTGTATAGTAGATATAGCAAAAACCGAAAATTAAGACAAGGCAAGGAAGGGCAAGGAAAGGAAAGAAAAGGAATAATAAAACCGCAGCTGGAATCTACTGTTAATAACAGTTTGTTATCGATGAGTCATCGGTTTGTATTGACCGGTTATGTGCGTGTTATCCATCGACAAGCTATCGGCTTGAACTAGGTGTGGTATCGACGAGGTATGCACGCGTTATCGATTCGTTATCTAAGGGCCGTTTTCTCACAAAGCCTTTAATTTTAGTGCTCACTTTATCCTGCCAATAAGTGAATTTTCGTTTACTCAAGTTATTTTTAAGTTACTGGGCGGAAAAATTTATCGGCAGCTCATCTGCCTTTTAAAATTTATTCTTAGGTTTAAATTAAAGCATATCATGTCAAGCATAAAAGTAACAATAAAAGTAGTATATTTATATATAGCTTTCATGTTACATTGCCGTATCTCCATCAAATAAAAAATAAATGTAAGGCGCGATAAGAGATCTAAGGCCGAGCTTCTCTTCCGATTTGCGTTGTGCTCCTCTTGATTTTCCCTATAAATTGGCCGGACGGAACCTACATGTTTTATGCCGATTCCGAACGCATCTGCAAGGCAGATGAGTTTTCACTGAGAGCTTTTTATGGCAGAAATACACTGGAGTGCTTGCCAAACTCTGCCGAGGGGCGACCCCGCTTATACAAATTTTCTTCTAATTGAAAAACCTTATTTCTAAAATTTTGATGTAACATACGATGTGGCAGGTGGAGCACGCTACCATCACACCACGGTGGCCTTATCTTCATAAATGCAAGGTTTAATTTACTGAGCAGATGAGGAAATGGAAATCATTGAATTTGACTTTAAGGTGAGGAATAGTTTATCTGCCCGGTAAGTTAATTGAGCTTTATTGGGTGAATGAGAAAACGGCCCTTGCAAAGGTATTACGAGCTATCAATGTGTTATCAGTTTTATAGTTAATGGTTTGTCATTGAAATAATCATGATCATTAACAAATCGATAACTTTTCGATAAATAATCAACAACTTTTCGATAACATAGGGATAGCTTTTTGAAAATAAATCGATATCATTTTGAAAGTAAACCGATAAACTTTTGATAACAAGTCGGTCACTTTTTGATACATATCGATAACTTTTTGATAAATAATCGATAGCATTTCGAGATTAATTCGCCAACTAGGCGCTATGATTATGTCAACCTTGCCAGGGCTTTAATTTCTCATTCAACGTACCTTATATGTACCCTCATCGAATAGTGCGATGTAAACGGACTTAATATAAACATTTAAATATAAGACAAAGTCAACAAATAGCGAGTCTATCTTCATTTTCGTTCTTAACTCCAAATCGTTAATTAAAGACCTACATAAGTTTCCCATATAAATAGTTCCCTTCGCTAACCGGTAATTATGAACAAATTTAGCACTTGCCGATTTTTTTCACACACAAGCAACCACGTCTAAGGTGTCATCTCTAAACGGAAGCACGAAATTAGAGAGAAACATCCAAATTTATTTATTTATTTATTTACAAGTTTGACAGCTAGTAATCAAGTTGCTAGGGATGGGACATATGTGAACGCCTAGATTATCTATTGTGGATTTACTGTAGATTAGGGCTTGTGTAAACGGGGTTGAGACCTTGTTTACATGAAACAAGATTATTTTCACTTTCGTACTTAACCCCTAATCGATAATTAAGTAACTAATTTTCCCATATACATTTTTCGCTTCGATAATCGGTAATTATGAACAAAGTTCATGTATTACTTACCTTAAAATACATTTTCATATTAAAAGCCATAAATCTGAAGACAAAAATTTATTAATTAAAAATGAAGTGGACAAACATTTTGGGTAACGACTAAAGGATTGACAGCTACCACATCGTTTAAGCAATATATAAATAGTTAAATATCATAACATTAAGTTCCTATATATATATATATATATATATATATATACATATTTCAATGTATACTTTAAAACTATTTGTTTGCTTTCAAATGCGTAATACATTTTACATTTTAAATTTTTTCTTTCCATTTTTTGTTTTGTTTTGACAGTTGATGATTTGCTATTCAGTATTGGAAAAATGCACTACGGTTTTTGATATTGCATTTTTGCCATGACGTAGCAAATGCATGTATATAATTTTTTTACGTTTTGTGTGAAAATACTACACCAGTTTGCAAATGCAATGATGCTAGGCTAATTGCCCTATTATTCACGGTTCATGATCAGGTGCAAATGGTCTTGCATGGTTGCATAGAAAATTCTCAATGCATACCAAACGCAATGCAATAGCAAAATATTTGTAAATGTGTCAAACATTTTGAAGAATGCAATACTAAAAATATTTATTGCTTTTGAAATGCAATCCACAAAGCACCATTTCGAACAGCTGCTATTCCCTGCAAGAACACTTTCGGTTAGTGCACCTATGGCCTCACTGGAAGGTTATACGATTTTATAGAAAGAAATTGATAAATACATACATTAGGGCGGGCCAAAGGCACCTCCAGTTTCTGAATTTATGGGACATACTGAATAATATTGTCCATGGGACCATAGGTCTGAAATGAATATCCAGCCTCCCTAATTCTGTTAGAAAATTTTATATCCCAATCCGAAAAGCGGCTCTCACAAATAAAATACATGTGAATAAATGTCAAATTCGGATTCGGATTGGGATATAAAACTTTCTAACAAAATTAGGGAGGCTTGAAATTCATTTCAGACCTATGGTCCCATGGACAATATTACTCAGTATGACCCATATATTCAGAAACTGGATGTGCACCTCAAGTTGTTTTCCCTCTTTTTCCCCATACAATTTGACCCGCCCTAACATACATATATGCCTAAGATCTTATTACATTTTCTAATATTGCGCACAAATATTTTCCAGTTAATTCGCGACTCACGAGCTACTTTAAAAGTGGTCTTCATTTATGTCGTGTCTTGTAAATTTCTTTTCATTTGATGGTTGCCATGGTGATTTACTAAGGTCGCTCACAATCTGGTGCATTTTCACGCAAATGCATAGCTTTGTCACTTCATATACAATTAATCGTGAAATTTATTTATATATATTTTTTAATAGTTAACCACTTTCTACATATACATATGAAAGGGACGACATCCTACACAATGCAACATAGTAATATACATATATCTCTGTATGTATGTATGTATAAATATTTGTATAAGTAAGTTTTCAATTAAAATTCGATTAAAGTAATTTATTAATAAAGTAATACGAGTATATTTTCAGCATTCATTTCGTTTTTAATATCGTAGTATTTTGTTATTTTCTTTATTTAAAGTAATTTTTATTCAATCGAACTTTTAAAGGCCTTATATATAAATATTTAAAGCTTTTGAGTTGTGGGCTTATTTAATTTTCATCGTATTTTATTTTTATAAATTCTTTCAAATGCCATTATAAACAATGTATGTTTTTGTTGTTATGATTATACTCTTCGTATTAAATATTTTCATTACACGCTCAAATTAAATTGCTCATATGAGAATAATGACTTATTTATGTATGTATGTATATGTATAATTAGGGATGTAGCGAATAATCGCAAATTATGGGCGCTTTCAGCGAACCTTATAATAATAATAATACACCCAACGGATTACTACCCACCAAAGCCCACCAAACCGTTACGAGGGGAGCATCCGCAAGACGTACGCATATTGTTTTTTGTTTTCGCCGATTTGTTGATAGGCGGAGGTTTGTTAGGCGTCGAGATCTTAAACTGTTCAGCTAATGAATAAAAATAATTTTTTTTTATTATACATAACAGTTAAAAGTTTTATATATACTACATTGCGAAATAAGAGAATATTTTTAAATCCGTTATACCAAACTAATTCGAATGACACAAAACCGGAAGGATTAATTTAGTTCGAAATAAGTTCTACATTGCCTCAAAAGAAGAGGTTGGTAATATTTTGACGATTGGAGCTTAGTTCTAGAAATCAATCCATATGACTAAACTACTGAGCCATAACAATTACGTCTAGCGTTCTCTACGTCTTTCAAGAGTTAGAAGATTGATTGGCTTTAACCCACTAGTATAAGGGGAAAGACTATACGCATAGTCGCGGATTGCGGATTCTTGATTCGTATTCTTGTATCGGTGTAACTAGTGTGGTAAAGAGGGCTTTACTTTTACGAATGATAAAGCACCTTGTGGTGCAGATTACTAAGTCATTTGTATACTCTTCTGTTTAAAATCAATTGGCTTTTAGCAACTGAAGTAGGTCATCCTTAAGGTCCACAAGAGAGAAGTGATTACACCCCTTGAGGGCATCCTCTAGCGACCACAATCGACTCAGTTGTTCCTTCCAGCTTAAGATGGACTTTTCTTCTCTTTAACATGGATATCATCCAGCATCCAGTTCATTGGGCTTATATCCTTGCCAATCATAGCTTGTTCGATAGAATGATGTGTGAGGTTATCAAAGACCACTTAGATGTCAAAGAAAAGCGCAGAGTGCTTTATTTTAAGACTACATAGCCTTTTCAATTTCTTTCGTGTGGCTATGAATAGCGGTCTCCGTTGATTATCCTGACGGATAGGTAAATTGAGTCCTACACAAATGGAGTTTCTTTAGGTTGACCTTTCTAATATGTATGCTGATTGAAAATATTCTCCATACCTTTTAGGAGAAACGAACTGAGGCTAATTGTTCGATGCGATGAGACATTTACTCAATCTTATATAGTAATTAAAAAAATTTATGTTGCAATGGAGTGTTACAATATCGTAATTAACCAAAACATCTAAATTTTTTTGATAATTTTGAAAACACCTTCGATGGTCTTCAAAATAGCCTAATAAAATATATGTACATATATTAATTACACAGGCCGACAGCATCTCAGACCCAGAAACCAGACTACATATTTCCGAAGGCTTATGATGCGCTGAATCCAAATCTGGCCTCAGGATTGCTCTATCAGATATGGTGTTCGAGATATCCTAACCTAAAAGTGCAAAAAACACCGTTTTTGCCCATATTTGAGGTTATGTAGCCTTGCAGATGTTTCCTTTCACCAAAATTAAAGGACGGTATCTTTAAACACGAGTCTTCTTCTTTCAAATGGCGTTGAGTTTGCTCAAATATAATTTTTTTTCGCTGAGATATCGCATTTTGAAATTTTTATGTTTTTAAATTTTACAAAATTTCTTGAATTGAGCCTTATTGTCCTAAAAATTTTGTCTCACACTATAAGTGTGCTAACTCACCACACCCCTACACTATCTAACACTCGGGTACCAAGTCACACACAGCCTTAACCCTTAGAAACCACGCCTACCATACCGCAAGCAGGCTAACCCAATTAACCCTGGGGACAGCGTTTACTCGCATATTTTTCTTAAAATAAGTCTTATTTATCTAGATATCTCACACCACAAGTAGGCTAACCAAATTAACTGTTAACCCATCAGCTCCCGTAACCCCTAACCCCTAGGAACCACCCCTTCCACACCACAAGCAGGCAAACCCACCTAACCCTGGGAAATTTCGAAACATGAAAATTTCAAAATGCGATATCTCAACGAAAAAAATGATATTTGAGCAAACTCAACGCTATTTGAAAGTAGAAGACCTTGTTTAAAGGTGCCGTCCTTTAATTTTGGTGAAAGAAAACATCTGCAAGGTTACATAACCTCAAATATGGGCGAAAACGGTGTTTTTTGCACTTTTAGGTTACGATATCTCGAAAACCAGATCTGATATTTGGATTCAGCGCATCATAAGCCTTCGGAAATATGTAGTCTGGTTTCTGGGTCTGAATGTTGGTCACATTTTGGCGGCCTGTGTTATCGACCATGGCGGAAGCATACAAGATGACATACGTACAACCATATATAGAAATTCAAAGTTGTACTGTGTTGGAAGTTGAAGTGTCAAATCATTTCAAAAAAGTACCAATCAGCTGACTTGCGGTTGTTACCTGTTTAGTTTCGCCATGCTGTCGATAGTGGCGTCCATAGGTTTGCCACTCTATCATTAATAAGTTGTAATTGCAATACTTTTCTAGGACATCGGTATGAAAAAAGATGTTTTCTGCAATACATTGATTCTAAGGTCGATACATGATATATTCCAAATGGGTTACTCCAACGCGTTTGTGTAAATAAATACATAAATATACAATTTTAAGGGCTTACACAAATAATTGTGGATTGTTCCATTTTGCTTCCATTTGTGTACATTCACCCAATTTTCTTTTAAAATTATGTTGGTTTATTCTCTATCTTCTTGATTACAATCCATTTCTAAAAAGTAAAAGCATCGTATGGAAACAGTCAAGGTTTTTGTTGCTGCTTTTCGATTCCGTTTGCAATTGGTATTACTTCCTGCACTTTTAGTTGAGTGTCTAAAACGCGATTTCGTCTCCTATTCAGTTGCTTGTTGTTTCAATTTGTTAGCGCGAAATTGTTTTGGATTTAATACTATAGAGAAGCAATGGCATAGGCAATAGGGATGGCAAGTTTTTTTGCAGTCTCGAATATTTCGGTATTAAAACTAAATTTTATTGATAATGTTTTTTGTAGGGCCAGGGTTTTGAATTTATTATTGCTTAGGAATGGTTCAGTCGTTTTTATATAAAACAAAATTTAATTTTTTTACTCCTACGACTAGTTATGGAACGATACGAGTACTGAGTGAGTGGTATCGATACTTTTCCAAAAAATATTGGAGTACTTTGTACTCGATGCTTTTTATCAAATATTGTGTAAAGTATCGATATTTTACCTGGATACTTTTCCCCGATACCTTTCCATGTCAATGGTCTAAAGGTTTAAGTTCAATAAAGTACAATTCATTAACACGATAACTTGAGAAAAATTTAGATCCAGATATCATGGCCGATGAGAACGAAGTTGTTAGTTCACCTCTCACTCCAAACGAAATTTTGCAAATAGTGGAATTGGAGACGATTTCTGCACATGGTAGTAAGAGAAAAATATAAGTTTACTGTCCAGAGTCACTAAAAACTTCTAGCTTCAACTTGAATTATAAAAAGTTGCCTACACCATAAATTTTTAACACATTTGAAAAGGTTGAATGTTGAGTGTTGTTTTCAACCAATTAAGTTTTTTCATTCGTTAATTTTCAAAACTTGACAAAGTTCCAAAAAACTAATGCAAAAAAAATGCTGTAAGAATCATTTAAGCTTTTTTGTACGTTGAAATGTGATGGCCTTAATATTTATTGATAAAAAAAAGACATACCGAAAAAAAACTAACTTTTGACACCCTGTATAATCGCAATCTTCTCATATTTTGGCCAATTCCTTTGCACAGGAGATACATTTCCTGACCACATTTGCACTAACTAAATAACACTGCTTCACGTGGAAAACCTTATATCTGAGAACACAAAGCTTGGTATATAATGTTTGATTTCGCCCGAACTTAAGTTTGCTTACTTGTTTTCTGCTTAATTAAAAATAAATATACGATTCATTATAAAAAACATACAAAGTTTTTTCGCTTTTGGTAATACAAAAGTACTCACTTGGATCGTGTATACTCGATACCTTTTACTGAGTATGAGTACTAGCATCGATACTTTGCCCGAGTATTTTAAATGGGCACCGGTATCGATACTTGTTTTTTACGACACATTTTTGCATCTTCCTTGTATATAAATAAACTTTTGTTTTATAAAAAACTAAACGGCAGATAACCTTAAAATTTTAGTCGGTTTTGGATATCCATAATGAATGATCGTTTGACCAAAAACTTACATCTTTTATTAAGCAAGCTGGCGAAATATGACCTAACCAATTTTAAGTCCTAATATAAAGAATTTACATTTCTTAGAACATTCCTGTGTGCATTTCTGTAATAAAAGTGATAAAATGTGTAAAAAGTTTGAATTTTTCCAGAATGATCAAAAAGTATCCCTGCCCTACACCTTTCTCATCACCCTTTTCGGGTGGTATTTATGTGAAAATTTTAAAAAAAGAAATAAGTTTTTGAAGTATTTTTACCTTACATTGGAAAACTCCTCCTCGTTTCAGTGGGTGTTAGTCTAATATAAAAATAGTTTGAAAGTGATATAAGAAAAGGCGTAATTCATCTCTCTACGAGTTCTCTACATCTGTCTCTTCTTTTTATAGCTCTACTCTTCTTTTTACACCACTGTTCCTCTCAATTTTCTTTAACTTCTCTTCTCCTCTTTTCACAACGAACCTTCATGCTGTCCAAGAGAGCATCCCCTATCAGGATGGCTACCGCCTAATCTATCCTGTCAAAGCACAAGTCCACTACTTCGTTATCCTCCACTCTCTTTCAGCGCTCTCCTCATATTCTTCCTATTTCTCTTCTTTCCTCCCATTCTCCGTTTTTATATTTATTGAACTGTCACCTGATTTCCTCGACAACATTTATTCTGCCTTCCATCTCTTCCCTCTTGCTGTTAGTAATCTGCCATTCCTTTTCCTTCTTTCCGAACAAAAGCCGGATCATTTTCAGACCTTGGAAGAGCAAATTTGGGATTCTTTGCGACTATCTTCGAATCATTTCGGGATCAATTCGAAACTATTTCGGAGCTATTACGATTTTGAAATAACTGTAGTATTCATTTCCTTATAATATAATTTGTGGAATATTTTTGGAATAATTTTCGGGGTTGTGTTCGAGATTACAGCTGGACTTTTAGGCACAGCTTTCACCGCCTCTTCCTCTATTTTGCTATCTCATCTTTTCCAATTCTTCTCGATTTCTTTCCAATGGAAATAGGCTCATATAATTTGCGAAACCAGGTTCCAGCAAGAAAAAACTGTTCATATCGTAGAGATGGCATTTTATTAGCAAAACGCTACAAATAGGTGTGTGAAAACTTCAGGACTTTGAATTATAATTCAAGCCTAATGAAGACGCGGTTTGATAAAAAAATAATACTGAGCACATACAAATATTATTTGATTTAGCCGGTAGTTAGAGCTGACACCTAATTTCACTTTCTGTTACCGTCTGTCATGAGTAACCGAAACAGCGATAACATTTGCAATTGATAAGCAAAACTAGTTGAAAAGAGATGGGAGCTCACACGTATATGGTACTTTCGTTCAGAATGCTCGATTCGGCCTCAAAAAGCTGATAGAAACTTTCTATCATGATATGAACAAATGAATGAATTTTCCTTTCATTAAGCGGTCCTCGCAGGTATATGACATATCATAGCATCGTCACTCTTCTAGCAGATTCGCAATAGTTTGGTGCTAATTCTAGCTCTTGATTACAATCGATTATTCGGCTAATTATTTGAATGTGCCGAACGCGTGCGCAACCAATATAAAAGTCTCTTCTCAAATATAAAGAGAAATCAGCTGTTCTATCAATCAATTAAAACTTGCAGCTGGCGTATGGTAGCAACTGTCGGTAATACAGTGCAAATATTCACAATAGTGCCATAGTACAAATAGATTTCTTGGTGGGCTCACAATCGTTTATTTTTAAAAAATTATTTTAATAAAATATAGCTAAACAAATGCATTACGACAAAAATTGCCCAAAGTTTGCTAATAGCCCGAATCTCCATCTTTACAACCAAAACTTTATGTATAGATTTGGATTCCAAATAAGAGCGAAAAAGGGACCCGTACATAAAAACAGCAATTAGAAAAAACATATATGATAGTTGAGTGTGTCATTATTCGAGCGCAAACAACTAGTCGATTAGTGACATTCGAATATTTTACTAAACAACTTTTGCTTAGGGACTAAACGATTATTCGAAATTTTCGGGATATCCATATAAAATCCTGAAAACCCCGAATCGGCATCCCTAATAGATACTTATACATATATAGTACATGCTAAAAGTTCTTTCTATTCCCTTCATTTGTTGTGATTTTTTTTGTTGCTACATCGTATCTGTATGTGAAAATGCACAAATGTAGTAAGGATCATAGTAAATATTGTTGTAGTGGTAATTGAAGTTGGTTTGTGGCAGTTCTTCTCATACCACAGATGGCTTTTTGTTCACTTGCATATTCAATTTAAAACTTTTGTCTCCCACACTCCTTGCACACCTGTATGTGTGCGCTTATTTATACTCATACTCCTTTACAAACATGGTGGACCAACATTGGTGGTGATGTGAAGCACAATAACCACACTACTCATTTATGTATGTATGTATGAATGCGTAAAAATTTAGATACGGTTACGTTGTTGGAATTTTCCTTTCATTTGTCATGCATCGCGTGTGTTTCGTGTTCAATCTTATAAATGACTGTAAATTGCTATGAAATTTCACCATTTCGAAGATATTTAACATGAAGTAGCATGGCATAGCGCGTTATGCATTAATGTAATATTCACGTTTCTTGTGGCATTTCTCGTATGCGATATAACAGAGTGCAATTGTTATTAGGACCAATATTGTGACGCCCATGCCAATGCTAACCCAAATGATTTCATCGTTGATGCTTTTGTAGGAGTGATCTGTGAATGAAAAGGAAAGTCGTGCAAATTAGTTCAACTGATTGATGCTTTTATTAGTGATTTATGTAGGTCTATATGTGTGTAAATATGTTTAGATTGCAAGTTGAAGTAGAACATAATGGCAAATGAAATAAATAATGTTTAACATAAAATAAATTGGCGCGGTCATTAAGAAAATTATTCGGTTCTTTGGTTAAAAAAAATAACAAGTAAGGAATGCTAAGTTCGAGTGTAACAGAACATTACATACTCAGCTGAGAGCTTAGCTGCGTTGGTTTCCTAGGGTTTCGTAGATGGTTTATAAGTGGTTTTCAATTCCATCACATACGTTTGCGAAATATCGACCAAATTGTAGACCAAGGGTGACGATATTCCTTCTTTTTTTGTCAAATAAGGGAAAATCCCGATGTAGGAAAATGAACCTAGGGTAACCCTGGAATGTGTTTGTATGACAAGGGTATCAAATGGAAGGTATTAAGTAGGGTTTTTAAAGAGAGTTGCCCTTAGTTGTATATGTGAAAGCATTTTCGAGATATCGACCAAATGTGGACCAGGGTAACCCAGAATATCATCTGTTGGGTACCGCCAATTTATTTATATGTGTAATAACACGGACAGTAGAAATTCCTGCCATGATTCCAAGGGCTTTTAATTTCGCCCTGAAGAAATTTTTCACACCTATTTTACAAAGTTTTTTCTAAAGTTGTATTTTGCGTCAGAAAACGAATCCTATCACCATGTTTTATCCCTTTTTTCGTATTTGATATAGAATTATGGCATTTTTTAAATTTTTCGAAATTTTCGATATCGAAAAGGTGGGCATGGTCATAGTCGGATTTCGCCCATTTTTAATACCAAGATAAAGTGAGTTCAGATAAATATGTGAACTAAGAAGTTTAGTAAAGATATATCGATTTTTGCTCAAGTTATCGTATTAACGGCCGAGCGGAAGGACAGACGGCCGACTGTGTATAAAAACTGGGCGCGTCTTTACCCGATTTCGCCCATTTTCACAAAAAACAGTTAACGCCATAAAATCTATGCCCCCACCAAATTTCAAAAGGATTGGTTAATTTTTGTTCGACTTATGGCGTTAAAAGTATCCTAGACAAATTAAATGAAAAAGGGCGGAGCCACGCCCATTTTGAAATTTTCTTTTATTTTTGTATTTTATTGCACCATATCATTACTGGAGTCGAATGTTGACATAATTTACTTATATACTGTAAAGATATTAAATTTTTTGTTAACATTTGACTTAAAAAATTTTTTTTTAAAGTGGGCGTGGTCGTTCTCCGATTTTGCTAATTTTTTCTTAACACATATAGTAATAGGAGTAACGTTCCTGCCAAATTTCATCATGATATCTTCAACGACTGCCAAATTACTTGCTTGCAAAACTTTTAAATTAACTTCTTTTAAAAGTGGGCTGTGCCACGCCCATTGTCCAAAATTTTACTAATTTTCTATTCTGCGCCATAAGTTCAACTCACTTACCTAGTTTCATCAGTTTATCCGTCTTTAGTAATGAATTATCACACTTTTTCGGTTTTCCGAAATTTTCGATATCGAAAAAGTGGGTGTGGTTATAGCCCGAAATCGTTCATTTTATATAACGATCTGAGATGAGTGCCCAGGAACCTACATACTAAATTTCGTCAAGATATCGCAAAATTTACTCAAGTTATCGTGTTAACAGACAGACGGACGGACGGACATGGCTCAATCAAATTTTTTTTCGGTACTGATGATTTTGATATATGGAAGTCTCTATCTATCTCGATTCCTGTATACCTGTACAACCAACCGTTATCCAATCAAAGTTATAATACCCTGTGTACAAGTACAGCTGGGTATAAAAATAATGACTTGGCGTGATATACCTTCGACGAGATTTAGGCCGAGCTTCCCTTGCTCTAATTTATTGCCTTGTGCTACTTTCTGCGCTTTGGCAACCACGCTACTGTTGGCATCCATAATTTAGAAATAGTAAAATACTTTGTTTATTTGGTAACCATTAACACTAACAACAACATCAGCTCTGAAAGCCAGCGAATAATCGCTCTTGCCAATAAATGCTACATTGGACTAGGTAAGCAATTGAAAAGTACAGCACCCTCTCGGCAAACGAAAATCATGCTCTACAAGTTACTTATCGTAGCCGTCCTGCTATATGGCGCAGAAGCATGAACCATGATAACAAGAGATGGAGCGGCTCTGTGAGTGTTCAAGAGAAAAGTTCTTCGATAGATTTATGGACCTCTACACGTTGGCGATGGCGAGTATGAACAGGAGATTTAATGATGAGCTGTACGAGCTCTACGCAGACATCAACACAGTCCAGCGAATTAAAACGCAGCGGCTACGTTGGCTGGGCAATGTTATGCGAATGAAATATAACGCTCCGGCTGAGAACGTATTTTTATCGCAATCCGCTTATGGAAGCGGAAGATGAGAGCGGCCCTCAATCCAATGGAGGGACCAGGTGGAAAACGATTTTGAACTCCCTTGGTGTGACCAATTGGCGCTAGTGGGCAGAGCGAAGAGGCGACTCGGCCGCCTTCCTGAACGACTATAGCCGTTTAAACGATTAAGCGCCAATTAAGTAAGTTCTACCTTAAAAATTTTCCTATAAATTGTCAAGAAGGGATGTTGTTGTAGCAGTAAGCTGTTTAAGGAGTTTTATCGATGTTGATGGTCCTTCGCCGGACATAAACCCGATACGTTCCGGTAATAAGCACAATTAAGGTACAAAAACGACCATCTCGGGAACGATTTAATGTCAACGAATTGAACATTCTAGGCCATACCACCCGCACCCCCTAGTTCTATGAGGAACTTGTGTCACCACAGACTCGATAGCTAAACAAATAGGATTTGCCACGGGTAGGTGAGGTTGAAAAATGGGTTGAAAAAGTTATAAATTACGCTGCACTCCTTGAAAGAATTTGGGTATTTTAGTTGCCTCTTACGACAGGCATACCCACCGCGAGTATATTAATAACCCCAAACCAGCTGCGGTGGAACGGGATCTACATATTTTATGACGACTCCGACCGGCATCTGCAAGGCTATTGAATTTTCGCAAGGTTTTCGCCAGTCTGGCAGCGGTTGGTAATTTGCATCTTTTGCTCCTACGTAAGTTCGTCAGAGAAAGAAAGAGGTTTGTTCAGGACTATTAAGAAGTAATCTAGTTGAACAAATATGCCGCCCACTCGGCACTCACTGAGTGTACTCACAATAGACAAAAAAATCCCATCTTAACGTACACAATCCATCAACTCTCTTGTTCTTTTTAATTTAAAACAAGTAAGGAAGTCTAAGTTCGGGTGAAACCGAACTTTATATACCCAGCTGTACACTTGAAATGCTGTTGTTGTTTGTTTTTTTGTGCTTAATAGTGTTACAAGTCTACGCCATAATACATATACAGTTACTTACAAAAGTATTTTGCATAACTACTCGTATGTACAAATTTTAGATTTTGTATGTACTAAGTATCCGAACATAATAATTTAAATACTTACACGAATTATTGAGCATCGGCTTAGGGAATGGGCTACACAGCATGCACAAAAATAGTACCGTTATGTACATACAACAAAAAACGTGCGTAGCAATGAAAATTTGTGCGCACAAAAGGTATTTTGCTTATTGTTTTTGAACCCGTTACTGGACACTATTAAGTTACTTTTTCCATTTTTGCTGAAGTTGTTAGAAGCGAAAAGAAAGTATAATCAATTTTATTTGTAATTGAGTTAATTTCGTTTTCAATTGTCGTAGTGTTTATATCGAAAATGTAGAGAGCAACTACAGCTGATAAAAAATATTTTATATCCCCACAATGCAGGTAAATGTACGAAATACATTTGAGTTATGTTCGGTCGATGCCGTCAAACGATTGAAAATGTAATAAAACGGTGTAAAAAACGCAGTAATTTGGAAAATTTAGCACGATTTGGTCGACCAAAGTTACTAACTTTGAGAGAAGAACGCAAAATATGGAAAGAAAATCGAGGAAACCCACATTTATCAGCCCCAAAAATTATTGACAGAATAAAAACTTCCTTTAAATTCAAGTATCTGATAAAACAGTGCGCAGAGTAATGACAAGCAGTAATATTCACGGTCGTGCAGCATGGAAAAAAACCTCTTATTTCAAATGTCAATAAAGAAAAGCGGCTTTCTTTCGCCAATACCTATAAAACCAAAAGTTTTGTGTTTTGGAAAACCGTCATATTTAGGGATAAAGGCAAATACAATATATTTGGTCCGGACGGACGTCATAGGGCATGGCGGAAGCCAAACGAAGAGCTTCAAAAGATATCGTGTTAACGGACAGACGGATGTACGGACGGACGGATAAGGCCCAATCAAATTTTTTTTCGATACTGATGATTTTGATATATGGAAGTCTATATTTATCTCGATTGCTGTATACCTGTACAACCAACCATTATCCAATCAAAGTTATAATACCCTGTGTACAAGTGAAGCTGGGTATAAAAATAATGACTTGGCGTGATATATCTTCGAGGAGATTTAGGCCGATCTTCCTCTAGTTTGTTGCCTTGTGCTACTTTCTGCGCTTTGGCAAACACGCTACTGTTGGCATCCATAATTTCGAATTTTGCTAGACTCTGCAGATGCAAAGATAACGAATTATTACGGATTTTTCCATTTTTTTTTTGTAAAAATATAAAAAAATGTCTACTTTGCGAGGAAGGATCTCGAAAACTTTTTATTTTTTGCAGATTTGTTTTTTCATTCAACAAAATCTATGGACTAATACAAAAGTTATAAGCATTCATGCAAATATTCCCATTTAATACTTAAGTACCCTACTGGTACATATGTGTTAGTATTCGCATATGTACCAGTAGGGTACTTAAGTATTAAATGGATATATTTACTTGAATGCTTATAACTTAGTTCATCGATTTTGTTGAATGAAAGCTTATTTTTTTGCAATAAAACAGAGCTTAGAGAAATAAAAACAAATCTACAAAAAAATAAAAAGTTTTCGAGATCCTTCCTCGCAAAGTACACATTTTTTTATATTTTCACAAAAATCCGGAAATTCGGAAAAAATCCGTAATGATTGTTCGTTATCTTTGAACCTGCAGGGTTCCTTGATTTTCGAAATCAGGGAGTGATTTTACATAGGAATTTCATAATGGCGTCTCTGGTGCAGAAAAAAAAAATTGGAATTTGTGATCCAGTGTAACTAGCATTACCACTAACAAAAACATCAGCTCTGAAAGCCAGCGTAGAATCACACTTGCCAATAAATGTTACTTTGGACTGGGTAAGTAATTGAAAAGTAAAGTCCCCGATCAGCAAACGAAAATCATGCTCTAGTTACATGTTATTTATTGTAGCCGTCCCGCTAAATGATGAAGAATCATGGAACATGACAACAACAGATGAGTCAAGAGAAAATTTCTACGATAGATTTATGGCCTCTACGCGTTGGCGATGGCGAGTACCGAAGAAGATTTAATGATGAGCTGTGCGAGCTCTACGCAAACATCAACATAGCCCAGCGAATTAAAATGCAGCGGCTACGTTGGCTGGGCAATGTTATGCGAATGAAAGATGACGCTCGGATTGAGAACGTATTTTTATCGGAATCCGCCTATGGAAGCAGAGGAAGAGAGTGGCCCCCAATCCGCTGGAAGGACCAGGTAAAAATAAAAAATGGCTTTAGCCGTTTAAACGATTAAGCGCCAATTAAGTAAGTAAGTGCTACCTTAAAAATTTTCCTACAAATTGTCAAGATGTGATGTTGTTGTAGCAGTAAGCTTTTTAAGGAGTTTTATGGATGTTGGTTGTCCTTTGCCGGACATAGATCCGCTATATTCCGGAACAAGCACAATTAAGGTACAAAATGACCATATCGGGAACGATTTAATGTGTACAAATTGAAAATTCTAGGCCATACCACCCGCACCCCCTAGTTTCATGAGGAACTTGTGTCGCCAGAGCCTCGGCTGCTAAATAAATAGGAATTGCCACGGGTAGGTGTGGCTGAAAATTGGGTTGAAGAAGCTTTAAATTATGCTGCACTCCTTGAAAGAATTTGTGTACTTTAGTCGCCTCTTACGACAGGTATACCTATCGCGAGTATATACTAAACCCCCTAACCCGCTCTTGGTTCTTCTTGAGAAGGACGGATGCAGCAAGATAATCGCTTATGCAGATGGCCTCGCGCTGTTAGTTAGCGGGAAGTTTCCGCAGACACTATGCGATCTAATGCAAACTAAGCTGAAACTGGTGGAGAACTGGACCAGGAGTAAAGGTCTATCGGTTAAATCATCCAAAAGTGAACTGGTTCTGTTCACTAGGAAATATAAGATACCTGTGTTGCAGCTGCCGGTGCTACCGGGTACGACCCTGACGCTGAGGGACTCTGCCAAATAAAAATAAAAAAATAAATATAAGGCGCGATAACCTCCGAAGAGATCTAAGGCCGAGCTTCTCTTCCAATTTGCGTCGTGCTCCTCTTGATTTTCCCTACAAATTGGTCGGACGGGACCTACATGATTTTATGCCGACTCCGAACGGCATCTGTAAGGCAGATGAGTTTTCACTGAGAGCTTTTCATGGCAGAAATACACCCGGAGCGCTTGCCAAACACTGCCGAGGGGCGACCCCGCTTAGAAAAATTTTCTTCTAATTGAAAAACTTTATTTCTAAAATTTTGATGTTGCTTTGCCCGGGGTTTGAACCCAGGGCATCCGGTGTGGTAGGCGGAGCACGCTACCATCACACCACGGTGGCCGCCATTGGATAGGAAACTATTCTGGAGGGAAAACGCTCAGGAGCGAGTGAGGAAAGCAACTGTGGCACTGTACAGCTGTAGGGAAGCTGTTGCACGCAGATGGGACTATCGCCGGATATTACCCTGTGGCTCTACACAGCTGTGGTTAGACCAAGCCTTCTATACGGGGCTTTGTTACAAACAAGTGCTCTAGTCTGCGTGGCGGGCGCTCTGCGCACCACCCCTGAGGAGGCGCTACCCTTTTTAATGTGTTGCCAATAGATTTAATGGCCAAGCAATGTGCGGCCTTTGCTGCTCTACGGCTGCGAGAGTTTTCCGGCTGAAGAGAGAATATGGTTGGCCATGCAGCCATTCTTAAGAATCTGGATTCGCCCTCATCGGACGATTGCGCTCCGACTGTATTTTTCGATATGAAGTACGAGGTTGTTACCCCGAATAGGAACTAAGCGATAGGCTGCAGATATACACTGACGGCTCCAAACTGGATGAAAAGGTGGACAGCGGGATCTTTGCACCTCAACTAGGGTGGAATCTATTCTTTGGCCTCCCCGATCATTGCAGCGTTTTTCAAGCGGAGGTCGCTGCTAAAAATGAGGCCGTTGATCACCTGAGGAATGCTGTTCACGGCTATAATAAAATTTGTATTTACTCTGACAGCCAGGCTGCACTAAAAGCGCTTGGTTCGGTCACATGTAAGTCCAGAACAGTAGAGAAATGCCGCAAATCTCTTATCGAGATCACTGAGCAAACTTCACTCAGTATGGTATGGGGGCCTGGATACTCGGAAATACCGGGCATTGAGATGTCTGACGAAATTGCAAGAGGGGGCACATCCTTTCCGCTTTCGTCGTCCTGGAAGGGATTGAGCATGCCGCTCGCTACCTGTAAGCTCAATTTGAAAGGAGTTTTCCTTAGGGAAGCGGGTGTGAGATAGAACAATATCGAATCCTGCTACCACATCAAGCTCGTGCGGTCTGAATGGGACGTACAAGAAGTATCCTTCTTCTTGGAAGGGGGACATATCTCTGGAGGTTGGACTTATAACCGGCCACATAGCAATCGGGAAGCATGCACAATGGCTGGGTGCTCCTTATAATGATTACTGCAGGAGCTGCAAGAGGAAGAAATCTCTGGGATCTCCCTTCTTTGACGATCTTTGTGATCTGGCTAAGTTGGAACCTAAGAAATCCTGACATTTCCTGAAACGGCCTGTTGGTTTGTGTAGGGGAGAGATCCAGGTGGTATCACAATGGAACCTTTTGGGCCTAATTGCACTGGTGCTCGCACCGGTGGCCACTCTAACCTAACTTAACCTGCTGGGGTGAAACGGGATCTACCTTTTCGCATGGCTTGTGACAGTCTGGAATCGGTTGGTAATATGCATTTTTTGCTCCTACTAGGAAGTAATCTGGTTGAACAAATGTGCCGCCCACCCGATACTCACTGAGGGCACTCACAGTAGACAAAAATGTCCTCATCTCAACGTACACAATCCATCAACTCTCTTGTTCTTTTTAATTAAAAACTAGTCTATTAATGAGTTGTCATGTCACCTCAATGATTCGGTGCACCTCTACGCTTCCGTAGATGACATCTTTGCATATGTCAAGGAAAAAATTGCAATGTCCGCATCTTTCGGCGAACTGGCGCCATCTAATTATATAAACGTATTTACCGAAGTACCAACATTTGTTTCCATTCTTTGCTTTGACAAATGGTTCCTCCAATATTTTATTCCGAAATTGACATATTTATATCGAGTTTCCATTAACTGTAAAATTAGTTTGACTCAGCAAGCAAGAGAAAATTGCTTTAAAATAAAAGGCGTCAAATATAAATACATTTCGCAGGAAAGGCTGTAAGAGTGGAATGATGAAGATATTCGATTCCAAGTTTACTTGCCACTTTCTTTTGATACGCCAATCATTCAAGTAGAGAAAATTATTATTATTTTTCTTATACCTTTCATGAAAAGGAAATGATATATTAATTTTGCAACGAATCTCAAAATTGTAAGTATACTGAAATGATCAGGATGAAGAGCTTAGTTGATTTAGCCATGTCCGTCTGTCTGTTTGTATGCAAACTAGTCCCTCAATTTTTGAGATATCTTGATAAAATTTGGAAAGCGGGTATATTTAGGTGTCCGATTAGACATTTGTCGGAGCCGGCTGGATTGCACCACTATAGCATATATCCCCCATACAACCGATTTTTCAGAAAAGAGCATTTTTGTCATATCTTCCTCAATTTATCAGATTGAAGCTTCAAACTTCACTATATGCTTTAGTATATTGTACATATTGTTGTTTGAAAAAATGGATGAAAGCGGTCGTATATATAGCATAAATCCCCCACAACCGATTGTTCAGATAAAGAGCTTTTCGTAATTAAAAATAAAATAAATAAATGTAAGGCGCGATAACCTCCGAAGAGATCTAAGGCCGAGCTTCTCTTCCAATTTGCGTCGTGCTCCTCTTGATTTTCCCGACAAATTGGCCGGACCGGACCTACATGATTTTATGCCGACTCCGAACGCCATCTGCAAGGCAGATGAGTTTTCACTGAGAGCTTTTCATGGCAGAAATACACCCGGAGCGCTTGTCAAACACTGCCGAGGGGCGACCCCACTTAGAAAAATTTTCTTCTAATTGAAAAACCTTATTTCTAAAATTTTTGATGTTGCTTTGCCCGGGGTTTGAACCCAGGGCATCCGGTGTGGTAGGCGGAGCACTCTACCATCACACCACGGTGGCCGCCGTTTTTCGTAATTACTCCCCCATTTTAACAGCTAGAGGATTCAACTTTCACCAAATGCTTACGTATAGAGCATTCATTGTTGTCTAAAAAAATTGAATAGATCGGTAGTATATATAGTATATATCCCATACAACCGATTGTTCATATAAGCAATTTTTCGCAATTTCTGCCCCGTTTTAACGACTAGAAACTTCAAATTTCATCAAATACTTACGTTTACGCCATATATTGTTGAGATAAGTGATTCATGGTCATAGATATTTCATGCAGACCACAAAAAACGTGAAACTTTGCATCCTCACACAAAGTACCTACCTATTTTATATTTATCTTAAAAATAGCTTAGGTATGTACATCTGTTCACTATATATTTCCTATCTTATACAACCCATTATTTGGATATTACGAATGAGATAAGATAATTGCTCAGCCCCATTCATGAAAGGTATGTAGACTTCGGCACAGCCGAAGACAGTACCGTCCTTACTTGGTTTTACTTTTCAATTGCTTGCTACTTAAAGTAAATAGACAAACCCTCGATATCGCCCTACTGCTCCCTGTCAGATGAATTATTTTTATATGCGACAGACCATTAGCACGTGCAACCTCAGGTATTCTTCAACTTATACGCGTCGCCTCCCGTGTCATACATATCACAATGTCGCATGTCTGTAGACATTAAACTTTTCACGCTAACTTACTTTGCTGACTTAGTCTTTACCTTGATTTTCCACTTGAGCTGTTTCGAGTACGTCTATGGTACTTTATAAGATTGTAAAATTTCATCTAAGTAACACTTGCACATCATCCACTTTTTGTTTGCTTTATTAGCTTGGATAAGTTTTTTTTGCTACTTTGATCAAGACAAAGAAGAAATTGTGCATATTTTTTTCACTTGTGAATCATTTAAAGCATCAGATTGTGAATAACATTTAACAAGAATATGCAGTGAATTTAGTATTTTCTAAAAACAACACAGCTTGCGGATGTACATTTCATGGGTTCTGAGGAGGGGGAAATTCTTGTTCTGTAAAATTATGAAGTGAAAGAAATTTTTCAATTTTTCATTCATTTGAATAAAGTTTTGTTTGAATTTTTTTTTTTTAAATTTCATTACTTCGCAGAATGCGAATTGCCCCAATGGTCTTTATTGTGTGTTGGCACCAGTGTTGTCATTTTAGTTTTTTTAAAGCTAGATTTAGCTTTTTATACTCAGCGTGCTTTGCGCACATAGAATATTATATATACAGATATAAAGTACGAGATAGATATAGACGTCCATACTGTGACGAATATTAGCAACACTAAGGGATATTATCATCTCTAAGCCGATGCTAAGTAGTGACTTGTATGCACATCAATAGATCAATCGTTATGTCTACACAGCGGAGAAGAGACGCACAAACACATGCAGATATCTTATCTCAGATGGTCCCAAAAGTATGCAATCATAATTGTGGAAGTGTCGCTAACAAATACATGCGCATATGAGAAGCTATACACGTGCATCTGTAGTTATAATTATATAGCAGTAACTAAGTAAATTGTAGAAAAGCCTAGAAGTATGCAAACGAGAAATCACAGAGTATAAAAGGCCGCAACAGTAGAGGCACGACAATCAGTTTCATTTAAACAAGCTATTGGTTGTGAAGTATTAGTGTTATTGTGAAGAACTTTAATAAAGACCATTTTGCATTATTGAATAGTGGAGTTATTTATTCAACAGTTTAGTGATTCGAACGTTAGCAGACGGTTGCAAATAAGGGGAATTGCACTAAATTCGTTACAATATATAAAAATCATCAGTATCGAAACAAAATTGATTAAGCCATGTCCGTCCGTCCGTCTGCCCGTCCGTTAACACGATAACTTGAGCAAATATTGCGATATCATCACCAAATTATAAGGTACCTAGATACCTAGAAGATACTGGTATTGAAAATGTGCGAAATCGTATGATAACCACGCCCACTTTTTATATATATTGTAGGGAAGAGGGTCTTCCTTACGTGCATTAGTACATACGTGCTTAGAAAGACTAGCCACAAGAGTCAATACTGTCGACTTGTGTCTAAGTCAAACCAAACTCGGCAACCAAAAAAAGTAAAACGTTTTAAATATTTTTAGGGCGATGTGTGCTCTTTAATAGTCGCTATACTAATAATTGAAATTGCATTTGAGTTGGTCTATAAATACCATAAGTTAAATGTATAGAAATGAAAAGGGTTACAGTTATATACAATCGTAAAATCGAGAGATTGAGAACATTTTCGTAACCCTAAGATTAGTATTATTAACAATATCTACATATATCAGTTAAATTTAGAGTGATCTCTCTACCATCATTTATAGATAAATGAGTTTAACAACAATAAAAACATTTAACATTATAAAAACAAATAACGTTAATGGGTTAACATCGTCAAGATAAATCGTAGTCGACTTTTAGGATGAAAGTGTTATCTATGTATACACATGTGCAATTGTATTTGTCGTTGTTATAATTGATGGATCGTTGCTATAATTGTTCTGCTGTGGGCACAATCGTTACAATATAAAATTTTGGAAAACACAAAAAACCTGATTATTTAGTAAATAATATAACTAGAATGTTGAAATTTGATGTGTGGACAGATATGAAGACCCTTGAAACAAATTTGAAAACATTTTTGAAAATGGGCGTGGCACCGCCTATAGTAACAAAATTTGGCAGCGAGGTTGCCTTTAATGTAATACATGCTTCGAAGAAAAATTAACGAAATCGGTTAAGGACCACGCCCACTTTTATAAAAAAGATTTTTACGTGGACGAATGTATCTTTGCAAAGAGAGTTCATTATCAAAGATATTTCTTTTCCCCAAGTGAAATTATAACAATAAATAGGAAAACTTCAAATTTTATAAAATGCCTGTGGCGCTGCCCCTTTTTTGACTAAGCTATTTTCTAAGTTTGGGGAGCCATAAATCAAAGAAAAATTACCGGATCGTGATAAGATTGGGTACACATATTTTCCTCATAGCATGAAATACATATTTCTAGAAAAAATGGACGAGATCGATTAAGGACCGCGCCATATTTTATATTGCGGCCACCGTGGTGTGATGGTAGCGTGCTCCGCCTATCACACCGTATGCCCTGGGTTCAACTCCCGGGCAAAGCAACATCAAAATTTTAGAAATAAGATTTTTCAATTAGAAGAAAATTTTTCTAAGCGGGGTCGCCCCTCGGCAGTGTCTGGCAAGCGCTCCGATTGTATTTCTGCCATGAAAAGCTCTCAGTGAAAACTCATCTGCCTTGCAGATGCCGTTCGGAGTCGGCATAAAACATGTAGGTCCCGTCCGGCCAATTTGTAGGGAAAAATCAAGAGGAGCACGACGCAAATTGGGAGAGAAGCTCGGCCTTAGATCTCTTCGGAGGTTATCGCGCCTTACATTTATTTTTTATTTACTTTAAAAAATAGGTATTTTGAGTAGCTTTTCAATAAATTGGAATTCTTGAAAATGAGGAAAAGAGTTCTGCAAAATTACGCCGAATTATCACATTTTACAACTTATTTTATGAGGAACTCCAGAGCTGTTGAAAAGCTACTCAGAACGCCAATTTTTTTTTAATAATTTTTTTTTTTTTAGATTTTTTTTTACTTTTGAAAATATGTAATAAATTAGCGTAATTTCGCGGACCCTTTTTCTCTTTTTCAGGAAATCCAGAACTATTTAAAAGCTACTCAGAACACCATTTTTTTAGTTTTAAATTTTTTTTTTAATTTTCGACTTTTGGAAAAATGTGAATATTGGGCGTAAAATTGTAGAACTTTTTTCTCTTTTTCAGGAACATTGTAATTGAAAAGATGGTTAATGACACGTTAACGGCAAATACATTGGGTATATCGGGGTCGATTCTGGATAAGTAAGAGTTTATCCTTTTACATTACCTAGATCGAAGTTGAGCTAGAGTGGTTTGCGTCTACCTGGAGAGATTGCTTTTATCAACTGCAAGTATCGTGTATTTGTCTTTAAGGACGAGGTTCATCGAGCAATACCTGGAGTAGTGGTTCGATGCCGTTTTGTGGATGTCTCTGAGGGCATTTTCAAGCTGCTTTTCTTCATACGGGGCAGCTTAAGCACAGACCATATTGCCATAGTAGTAAAGCATCATCAACACTGGACGAACGGATTACCTTATTCCGTACATCCACTTCAAAGGGGCTTTTAGAGCTACAATAGCGGTGAATGGCTTGGAATGGAAGGAGTTCTGTGCTAATTGGGAAATAAACTCATCCAACAAGCTGCCAGATTAATGTAGTGCTCTTAAGGCGAAAATAGTAGCTTAAACCGCAGCCGCGGCAAATTTTGTATTGACAGTCAAGCAGCACAGCACAACATCGAAATTAATGAAAGCAGTCCCTGGAAAGAATCGAAATAGAGCAAAGAATAAGTGCATATATATTGGGCTTCAGGAAATATGGGATTGGATGCGAAGGCGAGAGTTTACACATGATCGGTAAGCAGGAAAAACGTGGACTCTAGCGCGAGGGTGCAAAGTGTCGAAGATCATGTGTAGGTCTTACAATCTTAGACTAACAAAATTACTTTCATAATTAAAAATAGAGGACTTTAGACTCGTGACGGGGACTATGACTGGCGACTATCTTCCGGCGTTACTTGCTTTTAAATTAGGCCTTGACAGTGACAGAAAATACAGAAAGTGTGCGTTAGAGGAGGAAGCGATCCAGCACGTTTTGTACTCATGCCCTGTGCTCGTTAAGCTAAGCCTCCAGCTATCAGATCTAGGAGCAGCAAACGGTATGGAACCTATGAACTTTAAGTATTTGCCAAGAGAACGAAGGGATTCAAGGGGTTGATACGCGCAATTCATAGCTTCCGCAAGCCGATGGTCAACCTTACCTATGCGAGGCGAATCCTAAGAACGTTTCATACACATATTTGGCAGGCAGTGCTCTGGCGACCCCAAGATCCTCATGGAACTATGAGATGGGTGCTGGAATGCTCTATAGAAGATTCAATGTGATCATATTAAATCGTTTCAGAGATGGTTGGACTTGTTATTTAATGATGCTTGTTATCGGAACGTTCCGGATTTATATCCTGCAAAGGACAATGCAAATTGATAACACTTTTTAAAACCTTTGGGGAGTGTCTTTATCGCTACAACAACAACAACAACAGCATAAAGCTATTTTATAACATAGGCCTTCATGTACGATAGTTTTTTTCAGTTTGGTTGCTATGGACAAATTCAGTCTATGTAAGGTTCTCACGACCGGCAAGGAAAATATAAGCATTCAATATTGTAACGAATTTTGGGGAATTCCGCTTATTCCAAACCTTCTGCTAATGTTCGAATCGCTAAACTGTTGAATAAATAACTCCAATATTCAAAAATGCAAAATTGTCTTTATTAGACTACTTTGAAAGTACTTCACAATAACACTTATACTTCACAACCAATAGCGTGCTTAAATCAAAAATGATTACTGACTACTCATCTTGCGCTGCTTGTATACTCTCCGCTGCTTTCATTCGCATACCCCTACTAAGGTCTAGTAATTTCGTGAACTTCATGCTTGGTTACCAACCATATACATGTATATTTGAAGTTTGTAACGATATGCGTGGGTATATGTGAGTACTATTTCGGCTGATGACTATATGTGTTTGTGAGTATCTCTTCGTTGCCTTGCATGTGTGTGAGTATATGATGATTGATTTGATGTACACAAGAGTGGCAGCTTACTTTATTTACTTAGTATCAGATTATTAATGTGAGTATCACTTAGTGATGCTAATATTCGTCACAATATCTTTAAGTCATTTCCTCTATATTAACATCGATTGGAGTCAAAGCAGGCTCGTACATCAGCGAACAAACTAATCATTGACGTAAACTCCAAACTTGCAACACACCGTAGAATATTTTTCACCATTTCTGAATTGCTTCTGAGCTGATTTTATTTACGAAGTAAACTAAGTTAAAATACGCTTTCTTTGAGCTTCTAATACAGCTGGGTATACAACTGCAGATACATAACTAAATGTATACCTTAGAGCGCGAATCTTATCAACTGCATTCCGTTTTGGTATACAAATCATCTACTAATTGCAAAAATTTAAAACATGGGGTAATAAAGTAAAATTTATAGCTTAACTTTTTGACATATGAACGTTTGTTGTGAACGAAACTTTAACGGTACATTTTAGCTAGTAATCGTTTAAAAGCATTTCAAATATTTAATGCTGCCGGAAATTGAATAGTTAAGTACTTTTTGTATCATTACATTTTGTATCATCTTACACACAAGATGTGTGTTTGGGTGAAAAGTGAAAGACTGTTG
Organism: Eurosta solidaginis; assembly: GCF_040869045.1. NCBI lineage: Eukaryota > Metazoa > Arthropoda > Insecta > Diptera > Tephritidae > Eurosta > Eurosta solidaginis. Next base: position 50,126,102 of record NC_090319.1, read on the forward strand.
AAGAATACACTCGCCTTGTTTAGATGCATGACTCAATTACCAGAGTTTTGTTTTCTAATAATGGCAAAACTTTGACACTCACAAATTTAAAAATTAGGATGGGTTGCTTTTACGAAGTATGAAAAACGGGGAGTAATTCAGTCCCCTTTAGCGAAAATTGTAGTAGAAAAGTACTTTGAGTATTATATTAAGTAGTAGTGATAATAATTTTGTAAATGCAAACAAGTTTTGGGGAAATTATTAATTTTTGACTAAATATTTTGAGAAATTTGACTGTTCTATTAGAATTTGTTTGAAGAACGTCAAACTTTAGAACTTTTTTTCAAAAATGCACTGTTTCAAAATTTGTTTCAAAAACTCCCTACCTGAGCTATTCAATGCATTTTGACATAAGATAGGGCGTCTATGAAAAACTATCATGAGTTAAGGAGTTCTTCAACCTAATTCTGATATAGGGCGATTTTGAAACAAATCCTGAAATTGAGAATTTTCGAAAAATATTTTGAGGTAGGGCGATTTCGAGCCGACAGCCGACATGAGATACTTCACTCAGCAGTCGCAATGAGCTCACAACAAAAAAAAAAATAAATAAATAAAAAGGTGATTGTCTTAGAACTTTATATTCCGGCCTTGAAATAAGAGTGAACACAGGAATTATTTACATATTTATTCTTAAACTTCGAAAAGCTCTTTCCGTTTAAGTATTAATGTAATCGTTCCGAATAAACCGTTAATTTGGAATACTCTGAACACGTTCGTTTGATATTACGTCACGAGGCCCGAATGTTCCAAATAAATATATAAATTATCTAAATATAAAAACGAAGCCATAAATACTTAAATAGAGACGAATGAAGCGAACATACGGAATGAATAAGGTAACTTAATGAGTAAAACATTTCGTTATGGTATTTCTAATGCTATTTTAAAATGAGTTGATTTTCTTGTCCAGTGTTTGACATTCAATCATGAATTTAAATTTCGATTTAGGTTTCGTATGTTCGTAGATTTAGTTTTCATACGAAAAAAAAGTAATACTAAAGAATTATACGGTGGTTATACGCGATAACCTCCGAAGAGATCTAGGCCGAGCTTCTCTTCCAATTTGCGTCGTGCTCCTCTTGATTTTTCCCTACAAATTGGCCGGACGGGACCTACATGTTTTATGCCGACTCCGAACGGCATCTGCAAGGCAGATGAGTTTTCACTGAGAGCTTTTCATGGCAGAAATACAATCGGAGCGCTTGCCAGACACTGCCGAGGGGCGACCCCGCTTAGAAAAATTTTCTTCTAATTGAAAAATCTTATTTCTAAAATTTTGATGTTGCTTTGCCCGGGAGTTGAACCCAGGGCATACGGTGTGATAGGCGGAGCACGCTACCATCACACCACGGGGGCCGTCGTTGAAGATATCATGATGAAATTTGGCTGGAACGTTCCTGCTATTACTATATGTATGCTTAATAAAAAAATTTTTTTTTTTAAAGTGAAATTTTTACAAAAAATTTAACATATAAGTAAATTATGTCAACATTCAATTCCAGTAATGATATGGTGCAACCAAATACAAAAATAAAAGAAAATTTCAAAATGGGCGTGGCTCCGCCCTTTTTCATTTGATTTGTCTAGGATACATTTAATGCCATAAGTCGAACAAAAATTTACCAATCCTTGTGAAATTTGGTAGCGGCTTAGACTCTAGGACGATAACTGTTTTCTGTGAAAAAGGGCGAAATCGGTTGAAGCCACGCCCAGTTTTTATACACAGTCGACCGTCTGTCCTTCCGCTCGGCCATTAACACGATAACTTGAGCAAAAATCGATATATCTTTACTAAACTCAGTTCACATAATTATCTGAACTCATTTTCTATTGGTATAAAAAATGGCTGAAATCTGACTATGACCACGCCCACTTTTTCGACATCGAAAATTACGAAAAATGAAAAAAGTGACATAATTCTATACCAAATACGAAAAAAGGGTTGAAACATGGTAATTGGATTTGCTTATTGACGCAAAATATAACTTTACAAAAAAACTTTGTAAAATAGGTGTGACACCTACCATATTAAATAGAAGAAAATGAAAAAGTTCTGCAGGGCGAAATCAAGAGCCCTTGGAATTATGGCAGGAATACTGTTCGTGGTATTACATATATAAATAAATTAGCGGTACCCGACAGATGATGTTCTGGGTCACCCTGGTCCACATTTTCGTCGATATCTCTAAAACGCCTTCACACATACAACTACCACCACTCCCTTTTAAAATTCTTATTAATACCTTTAATTTGACACCCATATTGTACAAACACATTATAGAGTCACCCCTGGTACACCTTTATGGCGATATATCGAAAAGGCGTCCACCTATAGTACTAAGGCCCACTCCCTTTTAAAATACTCATTATCACCTTTCGTTGGATACCCATAATGTACAAACGCATTCTAGAGTCAACCCTGGTCCACCTTTATAACGATATCCCGAAAAGGCGTCCACCTATAGAATTAAGGCCCACTCCCTTTTAAAGTACTCGTTAACACCTTTCAGTTGATACCCATATCGTAAAAAAATTCTAAAGTCATCCCTGGTCCACCTTTATGGCGATATCTCGAAAAGGCGTCCACCCATAGAACTAAGGCCCACTCCCTTTTAAAATACTCATTAACACCTTTCGTTTGATACCCATATTGTACAAACGCATTCTAGAGTCATCCCTGGTCCACCTTTATGGCGATATCTCGAAAAGGCGTCCACCCATAGAACTAAGGCCCACCCACTTTTAAAATACTCATTAGCACCTTTCATTTGATACCCATATCGTACAAATTAATTCTAGAGTCACCCCTGGTACACCTTTAAAACGATATCCCTAAAAGGCGGCCACCTATAGAACTAAGGCCCACTCCCTTTTAAAATACTCATTAACACCTTTTATTTGGTACCCATATCGTACAAACTAATTCTAGAGTCACCCCTGGTCCACCTTTAAAACGATATCCCGAAAAGGCGGCCACCTATAGAACTAAGGCCCACTCCCTTTTAAAATACTCTATAACACCTTTCATTTGATACCCATATCGTACAAACAAATTCTAGGGTCAGCCCTGGTCCACTTTTATGGCGATATCTCGAAAAGGTGTCCACCTTTAGAACTATGGCCCACTCCCTCTCAAAATACTCATTAACACCTTTCGTTTCATACCCATATTGTACAAACGCATTCTAGAGTCATCCCTGGTCCACCTTTATGGCGATATCTCGAAAAGGCGTCCACCCATAGAACTAAGGCCCACTCCCTTTTAAAATACTCATTAACACCTTTCGTTTGATACCCATATTGTACAAACGCATTCTAGAGTCATCCCTGGTCCACCTTTATGGCGATATCTCGAAAAGGCGTCCACCCATAGAACTAAGGCCCACCCACTTTTAAAATACTCATTAACACCTTTCATTTGATACCCATATCGTACAAATTAATTCTAGAGTCACCCCTGGTACACCTTTAAAACGATATCCCGAAAAGGCGGCCACCTATAGAACTAAGGCCCACTCCCTTTTAAAATACTCATTAACACCTTTTATTTGGTACCCATATCGTACAAACTAATTCTAGAGTCACCCCTGGTCCACCTTTAAAACGATATCCCGAAAAGGCGGCCACCTATAGAACTAAGGCCCACTCCCTTTTAAAATACTCATTAACACCTTTCGTTTGATACCCATATTGTACAAACGCATTCTAGATTCACCCCTGGTCCACCTTTATGGCGATATCTCGAAAAGGCGTCCACCTGTAGAATTAAGCCCCACTCCCTTTCAAAGTACTCATTAACACCTTTCATTTGATACCCATATCGTACAATCAAATTCTAGAGTCAGCCCTGGTCCACCTTTATGGCGATATCTCGAAAAGGTGTCCACCTTTAGAACTATGGCCCACTCCCTCTTAAAATACTCATTAACTCCTTTCGTTTGATACCCATATTGTACAAACGCATTCTAGAGTCATCCCTGGTCCACCTTTATGGCGATATCTCGAAAAGGCGTCCACCCATAGAACTAAGGCCCACCCACTTTTAAAATACTCATTAACACCTTTCATTTGATACCCATATCGTACAAATTAATTCTAGAGTCACCCCTGGTCCACCTTTATGGCAATATCTCGAAAAGGCGTCCACCCATAGAACTAAGGCCCACTCCCTTTTAAAATACTCATTAACACCTTTCGTTTGATACCCATATTGTACAAACGCATTCTAGAGTCATCCCTGGTCCACCTTTATGGCGATATCTCGAAAAGGCGTCCACCCATAGAACTAAGGCCCACTCCCTTTTAAAATACTCATTAGCACCTTTTATTTGGTACCCATATCGTACAAACTAATTCTAGAGTCACCCCTGGTCAACCTTTAAAACGATATCCCGAAAAGGCGTCCACCTATAGAACTAAGGCCCACTCCCTTTTAAAATACTCATTAACACCTTTCATTTGATACCCATATCGTACAAACAAATTCCAGAGTCACCCCTGGTCCACCTTTATGGCGATATCTCGAAAAGGTGTCCACCTATAGAACTATGGCCCACTCCCTCTTAAAATACTCATTAACACCTTTCGTTGGATACCCATAATGTACAAACGCATTCTAGAGTCAACCCTGGTCCACCTTTATAACGATATCCCGAAAAGGCGTCCACCTATAGAATTAAGGCCCACTCCCTTTTAAAGTACTCGTTAACACCTTTCAGTTGATACCCATATCGTAAAAAAATTCTAGAGTCACCGCTGGTCCACCTTTAAAACGATGTCCCGAAAAGGCGTCCACCTATAGAACTAAGCCCCACTCCCTTTCAAAGTACTCATTAACACCTTTCATTTGATACCCTTATCGTACAAACAAATTCTAGAGTCAGCCCTGGTCCACCTTTATGGCGATATCTCGAAAAGGTGTCCACCTATAGAACTATGGCCCACTCCCTCTTAAAATACTCTTTAATACCTTTCAGTTGATACGCATGTCATATAAACACATTCCATGGTTACCCTAGATCATTTTCATACATGGTGATTTTCCCTTATTTTGTCTCCATAGCTCTCAACTGAGTATGTAATGTTCGGTTACACCCGAACTTAGCATTCCTTACTTGTTTTATATCTAAGTTGCCGTGGTCTTTAACCGATCCCGTCCATTTTTGCTAGAAATATTTTCTGCTATAGGGAAAATTTGTGTACCAAATTTCATTACGATATGTTAATTTTTCTTCGAGTTATGGCTCCCGAAACATAGAAAATTGCTTAGTCATAAAAGGGGCGATGCCACACCCATATTTCAAAATTTGAAGTTTTTCCTATTTATTGTCATAAATACACTTGGGAAATGAAATACCATTGATATAAAGCTCTTTTTCGCAAAGATATTGCTTATTTTATTCGTCCTCTACCCTTTTAAAAATCTTTTATTTAAAAGCGGGCGTGGTCCTTAACCGATTTCGTTGTTTTTTCTTCAAATCATTGCTTATAGTAAAGGCAACCTCGCTGCCGAATTTTGTTACGATAGGTTTAACGATTTTTGATTTACGATTATTAATATTTGTAAAATTGATTTTATCACAAGTGGGCGGTGCCACGCCCATTTAAAAAATTGTTTTCCAATTTTTATCAAGAGTCTCAATATCAGTCCACACGTCAAATTTCAACATTCTAGGTGTATTATTTACTAAATAATCAGGTTTTTGTGTTTTCCAAAATGTTCTATATATAAAAAGTGGGCGTGGTTATCATCCGATTTCGCTCATTTTCAATACCAATCTATTCTGGGTCCAGATAAGCTCGTGTACCAAATTTGGTGAAGATATCTCAATACTTACTCAATTTATCGTGTTAACGGGCAGACGGACGGACATGGTTCAATCAATTTTTTTTTCGATACTGATGATTTTGATATATGGAAGTCTATATCTATCTCGATTTCTTTATACCTGTACAACCAACCGTTACCCAATCAAAGTTAATATACTCTGTGTGCAAAACACTCTGAGTATAAAAAAAAGTTATGTCAAATGTGCGCTAACTTATTTGGGCAATCAAACAAGACTGTGGCCCCTGTTATGAGACAAATTCGATCTTCGACTGTGGTCGAAAGAGCTGATAGAACGAATTTTCATTCGGTATGATGACGCGCGTTCGATGAAGGGAAGCATTATTGTGAATTTCGATAAATTCAAAAGTTCACAATAGCACATTTCCAATACTCTGTCAAATAAAATAAAATAAATAAACAAAAGCAGAACAAGTTATTAAATGCAAATATTAAAAAATAAAGTATGACTACGACGGAATGAATTGTGGTTTGATGATTCTTCAGACGAAGAGGAAATCTTACTGGAACTTGCCAGAAGAAGAATACGGGTGAGGGATGCTTCAGATCCACGTATGTCTAGCTTTCTAAATAAGTTGTTAAATTGTTGAAATTATAAGCTTTGTTTATAGATTTATTCAAAACTTCAGACAGTCCAAAGAAGCGTTCATGGACTTGTTGTCCAGTACAGATGAACTGCTGCAGCAATGCACACGAGCCAAGTATATTCCTAATATTCTAAAATTGGCAACAGTTCTCCGATTTTGTGCTCAGGGATCCTACCAACTGACGATTGGAAACGAAAATGCACTCGGACTTGCCCATCCGACTGTGTCTGTGGTACTATCAGAGGTGTTGAATGTTTTGGAAAATTTTATTTGTAAAGAAGGATAAAATTGAATTACGAGGAGGCTGAGCTGCATCAAGCGAAGTTGCATATCTATAATGTGCAAGTTCCTTTTGCTTTATTGGTATTTTGTTCCATAATTAAACCAGTCTTTCAAGCTGTTGTTTTGTACTCACGACCTTGGACCTATATAAAATTAATTCAAATAGTTTAAAATTACTACTAGGTAGTAAAAAAGTAGAATATAAATACAGAAAACTTACATTTTAAACAATTCTTTTTTTTATTCGATACAGCGTCGACAAAAAATTTCTATTCGCTTGAAAATTAGATACACAACGAAAATTTCGACAGAGATGAGGTGTCATAATATCAATTTCAAATTCGATTTTCGATGTTCGATAGGCAGCGAAGATCGAATATCGAATAATGCTCATAATAGGGTCCTGTATGAGGCAAATACATATTTTATTTCCTATCCAAATCGAAGCATGAAATGCACATACAAGACTTGACAAATATGGAACTCCAAGGCTCGAAAGAATAATGTTATTTTAGGTGTGAAGAATGCCTTCAAAACGGCTAATTGGGCAAAATTTCTGGATAAACTGAATCGCATAGGTATATTTTATTACCTTAGGAGGATCATACGATTGCTCGAATATCAAACTTTAGCTGGACGAAAATGATACAGGCCATAGGCAGCCTTACTCAAAGATCCATGCTTCATTCATTGCGTAGAACTTTATGTACGACGGCTATGGCTCAAAATGCTCAACGGAGCATTTTGGGAAGCACTTATGCAAAATATGCGAAAAATCCATAAAAAGCACAGCTAGCGTCCATCCTTGGTTAATTAATTAGAGCTCATATAAACTGTGAAGAACGTTGAGCAAGTCGTTATAAAAAGCGGCAGTCATGACATCTACACGCAGACAGCAGTCAAGTATGGGGGATTCTGATAAGCAGGAGGCTACCATTCCAAATCCACCTAGAGTATGCTAGTGAAAAAGCATTAAAACTTCATTTATTGATAATGAATAATGTCCAATGCATGAGGGCCAAGACAAAAAGAACGCAAATTACTGACAGGGGTTAGGTTAGGTTAAACTGGGCGATCAATAAAGACTGAATGTGTTACCTGAATTTGGACTTGGACTTACGTTAGAAAATAACATTGTTCTTTTGCTGCCCCAGTAGCTAGAATATTGACCTGGCAAGTGCAGGACACGAACACAGAACGTACTTAACCGTTTCTTCGTGCAGCTCGCGCTTCCTACATCTGCTGTTACTGACAAGGCCTAACGTATGTATGTGTATCGCATTTTTTCGTTTATACGAGGTCCTATAGCTATAGATGTAGGCTGCGCAGCATATTGCAGAAGATTATACTCCCGAAACAATCGTTGAGCATATGCTTCAAATTGACGAGAAAACCGACGTCATCGGAGACGTAATGAGGTGGTTAAGAAGCTGACAGAGATAGTCGTAGTGACTAGGCAACAATATCAAAACCAAATCATGTATTTCAAACCATGTCGTGGTCTGGAAACAAACAGTTCCAATCGTAAAATAAGTCAGCTACATGGATTCGGGACAAGGCTTCCAAAGATCCATACGACAACATCAGAGCAAACGATCCTTATCTCAGTACGTAGTCACCGCTAAGAAATGGATTAGGGGCAATTCCCCTTCTACCGCCCAAAGAGCGGAGCAATACAAACTCCAAAGTACTAAAAAACAACAATTATAAAACAAAACAAAAAATATAAGAAATAAAACTAAAATAAATGGGTTTTAGCCTCAGCTTATGGAATGCCGTGAAGCTTTGAAAGAATTGCAACGTAACCCTAACAGACATGGAGTCTAGAGCTTACCCATCTCCCGACGTAATACTTGACGGTATGAGGTTTATTGCTATTAGAGTCCGACACTGACTCAGATGCTTTTCATGCTTCCTCTTCTGGAAAAAAGCCATACATATACGATTGTCCCAGAAACACAAGGAAATCAAATACAGTGCAGTTAAACACAAATTTGCAAGGACATGAACTAGTATAATAGAAATATGATTTTCTGACTGAATTTCAGCCAACCACAGAGAGGTCTCCAACTAAGAACTTACTTATTTCACTTTTAAGCCATAGTAAAAGATATGAATCCCTCCTCCAAATCTTGGCAGAACATTTCTTTTAAGCAGAGCTACTAGGAATAGAGAATGCCTCTTGCTTTCTGTTGAAGAGCCCTATTAATAGTCGATAGGTAATCATATTTGCCTATACAGTCAAGCAGCGCTCATGGCGCTGGACTCAACACTAATAACCAACCTACCAAATGACCATAACCGATGTAGGCATGACGCAAGAAGGAGGGTCAGTTTAGGATTTTATGAGCTAAGACTTCGAATCAGTTGTGCGCTACTTCGCTGCCATTTAATTTGACTGCATGACTCAAATCACACTCCATATGACTGAGTGCATGATTACTCAACTAATATCAAAATTTTGGATGCAGAGGTTAAAACAAACCAAAGAGAAAAAGTTTACTGCTATATAACTTTTTTTTGACATTTGAAATGCAAATATGTGCTTAGCAAAAGGAACTAAAACAGAAACTTGTAAGGAAGTCTAAGTTCGGATTCAATCGAAAATTATATACTCAGCTGCGAGCTTCTATCGTACAGTTCTGTGTAGTGGTTTCAGGTTTTTAATACTACATAAGTCTTATGAGAAGTGGGCGTGGTTATTAACAGATCTTGTCCACTTTTATTAGAGATACATATTGTGACGAATATTAGTGACACTAAGTGATACTCACATCACTAGTCTGATGCTAAGTAAATGAAGCCGCAACAACAATAAAGCAGGCAGTTACTTGTATCTACATAAACGAATCAATCATTATGTCTACACATATGTACGTACACGCAGCGGTGAGAGATGCCAAATACATACATATATCTTATCTAAAATGCTCCCAAAAGTAGGCAATTATCTGTGGAAGTATCACTCACATATACATATCTGAGAAGCTATAACGTGCATCTGTAGTTATGTTATAGCTGGTAATTTTATAGCTGCTAGTAAATTCCAGAAATAGAAGCGCCTAAAAGTATGCGAATGAGAAAGCACAGAGTATAAAAGGAGGTAAAGCTGAGAATCAGATTCAGTTTGATTTAAGCACGCTATCTGTTGAGAAGTAGAAGTGTTATTTTGAAAGTAGTCTAAAAGAGACCATTTTGCATTATCGAATATTGGGGTAACTTATTCAACAGTTTAGTGATTCGAACGTTAGTAGAAGGTTGCAAATAAGCGGAATTTCAGTAAATTCGTTACAATATCATTTGACAATTGCTTTCGTCGTCCTGTTTGGGATAAAGTAAAGGCCGAACGAAAACGAAGGAGAATACCCTTGCTAGACGAAATCGTTTGGACGCGATAGTTCGATAGACAATACAGAATGAAGCCTATAGTAATAAGCTCACATAGTTACATATTTTAATGGATATATCGAGAGGCTATTGTAACGATGTTAGCGGTTTCGACACGTCACTATGCCGCAAGTAAATAAATGCTGCACAACAGCAGCAAAGCAAGCAGATGATACAGAAAACAGCCACACATACATGTAAAGAGCAGCTAACAGCGCAGAGAATCTTTCACATCTATACTAGACTGGGTCGATTTATTAACCGATATCGCGCTATTGATTTTTCGACAGGATTTGGGCTCAAGAAAAGAACTTCCACTACGCATACCCAAAAAGATAATTTTAGAGCCTGTGAAATTTCATTTTTTTGACTTTTTTTCGACTTTGATTTTTAAAGTTTTTTTCATGACCTACTAAAAAATTTTCATTTGATTGTAAAATTTTCATGTATAAAAAAAAATATTTCTTTTTTTTTCAAAAATCTATTATCGCCAACATTTTTAGCGTACATGTTTGGGTCGGACAGGGTATACATATTGTGACGAATATTAGCAACACTAAGAGATACTATCATCTCTAAGCCGATACTAAGCAGTGACTTGTATGCACATCAACAAATCAATAATAATGTATACCCATATGTCCATACAAGCAGCGTAGGATAACGCACAAACACATGCATATAACTGAGATACTCCCAAAAGTATACAATCATTTGTGCATGTCTCACTCACATATACACGCGCATGGGCTATGCGAGAAGCTATAAAATTGTGCACCTGTATTTATAGCTGAGAAATTTATAGCTTGTAAACGAGAAGTAAATTCTAGAAATAGAAGCGCCTAGAAATATGTCAACGAAAAAGTATAAAAGCAGCAACAGTTGAGGCACGACGATGAGTTTGATTTAAGCACGCTACCTGTTGAGAAATGGAAGTGTTATTTTGAAAGTAGTCTAATAAAGACCATTTTGTATTATCGAATATTGGATTTATTTATTCAACAGTTTAGTGATTCGAACGTTAGCAGAAGGTTGCAAATAAGCGGAATTTCAGTAAATTCGTTACAATATTTATCATTATAAAGGGAGTATGTTCACCGAGTTTTGTCGTGATACGTTATCTTCTTTGGGTTATGACAACCAAAACGTGGAAGAATATTTGGCCAAAAAAAGGACGGTGCCACGTCTCTCACAACCTTCGGGGTGAGTCATTATCGCCGCAAAAAGAAGGAGGTTGTCAGCATCTTCGAAAAATCACTGGACTGCAAACAGTACAACTTTAAAACAGAGGCCATCTACAGGGCAATCACACGACTTGCAACCCAATACTCTATAGTTGCATGGATCGATTCTATGCTCAGGAATAAGATCGTCAACGCATCTTTAGGCTGCTTTCGCTTCTTTTATTAACACTGGTTGCTAGTGAAATTCTGGCAATCTCTAGGACAGAAGGAACTGTTTTTATTGTTGCATTAACGATAAACTTACTCCCCGAAGGCTTTGGGGAGTGTTAAAGATGTTGATGGTCCTTTGCCGGATATAGATCCGGTACGCTCCGATAACAAAGCACCATTAAGGTACTAGCCCGACCATCTCGGGAACGACAGAAGGAACGGTGGTAGTCGCAAAAGCCGTTGCCTTAGTGATCACAGGTAAATTCCTGCCAATGATAAACGAGCTCATGGAAACGACACTTTGCAGCATTTCGCACATGGGCCGTGTAGGCGGGCAGATGGCAAATTCAGCAAAAACGGAACATATGCTTTCAAAAGAATAATGAAAAATACCATTGGATGTAATTTTTCACTTGACGCCTCTACAAGTGTTCGTGCTGGGTTCGGCCGCCTAAGGGATTCTACGACTAAGTGAATCTAACATGTGGAAATCAACCGAATATGAGAACGCCGACATAAAAGCATACTCATCCAATGTAATCAAAGTCAGAAATTGTGCGGAGGTGTCGGGCCTCGCTGGTTTTTGTAAGCCATCTCAATATCAACCTTTCCTGAATCCCTGAGCACAGTTATATTGAAAGGATTGAATTTGCAGATGAGAAGGCTAGCAAAGTTTCAAAATGGATATATAAGGGGAGAGCTCAGTACGCTGGGTTATCTACTGAGAAAAATCAAGGAATATAAGATTAAGGCAACGGGCTTGCTGCGGACCAACCGTAATGATTGAAACTTTTCAAGGCCCTTATGGACATGTTGGGATAGAAAGTAGCCTACGGGTTTAGTCGTAGGCCACAGGACCCTAATGGGTTGTCAGGAAGAGGAGGAAGACGATTCGATTCATGATTTTCTCTGCCGATGTCCGAAATTGCAGAAAAAATGACTCAGATTTCGGTGCGAACGGTTTTTAGACAGTCTGGCAGAGGTTGAGAAGGTGAATCTTTCGCTCATACTTAAGTTCATCAGAGAAAGCCGTGGTTCGTTGGGGACTACACTGGTTGCACAAATATGCCGCCTCCCGGCACTCACTGACGTCATTTACAATGGACAAAAATGTCTCCGAGTGCAAGTGTAGGAAGTTCTAATGCATGTCCTTTTAACTTAACCTGTAATGTTTGCAGACGAACGGACACTGCTCCGTTGGGGAATGATACCCTGTGTACTATGCACAGCTGAGTATAACAAAAAGGTGATCAAAAGTGCTCACATCGCTTGCATACTGCTACCAATGTAAATGAATCGTAAGCGACTTAAGTATACTTAAACGTTAGCAAAAGTGCATGCGGATCCACATGATGATGTCGAATGCAGAACACCAAAGCCGCAGCTACTCAATCGAGTGGCTGAGGAAAAAGCGTTGATGCGAACAAAGTGTAAGAGTTTTAAGAGTGCTTTTCAGTGGCAGCAACAGAAATTTCCACAAAGCATGAAAAAAGTGAATGTGCACGTGAAATAAAATGGAAACAAATAAAAAATAATTTCGGCACGTAAATTGGGAATTGTAAAATGGATATTTAGTTTTATAAACAAATATACTACTACATACAAACTGTATGGAACTGCATCTATCAATGTCCTCACGTAGACATAAGCACATAAATAAGCGAAAAGTTATGAGCCAACTATAAAAAAAATATTTCATATTTGTAAAATGCTCGTATGTGTATCATAAATTTCGTCAGTTTCACATTAATTTTTGGAAACACTACCAACATTATCTCTTTTTTTTCATGGTGCATGGTACATGGTTTTTATGAGAGTAAGGCAATACATATTAAAATTTGTAAAGGGAAAGTGTGCTATACATACAACAGACATATCAGGTGTATGCATATGAAACCGGTATTCTTTATTAAAAAAAAAAACACATTTATTTCAAGAGAATGGTAACGAATATTTTATTCAAAGTAAGCGCCCCCGCTAGCTACACAGTTTGACCACCTCTCAGGCAATTTTTGAATACCTCGCCGAAAAAAGTTTTCGTTTTTTGAAGCAAACCAGTCATCGAGCCATTTTTCAACATTTTCGTAAGAAGTGAAGCGCTGTTCGCTAAGTGCGTGCCCCATCGATACAAATAAGTGAAAGTCGGATGGAGCCAGGTCTGGCGAGTAAGCGGGGTCGGGTAGCAGTTGCCAGCTGCACGACTCAACCAATTCCCGAGTTTGTTTTGTTCGGTTCATCGAGAAAAATCACTTTGCATGCCTAATTTCACATTCTGGGCGCTTTTGGCGCAGAGCACGGTTCAAACTTTCCAAATTGTTTTTAGTAGCGTTGACCATTAACAGTTTCGCCTGGTGTTAGGAGCTCATACCAGATTACACCACGCTGATCCCAGAAAACACAGAGTATTGTCTTTTTTCCGAAGCGATTTGGTCTTGGGAACGATTGTGCTGGTTGGCCAGGGTCAACATACGATCTCTTGCGTTTGGGATTCACGAAATAAATCCACTTATCATCGCCAGTAACGATCCGATGCAAAAACGACTTTTTTTTTTGTCTGGTGAGCAGCATTTCACATGTTGTTTTCCGGTTTTCCTGCTGTCTGTCCTTCGTCGTTCAGCTCATGTGGCACCCATCTTTCGGTTTTCATGATCTTTCTCATGGATTTCAAACATCTGGAAAAGGTTGTCTGGGACACATTTAGTTGTTATGCGAACTGTTTTTGTGTCTGACTATCGTCTTCATCGAGCACAGACTGCAATTCAACGTCCTCGAACAATTTCGGTGGTTTGCCGCGATCAGCGTTTCTTACATCAAAATTACCACTTTTAAACTTATTGAACCACTCATTTTACTGCGTACGACCAAGAGCGTGCTCTCCGTAAGCTTCGACAAGCATTCGATGATATTCTATGGCCGATTTACCTAAAAGGAAGCAGAAAATTAATGCTCCCCGCAAATCGTTGTTTGAAGGCATATATTTCGACATTTTCAAGAGCGGAAAAACACAATGTTGTATGAAACCTGAAATGTTTCGTATTGGATATTGTTGACAGATCATAAGACGCCAACTAGCGCCAATGGTAAGTTTTGACTGTTCTACAATTGCGCCTACTGACCGCTAGATGCCAATACCGGTTTCATATGCATACACCTGATACAATGGGATACAGCTTAAATGGCGCAGCAGTTTTTTCAATATCTTCGGAGATCAAAAATTTCATCTATTCATTTGTTACTCTTTGAATTTGCAGTGATTGAGTAGTAGCACGTGGACAATTATCACACCTAGGCTTTTGTGTGTGAAATATGCGGCTCTTCACGTTCAAAGTTTTTGATGTAAAAACAACTTTGCTCACGAAATGCGCAAGCAATATAAAAGTCTCTTATCAAACATCAACAAAAATCAGCTGTTCTATCAATCAATTAAAACGTACAGCTTGCGTTGCCACCTAGCGTTTGGTAGCTACTGCCAGTAATGCAGGTCAAATATTCACAATAGTGCCATAGTGCAAATAGATTTCTTTGTGTGCTCACAATCGTTTATTTTTAACAAATTTTTTTAATAAAATAAAGCTAAACAAAAGCACTACGACCAAAATTGTCCAAAGCTCGCTAATAGCCGGAATCTTCATTTTTACAACCAAAACTATATTTATAGATTTGGATTCCAAATAAGAGCGAAAAAGGGACCTGTACATAAAAACAGCAATTAGAAATAATATATACGAGCAGGACCCGTGCGCATCTTGCGCAACAAATATAAAAGTCTCATATAAAATATCAACACAAATCGCTACCATCTGGCAAATGTTACCAACTGCCGGTAATGCAGTGTTAGTTCTAATCAAATATTCACAATCGTGCCATAGTACAAATATATTTCTTTGTGTGCTCACAATCGTTTATTTTTAACAAATTATTTTAATAAAGTGTAGCTAAACAACAGCTCTACGACCGAAATTGCCCAAAGCTCGCAATCCCGAATCTCCATCTTTACCACCCAAACTTTATTTATAGATTGGGATTCCAAATAAGAGCGAAAAAGGGACCCGTACATAAAAACAGCAATTAGAAATAATATATAAGATGATTATTTTATTACTAGGCCTGGGAGCACTGCAACCGTTGTGCAGATCTATTGTGCATGACCTTTCAGCCTAATTTTGTATCTGGAGGCTTTTGATGTATCTAAGTACCTCTTCAGGCTTTTTACTTCATATCACATAGGGATTAGGAGTCATACCACCTAGATGGGAGTGTCTCTGCCTAGCCAGAGCGACGCATTTGCAGAGAAAGTGAACCTGTGTTTCAATCTCCAGCTCTAAGAAACGACAAATTTGGGTATAGGATAGATTTAACTTACTTAGGTGATATCGTAGACCACAATGGCCAGTACCCAGTGAGAGTTCTAAGGTCCTCCCTCCTTAGATTAATGAGTTTGGCTGATATTTTCGCTGCCGGAAGTATAAACAGTTTGGCCTGCCTTTGCCCTGCGCTATCAATCTAGTGACGTCTGAATAGTTGGGTTTCCCAGTTACTTATAGTTTCCCTGGTGTGTGGTTTTGTAAGTCCACGAAAGGGCTCTGGACCAAAGAATGCTGCTATAGCACCCTACTTTGCCAGGTAATCTGCATGTTCATTATTTTCATGTCCCTAATATCCGGGAACCCATCTTAACAAAGCCTTGTTTTTGGCTCCCAGGTCATTAAGGATTTCAGTGCAGTCATCCCCTAGCTTACATGTAGCTGTGTAGGATTGCAAGGCACGCAGGGCGTCTGGCTGTCCGACATGATGTAGATGCCCTTCGATTTTGAACCTCTCCCCAGACATTCTCTACCACAGACTTCTATTGCATGGATTTCTGCCTGAAATATGGTAGGGTAGCATCCCATTGGTATCGATTTCTAGAAGTTCGGCCCATAGATGCCAGCTGCCGTTCTTCTGTCCTCGAATTTCGATCCATCCGTGAACCAGATCTCTCAGTCAGGGTCATTATAGGGATTCCCTCTTTTCCAGTGGGCCCTGTCCACAATGTTTATGACAGTAACGATGCTTATGGTTATGGGCACGGGTTCGAAGCCAAGGATGGGAAAGGACAGGAAAGGAAAGCAAAGGAAAGGAAAGGAAAGGAGAGGAAAGATTAGAAGTTGAAGCCAAAGAGAATCAAATTGATATTGAAATATTAACGATTTGTTTCATCGGTTTGTTGTCGAGTTTTACGCAGGCATATTCCAGCGAACTAAAAAACAGCGGTTACGGTGAAGAATGAGGCTTAAGGTATTTTATCGGAAGCCGCCTATTTAAATTCCCTTGGCGTGACCAGTTGGCGCCTTAACGAAGAAGCGATTGGCGCGCCTTGTTGAACAGCCATAACCGTTTAAACGGTTAAGCGCCCATTAAGTAAATAATTATCGCTTCTTTATGGCCGAGTTTAGAATGTTATCAATTTATTATCGAAAATTGTCGATTATTTATCAAAAAGCTTATAAATTTATTATCAATTATCTTCCGAAAAGTTATGGTGTTATCAAAAAGTTATTGGTTTATTATCGAAAAGCCATTGTTTTTGTTATACGCGTTTAATACATATATTTGTTGTCAAAAATGTATTCATTTGTTATCGATATTTTATCAAAATTGATTTTACTATTTATATGACCAAAAAGTTTGGATTCCTCCGTGAAAACTGCTGTAAGTTCTTAGTCCAGGAATAAGCAGATTTAGGATTCTGATAGAGATTTTGTTGTCTAGGGTAAGTTTCGAAGCGGGATGGAGTGCTCTCAGTTTACCTGTATTACAGCTCGCTTGGAGCTTACCATACAAGCCTATCGGGAGAAGGTTAGGCATAACCTCCACAAAATGTGTGGGTATGAAAATGAGCGCCCCTCATATAAGCAAACCGCAACGCCATATAATTAGATGAGTCTAACGACCGCGGTATACAAAAAGCCCATAATTTGAAATCACAAATCTTACATCTTACCGTCGGCTGCTTTATGGAGGCAGATCGCAGCTATGGCCTTTCTGCATCTGTCATTGGCATATTTATTCCAGTTAAATTTACTGTTGTTGTTGTTGTATTACCGATAAAGACACTCCCCGAAAGCTTTGGTTAGTGTTATCGATGTTGATGGGCCTTTGCTGGATATAGATCCGGTTCGTTCCGGTAACAAAGCACCATTAAGGTAAGCCCGACCATCTCGGAAACGATTTATATGACCATATTAAACCTTCTAGGATGACGAGCTTGTGGTCGTCAGAGCCTCGGCTGTTAATGAAACAGGATTCGCCACGGGTAGGTGAGGTTGACAATTGGGTTGGAGAAGCTATATATTGCGCTGGCAACCCCAATTTGGTATTTTAGTTGCCTCTTACGACAGGCATACCTACCGCGTGTATATTATAATCCCCCTAACCCGCTGGGGGCTTAAATTTACTGTCTGATATAAATTCGAAATACACAGACCAAAATAATACAAAACGTGTTAGTGGTAAAGAAAGAATCTTATAAGTTTTGCAAATATGTCTGAAAATATCTATGCAATAGGAGCTCAATCCGAGCACAAACAAACAATGATACTTCTGTTTGCTTGACGCTAAACTCTTTTATTTTTCGTAGTCTTTATGGTTAATGCACACATCATGAAACGGATTATTTTTATGTGTGCGTATGCCGTACACTGATTTAAAAATTAGCTAAATCTCCGTTTTTGCGCTCTCACCTCCTTTTTATTTTCACTCTTCTTCGCTTACTTCCTCCGCCTCCCTCAATCTTTCTCTCTCCCATTTCCAAACCCATTCCCACTTACTCTCTCATTCTCCCTTCATCCAATCAAAGCGCTCACTCTTCACGCCTGTTGGATCTACCACTGCTTCCAAGTGGTCGAAAATTTTAGTACTGCGCTGTACTGCAAGAGAGCTCTCTTAATCCCTCTGCTCTGTATCCCTCTGTACACTTATTCTCTGTTTGGATTCGACTGCCATTCCATCACAGAGCGTTTTGACTCTCCACTTATTTCGCTTCCGGACATCGGACGTATTGCTTATAGCGCTTTTGTCTTCCCTGGCATGCGACTCCGTTCTTGAGTTGTTCATTATATTAAATATGGGGATCAAACCCATCTGCCACATCACCGCCCTTACTGGGATAAGATCATCCTTACTTCTCGAGGTGGCCTAATCTCGCGAAGCTGCATTGGTATACATCCGAAAATATCCCTTGCCCGTGGCCAACAGATTAGCAGATATAGCAGCAGTGATTTTCCTAGAAGGGGACATGGTACACCTACTTTTAAAAACTTATGTACTTACTGCTATAGAGAATACGTTTCAGATATTCACAACAGATTGCTTATCAAGCTATTGTATTTTGTTTTTCTAAACTATTTCAAAAATAAAATTACATAACCAGCTTATCTGGCCTACGCGAATACCCCAGTCAATATCAGTCAATGATCAAGATGTCTACCAAAAATCAGCTCTCTGGTGGATCAGGAGCTTCGGGGTGTGTATGCCTGGGCACATGGAGTGGGACTAATTGCCCTAGCAGGATAAAGCGATCTAGTATTATTTACTAGAAAATATAAGACGTCCCTATATGTTTTGGAGAAATAAAAGGCAGACAGAAGTTGCATATGGATATTCCGCTTATTTGAAAGTTTCTGCTAATATTCGAATCGGGAAACTGTTGAATAAATCTCTCGAATGTTCAGTATTGTAAACTGGTCTTTATTTAGATAACTTTGGGAGTAGTACAATTATACTTCACAACCAATAGCGTGATTAAATCAAAACTTATTACCGATTACTCAGCTTTTATACTCTCCGTTGCTTCGTTCGCATATTTCTCCTAAGGTCTAGACGTTTCATATTCTAGAACTTTTGTATCTCCTGCTTGGTTACCATCTATATACATATATATTTGTAGTTTATGTTTATCTTATAGCCATATGCGGGTGTATGTGTGAGCAACTACTTAGGCTGATGATTACATGTATTTGTGAGTATCTCTTCGTTGCCTTGTATGTATGTGTGTAAATGATGATTGATATGTTCATGTGTGGCAGCTTGCCTTATTTACTAACAACACAGTGATGCTAAAATTCGCCATAATATAGAAGCCCCTCGGCGTTAGACTCACAAAGTTGCTCAAATCTCAAAACGAAGAAGACTTTATGCTCACGAGGGGGCTAAGATACTTGGCTTGGATATCATAAGTGGTTTCAGGCTCTGGATCAGAGACTGATATCAGTCTTAGACCGGCCATAGTGACGAATGTCACGCGTGATTAGTTATCACGTCCTGCACGAGGTGCCCCTGCTTCTACTGATAATGGCGGATCTAGAGAGGACAACTCGATAAAACCCGCACCCCTTGAGTCATTGTGCCGAGCTCAGGGGAGGGAGAGTCAAGATCGGTACACAACGGTGACGAACTGGACTGTTTTAGGACTTTGATTTCACATTACATTTTGACTTGATGACATTGGGCTGGTAGGTGCGGTATTCTGCCACTTTAGTAGGTCGGGGTGAAACCCTACCAAAATGGCTGGTAGGCTAATGCTGCACCTGCCCACGTCCCGTTAAAACCGTGGCGGGCCTCAAGGTACGTTCCGGCTCCGTCGCCGTTAAGTTGGTGGTGTAGGTGCGGTTGAAGATTTTCCCGCTTCGCGTCCGGTCTGGCTCTGAACGCATTACTCATAAGGTAATGCGTCAACCCTCGCGTGGCCTCCCTGCGTAGCATAGATAACCACGAGATCGTTAAAGGGCGACTACACAATCGGCTCCGGATAGCGGCCTTGAGGGGGGACTTTTTTAGAATGGACAATACTAATACGAATCCGCCAAGGATGGGGTGCGGAAGAAGAGCGCTTTTGATGGAAATCCGTCAAATCAATATTCAGCACTCTAAGGCGGCTTCCGCAAATTTGTTGCTCTGCCTTGAAAAAGGCGGAGTGGATATAGTCCTTGTCCAGGAGCCTTGGCTGAGTAGTAACGGCAGTAAGATTTCTGGATTAAGGACTGGAAAATTCAACACCTTGGTGCATGGGGAGGCAAGTAGGCCTAGATCCTGTGTGCTTGTTAAAAAAGAGATTAAAGCTTTTATTCTCTCTAATTTGAGCAATGCTGACGTAACCACGGTCTGCCTCGAGCGAGGAAGTAATGAAATGTGGGTGGTCTCAGCGTACATGCCCCACGGGGACGTAGTGGGACCACCACCTGCGATACTGGGTGAAATCACCGCTGAAGCAAGGCGGAGAGGTGTTGGCGTGATCATCGGTGCCGATGCAAATGCCCATCATAGCATTTGGGGAAGCTCGGATACCAACACTAGAGGTGAGTCTTTATTTACTTTTATTGTAGATGAGGGACTTTGTATATGTAATAGGGGGAATGACCCGACTTTTATTACTGCGTTAAGGGAGAAGGTCCTGGACCTCACCCTGGTTAGTAGGGAACTGGAAGGTCGGATATCTGGATGGAGGGTTCTCAACGAGCACTCCTTCTCTGATCACCGATATATTCAGTTCTCAGTGAACGAAGAACGTCCCGGTAAAATATCTTTTAGGAACCCTAAAAGTACTAACTGGGACTTGTATTGTAGGAAACTGGGAGAGCTACTGCCTGCGGTGCCTATCATTAGTTCGGGCCTGTCCGAATCTGAGATAGACGTTCTGGTGGAAAACTTCACCTCGGCAAGCAATAGCGCCTTTCAGCTGTCCTGCCCATTGAAAACTTACAGGGGGAAGGGCAAGCCGCCCTGGTGGTCGGATTCTCTTGACGACCTAAGAGCGTCCAGTCGGCGGCTCTTCAACAGAGCCAGGAGGAGTAAATTACCCTCGGACTGGGAGCTCTATAAGGTGAGTCTGGGGATTTATAAATATGAAATAAGGATAGCCAAGCGAGATGCATGGCGAAGCTTCTGCGAAAACGTAGAAGGCTGCAATGAATCCGCGAGATTTAGAAAAATACTCTCTAGGAACCCCGCTCCTCTGGGGTATCTGAGAGATGATGGTGGGGACTGGTCGATGAGTAGCGAGGAGTCCCTAAGGCTTTTACTGGACAATCATTTTCCCGATGTCCCAGTTGCGCAGGGATCTTCGCCTGCATGGTCGGCGGTCGTTGGCCATGCAGAAGTGCCTGCCATTCCAATACGGGAAAGTCAGATAACCTGGGCTATAGGGTCGTTCAAGCCCTATAAGTCTCCGGGCCCGGATGGAATCATTCCTGCGCAGCTTCAAAGGTCTTTGGGGATTTCCTGCCGCTGGTTGGCCATCATATATACTAACTGCCTCAGGCTTAACTATATCCCGAAGTCTTGGCACACGGTTAGGGTTATTTTCATTCCGAAGGCCGGCAGAAGCTCTCATGTATCACCTAAGGATTTCAGGCCAATCAGTCTCTCGTCGTTTCTTCTTAAGACGTTTGAGCGGTTGATTGACCTGTACCTACGGGAAAGGATACCTCGGGGGTTACTGTCGGCTTCACAACATGCGTACTGCAAGGGCAGATCGACGGAAACGGCTCTCCATTCGATTGTAAAGCAAATAGAGGGGTCCCTAGAACACAAAGAGTATGCTCTGGGTGCCTTTCTAGACATCGAGGGAGCTTTTAACAATGTCTTACCGGGGTCAATCGAAAGAGCTCTGGTGGGTTTAGGAGTCGAGGCGGCTCTGGTTGAATTTATTAGCAAACTTCGATGCGGCAGAATTGTCGCAGCGGAGTGGGGAGGGGCCATAACTAAGAGGAAGGTGTGCAGGGGCACGCCACAGGGGGGTGTCCTATCTCCTCTCCTCTGGGTTGTGGTAGTCAACGAGCTTCTTGTGGAGCTGGAAGCCAATGGTTGTCGGGTGGTAGCCTATGCAGATGATCTCGCTATCCTAGTCAGAGGCAAATTTCTGGGCGCCCTGCGCGATGTTCTTCAGGGCTACCTGGATACTGTGGCTAGGTGGGCTGATTCATGTGGGCTGGCGGTCAACCCGGGAAAAACGGAATTGGTCCTTTTCACAAGAAGATATAAGGTGCCCGATTTCAGAACTCCCTCGATTGGAGGGGTACCGTTGGTACTTTCTGATAGGGTTAAATATTTGGGGATTGTTTTGGACAAGAAACTGTCCTGGAGACCCAATGTGGAAGATCGGGCCAGGAAGGCCGCCATTGCCTTGTACTGCTGCAGAGGAGCTATCGGAAAGAGATGGGGACTCTCGCCAAGAATAGTACACTGGCTTTATGAGATGGTGGTCAAACCGATTCTGCTATATGGGGTGCTGGTCTGGTGGAAAGCACTGGACACGGCGAGCACCTCCAAAATGTTAGTGTCAGTGCAACGGACGGCGCTGATCGGTATCAGTGGCGCTCTCAGAACAACGCCTACCTAGTAGATATTGCGGGAAAGGCGGCCGCGGCAAGGTCGTTGGTCAGGCTTCGTGATATGGGATATAGACTTTCTGACCGCGGACACTCTAGCCTTCTTACCAGTTTCGACTTCATCCCGGACAGAACGGACTACTGTATGCCGATAACAGCTCCCTATACAACCTTCACCCCAGTTATTCCAGAGAGAGAGGATTGGGGAAGAGGAATTATCTGGGGCATGGGACCGGTTAACTTGTTCACGGATGGGTCAAAGCTGGATGGAAAGGTTGGTGGGGGGGTCTTTTGTCAAGAGCTAAATTTAAACCGCAAGTTTAAGTTGGCTGATCACTGCAGTGTATTTCAAGCGGAAATTGCTGCGATTAAGGATGCGGTGGATGGAATGCTATCCAGTGCTACCACGGTTAGGGAATTTAACATCTACTCTGATAGCCAATCGGCTATCAAGGCCTTGAGCTCAACTACAGTGCGATCGAGGGTGGTCTGGGAGTGCCTGACCTCGCTTGCGATTGCATCGAATTATTTTACAATTAAGATTATCTGGGTCCCGGGCCATAGTGATATCCCGGGTAACTGTCAAGCGGATCTCTTAGCCCGCATCGGTACAACTGAACCGGATGAAGATGGCTGTAGGGACTTCGGGATCCCGCTGGCCACCTGTGGATTGCTCCTCCATAGCTGGGCCTCGAATCAGCTCAGCAAACGTTGGGCGGATACCACGTCTTGCAGGGTAGCAAGATCTTTCTGGCCGAAAGTGGATGGCAGGAAGTCTGCTGAAATAATTGGGTTCACTAAGGCTCACCTATCATGGTCATTGGGGTTTTGACAGGGCACTGTCCCATGGGTATCCATGCGGTACGTCTCAATATACTGGAAACTCCATCCTGCTGCAGCTGTATGGAGGATGATGAGGTGGAATCACCAAATCACTTTATGCTTGATTGTCCAGCTTTTGCCAGAATTAGGCGAAAGTACTTCGGTCGCGACTCACTTGGATCTCCCGAGGATATATCCAAAGTTGAGATCGGTATCATTCGGAGCTTTATCGTTGCTACCCAACGATTCTCTAAGTAGCTGGATCTAGGTCACCGTTATTTTTGGTGTATGTGGTATCACAACGGACCTTCGTGTTGTCCAAGTGAGCTATCCTTATCAGGGCAGCTACCACCTAACCTATCCTATCCTTATGCTCACGATGAGCATACTAGCTAGACAGTGCCTTCGGACGTCTTATGCTTATAAGTTACGCCTCATCAGTAACAGCAGAAGTAGGAATTGCTAAAACCGTTGATCACGTTCTGCGCTCGTGTCCTGAGCTCGCGTGGTTAAGGGCTCAGCTCTTAGAGGCGGCAGAGTTGCCAGATCTCGAGGCACCAATTTAGCTGGATCCTAGAAAACTTTTGGAATTTGCCAAGAGAACGGAGTTATTCTATTACACACGTCCTGGTACCTAACTGAGGTTTTCCGTTTGTTCGTCAAAAAATTCTGTATATATGACGGTTTTATTGTCCGGCCAATTTAGCCCAACCTAACCTACATATGTTGAAAAGGTTGCCGACGTTAATACGCAATAACTAAGGAATTGAAAAAATTTAAACGAAAACATCGAATCGTAAAGTAGTATAAATTTCTCTTAACTGCAAATGAGTGCAAGAAAAAGGACAAACAAAAGATTGCATAGCTTTTGCTAAACTGCCATCTCTATTAACCCCATGAGAAATGACATTCCAGTTTTTCAATGCGATTTGTCATAATAAATAAATAATATAAAATATCACAATCCTTTGACCTCAATTTTTATTGTTTTACTAACTAAAAAAATAAAGGAAGCACAAAGCGTACACAAAGCACTAAAATTCGATAGAAAATCACTTGAGACTTTATTAATGAAGGTCAGTCAGATATATTTTTTTTTTGGTATATCTCTTACAAATGACTATGAGCACATAAAATAATCCAACCCGTATTATTGTGAGCATTAAATGAAAGCAAAAGTGCGATATATTTGGAAAAAAGAATTATATGTGTATGGGTGTATGTGTTTGTTCGAGTTTCGTGTGCGAAAGTCAAATGTCAAAGCGTAAAATATTGAAACTTTTTCACTACATTAAATTCGGTCATTGAGCAATTGCGTTTCAGAGTTTTGCTGGTATTTTATATTATTTTTAGTTTACGAGTATTGTTAACTCACCGTGGATAAAATTGTGCGACTACCCTCTAAAGAGAGCTGCATCGAACAACTCCCATTTTGGCACAACCGAGCATTAGTAACAATTAGGCACAATAGGGCTTCAATTAGCCACATGGCTTATGGCTGGCCCGTGAGGACGGAACGGCCAAACTGAAGAACCCTATCAGAAACCAGGACCTAAAAAAATAAATAAAATAACTCCACCCTCTTGAAAAATACTAGAAACTTTCAAGACCCACGCCGATGACTGCACAATAATGGCCACATGCCCAGCTATCTCTCTGATCTCTCCAGTTTTTTCGCCTCGCGAAATCTGACATTGTCACCACCTAAATCACTAGCGACCTTATTTACAACATGGACACGTCAAATGTCGACCATATTCGACATCCACGTCGATGGCATTACGCTGCCGACTGTCTTACATAAAGATCTTGGATGTGAAGTTCGATCAGTATATATATTTTGGCGAGCATGCAATCGCAATTGTACCTAAAATTCAGAGGCGTAATAAAATCCTCAAATCTCTTGCCAGCAGCACTTGGGGTAAAGACAAAGAAATGCTCATTACCACTTATAAAGCAATTGACTGGCCGATTGCATGCTACGCGTCACCGATATGGTCGCTACTCACCGGAAGAAAACACAGGCCTGCAAAAATACCGCCCTCAGAACCGCTACGGGCTGTCGTCTTATGTACCCAGAACACCATCAACATAATGAGGCGAGAATACTCCTCATTAGGGAGAGAAATGAAATCCTGAACAAAAAGTTTCTGTTGAATACCCAGAAACCTGGGCATCCCAACAGCCATCTGATTGATGAGACCATACCGCCCAGGTAAGCATTATGAGGAAATACGGCACCTGAGAATACAGCCGTATGAAGAAAAAAGTACAAGCAGGCCCTCCGTAATATCCAAAAATAGGCGTCGGACCTCGATATGTGTACTGTAACAGGTTAAACTCTTACCTATCCAGAATCAACCGCGATATACAAAATGTATGTCCTGCTAGTAATGTGTCCCCACACGATACCAACCATCACTTCAATTATAATGTGGAACCAACACCTCTAATACCCATCTCACTATGGTCCACCCTGAACAAGAACTTATTCTACTTGCTGCTTCTTAATCTGATAGCTGTGCCACTATCTGCTATCACTGACTAGCCGTAACTTAAAATCATATAACGTCAGAAGGCAGTGTCCAGCTATAACACCCATCTAATTGGTGCATCTACAGATCAAACTTCGAGGAATGCACCCCTTTAGCTAGCTCATCCGCTTTTTCATTCCCATCTATTCTCATTTGCACAGCGACTAAATAAATATCTTTATTATTCCCTATCCCGATACTTTCTAGGGATTGCTTACACTCTAACACACTTCTAGATGTTGTGCTGTGAGAGATAATAGCCTTAATTGCTGTTTGGCCGTCAATGTAAAAATTGACGAGGCTGCAGTTTAAGCTAGTTTCCTCCAGTGTTTCTATGCTTTAATCAACGTGGATACATACATAGGCCAGCATCAAGAGGCCCGTTGTTCTACCAAAAAAGACACAATTAACTCTCCTCTTTGAACCTAATAAAGACTAACAAGTCCTTGATGGCTTACTCCACAACCTGATGTAGATTAATCAGAAAAAAAGCTTCCAGGTAGCGATGTTTATCACAACTTAACGCCAGGCAGTTGCACATGAGGTGATCCAACGTTTCCTTATCTTCGTCATCTCTACAACTCCTACAACATCGATCGATAATTGGGCAGTTCAGCTTTTCTGTATGCATACCAATAAGGCAGTGCCCATTTATTACTCATACAAGTGTTGAAATTTTATCCCCACTTAGGATGCAAGCGTGACGGGATCTCCAACGATCCCGTCTTGAACAGGTTTGCTTAGATGTCCAATACTCTGAGGCTTGTAGCCATCTCTCTTTGGCTTGATATTAGATGTTCTCCTTTAGCCTTTTATAATATAGGTCCTGGTTTTGATAGGATCGTTAAACAAGCTTCCAAACGACCATATTGTTGACTAGTTCAAACTATGTGAGGTCTTCATGGACCAGTCTGTTCAACCTAATCTAACGTAGCATAAGCTTGCATGTGGCAAAAGGTATACCTTAGCGTTCTTTGTCAAAAAGGAATTTGCTTTGTCGTGCGCTTCCTAGCAAGTTCGCCTGAAATACAGTTTCCCTTAATGAGTTCCGGTATACATGTGCGGTAAACATGGTTCTGTTGAGCCATTTCCTGGAGAGTTTGGTGAAAGTTTAGTGTTAGTTCAGAATTTAAAGAGTAAGAGGCTAGGGATTTGATAGCCACTTAGCTGTGGTTAAAAATAAAGATTTTTTTGGCGATAGAGTGTTTTCCTACCCAAACCGCAGCTTCCATGAACGGTAATGCTTTTGCTTGAAGACAATACAATGATAATAGTAATCTGAAGGAGAGTTAACGGTCTCGCTCTTTTACATATACCCCTCCTCCAACTTTACCATTTGACTTTGAACCGTCGGTGTATGAGGAAATGTTGCCGTCAGCGGCGAAGCACAGATGCGACTCCACCAATTCAACTCTGCTGGGAATGTTTACGATAAAGTGGCTTTTCGCAAATGTTTTGGTTCCGCATCGGTCTGTTCTTGGAGAAAGAAAATTATAATTGTTTAGTATGCTACAGTGTCCTATGGTTTTAGTACTCCAACTAAACGACTCTCTGAAACGCAGGGCTGATGTTGAATCCCATATTTCAACTACCAGATGCAACGGCCCCTAGGCTCAGAATCTCAGGAAACTTTCAGGCGCCCATTGGGTTCCAAATACTGACCCTGAATCAAAGGTTTGGTTCAGGAATGTATCGAAATTTGATGACGGAAAAATTATACCTGATATCTATTGGCCGAATATATGGGTCGTTATCAATAAGATGCTATTCCACAATTTTTCAGGCAGAAATCCATGCAATAGGAGTTTTGGTAGGGAATGTCTACAGAGAGGCTTATCCTCGAGGAGTATCTTCATTAAATCAGACAGCCAGGCGTCCTTCAAGTCTTACACAACTACTTCTAAGCTAGCAGATGAATGCAGTGAAGCCCTGATCTGGGAGCCAAAAGGAAGGGTTTGGCTAAGATGGGTTCCCAGGAAGCAGAGATATCTGAACTCTATGACATACTAGGGGAAACCATAAGTATCTGTGGAATAAAGCAGCTAAGACCACATTGCATTGACTTCGCAGCGCAATGATAGACCACATTGTTTATACTACCAGCAATGAGAGTATCAGCCAAACTCAGAAATCTAAGCACAGAGGACCAATGAACTCTCACTGAATACTATACGGGACACTGTAGTCTACGATATCATCTAAGTAAGGTAAATCTATCCGATATACACATCTGTTAGTTTTGTGAACTGGAGGATTAATGGTCGGTTCACCTTCTTCGCGAATACGTGGTTCTGGCAAGACAGAGACTCTCCCATCTAAATGTCGCGCCTCTTAATCTGATATGGAGTAAAAAGCCTAAAGAAGTACTTACACCAAAAGCCCCCACAGTAATAGGCTGAAAGGTCAAGCACAATAGATCTAGATAAAGGTCGCGGCCCGTCAGACCTAACAATAATAATGCTCATCATAATAGATCTATGCACTTTTTCAGCAAATTTAGATATGACTTTTTGCAGATCCAGTACGTTCCAGTAATAAGAACCAATAATGTACAAGCCGACCATCTCGGGAACGATTTAGTATGACCACTTGAAACCTTCTATGACGTACCATCCATATGGGTATAAATAATAGTTAAAAAAACACGCTTTTATGGCTAACCGAACTAAAAAAATAGAAAAAAATTTTCAATTAAAAAGAGTTTATATAACAGTAGTAGAAGGTCAATATAAAAGCGTGTTTTTTTTAGTTTTTTTAAACTATTATTTATTTTTAATTTTTTAGTTCAAGTAATTTTGAAAGTTTTAGTCGAGAGTGATGAAACCTCGAAACGCCAGCGGTCCATGGATGAATCCAACTCCACGGCACCGAAAAGGGCCAAGGGTCGGCAGATCATTGGCATTATAGACGAGAGCAGCGAAGATTGCAGGATCCCGAAACAACAGTGGAAGTGGATCGAGGCCGCGCTCGCTACCGTGGCCGTTAAGGTTAAGAAAGACAACCCTGGTCCACCGCCATCTTACATCGATTCAGAGTGGTTCCAGGGCAATGTCAAGCTAATTGCCTGTGACGACGCCCGGTCGGTAAACCTCTATAGGGCCGCCGTCACGCTGATAGGGGTGGTATATCCGGGCGCGCGCCTCAAGGTAGTGGAGGCGCGTGATATCCCCTCAACCAAGGGCTATAGCCTGGGTTCCAGTGACGCCAACGGACCCAGCTGACATCCTGGAGCTGCTCCAGGATTACGGCCAAAGGCCGGATGGGTACCGGACGGATACACACTTCCCAGCAAGCGCGGGCATGTCTTCAAATATTGTTAGCGGAGGGTCACCTAATGATCTGCTAATAAGTGAAATCACAGATGATAAAAGGATTGATTGGGCTTTACAGACCTTCAAGCCCTATAAATCGCCAGGCCGGATGGAATTTTTCCGGCTCAGCTACAGTATACTGCCGAACTTATAAGGCCCTGGATAAAAGGGATGTTTATAGGTTGTCTTAGGCTCAATTACGTACCAGCATCGTGGAGAGAAGTCAACGTGGTCTTTATCCCCAAGGCAGGGAAAACCTCTCACTCTAAACCCAATGATTATAGGCCTATAAGCTTATCTTCTTTACTGCTAAAAGCAATCGAAAGACTCCTAGAGGACTACATCAGGAGGAGGATTGAGCCATCGCTTCTTTCGCAAGCTCAACATGCCTATACTAAGGGTAGGTCAACTGACACGGCCTTGCACTCAGTGGTATCCGTTATCGAAAGGTCACTTGACCTCAAGGAATACACACTGGTGGCATTTCTAGATATAGCGGGTTCCTTCAACAACGTTCTCCTGAGGCCATCACCTCGGCGCTGACCGATCTGGGTGCCTCGTGGAGTTTATATACAATCTGCTTACGCGTAGGCATATTAAAACTGAGCTAGGTGGATGTGTGATCCGCAGACCGGTCGGCAGAGGCACTCCGCAGGGCAGCGTTCTCTCTCCGCTACTTTGGGTGGTTACCGTCAACCAACTACTACGCCTCATGGAGGCAGAAGGTCACCAAGTGATCGCGTATGCAGATGACATCTGCGTCACCATGAGGGGGAAATTTCCGCAATCTCTTTGCAACCTAATGGAAGGGGCACTATCCAAAATTTCGCACTGAGCCATAGCCACAGGTTTGGAAGTCAACCCGGATAAAACCGAGCTTGTCCTCTTCACAAGGAGGTACAAAGTACCAAAATATACACAGCCAAGAATTGGGGGTACGTTCTTAGCGTTTAGCGATCAAGTAAAGTATTTGGGAGTCATTCTGCATAGGAAGCTATTATGGAGTGACCATATAGTGAAGCGATCCAAGAAGGCAGCAACAGATCTGTTCACCTGCAAGAGCGCAATTAACACCTTCTGGGGATTCTCTCCTAAGGTAACCTACTGGATTTACACAACCATTGTGCGGCCGATTCTTCTTTATGGTGCCTTGGTCTGGTGGCCTGCACTAGCTAAAAGTACCTAACTTAAAATGCTTGAAAAGGTGCAGCGGAGTTTGGAGTTCTGCACTACCGGGGCTCTCGCCTCCACTCCAGATTCCGTTACATACATACATGGATATATAAATACATAGATAGATACGGGCCAAGCTAATAAAAGCGTGCTAAAAAGAGCTCAAGTATGCTCTTTCGTAGATGTGCCGTGCATCCACTTCTAACATTAATAAAGGAATGCGTTTTTCGCATTATGTGCAAGGTTTCCAATCTATGACCATTTGGGGTGGTCATAAGTTCAATTGAACTTATGTCTGTTAACTTTATGTCACCCCACCATCACATTATTGCATTATTATCGAGCCTTGATACGTGTGCAAAGTCTCAATCAAACTTATGGACATTCAAAGTGGTAATAAGGCCAATTGACCTTATGGCCGTTGACCTTATGTCACCACACCATCATATTAATGCATTGTCATTGAGCCTTGATACGTGTGCAAAGTTTCAATCAAACTTATGGCCATTCAAAGTGGTAATAAGGCCAATTGACCTTATGGCCGTTGACCTTATGTCGCCACACCATCACATTAATGCATTGGCATCGAGCCTAGATACGTGTGCAAAGTTTTAATCAAACCTATGTCACCACACCATAACATTAATGCATTTTCATCGGTCCTTGATACGTATGCAAAGTTTCAAATTAATCAGACTTCTAGAAACCGGTGAAAATTAAGCTCAGAGATTCCTTTACATACATACAGGCCAAGCTATTAAAAGCGTGTTAATAAAGGGAGTACATTCGCTCTCTTTTTAGGACATCCTCAATAGGTCAATAGTGCACTAGTCACATGACCCCTGGAACTAGTCTGGACGTATAACAAACTAATCTCAATTTTTGCTGGGTAGCTATGTGCATATCGGCCATTTTAATAAATGCAAGGACAATGAGATTTCGGCGTTGATAGTCACACTTTTATGTTTTGGTATTTTTCTTTTGCTTTTGCTCAAAAGTTGTATGTTTAAATTTTTCTTGTGTGTTTAGTTCATGCATGCCTTAAGCAGTGTGCGGAATTCTGCCGCCAAAGTCATCCTTCTTTGGAAGCTACTACATTCAAAAAGAATTTTTTGGCTATGGGTTTTTACACATATTATGCTTTTTTAGTGAGACTCGTAGCCCTGGTTTTGACTTCTTTCGGCACTGGATTTAAAGGAAGTCGTCTTAATGGGTAGAACAAAATTTCTCAAATGACTACAGCTATCGGTTCAGCGGCATTAACACCTTTATCTTTACATATATGTTATAAAGCAACATTACAACAAACTCTTGCAGCACAGAGGACTTTAAATGGCATGGTAATATACTATATGGGGGGTCTAAGCCAGAAAAGACTTTCCGAATTTTCAGTGCTCCGAAGACAATTCGTAACAAGAATCGAGTGATCTCAAAACTCGCTGCCTTGATGAAACATTTTGGTCAGCTGAGAGGTTTATTTAACCCAGATCTTCGATAAGGCAGGCGGAGTACTTCTTCTGCAGATTTGTTTAGAAAGAAGCTAGCTGCTTTCCTATTCAAACATTGTTATAAGTACCTTGAGGCCTCGCAACTATACCGTTTGGTGCACAGAAAGCTAGTTGCTGTAATCTCATATTCCTCAATTTCGCTCAGGAAATAGTTCACCAGTGGTTTTTGGGGAGTACTATCGATGTTGATGGTCCTTTTCCGGATATAGATCCGGTTGCGATACACAACCTCTTGAATCAGTTTGATATTTTAGTCGCCTTTTACGACAGACATACCTACCTCGGGTATATTTAAAGCCCCTTAAACCACCGGCAGTTTTAGCGAGCATCTCACTTCTCTTATGTCCATTTCGAAACCTGTCCTGGCTATCTCCTCTGAAAACTCATTCTCTTTTATATTGAAGAGACCCAGCAGGGAAGGATTTTATGGTCCCTTACGGACGCCAGCGTCGCTCGATACATACATCCGCACGATATTCGACTTTATCACTCTCGATTCGTTTGCCTTTAGGGTGACCAGGATGTCGGCAAAGATCATTACATTGGTTTCGCATACCGTAGTGTCTTGGAGCAGTCAGACTGTTCTCTCAATGGCATAGATCTCCGCCTAGAAGACACTACACGAGTCAGGAGTCGATACGATTGAGTAAAGGCCAGCTCCTTTTCCTTTTCCATTTTCAAGCCGTATGTGTAGACGCCAGTGCCCCTACCACTGTGTAGGCCTTCGTCCCAATTCGCATTCGAAAGATATAAATAAATAAATAAAAAAATATCGTATATTCTGCACTTGGAGGTCAACAGCCACCGTGACATGATCGGTGCCGGCCGTTAGGTCAGTTATGATTCCGTTTAGTCGTTCCCTTGCCAAGTTATCTAGTATCGTCTCGTGCCCTTATTTGGTTGAAGCTAAATAATTAAATAACCCACTTGACTTTTCCAAACAATAAGAGAGAATGAAAGATTTTTAGTACACCAATTTGTCATAAATATATATTAGTCTAGGACAGCCACTGTTACTACTTACGTACCTAATTTTTGCTGCCAACTATGTCATTTATTACACTTTAAAACACTGAAGCTTAAGCATAAGTGTAAACACGAAAGTTTGTCCCACAAGCCCCAGGCAATACACATTAAAGAACAATAAACTTTTCTAACATAAAATATTTTTTAGGAGGAAGCTAAAAATTGACCGAAGTTAAACAAAAAACCGAAATTCGGTTGTTTTCTAGTGCACCGTCAAATTATTGTTGTTGTTGTAAATGTTTTTTTTTTTTTTTATGTAAATGTTACTGTAAGCTTATCGTTGAATTTGGCTGCTTTAATGCGCTTAAATCCTGCTGAGGTTCGTTGAAAATTTAGAGGCTACAACATCAGTATAAACATATGTGTATGTATTGTATGTATGTATGTGCAATGTACACAAATACATAAAGGGCGGCACGAAATTTGTTTAACTAGTACAACTACTACAGTAACGAGGCAAAGGTGGAGGAACAGTTGCAAGACCTGTTTGAACTGATTTTTGATGGTAAGGCGGAGGTGGCGTGTAGCATGGTTGCAAGCCCCTGCTAGTTCGTCGAATGGGATGTGGTTTTGCTCACCTAGCTTACTCGCAGTTACGTTTACAAAAAAGCCCAAAACAACCTAGAAAAAGTAGTAGATGCCGAAGAAGGAAAGAAGGCCCATCCACAGTTAAGGGGATACTACCCACCCATTTCAACGAAACCTGCGCAAAGCCATGGACACTGTCCCCTAGCTTGACTCCGTCTGTCTAAAGCTCTAAAACACCATTAACACCACGTCCGCTCTTCCTGTCGAGAACAACGCCGACACATATGCATTTGCTATGGTTTTTGCACACGCACACAGCCACAAATGTGGACCCCCTTCCACTTATGTTGCGCAACACGCATGAATACCAGGTTGAGATACATTTTGACGAAAACAGTATAGTAAACAAGTAAGGAAGGCTAAGTTCGGGTGTAACCGAACATAACATACTCAGTTGAGAGCTATGGAGACAAAATAAGGAAAATCAATCTGGGGTAACCCTGGAATGTGGTTGTATAACATGTGTATCAAATGAAAGGTATTAAAGAGTATTTTAAGAGAGAGTAGGCCATAGTTCTATGGATGAACGCCATTTAGGGATATCGCCATAAAGGTAGACCAGGGCTGACTCTAGAATTTGTTTGTACGATATGGGTATCAAATGAAAGGTGTTACTGAGCATTTTAAGAGGGAGTGGGCCTTAGGTCTATCGGTGGACGCCTTTTCGAGATGTCCCCATTAAGGTGGACCAGGGGTGATTCTATAATGTGTTTGTACGATATGGGTATCAAATGAAAGCTGTTAATGAGTATTTTGAAAAGGAGTGATCCTTAGTTCCATAGGTGGACGCCGTTTCGAGATATCGCCATAAAGGTGGACCAGGGGTGTCTCTAGAATGTGTTTGTACGATATGGGAATCAAATGAAAGGTGTTACTGAGCATTTTAAGAGGGAGTGGGCATTAGGTCTATAGGTGGACGCCTTTTCGAGATATCGCCATTAGGGTGGGCCAGGGGTGACTCTAGAATGTTTGTACGGTATGGGTATCAAACGAAAGGTGTTACTGAGCATTTTAAGAGGGAGTGGGCATGAGGTCTATAGGTGGACGCCTTTTCGAGATATCGTCATTAGGGTGGGCCAGGGGTGACTCTAGAATGTGTTTGTACGATATGTGCATCAAACGAAAGGTGTTACTGAGCATTTTAAGAGTGAGTGGGCATTAGGTCTATAGGTGGACGCCCTTTCGAGATATCGCCATTAGGGTGGGCCAGGGGTGACTCTAGAATGTTTGTACGATATGGGTATCAAACGAAAGGTGTTACTGAGCATTTTAAGAGGGAGTGGGCATTAGGTCTATAGGTGGACGCCTTTTCGAGATATCGCCATTAGGGTGGGCCAGGGGTGACTCTAGAATGTGTTTGTACGATATGGGTATCAAATGAAAGGTGGTAAGGAGTATTTTAAAAGGGAGTAATCCTTAGTTCTATAGGTGGACGCCTTTTCGAGATATCGCCATAAAGGTGGACCAAGGGTGACTCTAGAATGTTTGTACGATATGGGTATCAAACGAAAGGTGTTACTGAGCATTTTAAGAGGGAGTGGGCATTAGGTCTATAGGTGGACGCCTTTTCGAGATATCGCCATTAGGGTGGGCCAGGGTGACTCTAGAATGTGTTTGTACGATATGGGTATCAAATGAAAGGTGGTAAAGAGTATTTTAAAAGGGAGTAACCCTTAGTTCTATAGGTGGACGCCTTTTCGAGATATCGCCATAAAGCTGGACCAAGGGTGACTCTAGAATGTTTGTACGGTATGGGTATCAAACGAAAGGTGTTACTGAGCATTTTAAGAGGGAGCGGGCATTAGGTCTATAGGTGGACGCCTTTTCGAGAAATCGCCATTAGGGTGGGCCAGGGTGACTCTAGAATGTGTTTGTACGATATGGGTATCAAATGAAAGGTGGTAATGAGTATTTTAAAAGGGAGTAATCCTTAGTTCTATAGGTGGACGCCTTTTCGAGATATCGCCATTAGGGTGGGCCAGGTGTGACTCTAGAATGTTTGTACGATATGGGTATCAAACGAAAGGTGTTATTGAGCATTTTAAGAGGGAGTGGGCATTAGGTCTATAGGTGGACGCCTTTTCGAGATATCGCCATTAGGGTGGGCCAGGGGTGACTCTAGAATGTTTGTACGATATGGGTATCAAACGAAAGGTGTTACTGAGCATTTTAAGAGGGAGTGGACATTAGGTCTATAGGTGGACGCCTTTTCGAGATATCGCCATTAGGGTGGGCCAGGGTGACTCTAGAATGTGTTTGTACGATATGGGTATCAAACGAAAGGTGTTATTGAGCATTTTAAGAGGGAGTGGACACTAGGTCTATAGGTGGACGCCTTTTCGAGATATCGCCATTAGGGTGGGCCAGGGGTGACTCTAGAATGTTTGTACGATATGGGTATCAAACGAAAGCTGTTACTGAGCATTTTAAGAGGGAGTGGGCATTAGGTCTATAGGTGGACGCCTTTTCGAGATATCGCCATTAGGGTGGGCCAGGGGTGACTCTAGAATGTTTGTACGATATGGGTATCAAACGAAAGGTGTTACTGAGCATTTTAAGAGGAAGTGGACACTAGGTCTATAGGTGGACGCCTTTTCGAGATATCGCCATTAGGGTGGGACAGGGGTGACTCTGGTATGTTTTTGTACGATATGGATATCAAATTAAAGGTATTAATGAGGGTTTTAAAAGCGAGTGGCCCTTAGATGTATATGTGAAGGCGTTCTCGCGATATCGACCAAAATGTGGACCAGGTGATCCAGAAAATCATCTGTCGGGTACTGCTAATTTATTTATACATGCAATACCACTAACAGTATTCCTGCCAAGATTCCAAGGGCTGTTGATTTCGCCTTGTAGAACTTTTTCATTTTCTTCTACTTAATATGGTAGGTGTCACACCCATTTTACAAAGTTTTTTCCAAAGTTATATTTTGCGTCAATAAACCAATCCAGTTACCATGTTTCATCACTTTTTTCGTATTTGGTATAGAATTATGGCATTTTTTTCATTTTTCGTAATTTTCGATATCGATAAAGTGGGCGTGGTTATGGTCAGATTTCGCCCATTTTTTATACCAAGAAAAAGTGAGCTCAGGTAAGTACGTGGGCTAAGTTTAGTGAAGATATATCGGATTTTGCTCAAGTTATTGTGTTAATGGCCGAGCGGAAGGACAGACGGTGGACTGTGTATAAAAACTGGGCGTGGCTTCCACCGATTTCGCCCATTTTCACAGAGAACAGTTACCGTCATAGAATCTATGCTCCTATCAAATTTGAGAAGGATTGGTAAATTTTTGTTCGACTTATGGCAATAAAAGTATTCTAGACAAACTAAATGAAAATGGGCGGAGCCACGCCCATTTTGAAATTTTCTTTTATTTTTGTATTTTGTTGCATCATATCATTACTGGAGTTGAATTTTGACTTAATTTACTTATATACAGTAAAGATATTAAATTTTTTGTTAAAATTTGAATTAAAAAAATTTTTTTTTTAAAAAGTGGGCGTGTTCTTCATCCAATTTTGCTAAATTTATTTAGCACATATAGAGTAATAGTGGTAACGTTCCTGCCAAATTTCATCATGATATCTTCAACGACTGCCAAATTTCAGCTTGCAAAACTTTTAAATTACCTTCTTGTAAAAGTGGGCGGTGCCACGCCCATTGTCCAAAATCTTACTAATTTTCTATTCTGCGTCATAACGTCAACCCATCTACCAAGTTTCGTTGCTTTATCTGTCTTTTGTAATGAGTTATCGCACTTTTTCGGTTTTTCGAAATTTTCGATATCGAAAAAGTGGGCGTGGTTATAGTCCGATATAGTTCATTTTAAATAGCGATCCGAGATGAGTGCTCAGGAACCTACGTACCAAATTTCATCAAGATACCTCAAAATTTACTCAAGTTATCGTGTTAACGGACGGACGGACGGACGGACGGACGGACGGACATGGCTCAATCAAATTTTTTTTCGATCCTGATTATTTTGATATATGGAAGTCTATATCTATCTCGATTCCTTTATATATGTACAACCAACCGTTATCCAATCAAACTTAATATACTCTGTGAGCTCTGCTCAACTGAGTATAAAAAGAAAGTTTGGTTGCCGATGACGTTGTACCTAAAAGCTAGCGTAGCAAATCCTTCTTGATACTATCCAACTAAAAAAATATACACCGAGTAATATTCATCAAAATCAGATGAGGAGGCACTGAGAGTGTTTGTGGTAAAAATTGGCGACGTCAAGCTTTACGTAGACATCAACATAGTCCATCGAATTAAAACACAGCTTCTATGATGGCTATGCTTTGTTATGCGAATGGAAGATGGAAGAAGAAAGTATTTTTATCGGAACAAACTTATGCAAGCAGATGAAAAAGGCGGTCCTAACTCCACTGAAAGAACGAAGAGGAAAGCTATGTAAATTTCTTTGACGGGACCGATTGGCGCTAGTTAACCCCCCCTTGGCATCGATTTCTTTTTCGCATTAAACCTTCTTGGCCATACCACCCTCCTACCACTATTTCCGTGAGGAAAATGGGACTGCCAGAACCTCGCTTGCTTAATATGTGTATGATACATTCATATTTGTAACAGGATTCTCCTCACGTAGGTGAGGTTGACAACTGCATTGCGGAAGCTCTGAAGATAGCTTCAGCTTTGTATTGCGCTTATGAACCCCTTGAATCCGAGTACTGCCTTTTTCTTTATTAGAATAGGGAGGGGATGTATTCCCAGTAAGGAACTAAGTGCATTAGAAGGAAACGTTCTCAACGCGCCCCTTATGCCAATACAAACTAGTCGATACAGATTGCTCAATTCTGCTATTGCTGTTATTTGCGTGGCCTACAGTCACCAAACTAAGGAAGCATTGGTGGCTGGATTTACAGCAGTATTCTGTATACCATTTTGGGAGATAGCCACCATGTGTTGCCATAGAGTCGATGCAGGCAAAGAAAGCCCTTGTTGCTGTGTTTAACGTAGCACCCACTTGAGAATTCCACGTAAGGGCTCTGTCTCGTGTTATCATGAGGTATTTTGCTTCCATTCAAAATCTGATTTTGGTGCCACCTAGGCATGCTTCTGGCATTTATAGTTTTCTTCTCCTGGTAAAAGGGCAGTTTTGTTAAGATTGATAGGCAGTTCTTTGGTATCACCCCACCTTTCTATAATACGCAGCGCTTGTTACTTGTTATTGGATATTGTTTCCTGTTGTAGTTGTTGTAGCGATAAAGACACTCCCCGAAGGTTTTGGGGAGTGTTATCGACGTTGTAGACCATTAAGATACTAGCCCTACCATCTCAAGAAGGAATTTCTATAACCACATGAGGCCTTCCAAACACCAAGATCATACCTTCCGAACCCCCGACCATCTCAATAACGATTTAGTATGACCACATGAGGCCTTATAGGCCATACTATCTTCAATCCCCTTAGATCCATGAGGACTTGACGTCGCTAGAGCATCGGCTGCTAAAGAAACAGGATTCGCCACAGTTGGGTTGGAGAAGCTATAAATTGCGCTGGCACCCCTTGAAAGGGTTACGCTACACCACCCTTCGAACCGATTTGGTATTTTGGCCGCCTCTTACGACAGGCATACTTGCCGCTGATATATTTTAAGCCATCCAACCACTGGTTGGGATTTTGTTTCCTCGCGTATCCCTGTGATGCAGAAAACTAAGTCATCTGCATAATCTTGTGTGTCAATTCCAATGGATTTCAGTAACTGAAAGAGAACATCTATGACTGGGGTCTACAAGAGAGACTAAATGCACGTCTGATAAAGCGCCTTGGCAGCCATAATTTCGACATAGTAAAAGACTTCGTTAATTTGGGAACCAGCATCAAAACTACCAACAACATCAGCTCTGAAATCCAGCTAAGAATCACTTTTGCCAATAAATGCTACTTTGGACTAGGTAGGCAATTGAAAAGTAAAGTTCTCTCTCCATAAACGAAAATCTAACTCTGCATGTCACTTATCGTACCCGTCCTGCTATATGGTGCAGAAGCATGGACCTTGACAACATCAGATGAAACGGCTCTGGGAGTGTTCAAGAGAAAAGTTCTTCCAAAAATTTATGGACCTCAACGCGTTGGGTATGGCCAGTACCGAAGAAGATTTAACGATGAGCCGTACGAGCTCTAAGCAGACATCAACACAGTCCAGCAAATTTAGACGCAGCGGCTGCGCTAGCTAGGCCATGTTATGCGAATGAAATATGACGCTACGGCCAAGAAAGTGTTTCTATCAGAACCCGCCTATGGGATCAGAGGTAGAGGGCGGCCCCACTCCGCGAAGAACCAGGTGGAAAACGATTTAAGCTCCCTTGGTGTGACCAATTGGCGTCGGTTGGCAGAAAAAATAAGCACTTGCGCGCCTTGTTGGACGGCCATAACCGTTCAGACGGTTAAGCGCCAATTAAGTAAGTAAGTAAAAATTGTTGCTTACATATGAACTTACACCCCCCTAGTGATATTCCCAGTGTAGGGCACATATCGCACTTTAAATAGGTATTAGATAAACTTCCCTTCGGACTTAGCACTTAGCACCCCCAACGGGATAGAGGGTCAGAATATACCCGCGGAATGTATGCCTGTCGTAAAAGGCGACTAAAATACCAGATTCCAGGGGCTGTGTAGCGCAATCCTTTCAGGTTGGCAGCGCAATATATAGCTTCTCCAAACCCAATTGTCAACCTCACCTATCCGCGGCGAATCCTGTTTCACTAACAGACGAGGCTCTGGCGGCCCTAAGATCCTCATGGAAAAAAGGGGGGGGGGGTGGCCTGAAGGTTTAATGTGGCTATATAAATCGTTCCCGAGATGGTCGGGTTAGCACCTTAATGGTGCTGTGTTTCCGGAGCGTACCGGATCTATGTCCGGCAAAGGACCATCACATCGATAACACTCCCCAAAAGCCTTCGGGGAGAAACCTTATCGCTCCAACAGCAACAAAAACTTAGCACAACACATCTACATAAGTTTATTTTATAATACTTCGGCATTGGCTGCATGCTGTTTTCTGTTCTTTTACTTTTTATGTGTCTACCCCCCGCTAAAATTATGTAGCATGCTTAGCTACCTACATAACTGTCCACTTGAGTGATTAGTTTGTATATTTCTTAGAATATAAATGTATTAACTTACTGCTGTAGTAGCTGTTGTCGGAATATCCGTATTTTCCAGCTGTGCGACCACCTCCAGCCATTTTTGCTATAATTTTCGTCCACCGAAAATGTAGAAAACCAGAATGATGCCGCGTTGTGTTGTTGTTAAGTGTGTACAACAAGTTAACAAGTTATTTGTTGAGTGGCAAGCTATGACTGCGATGACTTGGCTATTGTCGCATTGTATGAAGAAAGCTTAAGTCGAGTTAACGCAACGCTGTCGTGTGACGTATTGTAAGTAAATACCGTTAAATATGTATGCATGTGAACATTTACTATGAATGCGCTATATATATAGAGTTTATCGTAGTATATATGTAGGTGATGCTGCTGGCTGTTGTAAATAGTACGGTTATGTATGTATGTTGTGTATGTGAAAACTTTGCGTATTTTTGTTGTCACAAAAATTGTTGTTGTTGTTTGCTTCGATTATGTTGCTGATGTTGTGATTGACGAGTCGAGTTTGTGAACACCGCGATTAAACGTTTTCTTTTATATTTTATTTATACGCTGCTGCAATTCGATAAAGCTTTCATAGGCTTTGCGCCATCAAGCGTTGTTATTTAGCCTCTGGCATCGGGCAAACATTCCTTTCTCTGCTTTATTCCCTTTCTTGATTTGTTTTTTTCTTTCAACTTTTTGTAGTCAATCTAAGTTTGTATGTGCTTTACACTGAATCTGTCTTTCTCAATTACAGCTCAAATATCCGCACTTATACAAAAATATTGAACTAACAATCGTTTTTTTGCTTGTCCTTCAGCATTTTTTGTGGTTTTTTTAGTGCCGGATATGATTGCATCTGGAAAGAAAAATATATACAAAATATTCTTGTTTATTGTATGTTTGACTTCTTATGTGTAATAAAAAATATTTATGTATATTTTTGTAGTTTTAAAAGTGAAAAGCGTGTTGATTGGAGTTCAAATACAATTGATCGTTTATTCGATAAAACTTTCCTATTCATACACAAAATTATTTCCAAATATTTCCTATGTACTATTCTACATATTTACTCTAATACTTACAAGCTAGGTAAATAATATGGTATGTGCATAAGTTTACTGTGTAGCTAATGTAAGTACATACATACTTATATATGAATGTCGTCATTCATTCAACAACGGGGTTAATGCTTCGTATGTTGCATAAGAAGTGCATTCAAATGAAATATGATTTTTCAGTTGGCTGTCAGTTGACTGACTTCTGAATTGTGCTAAAGCGAGCTTGTTCATATGTTTGTATGTGTGTCAGAATGAGTGAATCATTAGGCATATAACAATATGCCCTTAAAGTTATGTATACCTAGTAAAGGAAATCTATTGAAAAACCAAACAATATTTAGTATGATTCAGATGCGTCAATAAGAGAGAAACAGCGGTGCTACGTGGCGTATGAGTGACATTTCCATCCATACATCAATGAAACCCCTTATACTATGTTCAAACAGAAAAATAAATTGAGGCCATTTCGATTTAAATTGAGTGGTGTTCATACAACTCTATTTAGCTTACACAATAGTAATTTGATAGCTGGTTGGCTCATCTCTACAGTAACAACATATCTTTGTTGAGACTGTCAAAACGCGCATGTTGGTATTAGGTGAATGGAATGGAATGAAAACATAAAACTTTGAAATTTTTGTGTGTTGTAAGAAAATGTGTTCAGTGTTTTGTTTTCATTTTGATTTTGCCATCTTCTTTTGACAGTCCCTACTCCAGTGAAATGAAAGACATAAAATCAGCTGATGAAATGAGCCAACCATATAGTTCAGCCATGCGTAAGTGACGTTTAAATATACTCAATAAACACACTTTACAATGTTGCATTTGCAGGTTGAAACAATTTATTA
Source organism: Eurosta solidaginis (assembly GCF_040869045.1). NCBI lineage: Eukaryota > Metazoa > Arthropoda > Insecta > Diptera > Tephritidae > Eurosta > Eurosta solidaginis. Next base: position 50,168,999 of record NC_090319.1, read on the forward strand.
CGCAATTTTTTTTAAATTGGCAATTTATTATTACAATTTATTATACGAAAAATTGCGTAATAAATTGCCCAAACAGTATAAATTGCCAATTTGGTGTGTGTTTGAACCTAGTATTATTATGCTCAATTGCTTGTTTAAAATAAAAAAGAAAACACGTCTCGATGCGAAGTAGAAGCGAATAAATTGTATGTACATACACATATAGACAAAAGTGTTCGTCATTTAACGTATGTGCTCTTTAATAATATGCCACGCTCATAAATTTATTGAAATATTTTTAATTCAAATCTTATTAGTTATTACAATGTATTAGCTTTGTTATAGTACTGAAAAGCTTTTAATCAGCGCTGCAATATTTTAAACGATTTAAATAAAATAGGCACTAAATTATGTGGACAAATTATATGGAAAATTCTTAGACTTAGCATTTGTTGACGACATATCTAAATTCTCTATAAATCGGTGTGAACCTCTTGTTTTGCCAGAAGACTTTTACCAGCCTTCTCTTGAGATAACTTACGAAATCATAAGCAATGAAGTCGGCTGCACTAACAAAACACGTTTCTCTACCAGATGCTTTGAGTTTTCCAAAACTAATTTCAAAAATTTAAATAAAGAGCTTTCTGAGATAACGTGGCCTCGATATAAAGTGGATGTAGAGGAAAACGTTTTACATTTTAATAAGATCATTTATACTTTATTTGAAAAACATGTGCCCAAACGCACATGCTCATACACTGAACCAGTGCAAGCCTGGTTTACTAAAGATTTAAAAGCTTTAAAAAATAAGAAATCACGTTTGTTCAAATTATATAAGAGAACCGGTTTACATTCTCATTATGCACATTACGCTATTTTCTGTCATAAGTATTTTGAACTTAATAAAAAGTGTTATAAAGCTTACATATGTAAAATTAAAAGAAACATTATTTGCCACCCGAAGTATTTTTATCATTTCGTTAATTCTAAACGCAGAACTAACGGGTTTCCTTCTTCCATGAAGTTTAGAAATAGCATTTCCAGCGATGATCAAGAGATTGCAAACTTCTTCGCTCAATTCTTTCACTCTAATTACTCTGCTGTGGTTGATTCATCACCTACAAATTATCCATATGAGCTTCATTCTAGTAACTCAATATATGCTCCACATTTGTTGCCTGAAGATGTTCTATTACATCTAAACCCCTAAAAGAATCCTTCAAGTACGGTCCCGATTTGATCCCAACATGTTTTCTTAAAAAATGTGCGGAATACATTTACCAGCCCTTTGCTGATCTGTTTAACCTCTCTTTAAAGAATGGCATTTTCCCGATGGCTTGGAAGTAATTTTTTCTTATCCCACTCCATAAAAAAAGAAGCAAGACGGCTATTGAAAACTATCGTGGAATAGCAAAGCTCTCCGCTATCCCTAAGCTTTTCAAAGCAATCGTTACTAATCACCTTACATTTTCGATTTCTACATTGATAGATAGTTCCCAGCATGGCTTTTGTAGAGCCAAATCAACCACAACCAATTTGCTTGAATTTACAATTCACGTCTTTAATGGGCTTAGAAACACTCAGCATACCGACGTTATATACACTGATTTCAGCAAAGCATTCGACAAAGTACGCCACTCATTAGTTGTTTATAAACTCGAATTGCTTGGTTTTCAACCCGGCCTAACTCGCTGGATCTCCTCCTATCTTTGCGGTAGAACTCAAAGAGTCATTTTTAAAAACATTTGTTCGAATGTCATCGATGTTCCCTCCGGTGTGCCTCAGGGCAGCCATCTCGGTCCTGTTCTATTTTTGATCTTTATAAAATCAAATCTAAAATTTTAGTGTATGCCGACGACGTAAAACTTTTTAAGTCATGCGCATCGGATGAAGAACGTTCTGTACTCCAGGCGGATTTAAATCGTTTAGTTACTTGGTGTAATGCGAATTTTATGCCTCTCAACATAGAAAAATGTAAATCCATGTGTTTTTCACGTGGGAACATACAGCCAGCTTCCTACACAATTAATGGCCAAACTCTGGAAAGCGTTGATGTTTTTGTCGACTTGGGAGTTACAATGAATTGCAAACTTAGTTTCAACCCTGTGGCATTAATATCCACAGTCAAAAAAGCGAGAGAAGTTTTAGCATTTGTGAAAAGATGCGCAAAGGAGTTTAGTGATCTTTACGTTACAAAAACCCTTTTTACATTATTGGTGAGGCCGATATTAGAATATGGATCGATAATTTGGAATCCGCGTTATCAAGTTCATGTGGCTAGACCAGAATCAATTCAAAAACAATTTTTACTTTTCGCCGTGAGAAATCTTCAATGGGACTCTCCGTATAGTCTTCCTCTTTACACTAATCGATTAAAACTAATAAATCTTACTACCCTTGCAAGTCGTAGAGAAATGCTAGGTGTACTATTTATGGCTAGACTTTTAAATCGATCGATTTCAAGCCCATTTCTTTTGAACGAAGTAAACTTGAATGTTACGTGCCGAGTTTCAAGGCATTATAAACCTATAATTCTTAAACAATGCAGAAGCAATTTCGAACTACACGAACCTTTTCTATGTTTGGGTGAAGATTATAACTCTCACTCGAGAATAATTGATGTTTCGGACTCGCTCTTTGCCATAAAAAAGACGGTTCTATTTTCTCTTAATAATTAAAACATTATATTTATACTTTTAATCTATTGTATTTTGTGAATCTATATTTCTCAGCTGATGAGTTTCTCTGTAGCTGAGCGGTTTTAGATCTCGGCGCTTAAGAAGCCACTGCCTCTCAAAGACTCGGTAACATCAAAAATTAGAAATAACACATAAATAAGAATTAGGATACAAAAAGAAAAAAAAAAGGTATGTATGAATTAGCCTGGTTTCATCGGGCCACTGCGCTGCCACAACGTCCGAGTAAAAAAAAAAAAAAAAAAAAGTGTTCGTCACCTTGAGTTAATTCGTAAAAATAATGAAATATACTAGTTTCTGGTTTGTCTTTCTTTGGACTTTACGGCTTGTTGAAGCCGCTTAGGCATTGATTTTACCAATTTTTTTGTAACATCAGGACCGCTTTTCCAAATTCTTCCTTTACGTCCGGTGATTTTGGGTTGCTTCATTATTTTATGTACATACATATGTATATTCAAATTTTTTGTTTAAAAACGTAGGTGAGAAAGAAATTCGTGCGAAGTTTTTACAAAAAACAGACGGAAATGTCTTCATCAACTCAGCTCGCCATGCTGATCATTTCAGTATAGTTATTGGTGGGTCTATCTCTTCTCCTTTAAGCATTTACAATTTACAGATTCGTGAAAAACTTAATATACCATTTCATTTTCATGAAAAGTATGTATAAAAACCAAATTGCCACTAGATGGGGCTACTAGGGATGCAAAACGTGACATTTTTATTTATGGGTTCATATTCACTACGTTCATAAACGGAGGAAAAATGTACTAAGTATAATTGTTATAGCATTTTTTTATATAAAAATCTTTCCCTTTTGTTGAATGAAAGTGTTCTTATTGATTCCTGGCTCAGCTTTATACAATTTTTTTACAACCTTTTTGTTATACCTTTTCTTGTTTTCGGCTTGAATTTCAGTTTCTCAACAACTTTGCCTTATTTGTATACTTCAATTTTGTACTTCTTTTAAATTTCAAACTTAAGCGTTCATTTTTATTGCGTTGAATGTATTGTTGTTCGTTTTAGCATTTGTTCCTTTCTTTATTTTCTAACTGCGTTGCTAAGTTGGAGGAAAACCATTTCTTTGACAGTCGGGTTTTGTAATTGATGGAAAGAGATTTCGTACATTAACATACATAAATAAGTTTGGTACATCAGGGTGGGCCAATATTTTTGTAGAGCACCACCGAACTGGTCAGACTAATATCAGACTATTAAGTTACAGCTAGAACTTATTGACTGATAACAAACCGGGACTAAAAATTTGAAATTAAAGATGAAGGTACTCCCCAAAGGCTTTGGCGTGTTTTATCGATGTTGATGGTCCTTTGCCGTATATAAATCCGGTACGTTCCGGTAACAAGCATCATTAAGGTGCAAGCGCAACCCTCTTCCAGGAGGCATTGGGGTCGCCACATCCTCGTCTGCTGTTGAAACAGGATTCGCCACAGTTAGGTGAGGTTGACACTTTTCAAGATCGTTAATGTATATAATTTATATCTCATGCAACCGATTGTTCAGATAAAAGATTTTTCTAAATTTCTTGCTCATTTTAACAGGTGGACGCTTGAGATTTTACCAGATGTAATATATATCCTACACAACTGATTGTTCAGATTTTATGAATATTTGAAACTTCATCACATTATTGTTCAGAGGTCCTTACTTGTTTAGTATAATTTTGCTGTTTTCGGCACTTATGCTTGAACCATTGATCTTCGCCGATTTTCCAGTATTAAGAGAAAATTGCTAACATCCTTAATACTTCTATTTAATATGGGCCTTCCGACTTCGTGCACTCTAACCTTCTTGCAAGGTTTGACAGGACGGACACTATTGTGTGCCGTTAACTGCTCCCTATGGAACCTCCACCCCAGTCGTTCCCCCCCAGAAAGGAATAGGGAATTGGGCTCATCTTTGGCAGGGGAGCAGCTAAATTGTGCACGATGGGTTGAAGTTGGACGAAAAGGTTGGTGGGCGTCTTTTGTCAAGAGCTAAATGTAAGCCGAAAGTTTAAGTTGGGTGGTCACTGTAGCGTCTTTCAAACGGAAGCTGCCACGATTAAGGATGCGGTGGATGAAACGCTATCCAGTGCTACAAAGATTAGGGAATTTAACATCTTTTCGGATAGCCAAGCGGCTATCAAGGCTTTGAGTTCACCTACAGTGCGATCGTGGGAAGTCTGGAAGTGCCTGACTTCGCTTACGATTGCATCGAACTATTTTATGTGTAACGACTATCAGTTCCCGGGCCATAGTGCAGCTGTAAAGCACATATCTAAGCCCGTATAGGTACAACTGAACCAGATGAAGATAACTGTTGTGATTTCGTTATTCTGGTGGCCACCAATGGTCAGCTCATGCATAGATTGGCCTTGAGTCAGTATAACAAGCGTTGGATCGACACCTCCTCCTGATCGGTAGCAATATTCTTCTGGCCGAAAGTGGATGATCGGAGGTCTGCCGAAATGATTAGGTACACTAAGGCTCATCTATCAATAAACAGTAAACAACACATTTTCCAATAGCAATCCATGCGGTACGTGTCAAATACTGGAAACCCTATCCTACTGCAGTTGTATGGAGGATGCTGAGGTGGAATCGTTGAGTCACTTTATGCTTGACTGCCCAGCTTTTGCCAGAGTTAGGCGAAAATATTTCGGTCGCCAATCACTTGGATCTCCAGAAGATTTATCCTAAGTTGACAACGGTCTTTTTCGAAGCTATAGTAATCTACGCAACGACTCTCTATGTAGCTATCAAATATATAAGTATAACAACCTTCATGCTGTCCAAGTGAGCTTTTCCTACTAGAGCAGCTACCACCTAAACTAACCTAACGCGTTGTAGATTCCTTTGAAGCTTTCTGCGCGGAATTATTAAATTAAATTAACATTTGACGACTTTGTTCTTTAAGCTGTATAGGTTGTATATTCTAAGCAGTAAGGTTCTGCTACTTAAGATAATCTTAAATGGTTGACAGCTATTTGAAAAAAAAAAAAACAAACCAAAACAGAAACTCCCTATGGTACATATACATATTTTTGAAAAACAAAATGTCTGTTTTTTTCATAAGTACGCCTTTTTTGGCATGCTTTTTGTGCAGCAACAACGTTCATTGTGAAACATATTCTTCTTTTTTCCCCAAGCCACTTATTAATGATGTCGTTAAGTGGTAATTTCGTGGCTTTCATAGATTAAAAACCATAAAGTCGGATGTATATACATAAATGTGTTTATTATGCATGAGTCATTGGTTAAGTTAGTTAATGACTTCAAATAATTCACTATTCTTAATTAAACTAATACTATCTGTCTGCTTTTTATACCCAGCTGTACTTGTACACAGGGTATTATAACTTTGATTGGATAACGGTTGGTTGTACAGGTATAAAGGAATCGAAATAGATAGATATCTTAATATATTAAAAAAACGAGTCACAACATTTTCGGCCGCGATGGACTCCTAAACTACTAAATCGATTTTGAATTTGTTTTGCACCCCGTGTGTAGTTTGATCTAACTTGAGAATTAGGATAGGTTATATCTCAGTTTATAGTCGCAATATTATTTGATTGCAAATTTTTTATTTGTTTATACGTAATAATAAAATGTTTCGTATACCCACATCATATTTTCAGGTGGTGCGGATATACTTCCGTGTAATTGCATGGTGTTTAATTAAACAACCCGCTTATCGATAAAAAATATTATAGCGAATGATATCAAGTATATCACATCACCAGGCCCGCCGAGAGGGTGGGGGGAGGGGGGGTTTCTGCGGGGGCTCGCGATTTAGAGGTAATATGACATTTTTTTTAATTCAGGAGAGTCTTTAGTTGTGTAGAGTGTAATTTTCATACCCTGGGTGACTAGGGTCTCGAGATAGAGGCCAAAACGTGGGCCAGTGAATGCCTAGACAGTGTTTATACAATATGGATATCAAATGAAAGCTGTTGATGAGTGCTTTAGTACAGAGTAATATATTATTCAGAGACGGACTGGGACTGGGATTAGGACTAGGACTGGGACTGAGACTTGGAGTGGGACTGGGACTGAGACTCGGAGTGGGACTGGGACTGTGGGACTGGAAGAAAATACATACCACCCTCTGGGACAGGCAATAAGGGATGCAGAAGAATGAGAAGAAATTGAGAGAATAGAATGTGACAAAGATGGAGATAGATGAAGCGAAAAAGACGGAGGGAGGAGGGAATAAAAGGATTAGGAAAAAGTGAAGAGGGGGGAAGGCAGAGTCAGACGGAAAAAGCTTATTAAAATTTATGTAGATGGGCCAAATTTAGGGCAGCACATTTTTTTTAAATGGGCGTGGCACCGCCCACTTGTGATAAAATCAATTTTACAAATATTATTATTCATAAATCAAGAATTGTTAAACCTATCGTAACAAAATTCGTCAGAGAGGTTGCCTTTACTATAAGGAATGCTTTGAAGAAAAATTAACGAAATCGGTTACGGACCACGCCCACTTTTATATAAAAGTTTTTTAAAAGGGTCATGGACGAATAAAATAAGCTATATCTTTGCAAAAAAGAACTTTATATTAATGATATTTCATTTCCCAAGTGGATTTATAACAATAAATAGGAAAAACTTCAAATTTTAAAAAATGGGCGTGGCACCGCCCCTTTTATGACTAAGCAATTTTCTATGTTTCGGGAGCCATAACTCGAAGAAAAATTTGTTCAAAATAGAACCATATATATATGTATTTTTGCGCAGACTTGTAACACTATTAAGTACACAAAACAAACAACAATAGCATTTCATGTGTACAGCTGGGTATATAATGTTCGGTTTGACCCGAACTTAGGCTTCCTTAATTGCTTGACAGTATTATCGTCATAATTAATTCGTAAGAATGCCCAAGCCAAAAAGAAAATACGTTAATAAAGTTCGCAGTACTTTATAGTAAATTATAAAAAATATCATCAAAAGATTATAGCATATTACACATTTTTAATAAACTTATTGGCGCTAATCGTTTAGCCGATTTTATGAGTCTCATGGCCAAATCCGTCAATAAACTCAATTTCGTGATAACTGACGTCAATAAACCTTTCTTTCTTGTAAGTCTAACCCTGATTAAGAAAATTGAGAAGGGAAAAGCCTTTGAAACTCCAATGCCAACGGACTGAACCAAATTTAATTTGATTTGTGGATAGGAAATGAGGACAACCTTAGAAGGTTGCTTACATGGAAGAGTTAAAGAAACTCACGGACAAGGTAAAGCTAGCAAAAGTTATAGACTAAGAAGGATGCTGGCTTGAAATTAGGAAGATGTTTAGGATCTTCAAAGAAAGTATTATAGAGCGAATCGAATAATATGGAAAACCTAGCTGAACGGCAAGGTTGAAAAAAATCTTATCTCGGTGTGAAATAGTCCAGCCAATAAAAATGAAGGAGAAGAGGGCCAGGAAGTAGTCAAGAGTGCCACGAGGCTTATTGACACACATTTGCTATTAAAAAATACTACGAAAGAGACGATATATCGTCCGTACTTTCTGATAATGGAGTGGGTAGTGATAAAGTTGATGACTGATACCAATTTCCAATATGAAGTGAAGAATTGCTCAAAGCTTAAAACTCCGAGTTTAGATGGAATGTTTACTGTGCTGATATGAATATCAAGACGAGCGAACGCAGAATGGAAGAAGATATGAAGAAATTAGCCACTTAAGAATTTAGCCGTAAGAAGAAAAGGGGATGAAAAGGCCCTCAGATAAATGCACATAGAGGCGTACGACTATTCTGCCAGTGACTTCCCAGTGACTTTCGCTCTTAAAGACAAGTACGCTAAACTCGCAGTTGAGGAAAGCAACATCACCAGGGAGACGAGCGTTATTAAAGCTCAACTTCGATCTGAATACTGTTAAACTCTTATTTATCCAGAATCAACATGCGACATACCCAATGCATATCCCACTTGTAAATTATCCCGACATGACACCAACCATCTTTTCAACTGCAATATGGTACCAACGCCTCTAAAAAGGTTATTAGGTTAGAAGATAAGGACAATTAGTGAGTGGTCGCCCTATTGGATGGGGCAAAACACTGATACAACAACAACTAACTTCCTAAACGTGATGCTATATCCGTATTTGCCGATCCAAGGTCTTTATGTGGGCTCAACAAAGCGCATATAAGAGCAAAGATGAACCCAACTTTATATACTCCCATCAAAAAGGGTATGAGCCAAACTCATCACTGTAGTAGTCTGAGATGAACAGCATAATAAATTTTACTCGCATTGATAGTGAAAACAAAACATTATTCCCTTTTCACCTTCGTTAATGATATTAGTTTCCATGGAAATAAATATAAAAATATATTATTATATATTCTCATATCCAATTAAATGTGTATAACAATTTTATTGAATTTAATTTAAAGCGGATTATAGCTAAAGCCATGTCAAAAGCTCATAAGCGCTTGAGCATTTACACTGAAAGAAAAATACTGGTAAAATCAACCGAAATACGGGTCAATTCAACCGAAATTTCTGTCAATTTTTATCCATCGCAACAAGATGTTGAATCAACTGCGCACAAATCGTTGATTCGTAATTGACCGTTTTAGTAGTCAAATGAACAAAAAAAGTTGTTGCGACAGCTTCATACGAAAGTAGGTACCTATGTTGCGGCATTTGCAAGGCAGATGAGTTTTCACTGAGATCTTTTCATGGCAGAAATACACTCGGAGTGCTTGCCGAACTGTGCCGAGGGGCGACCCCGCTTAGGAAAATTTTCTTCTAATTGAAAACCCTTATTTATAAAATTTTTATGTTGCTTTGCCCGGGGTGTGAACCCAGGGTCTTCGGTGTGGTAGGCGGCGCATGCTACCATCACACCACGGCGGTCGTTATATACATACGTAAATATGTGCATACATATAGTACAAAGCATACATAAGTACAAGTAGAGAGCGCAGTGAGCGTAAAATTTTCTTTGAAATTTGCTCATGTATTGACTGTTGATCGCTGTTGAAATGACCAGTGAGATCAGTTGTGTTAACAAAAAAAAATCAGTTAGATTGATTAGGAATCTTTCAACTTTACAGAATTTTGTTAACTTAATAGCGACAATTTCTCCCCTGTTGAAATGATTAAACTAATTTGATCGCTTGACAAAGAACTCGGTCGAATTAACCATAACTCGATCAATTTCACCGAATCTCCGTTAAGTCAAGAACAACAGAACCGATTTGTTGATTTTACTGGCACCACATCTTTCAGTGTATGTATTATCGATCTCATTGGCATAAAATCATTGTAATTTAGCATATTTACAATCATAACACCAAGGAAGTTTCAACGGAATTGGGTTAGATTGGTATTGAATGTTGTTATACTCTGCTGTACTAGTTGCGTTAGGTTACGTTAACTATTATACTCAGTTGAGCAGAGCTCACAGAGTGTATTAAGTTTGATTGGATAACGGTTGGTTGTACATATATAAAGGAATCGAGATAGATATAGACTTCCATATATCAAAATAATGATTGAGCCATGTCCGTCCGTCCGTCCGCCCGTTAACACGATAACTTGAGTAAATTTTGAGGTATCTTGATGAAATTTGGTATGTAGGTTCTTGAACACTCATCTCAGATCGCTATTTAAAATGAACGATATCGGACTATAACCACGCCCACTTTTTCGATATCGAAAATTTCGAAAAACCGAAAAAGTGCGATAATTCATTACAAAAGACAGCTAAAGCGACAAAACTTGGTAGATGAGTTGAACTTATGACGCAGAATAGAAAATTATTAAAATTTTGGACAATGGGCGTGGCACCGCCCACTTTTAAAAGAAGGTAATTTAAAAGTTTTGCAAGCTGTAATTTGGCAGTCGTTGAAGATATCATGATGAAATTTGGCAGGAACGTTACTCCTATTACTATATGTCTGCCTAATAAAAATTAGCAAAATCGGAGAAGGACCACGCCCACTTTTAAAAAAAAAATTTTTTTAAAGTAAAATTTTAACAAAAAATTTAATATCTTTACAGTATATAAGTAAATTATGTCAACATTCAACTCCAGTAATGATATGGTGCAACAAAATACAAAAATAAAAGAAAATTTCAAAATAGGCGTGGCTCCGCCCTTTTTCATTTAATTTGTCTAGGATACTTTTAACGCCATAAGTCGAACAAAAATTAACCAATCCTTTTGAAATTTGGTAGGGGCATAGATTTTATGACGTTAACTGTTTTCTGTGAAAACGGGCGAAATCGGTTGATGCCACGCCCAGTTTTTATACACAGTCGTCCGTCTGTCCTTCCGCATGGCCGTTAACACGATAACTTGAGCAAAAATCGACATATCTTTAATGAACTTAGTTCACGTGCTTACTTGAACTCACTTTATCTTGGTATGAAAAATGAACGAAATCCGACTATGACCACGCCCACTTTTTCGATATCGAAAATTACGAAAAATGAAAAAATGCCATAATTCTATACCAAATACGAAAAAAGGGATGAATTTGGTAATTGGATTGTTTTATTGACGCTTAATATAACTTTAGAAAAAACTTTATAAAATGGTTGTGACACCTACCATATTAAGTAGAAGAAAATGAAAAAAGGTTTGCAGGGCGAAATAAAAAACCCTTAAAATCTTGGCAGGTATTACATATATAAATAAATTAGCGGTATCCAACAGATGATGTTCTGGGTCACCCTGGTCCACATTTTGGTCGATATCTGGAAAACGCCTTCACACCACTCCCTTTTAAAACTCTCATTAACACCTTATATTTAATACCCATATCGTACAAACATATTCTAAAGTCACCCCTGGTCCACCTTTATGGTGATATCTCGAAAAGGCGAACACCTATAGAACGAAGGCCCACTCCCTTTTAAAAATACTCATTAACACCTTTCATTTGATACCCATATCGTACAAACAAAGTCTAGAGTCACCACTGGTCCACCTTTATTGCGATACCTCGAAAAGGCGTCCACCTATAGAACTAAGGCCCACTCCCTTTTAAAATACTCATTAACTCCTTTCGTTTGATATCCATATTGCACAAACGAATTCTAGAGTCACCCCTGGCCCACCTTTATGGCGATATCTCGAAACGGCGTCCACCTATGGAACTAAGGATTACTCCCTTTTAAAATACTTATTAACTCCTTTCTTTTGATACCCATATTGTACAAACAAATTCTAGGGTCACCCTGGTCCACCTTTATGGCGATATCTCGAAAATGCGACCACCACTCCCTTTTAAAACCCTCATTAATACCTTTAGTTTGATACCCATATCGTTCAAACACATTCTGGAGTCACCCCTGGTCCACCTTTATGGCGATATTTCGAAATGGCGTCCACCTACAGAACTAAGGATTACTCCCTTTTAAAATACTCATTAACACCTTTCTTTTGATACCCGTACTGTAGAAACAAATTCTAGAGTCACCCCTGCTCCACCTTTATGGCCATATCTCGAAACGGCGACCACCTATGGAACTAAGGATTACTCCCTTTTAAAATACTCTTTAACACCTTTCTTTTGATACCCATATCGTACAAACACATTCTAGAGTCACCCTGGCCCACCTTTATGGCGATATCTCGAAACGGCGTCCACCTATGGAACTAAGGATTACTCCCTTTTAAAATACTCATTAACACCTTTCTTTTGATACCCATATTGTACAAACAAATTCTAGGGTCACCCCTGGTCCACCTTTATGGCGATATCTCGAAACGGCGTCCACCTATGGAACTAAGGATTACTCCCTTTTAAAATACTCATTAACACCTTTCTTTTGATACCCATATCGTACAAACACATTCTAGAGTCACCCTGGCCCACCTTTATGGCGATATCTCGAAACGGCGTCCACCTATGGAACTAAGGATTACTCCCTTTTAAAATACTCATTAACACCTTTCTTTTGATACCCGTACTGTAGAAACAAATTCTAGGGTCACCCCTGCTCCACCTTTATGGCCATATCTCGAAACGGCGACCACCTATGGAACTAAGGATTACTCCCTTTTAAAATACTCTTTAACACCTTTCTTTTGATACCCGTACTGTAGAAACAAATTCTAGGGTCACCCCTGCTCCACCTTTATGGCCATATCTCGAAACGGCGACCACCTATGGAACTAAGGATTACTCCCTTTTAAAATACTCTTTAACACCTTTCTTTTGATACCCATATCGTACAAACACATTCTAGAGTCACCCTGGCCCACCTTTATGGCGATATCTCGAAACGGCGTCCACCTATGGAACTAAGGATTACTCCCTTTTAAAATACTCATCAACACCTTTCTTTTGATACCCATATTGTACAAACAAATTCTAGGGTCACCCCTGGTCCACCTTTATGGCGATATCTCGAAACGGCGTCCACCTATGGAACTAAGGATTACTCCCTTTTAAAATACTCATTAACACCTTTCTTTTGATACCCATATTGTACAAACAAATTCTAGGGTCACCCCTGCTCCACCTTTATGGCCATATCTCGAAACGGCGACCACCTATGGAACTAAGGATTACTCCCTTTTAAAATACTCTTTAACACCTTTCTTTTGATACCCATATCGTACAAACACATTCTAGAGTCACCCTGGCCCACCTTTATGGCGATATCTCGAAACGGCGTCCACCTATGGAACTAAGGATTACTCCCTTTTAAAATACTCATTAACACCTTTCTTTTGATACCCATATTGTACAAACAAATTCTAGGGTCACCCCTGGCCCACCTTTATGGCGATATCTCGAAACGGCGTCCACCTATGGAACTAAGGATTACTCCCTTTTAAAATACTCATTAACACCTTTCTTTTGATACCCATATTGTACAAACAAATTCTAGGGTCACCCCTGGCCCACCTTTATGGCGATATCTCGAAACGGCGACCACCTATGGAACTAAGGATTACTCCCTTTTAAAATACTCTTTAACACCTTTCTTTTGATACCCATATCGTACAAACACATTCTAGAGTCACCCTGGCCCACCTTTATGGCGATATCTCGAAACGGCGTCCACCTATGGAACTAAGGATTACTCCCTTTTAAAATACTCATTAACACCTTTCTTTTGATACCCATATTGTACAAACAAATTCTAGGGTCACCCCTGGTCCACCTTTATGGCGATATCTCGAAACGGCGTCCACCTATGGAACTAAGGATTACTCCCTTTTAAAATACTCATTAACACCTTTCTTTTGATACCCATATTGTACAAACAAATTCTAGGGTCACCCCTGGCCCACCTTTATGGCGATATCTCGAAACGGCGACCACCTATGGAACTAAGGATTACTCCCTTTTAAAATACTCTTTAACACCTTTCTTTTGATACCCATATCGTACAAACACATTCTAGAGTCACCCTGGCCCACCTTTATGGCGATATCTCGAAACGGCGTCCACCTATGGAACTAAGGATTACTCCCTTTTAAAATACTCATTAACACCTTTCTTTTGATACCCATATTGTACAAACAAATTCTAGGGTCACCCCTGGTCCACCTTTATGGCGATATCTCGAAACGGCGTCCACCTATGGAACTAAGGATTACTCCCTTTTAAAATACTCATTAACACCTTTCTTTTGATACCCATATCGTACAAACACATTCTAGAGTCACCCTGGCCCACCTTTATGGCGATATCTCGAAACGGCGTCCACCTATGGAACTAAGGATTACTCCCTTTTAAAATACTCATTAACACCTTTCTTTTGATACCCATATTGTACAAACAAATTCTAGGGTCACCCCTGCTCCACCTTTATGGCCATATCTCGAAACGGCGACCACCTATGGAACTAAGGATTACTCCCTTTTAAAATACTCTTTAACACCTTTCTTTTGATACCCATATCGTACAAACACATTCTAGAGTCACCCTGGCCCACCTTTATGGCGATATCTCGAAACGGCGACCACCTATGGAACTAAGGATTACTCCCTTTTAAAATACTCTTTAACACCTTTCTTTTGATACCCATATCGTACAAACACATTCTAGAGTCACCCTGGCCCACCTTTATGGCGATATCTCGAAACGGCGTCCACCTATGGAACTAAGGATTACTCCCTTTTAAAATACTCATTAACACCTTTCTTTTGATACCCATATTGTACAAACAAATTCTAGGGTCACCCCTGGTCCACCTTTATGGCGATATCTCGAAACGGCGTCCACCTATGGAACTAAGGATTACTCCCTTTTAAAATACTCATTAACACCTTTCTTTTGATACCCATATCGTACAAACACATTCTAGAGTCACCCTGGCCCACCTTTATGGCGATATCTCGAAACGGCGTCCACCTATGGAACTAAGGATTACTCCCTTTTAAAATACTCATTAACACCTTTCTTTTGATACCCATATTGTACAAACAAATTCTAGGGTCACCCCTGCTCCACCTTTATGGCCATATCTCGAAACGGCGACCACCTATGGAACTAAGGATTACTCCCTTTTAAAATACTCTTTAACACCTTTCTTTTGATACCTATATTGTACAAACAAATTCTAGGATCACCCCTGGTGCACCTTTATGGCGTTATCTCGAAACGGCGTGCACCTATGGAACTAAGGATTACTCCCTTTTAAAATACTCATTAGCACCTTTCGTTTGATACCCATATCGTACAAACACATTCTGGAGTCACCCCTGGTCCACCTTTATGGCGATATCTCGAAACGGCGTCCACCTATGGAACCAAGGATTATCCCTTTTAAAATACTCATTAACACCTTTCGTTTGATACCCATATCGTACAAACACATTCTAGAGTCACCCCTCGTCCACCTTTATGGCGATATTTCGAAACGGCATCCACCTATAGAACTAAGGCCCACTCTCTTTTAAAATACTCATTAACACCTTTCGTTTGATGCCCATATTGTACAAACAAATTCTAGGGTCACTCCTGGTCCACCTTTATGGCGATATCTCGAAACGGCGTCCACCTATGGAACTAAGGATTATTCCCTTTTAAAATACTCATTAACACCTTTCATTTGATACCCATATCGTACAAACGCATTCTAGAGTCAACCCTGATCCACCTTTATGGCTATATCCCTAAATGGCGTCCACCTATAGAACTATGGCCCACTCCCTCATAAAACTCTTTAATGCCTTTCATTTGATACACATGTCATACAAACACATTCCAGGGTTTCCCTCGGTTCATTTTCCTACATTGTTATTTTCCCTTATGTTGTCACCATAGCTCTCAACTGAGTATGTAATGTTCGGTTACACCCGAACTTAACCTTCCTTACTTGTTTTTGAATTAAGTATAATTTCACTTAACGAGCCGGCCGTTCGGTAGCGGGTTGGCAAGCCCTCTGCAAAAGTATATCTACCTTCCACATAAATTCCAAGGAGAGTTTCAAAGTAGCAAACCTGAAATGGTAAAAAGAACTCGGTCTCAGGAACGGTAAATTTAAGAATGTGAGCTGACTTTTTCATCTTGTTTTGGAAATTTCCGAAAGCTGTTCAAGGTAGTATGATAAAAGGGACCGGCACGCAGAAGAGTTGTTAGCTTATCCTAATGCTTACTCCAAATGTATTACATAGATGATAAGAAAAAGTAGTTCCTCAAGGAGCGATGTAAGGCTCAACATCAATGTATCGTTTACATCCCCAGTTCGGAACGCAGGCAACATGAACATAAGAGTTACGAAACCTCATCTAATGGAAGCTAATTGTTTTAAAGCGCCTCGAGGGACTTTTCCCAACTACGCGACCTTCACCCGTTCTACTTCTTTATTAGTTCTTCAACGTTGCAGGATAGTTCCAGGTTTATAAATGCAAGACGCGACAGCCTCCGAAGAGATAATAGGCCGAGCTTATCTTCCAATTTGCGTGGTGCGCCACACAAATTATTTTATGCCGATTCTGAACGGCATCTGCAAGGCAGATAAATTTTCACTGACAAGCTTTTCATTGCAGAAATAAACTCGGAGTGTTAGCCCAATCACTGCCGAGGGGCGACCCTGCTTAGAAAAACTTTCTTCTAATTGAGAATTTCAGGGTCACTGTGGAATTATTTTAGGTGTCGTTTCAGGACTACATCTGAAGCATTTCGACACTTGTTCGAAACCATTTTAGGATAGTTGCAGGATCACTTCGAGATTAGTTGAACTAATATTGGGGAAAACTTCAGAATCCTTTCGAGACTGTTTCCAAACAATTTTGATTCAGAGTTGGCATCATTTTGTGCTCACTTTAAGACTGGTTTTGGAATCACTTCGAGCCTTCGAAACCACTTTGTAGAATGTTGCACAGAATACTGAAGTGCTTTTGAAATTGTTCTTAATTGATCCCAAAAAAAGTCTTGAAGTAATTCCAAAAACAATACCGAAGTGAACCTGAAACGATGCAAAAACTGTCACAACAGAGATTATATTCTACTTATATTCACCCAACAAATTTCTGCTTTCAAAAAAAGATTTAGCATGTTTCATGTAGAATTTTTTTCGTGCTTCAAAGAAAAAAAATTATAAAAATCATTCTGATAAATGTTTCGGTAGTTTTTTGCACATTTTTCTAATTTCGCCATTGTTCATTTCGTGCCAGTTTCGATATTTTTAGTTTTTTCAAAATAAAGTTCATTTATTTCCCTACAAAATACGTCCGGGTGGCTTTGTGGCGCAACCTCAAGCTTTATGTTGTTTGTGAAATGTGAAGCTTCCGGGTCCTATTGTGATAAATTTTGAAAGCCCACAAATAAAACCTGTTTATTCTCCTACGAAAAATATACGGGTCCTCTTTTAGGGCAACGTCCATTGTTATGTTTTTTGAACTTTGAGGTGAAGGTAATAAATAAACAAGTAAGGGCAGGACTGTCTTCGGCTGTTCGGAAGACTTCATACCTTTCATGAATGGGGCTGAACAATAATCTTATCCCGTTCGTAATCTCCAAATAATCGGATGTATAAGATAAGAAATATATAGTGAACAGTAAACGATTTTTAAGATAAATATAAAATAAAAAATGGCAAAAAACCCCCTTATCTGAACGATCGGTTGTATGGGATATATATTATATATAGCTCTGATCAAAGTGATTTTTCAGAAAATCTTCTATGATATATTAAAATATATATGACCGAGTTTCACGTTTATAGTTTCTAAATTAAGGGAGAAATGGCCAAAAATGTTTCTATCTGAACGATCGGTTGTACGGGAGATATATTTTATAGTGGTACGATCCTACCGGATCCGACAAATGTCTAATATAATACAAAAATACATCCCTGTTCCAAATTTCATTTCATTTTAGTTGTTAGAAAGTGTTAGAAAAAAGTATCAAAATATTAATATGTATATTATTTCTGCATATTTATCATTAAAGAAATCCCCAGAAGATGACGTGCAAAAAGAACGTCGAAACGCGTCGGGAAAAAACAACAACAACTGCTTTTTAATTTTTGACCATATGTGCTCAACCCAGCAAACACAAATTTCATTGAGATATCTCAAAATTTGAGGGACTAGTTTGCGTTCAAACAGACAGACGGACGGACGGACGGACAGAAGGACATGGCTATATCAACTCAGTTCGTCGCCCTGATCAATTCGGTATACCTAATGGTGAGTCTATCTTCTATATTTTTCAACGTTACAAACACCGGATATACCATTTCAAGTTCATGAAAGGTATAATAAATAATCGCAACCCAGCTGACGTGAAATGCCACAACACACAGTTGGGTATATAATGTGCAGTTTCACCCGAAATTGAAATTTTCGTGCAGCGAATCGCTGTTATTGGGAACTTACCCAAAACTATAGCTTAAAGCGACGGTGCTAGTTCTACTTCCGTTATAGTTCTTTCCCTTCTCACTGCCTCAACTGATACTTTTAACATTATGATGTCCTACGAAATGGCAATCGACCCGCCTTTGCAGACCTTTTTAAGTGGTTTAGTAGCAAATGGTTTCGAAGAGGTCCCATCTTTTGATAAATTAACTTAAATGCATGTTGCTCCGACTCCAGCGCTATTGGTACAAGTGTGATTAACAACTAACCGGCTTTGCAAACGACTAGCACTAGTTTGTAGGTAGTCCTTGAACCGGTTAAGCGAAACTGTAGTTTTGGGTGACTGTCCCCCTTTTTCGCTGCAGGTTCCAAACGTGTTTCTCTTTATTGTCAAAGCGTGAATTCATCAAATTTTCAGTCCAAAAGCCAGTTCAATAGCATTGTTTTTTTTTAATTTCTATATTGACTTGATAAATCAACTGGTAGCTCAATTTGTGTCGATTAGGGGAGCCCGTAAACATCAAACAAAAAAGAAATTGTTCTGTCTCACTCCTTTAAATAAAAATATGAAGGTCAAACATATTACAAATAAACGTTCGTCTAGGTTGGAAACAGTTAAGTAGTGTCTCACAGGGATCATAACTAAGATACTTCTATGGAGACTCCAAAAATGAAAATAAATTTTTTGTTTCTAATACCCGACACCGATAATATCTACTTTAAGAGTTGAAACATGCGTATTGGAATTGGTTTAGGCGTGCCATATAGCGGCCCAAGTTAAGATTACCTTGTGAAGACTCTATCTATATATATAAAAATGAATGTTTGTATGTATGTCATCGATGCACTCAAAAACTACCGGACCGATTATTATGAAAATTAGTATATCTATGTATTTTTCCACAAGGTTTGTATAATGAGTACTTTGATACCGGGTGACTAGGGTCTCGAGATATAGGCCAAAACATGGACCCGGATAACTCCAGGTAGTGCTTGTACAATATGGGTATCAAATGGAAGCTGTTTATGAGTACTTTGACACTGGGTATTTTTCGTACCCCTGGGTAACTAGGGTCTCGAGATATAGGCCAAAACGTGGACCCGGACACCTCTAGAATGTGTGTATATTGGATATCAGATGAAAGCTGTTGCTGAGAGCTTTTAAGTAATTTTCATTGTGATATTCGATTTACCTGGCATAACTGATAAATATGCATGCGAAGCCGAAATAAAGACATAAATTAATAATACCCACATACTTATTTACATACGTCCTATTCGATTTGCCTGAAATTTGGTATATAGATTTGCCTATATTAGTATTTACGATGTTTTTTCCCGGGAAGTAGACCAGAGACGGACTGGGACTGGGATTAGGACTGGGACTGGAACAAAATACATACCACCCTCTGGAACTGGCAATAAGATATGAAGAAGAATGAGAAAAACTTGAGAGAAGAGAAAAGAGGGAAGGAGACTGAGAAAGAGATAGAATGATACGAAGATGGAGATAGATGAAGCGAAAAATACGGACGGAGGAGTGAATACAAAGATTAGAAAAAGTGTAGACGGGCGAGGGCAGAGTTAGACGGAAAAAGCTTATTAAAATGTATGCAGATATACCAAATTTAGGGCAGAACAACGTCTGCCGGGTCTACTAATATATGAATAACTGAGAGCTCTTAACAGTTTCCAATACGAACTAAAATTTACATGTTTTATCGTCTACTATAGTATTTTTTTTATATCGCCACTGCGCTAACAACAGTTATATGATTTTCAGTACTCGTTCAATAACTTCGCATTTATAGCAGTTTGAGCATCGGCAAATTTTCGATACTTCGTCGATAAGCTTTAGATGGATCGATTACTTTTTAATAACAGATCGATGACTTTTCGGAAACAAATCAATGAATTTTCGATAACACAGTGTATTAACAAAAACTTTTCGATAAATAATCGATATTTTTCCGATATTAAACCGATTACTCGACATATCCGTTTTCACCAACACAGGGTGACTCGATTATTGTGAATATGTTATATACAAGAAATCGAAAAAATCTATTGTGAATACACGAAAACTAGCCAAAGACCTAACTTTTGCTAACACTTTTTCTTAGAAATTAAATGAGACGCGAAGTTTCAGTTAGGATGAAGAAAATGAAAATTCCGATAACTTATAGATAACCGAAGATGGTTAAAATTGCTCTAAGAGGAAAAATTGTATTCATAATCAGCACTTTAAGATGTCAGAGTATTGTCAGACTGCCGAATGCACGAACAAAATTGATCACACAACGATTGATTAGTTGGGTTCGCTGAAAGCGCCATCGATAACCTTTGTTATCGATAGAAAATATATGACAAACCGATAGCTCGTCGATAAAAACTGAGTAATTCGTTAGTAGTATATGACCCGTCAATAACAAATCAATGACAACCCTGCAAAAATAGTGCGATTAATCCCTAAAGAGATTGGTCTCCGATTGATCTCTTTTGAATACATTTGGGCATAATTGATCCCCTTTAGTTTTTTCGGGTACAGTTGGGATTAGTCAGTTTTATAATATGTATCCCATTTCAAGAAATGGTAAAAAAACGGGAACGAAATGAGTAAAATGAAAAAGATAATACCTGAATAAAATACAAATTATAAAAACTGAATTTCTTAACTTGCTTATTTCAATATAAACCGGAAATGAAACTAAAACATTTTTTTTTAAATGGATTACATCGTTCAGTATCATTCTACTACCATTGGGGCTAGAAATGCGATTGGCCCCTATTTGTGATCTTATTGAACCGAATAGGGACTAGTCTTAAAATTTGCTCTTTATGAGTACAAAGGGGATTGGTCCTATCGATCCCCTTCGGGTATAATTTGGTACAATTAGTCTCTTCATAGGACATGCTCAAACAAAGCAGGACAGTTTAACTCATATAAAGAGATCAAAACTGGCATTGGTCGCATACTCATTTGGGACTCATCCCGGATTCATGCTAGACTGATCGCATTTTTTGCAGAGAAATCGTCCTTTCCGTTCCTTGACTGCCTGAGTTCACTTATTTCAAGTCTGCTACGCAAACTGTTCCCATGTTGTGGTACAGAATAGTGACTACCCTTTTCATTCTGAATTCCCCCATGAGCAAAAATGTTTACACATAAAAATTTAATTTTATAAGACCCACCCTAATGTACATATGAAGGTAATATGACAGGAATTTAATAAATTAATAAAATCGTGATTTTCTAGTAATTGGACAATAATGAAAATATTTACTACTTTTGTATGCAACAGTTAACAACGTCATTGCTCATGTCAGTGTTGTATACGAAAATATTAAAACAATTAGGGAGTTCAAGATTTTTTGCAAATGATCTAGCATCGTTGCATTGCAAACGTGCGTAGAATATTTTTTTTAAATACACTAACAAAATACAGGGCTATGCAAATGCTACGTTATAGCAAATACGCAACATCGAATATCGTAGTTTATTTTTTCAATATTGAATAGAAAATCAGTAATTGTCAGTACAAAATAAAATATATAAAAAAAAAATTGAAAATGAAAAAAGTAGCTTACGGCCATGGCGAAACAAAACCAGACAGGTGAAGTCATTATTACAAAATGGAGTCGCATTTGACAATGCTCGCTCTTTCTCATAAGTGTTGCTTCTTGACTTATCTGCAGCATTGACTTTTTCAGTATCATACAAAAGTACTACATTAATGCCTTTCTAAAAGTATTTTCTTTTGTGGGAGGGTTTATTTGATTTTCCTGATTGGAAATGGAAAAGTTTTAGTCAACGCAACTGAATAGCTTGATCTTCGGAGTATCGCATTTTTCACAACTAAGGAATATGGAAACAGACTTTTGACGTCAATGAGATGATTGGCGACCAATGGAACAATGTCATATATATAGCAGGCTTGTAATACGAAAGCTAGGGATCGACGGTACACGGTCGCGAGACCCAAAATATATCTATGTAAACGAAGCGTTAAGGGTTATAGGTTCATTGAGCAAAAAATAGTGGCTGGCGGGAAAAGCAGCATAGGTTTTACAGCAACGATGCATCAAAAAATAGGAATTATAGAAATTCAGTCATGGCAAAAAAGTAATATGTGGCCTATCAAAACTTTAGTTTAAACAGCTCTGGCTGATCCTGGAAACGTTTAGACAAGTATGAAAAAGCTGTATGATCAAACCCGACAGACATGGTTCCGACTTTCTTTATATATCCACCTGCCTTTTATCTGGATAACCCTATTCATCCTCTCATATTTCATCTCCACTCTGCATTTCATTCTTCCATAAATCTTCCCGTTTTTCCTCTTACTCTTCGTGCTCTTGTTCTTATACAAGTTAACCATCACTCTTCATCTTATCCTTACATTATTCTTACTCTTCTTGTAAACCCCTTTTTACTAATTTCCCTCAAACCGTTACCCCTATTCTTACCTTTACGCTCACTCTCCCTTTCCTTTTTGTATCTTTACTTTCCTCACTTCCCTCCAACTTCCACTACTTTTTCTTCCTATTGCCTCTGTTTTCTCATCAACTTTCTGTCGTGTTCCTGCATCCAATGTAAGAGACATATCGGGTTTGACTCTTTTCCGCACATTACAGTGCTAAAGTAGTAAAAAAGTAGCAAAAGAGTACCAAAAATTTTCCCTTCCTACTACTTTAAAATTCATGAGTGGATTATGAGGGCCGTCAAATTTGTATTATTGTACTACTGTACCTGCCCGGTTTTATTGCGTCATGCTCACGACGTCGCTTATATTTGCTATGGACACTTCCAACGTCAAAAACACAAAATTCTGAACGCCCTTAAAAGGATTTACATTAATTCAATTGCACATAAAATAATAAATAGTTTAAAACTATTTACATGACTGTTATTAATGATTTAATAAAATCAGTGAATACACAATACGCTTAAATTATACAAAGGACACAGCCGCAGGGTGTGTTTTTTCGAATGTTGACACGATGATAATAACTTTGGAAATATTTGTCAGTGTGATTGTCAGGCGTTTGCGTTGTGATGGCGGCAATCGCTTTTGTGTTATGCGCAATTATTAAAAAAATAATTTGTAGGAAACAAAAGTTCGTAGTCATATTGCCTACACGCCTGCGACATTGCAAGTTGACAACACGAGCCCAAACGTATTTATAGCTGATGTTTCAATAAAGCGAAATTCAATTTAAGCTAATATGAGAAAATTTAAAACTCAGTTGAAGAAAAGGCTCACCTGTGGGTTTTAACCTGAATATAATGATGACAAATTGAGGCAATAAACAAGCAAGGAGGTTTAAGTTCGGTTGTAACCGAATATTTTATACCCAGCTCTGAGCTGTTATCGTAGTCATTCCACACCAAGAATCATCGAAAGTGGGCATTGGTATTAACTAATTTTGTAGGAAGGAAATATGTGAAATCTACATATATCTTCTATAAATTTTATTAAATAAAGTCGTTAAATATCATTGTACGCCCATCACTTCACACAGAATGCTTCGATTTCAAAACGGTTTTTTGCATTTGAAAACTTAGCAACATGGGGAAGACATTTTCGATATAATTTGAAGGTATATATTATAGGGTCGTGTCAAATTGCCAAGATGTAGTAAAAATCATAAACTTTTTGTTTACACAGCTATAAATTCAAAACGGATGGATCGATTGGAATATTTCTTGAATTGTATGAATTAAGCGGGAGTTGCCCTTATTGCTTTTAAACTTATGAAAACATTTATTGGAAGCAATTTTTAATTTATAATTTCTTTAATAATTTGGGAAATATTGAAACAACGTGACATCAGGGCGGACAAGGCGACAGCTGTGTCGATTATACATTATTTCATACATTTAAAAGCAATAAGGGCAACCTCCGCTTAATTCACACAAACATACAACATTGGTTAATTATTTGTAGTTCTGTAAATAGTACAAAAGTAAAAACAATACCAGTTTCGTTGAAACCGCCTTACCAACAAGCATAACTTTAACACCTGACTACATACAAAGTATGTGCCGTGCAAAAAGAATAAAATATGCAAGGTAGGCAATTGGGATAAAGTGTACAATAACTAAGACATGACGTGGCTGAATGCGTTTGTAACACTTCAACCATCGTAGGAGCGCGAGTTCAAATCCCACTCCCGGGAGAAAAGGCTTTGAAGAGATTTTACAGCTATCGCCTTATCCGTCCAGATGTCACGTTGTTTCAATTTTTCCCACATTATTAAATGGAATTCTTATTTGCAGTAAAACTTTAAAATAAGTACCTCCATTCTGTATAAAAAAAGTACTTGATTCCTTTCCAATAGGAGCAAAATTCTTTAGACAAAAGTAACATTTTTATCAAAAAATGCGGTGCGTGTGTTTGTTAGCTGTGAACTGTACGAGCAAACTTGCGTTGAGGGGGCATTATACAGCACATACGTGCATACATAGCATTCGCTAGCGTTATTTAACTTCGTGAGTATATTTATAGGTATGTATGGATGAATGTATGTATTTTCATTTCATATCAGCTTGATATATGTATGTACTTATTTATGCGTGTTTGCCAGGTTATTGCAACACAAATTGTTAAGAATTCATACATCTTTTGAAAAATATTTACATTTCCTTAAAATTCTTAAGCAAAGTTCCATTTTTTGGTATGTTTGTATGTATGTGATGGCAAGCCGATGAGTGTTACTGTGAAGTTGCTTCCCGGAAAGGGGACCAGGGATCGATCTGTTCGAATAACAGGCAAGTATCAGCTAAAAACTTCTTAAAACTTATGCAGATAGACCAAAGTTAGGGCAGAACGACGTCTGCGGAGTCTGCTAGTTATTTTCTAAAAAAGTGTGCGCGCTCTTACAGATTTCGTTCATTTTCCTCAATCACATTCCATATGGTATTGGTAATGCGTTCGCCGAGTTTTGAGATAACAGTTTAAACCCCTTTAAACTGCTACATGGTATGCAGTCTTCTGCCGAGAACCGCAGGCACAGGATAACCCTCATCACTGTAATAAAAAACGAAACCCCGCTAAGTATATATATCAGTCCTTAAGAGAGTAACCACTACACTGCCTCGCTGCTGATGTCGCTCACTAACAGCTTCTCAGTCACCTTATTCATATATACAGAGTTTAGCGAAATCCGCGAGCGGATTTTAAAATATAGACCCCCAATAAGAACACTACAAACTGGACCTAGTGAAACCAAATCCAAGTTTGCCAAAGTACCTACAATAAACAAGCAAGGAAGTCAGGACCTGAGTATCAACGAGAGCATAAGTGCAGATAAAGAGATTGAGAGTGTGAGATTGTGGTAGAGAGGTGAGAGAGAAAGTAGAAGATAGAAAAGAGAGAAAGAGAATGCAATGGGACACTAACAGGTTAGACAGAGAGATATAGTGGGAGATAGTATATAGACAAAGAAAGCTGAGGATATGTACTAAATAGGAAAGCTAGAAGTAAACTTGATGTAATATGTAACGCTCAATGTTAAATCAGGGTAAACAAAAAGAATAGAACGAATAAAGTGGGTGGAAGGGAGAGGAGTTAATTAAAGAGAGAGAAGGAGATGGATAACAATATAGGATAATATGATAGAGAGCGGGAGAAATATTGAGGAAGTGAAATTGTGCTCAGACATTCGTAGTTTCTGAGGTGTTTTTTGAGGTTAGCTTGAAAAAAGAGTGTGTGTTTTAGAAAACGAGCACAAAAACTGAAGTTGACCAGATATTTTAATGGTTTATATCATGGTTCAATTATGTACAGGTTGACTCATCTCATCGGCTGATTTTATTTATGTCATTGCATGGTCGAAGGGATTGTCAAAAAGAGATGGCAAACTCAAAATGAAACCAACACATTGGCAACATTTTACTTACACATACAAAAACTGCTAAGTTTTATTTTTCCATTCCATACCATTCGCACCAACACCAATACACAGATTTTGACAATTTGAACAGACATATTTTGTTGCTTTACAGATGAGCCAACCTGTATATAGTTGAACCATGATTTACATTGATGCAATGTACATCAGGTAATTGACTTAGCAACATTATATCTCTTACCTTTAAACGGAACAACTAAAGAGTACAGTGATGCACTCAGCAGTACAAAAAACTGTAGGAGTAGTAAAGGCTTTGTCCTGGCAACCCTTCTAAACTGAACATAAAACATTCGCGAGTCCTCATGATTGATGGAATGGGCAAAGGACTCCCTGCACACGCTCTCAGCTGCCAGAGGGTTTACTGGATTTTATAGAATTTAGGAATAAGATAAGCTTCGTTGTCAAACCCTCCTCCCTATTTAAATATTGTGACCTTCATTGTTTGACGCCGGTGAAGCTTCAACAGCTAGGTGCCCAAAGGTCTTCTGGCTAGAAATGGTCCCTTGTGACATTTATTCTACAAATATGGAGGAAAATAAAAGTTATCTTCCTACCCAAGATAGGTAGACGTGTGTACGAAAATGCCAAAGAAACTGCCCTTCATGATCTTATTAGTTAATCAATTTTATTTAAATCCCTTCTGTAATTTTAAACTTGTATTAGGAATTCAATCAAAAGAATTTGATAATCGCAATACAAAGCTTAATAGCTTCAGAGGTTCTGCAATCCAATTGTCAAAAGCAGGCGAAGCTCTGGCGATCCCAACTGAGGGGTCTGGATGGTGGTAGGGAACGGTGGCCCAGAAGGTTTAATGTGGTTATATAAATCTTTCCAGAGATGGTCGGGCTAGTACTTTAATGGTGCTTGTTACCGGAATGTACCAGATCTATATCCGGAAAAGGACCACAAATATCTACAGCACTCCCCAAAACCTTCGGGGAGTATTGTTGTTGATCGGATTTGAAATTAATGTCAGTGACATTAGTTCTCTTTCAAAAGTGAATTAATGTCAATTGGCGCTAGTTCCATTGACACTATTACACGTCACCTTCAAAAATATTTTCACTAAATTATCTTTATCAATCTACCTGTCGTACATATTAACTGAATTTAAATAAGTAGCATAATTTAATATATCATCCCATCCCATACAAATGTCAATTTAACCTCGGAAATTTCTATATGATACCAAATCGCAATCTAAGGCAAAAATGCGTATACATTAGACTGGGTCGATTTATTAACCGATATCGCGCCGTCGATTTTTCTATAGGATTTGGGCTCAGAAAAAAAAAGTTCCACTACGCAGACCCAAAAAATAATTTTCGATGCTATTTTTTTTTACTTTTTTTCGACTTTGATTTTTAAAGTTTTTCTCATGACCAACTAAACAAATTTTCATTTGATTGAAAATTTTCATGTATACCCTCATTATTCAATTACTAGAGGTTTGTTCTTCAATGATGACAGATCTTTGACACTCCCAAATTGAAAAATCTGGACGGTTTGCTTTTACGAAGTAAGGAAAACGGGGAATAATTCAATCCCCTTCAGTGAAATTGTAGTAGACAAGTATCTTTGGTAGTATATTAGTAGTGATAATAAATTTGTAAATGCCAAAAGTTTTTGGGTAAATAATTAATTTTCTACTAAATATTTCGTGAATTGATAAAGTTATGATGGTTTGGTCATTCTTTCAGAAATTGTTTGAAGAATGCCGTACGTTAGAATTTTATTCAAAAATGCACTATCTCACAATTTGTTTCAAAAACTCCCTATATGAACATAAGTTCAATGTATTTTGCAATAAGAGGGAGTTAATGAAAAGCATTCTGAGATGAAGCGTTCTTCAATCTAACTCTAATATAGGGCGGTTTTGTGACAAATCCTGAATTGGAAAATTTTTGAAGAATATTTTGAGATAGCACGATTTTGAATAGGCAGCCGCAATGAACTGGCAAAAACAAAAATAAAAGAAAATGGCTTATTGTCTTAGAACTTTATATTCCTACCTTGACTTGGACAGAAGAGTTAGGCTTTTGTACGGTCCTGCTATGCAGGGAGTATTCACTCACCTTTTTATTCTGAAATTTCGGAAAGCTCGTTTCCGTTAGTATTCTTGGAAGCGTTCCGGATGAACCGTTAATTTAGAATATTCGGAATACGTTCATTTGATACTACCTCACGAGTTCCGAATATGCATAATATTCCAAATATAAACCGAATCTCCAAATTCTTAAATGGACACGAATGTTCCGAACATACGGAATTAATAGAACAGACGGTGGACTTTTAATACGCGCCAAAAAATATCGAGAGAAGTGGCAAAAACGCATATTGACCTCGATAACAATAATTCGAAGGCGGAAATAAAAATTTTACCTCGTTCAAAAGATATTGACGAAAAACCGAAAAATGGCCCCGGGTTGCGGTGGCGGCCTTCAGCCGAGCTTATATAAAATTACCCTGACCGGTCCACCAATAAGGTGGGATCAAAATTAAATGCGTGCAAAATCCCTTTGTACACAAAATCTTTTTCAGTGCGCACAAAAACATTACAACAACCACATGAAAATTTCCAGCTTCAACTCCAAATATCTCCGGGACAGAGATATAATTTTTCTTCTCTGCCTTAGGATTATTGTTGTCGAGGTCGCCTCTCTCGAAATTTTTGGACGCGCATTAGCAGAAGACTCCTGATCTAGACTTTTACCTGAATACCAATGAGTACATTTCGTTATGGCATCTCCATTATTTACAAATGACATTTTTACGTGAATCGATTTAATAGTCGAGGTTTTGACGTTGAACGAAGAATTTTGAATTGGTTTAGTTTTCGAATGTTCATAGGTTTACGAAAGTGCACGATTCCTTGGTGTCCGTACTTTTCATATAACCTATGTTCAGGCACACTAATAGATCATGGCATAGTTAATAAATTCATTATAAGATTTAAATAAAATAAGTACTTATCGGGTATTTGTAAACTGATTTCTTCCTATTTCTACTACTAATATTTTTCGAAAATTCGCAAAGAAACAACACAGTTAACGGATGTCAATTCGACTTGGGAGCAAAATGGATGCAATTGTCAAAAAATGTGGCTGTCAAGCAAACCTCTTGTGATTGAATCATGGTATACCCTGTCCGACCCACATTTTTTTTTCAAAAAGCTGTTACCGACAACGTTTTTAGCGGACATTTTTGGGTCGGACAGGGTATACATATAAAATTTTTTTAGTAGTTCATAAAAAAAAACTTAAAAATCAAAGTCGAAAAAAGTTAAAAGAATGAAATTTTTTTGGGTATACCTAGTGGAACTTTTTTCCTGAGCCCAAATCCTATACAAATCGACCCAACCTAATATACATAGATATATAGCTTGGTCACGATTTTTGGTACCCCAAATCGTAATGCATAATCCTTGAATCGAACGTTAATTTTTCACTGCTTGTACGTGCTTTGAACCATTGCGAACAGAAAACATGATACACATGCGCACAAGACACAAACACAAACACAAAAAACAAAAACGTACGCTTTCAAATTGGTCTGGATGATCTCTCTTAAATTTGCCATTTGTTGCGAAGCTTTTATTGAAAAGCTGGTAAAAAATATATATGTTTGTATATATTTTATTGCTATTTTTGTTGTACACGTTGCTCAACTTGATTGGATTACAGCTAAAATATACTCACACACACGCATAGCCAAATTATTTGCATATTTTCGTTTGACTGTTCAATGGTGCTTCGTATGAATTTCGATTTCTTAGCGCTTTCCGATATATAAAAATTGAACATTTAAAGAGTTTTATTTCGGTTTGCACTTTGGCAAGTAATAAAAAAGGTAGCAATTTATTTATGCATAAGATGACAATCGTACTCAATATTCCATGTGTTTATCATTTTTTTATTTTGCTACCTATTTGGGATGGATTTAATGACTATTTCTGCAGAATCATTTCAGAACTGTATTTGCGATCATTTTGGGATAATTTCGAAATTATTTCAGAATCATTTCGCTACTAATTCGGGATTACTTCAGGAAAACAATCCCAAAAAGGCTTCGAAATGAAGCAGAATTACTCCAATTGAACCATTTAGAACTAGGAGTAAGAATTAGGAATTGGGTTCAAATGGTTCAATTGAACTGTTTCTGGATCATTTCGAAGCATTTTTGGGATTGTTTCCTCAAATAATTCGGGATTAATTCTGGATAACTTTAAAATTTAAAATTTACAGGTTTGTTTTCAGCATAGATTCGGGACTATTTTTGAATCACTTCATTCCAATTTCGGGATAGGTTCAGTTTTATTTAAGGAATATTTCGAGATTAATTCGGCGCCATTTTAATATTGTAACGAATTTACTGTAACTCCGCTTATTTTCAACTTGCTTCTTACGTTCGTATCGCTAAACTGTTGAATAAATAACTCCAATATTGAATAATGGAAAAATGGCCTTTATTAAAGTACTTCACAATAACACTTATACTTTGCAACTAGCTTGCTTAACAATCAAACTGATTGATAGTTCAAATGAAACTCTATTATTGCCCGCCAGATTGCGTGCTTAATCAATAATTGCTTGATAGCTCAACTCAAACTGAATTCCAGCGCCTCTACATTTGCTGCCTTTTATACTCTCTGATTTCAACGTTCGCATCTTCTAGGCGCTTCCAGAATCTACTAGTTGCCATCAGCTCTCAAACTTCTCAGCTGCAACTACAATTGCACCATTTTATAGCTTCTCTCATTGCATACTTTCAGAAGTATCTCAGATATATGCATGTGTTTGTGCATTGACTCTCCGCTGCTCGTATACGTACATGGTACATATGTGTAGGCGCAATTATTGTTTCGTTTATGTAGATACATAATGATTGATCTATGGGTGTGAATTCACGTCACTGCTTAGCATCGGCTTAGAGATAGCAGGGCCCCTTAGTTTTGCTAATATTCGTAACAATATCATTTCAAACATTATCGAAATAACTTCAAGACCGTTTCGGGAAGTGTTTTTAGGTTTATTTTGGCGCTTTCAATTATTTTGAGATGTATTCAGGATTATTTAAAAAACATTACGAAACATTTTTCATATCACATCATGATCATTTTAGAATTGTTTTCGAGTCTGTCCAAATGCCACTTAAGCACTGTTTTTGCGACTATATTTGGCTGTTTCACGATCACTCTAAAATTATTTCGGAACTACTACTTTCTGGATCGGTATCATTTCGATACTATTTCGGAGTCACTCTATGCAAATTTCGGAATCGGTCAGGCCTTCTAGGACTATTTCGGGGTGAGTCACGATTATTTCAAGAAAATTTCGAGACTATTTTAGCATCATTTGGGGACCGTTTTTTCGACTATTTCTGGATCAACTCGGAGTCTTTTCAGGTTTGTTTTCTGAACTCCATACTACAATTTTTCACGATCATTCTAGAACTATTGCGGAACTATTTGTGAACCACGTTATATCAATTTCGGGATCGATTCAAGGTTAATTCAGGATTATTTGTGGAAGTACGCTTTTGCGTGCTTTTTGCGATTATCTCGAGTTGTACCACTTCATGCCAATTTGTTTATCGGTTCATTGCTATTTCAGCATTATTTCGTGACTATGTTAGTATCATTTTGGAACTTTGTCAAGCTCACTTGAAGAGCGTTTCTGGACTGTTTTCAGGTTCATTTCGGACATGTCCTTGATGTTATTTTGGGATGTATTAAGTAATAAATCGATATCATTTAGTTTTCTTGAGGTTTATGAGTAGGTATTGTCAAAAGTGATGTTTGTTTATATGTATATTTATGTGTTGTGTGTTTATTCAGAACCGAGGGTAGTTTTTACTGATCCATTTGTGTGGCTGACTGAGGCAGGTAGAGGTGAGTAAATCTAGTCGTGTTTTCGCGGCTGTTTCGGTTTCATTTCTGTACTGTTTTCGCACCTTGACGGGTTTGATTCGGCATTCTTGTGGGACTGGTTCAGGTAAAATTATATTCGCTTCTATGCACACGTTGATCCATACTTGTGATAATAAATCCGATATCATCTCTATATAGGCATGAAAAGATCCCCAAAGCAATCTTAAAATTATCGAGAAATGATCCCGAACTTATTCCGAATTAGCCCCGAAATGAACTGGAAAAAATTCGGAAATTTTTCCAAAAGGAATGCCGAAATGGTCTTGGAATGATCCCAAAACAGCACGTAAAGCAATATCGAAGCGGTCCTAACATAATGTCGACATGATCCAGAAATAGTACTGGAATAATCCCGAAAAATCATCGAAATGATCCTTATTTATCCCGAAAACAATTTTTCAGCTATGTGGAAGTAGTCCCGAAATGACCCCGTTCTAATTCTTAAATAGTTCCGAAAGTCCTGCAGTAATTTCGAAATGATACCGAACTAAGTTGCGAAAATGTTGCCTCTTTCAACCAAGTTTTAGATTAAAATTCGTTAAAAATTAAATCTAATATTCTGTTATTAAGGCAACATCCATCAACTTTTTGTTAAGCTTAAGTAATCACTTCAAATTTTAATTAAGTTAGACACATAACATTTCCATTTTAATTAAAGCATGAAAATACTTAAAACTTTGAAAAACTTTCCAATGTAAAATAATTAGTATGCAAAACAAAGTTCTTAAATATTAAATTGGGTGAATTTGTTCCTTACGCATAAATATTTAGAGGCGGGCGTTAATAGAGATTTGTGGGAAACTTGTTGAATTAGCGATGGTGGAACAAATTCATCTGACTTATTTTGTTATGTTTTACAATTCTTTATGTGTGCATCTCACGCTTAGATACATGTCTCAAACTTCTTCATACTTAAAACTCCCATACCGGCTGGTCCGTGAGCACCTCACATAGGCTGAATGAGTACGTAGTGTTTCCGGAAGTTCATTTAACAACCAAAATGAAAACCTCTTTCAAAACCCAGGACCTATGTTATAAAATAATATCGTCCTCTTGGCAAATACCTGCTTCTAGATATGACAGCCGGAGTCTTAGCCTGCAAGCGCGGATGACGAGCACAAAATGTGCTTGATCGTTTCCTCCTCCAACCTACACTTCCTACAGCTGCTATCAATGACCAAGCTTAATTTAAAGGCATGTTACGCCAGATGGCGTGTCCCGTTAGAATAACCGTAATGTATGCACAGTCCTCTTTGTTTTAATGATAGGAGTTACTTTGTTAAATTAAGGTAGCAAGACCTACACATGCACTTGGACACTTAAAAGCCCCATGCTTTCGTCTACGCCTTTCCCGCTTGGTCGAGCATATGTCCTCGGACCCAATATAGATGTATGACTCCCCCTATTCTCGTTTCATTCGAGGGATTGGTTACACCCTGACATGCTTTTAGATACTGTGCTGTGTGCTGCGAGATTATTGCCTTAATTGTGGCTTGGCTGTCAATATAAAAGTTGACGCGTCTGCAGCTTAAGTTTTTTTTGTCCAGTGTGTCTGACCCTACTCCTTCCACTCCTTTGGCACCATCTTTGCAGTTGTTAACGCTATGTCCTTTTTCACCAGATCTACAGGTAGAATGTGCAGAATGGCATACAGTCTTGCCGTCGGGGTTGTTTTTATTGCGCCTATAACGCTAAGCATTGATAGAGGGTATCTCTAATTTTTTGAGGTAGGTTCTTTTTTGTGTGGCTGCTCACCAAAAAGGGACTCCAAAGTATAGTATATGTTTTACAACCGCTGCAAACACCCAATGAGAAAGAGAGGGTGATAAACCATAGGTACATCCAAGCATTCTTTCACATACGCAAAATGCCGTCGATGCCATCTTCACACTCTCCTCCACTTTAAGCTTCCATGACAACTTACTTTCTAGAATGATTCCTAAATTGTTTTTGCAAGGTTTCTCCTGATTTGCTTTTCCTCTGAATCTTCTTACATCGCAAGCTCTGTTGTATGCAGTCATAAGTTTTTGGTCCTCCTTTTGCCCTTTTGGCTTAAGGCTTTTGAGGCCCCTATTCTGCCTCTCCCATTTCTTGCAAATTACAATTTTCATCCCCGGAACTTCTTTTGCCGAGGCGTAAATGCTGTGCGGGGTGTTCCTCTGTGAGACTTGCGGCACCATTTGGCTGTTTGTCCTCTTCTAACACCTTCGTGGTAATGTTCGCGTCCTCCACTTGCTCTTTTGCTCTAAGGTTTTTGAGGTCCTTTTCGACTTCGCACGCTTCTGGCAGTTTAGGATAACTATCCTCCACAGTCAGTGACTGCTTTGCTACATCACTCATCTTCGCCGGAGTCTTAGCGTTATCTCCCTTTGGTTTATCTCCTACTTCCGTGGTTGGCACATCGCTACTTCTCTCTTAATTGCAGTTTTCGAGGTTGTTACTTTCGAGGTAGTTGCTACCTCGCTATTGGGGCCCTTCTGTCCTATAACTTTAGGCCTACTTGTCTTGTCTATGCGGCTGCCCTGCCTATGGAGTCGTTCATCTTGAACGTACGACCACCCATCCGACAAGGCGGGCCTAGCGGTCCAGTATTAAAAACGAGGAAAGAACCGTCCGCCACAGCAGCGCCCCTTGCTGTGGTAAGGCCATGAATACTTTCCAAGGTGGCCCGGTATTGGGAAGGCTCCGTTGGAATATAGCCGATTATATCCCTTGGCTGCAAATCGTCCACAATTGTTAACCCTGGATTAGGGGGCTGGAAGTTCTTGGACATCCCCCCCCCCCCCCCCCCTTTTTTTTTGTTTGAAGCCAAACGGTGTAGATTGCAGTCCTAAACCGCTCAGCCTCATAGCCGGGCGTGGAGTTCGGCTAAGCCCTCACACCAACGAAAAGGTGCCTACCCTTGTGAACCGACTCTACTAAGAACTGGAAATTTGTTCATATATTTATACACATACACTCATACACATACATATTTTGATGACTTTATATTTGCCTTTCTGCATAGATCTCGCTCAAGACAGCGCATAAAACTAATGTTCGCATGTTTTATGTATGAGCGGTAATCGTAAACTTCTGTTCGATTGAACAAAAATCGTGCAATCGGTAATGTAGTGAAGCGAATAAATAAGCTTGTTTACGTAAGTACTTACTTAATTTTATTAATACCACTATTTCTTTTACATTCTCACAACGATTTTGTGATTTTAATCAGCTTAAAAGAATCACGGATGACCAAAAGCACATAAGTTTGCTTACTTATAAAATATAAATGTTATTGCAAAGTGCCCATTTACAGAAAGTGCACTATTTGTCCATGTTGTTGTTATTGTTGAATACAATGTATGGATTTTTGTTAGAGAAGAGCACACAAGCTTGCTTTTGTTTCACATAATTCACTGCATACATACAAACAAAGATACATTAGACGTTCTACATATTTATTCTGCCATTTTTCCTGGGCTACTTGTCATCATGGAAGCAATAAATTCATGTTGTGTTATGTTTGAACATGCATGAACAGAGAATACAAAAGTACTTATGTGCAATTCACTACGCCTTGACACTCATACTTTGTGTGTAAGTTAAAAGTTTTGCGAACTTAACTAAGTTCCGGAATTCATAATATTTAAACAAGCAAGATAGCATATGTAAGCTTATTTGAAAAAGTATATTATATCCAAGGTCATAAGTGTAGGGCGTTCCGGTCGTAAGAGTTCTGCAAAGAAAATGAAAGAAGGTCACGCAAAGCGACACTTTCACACCATCAGACCAATTCTAAATATTCTCGCGGATTTTTTTATGCTCGCGGAAAAATTCCTCAAATTCTTTTCTCCTAGTGAGAAGAAAAATTGGGGAATTAGAACTTCGAATTTTCGAAGTCAGCTGTTTTGTCAATTGAAATTTCGTTGCGCATTTCTTATTTTGTTTAAAAAATTTAAAAGTTTAATTATTGTTGCGAATTTGTTTGAAATTAAGAAATAAGGTATAAACAATGCACATTATTGCATTTCATGTGGTATACACTGAAATGAGTAATGAATTGGTGCCACAGCAACATCAACAGAGGAGCATACGAAGAAGACGGCGCACAGTGTTTCGTGTAGAACAAGCTAGCTGGACAAAATTATTTTATGAGATTTTCCGTTTCATATGCAGTCATTTATTACAACTACGTCATTTTTTTCAGCCATATGTTCTTTTTTTATTTTTTTCCAAAATTTTACTTCATATGCATACATTTGCTTATTTCATATACAGTAACTCATGTGAATAAGTGACATAGATCCAAAAAAATTTAAAGGAGTCAAGAATATTACTTTATTGTACTTAAATTGAATGGACAACAAATCTCAATACTCTAAAAAATTCTAAAAATTCGGAAAAAAATTTTTTATGAAAATTCGTCGAATTCTTCAAACATTTTTTAAATATAATTTAGTTTTTGTTATAGATCGTGACAAATTTTCTTATGGGAAATTAGTTAAAATAAATTTGCGAAAGCGATAATTGTAAGAATTGTCCAAAAAGGGGTGTCTACTTATTTATGTGAGTGACTGTACATATGTCCATACATGTTTTGTATTTATTTAAGTATTTATCCTGGCACTAAAATTTTTACAAAATTGTTTTATCCAATCAGGAATGTAAAAGTGAATTACAATAATAATAATAACAATGTAAATATTTAAATTAATTATGTGAAAATTACTTATTACAAAAACTTAAAAGTAAAGTATAATACAAAGTAGAAAAGACAATAGATTTAAATTAAATAAAACCTGATCCAACAAAAGTTATAGGGTAGGTTATCTTTTGTTTGTTTAGAAAAAATAAATTTAATTGGACGACAATACATAGTAGAAGAAGGTCGAGGATTCTGCCAAACAATGTTACCTTTTTCATCCTGTAATTGAAGAGGAACGAAAAAAAATATAAACCAAAACTCATCAGTGTCAGAACTGCATGTAAACTTTTGCTTATATGTACTATGGTCAGAGCTTCCATCGCAACCCCACTTGCTGATTAAAGTATACGTCAAGTTTGTAGGTAATAAACTAACAAAAACTTCTTGATTTGCTAAAACTAAACGCTCAACAGTTTTATCTAATACGAACTGGACTTTAATTTCCGCACGGGTTTCACCCACATCAATTTCATTTGGATAGCATTCTGCCTTAGCTTTTCTTAGATTATAAAATGATGGATAAACTTTATGGCCTGCCTTGATGCTCCACTTCCAAGTCATTTTGTACCTATGAGTCGTCGACTTGCTATCTACGTAGTATGCTAAAGCTTCTAAATTGCTCAAGCATATTGCATCTGGCTCACATGTCATCTTTTTTCCGGATATTTGAGTGGTTTCCTGTGATTTTTTTATAATGTTAGCAACATTTCTGTTGCCGGACATACGCGTTGATACTTCTGCCGCATAAAGTAATTCACCAGGACTTCTAGATTGCAAGAGGTCATCCACTCGACGCCAATTGGTTTTTTCACTGCAGCTAACAAAGTCCTTCTTTCGTCTTCCGGTGCCGAGGTTACCTGAAGAAGTGGTTGGCTGGTCTGATAGCAACTTTAAATCCACCGTTATTGTAAATGTGAAGTCTGGACCCGAAAGTCACTCCGAGTTTTTATTCAAAAATCGCTCCTTATGTCTTCCAGAAGTGTTCCACTTTTGATCCAGCTTCGACGAATATGCCGATATTTGTAAGCTTAAACTTTTTATCGAATACTCGGCTGCTTCGCTTAAATCGTACTTAAGTACAACAAAACTCAATAATTCTTTATATCTGGTTTCCTTCGAATGTTGAACCCAAATGTCAAAAAACTCCGTTCTTGGTACGGTTATAACTA
Organism: Eurosta solidaginis; assembly: GCF_040869045.1. Lineage (NCBI taxonomy): Eukaryota > Metazoa > Arthropoda > Insecta > Diptera > Tephritidae > Eurosta > Eurosta solidaginis. Next base: position 50,207,169 of record NC_090319.1, read on the forward strand.
AACTGCTTTGTGTTGTTGATTTTCCGACACGGTGAATAGTTGATGCTTGTTGTGCTGCCACCTTAAATGTCGTTGATCGTTCTGATTTGTTATCAGTTGTGCAGTATTTATATTACATTCAGGTATTGGCGTAGATGCTAACAAATGGGGTTGTTGTGTGTAGCGTTCCAGTGTGGTTATACCTGCATTAGGATTGCTTTGTATGTACCTGTTTTTATGCCTTGGTGACTGGTGCGGTAGGTTGTGGCAGGTTGAAGTCAGTGATCTTCGCCTTTTTGCTTTTGGTGTGCTCTTGTTGACCTTGAGCATTTATTTTTGTGCGTTTTATGGCTACGTGTTTGTTCCCTGTACCTGGGAATTGGTTTTGCCGTTTGTAGATCAGCTTTAAAGGTTCAAATATCTCGCCGGAGCTGGTACGTACATACATCCTATTTTATATGTAGAGATAACTAAATCTACAAAAAAAAAAAAAAAATTTAAAATAGATGTGCAAAGAATTCGCAATGGTTTTTTCTTTCGACTATTAGAGAATACTTGCGACTATAATATATGTAAAATTTAGCCCGGATGTCCGCGGATGTATGTAAATTTTTTGTACCTAAAGTTAAAAATGTAGAAAAGAAATACCTTTTCTTCTTAATAACGGAATGTTAAATATATTGAAAATACCCTAATTGCGAAAGAATTACTATTAAAAAATTTTACTTGCCTTCGAGCTTAGAATCCATCAAAAAAATTATATAAAAGTGTTCACTTAAAAATAATATGAAGCTTAATATTTAACAAGAATTTTGCAAATTAAAAATAAAAAATAAATGTAAGGCGCGATAACCTCCGAAGAGATCTAAGGCCGAGCTTCTCTTCCAATTTGCGTCGTGCTCCTCTTGATTCTTCCCTACAAATTGGTCGGACGGGACCTACATGTTTTATGCCGACTCCGAACGCCATCTGCAAGGCAGATGAGTTTTCACTGAGAGCTTTTCATGGCAGAAATACAATCGGAGCGCTTGCCAGACACTGCCGAGGGGCGACCCCGCTTAGAAAAATTTTCTTCTAATTGAAAAATCTTATTTCTAAAATTTTGATGTTGCTTTGCCCGGGAGTTGAACCCAGGGCATACGGTGTGATAGGCGGAGCACGCTACCATCAAACCACGGTGGCCGCCAAAATTTGCAAATTAATCAATGCATTTTACGGCCACTCCTGCCTTCTTACTTCAATTACTCAATATGTATGAGCGAAAATATCAAAAAAAAGTAAAAATCCCGTTATTTTGTTTGTTTTCTTTTATTTCTCATTACATTTTTCTTGGAATAAGAACTTTGTTTTTGTCCAGCTAGCTTGTTCTACACGAAACACTGTGCAATGATGTAAAAAGAGTTTTAGTAACGTACGGATCATTAAATTCCTTAGACCACCTTTTCACGAACGCCAAAGTACCTTTAGCCCTATTAACGCAAGTTATGTATATATATGTAACCTAAAGTCAAGCTTAGGGTCCATTGTAACACCTAGGTCAGTGAAGTTGGTAACTTGCTTAATAACATAATCTCCAATCACATACTCATGGGAATTAAAGGGTTTTCGTGTAAAACACATGAACTTACACTTCGGAAGGTTTAGTGACATGAGGTTAGCATTACACCATACAACTAGGCTGTTCAGATTCAACTGAAGAAGTGCTCTATCCGCTGATGAGCGGATTGGCATAATAAGTTTCACGTCATCCGCATACATCATCGGCTTACAGTGCTTCAAAACACTTGGTAGGTCGTTAATGAATAGTAGAAATAACACAGGCCCAAGGTGACTACCTTGTGGAACACCAGAAGTTACATTGATGAATTTGGACCAAGAGTTGTTAAAAATAACTGTTTGTTTACGTTTATTGAAATAAGGAGAAACCCAAGAGAGAAATAAAGGAGGAAAGCCTAACCGGTCGAATTTGTGATAGAGAATGGGATACTTTATCAAACGCCTTACTAAAATCTGTGTAAATAACATCCATTTCACAGTTAGATTTAAAGCTATTGGATACTTTTCTCTAGAAGGTTAGACACTGTTGACTTTCCCTTACAAAATCCGTGCTGTGATAAGTCAATAACCGAAGATAGACTGAACGCTAGTTGCTTTGTGACAATGGCTTCGAACAGCTTGGGTATGGCATTGAGTTTAGCTATTCCTCTGTAATTTGTGACACAAGTTGAGTTCGCCTTTCGCCATATACCAAAATCTAATTTCTGGATGGCTGCATCAAATATATAAAGAGCTCTTCCGTTGGTTATGATATACTTTTCGACTTAAAATAAAGAATATTGTGGTAGAATGTAAATACATATTTTAGCACAAATTTGTACAAATAAGTGTTCTTTCTTAAAAGAACCAATTTCTTTTAACTATTTAGATGCATTCCCTTTAATTTAACTAGTGAAAAACTCCTATGAAATGGCAAAGAAAATCTCCCTCTCCCTCACATTCATAATACCTACTTTTCTCCCATAACCGGTTTCCTCTTTTTCGAACATTGTTCAGAATAGGAGGAAAGGGAGAAGTGAAAAAACTCACAAGGAATTTTTATTTAGAATACGAGGAATGGGAGAAGGGAAAAAACTCGCACGGACTTTTCGTTTAGAATTGGGCTGCATATGTTCAATGAATACCTCGAATTGGTTTTAATCGGCTGCAAAGCGGGATAGCCAAAATTGCAACAACAGTGCCGAAGCCTGAGCTGTGTACATTTTAATTAGGCAATAAAAGGCTATTTCCAAATTACCTACGACTGTACCAGTTAGGATCGCGTACAAAAGGTCTGCAAAAAGGGGAGGGGTGGGGTTGGCGAGGGGTGAGGCAAGTGTAATTTCGTAGGACATCACAATGTAAAAACTGTCAGTTGAAAATGTTACGATGAGACTAATGTTGGCCGATCTCGTGATTTTTGAGGAACAATGTTATCTGTGATTGTGACCTCTCAGTCACAGCGGCTTTCAACCGGGACTGTGACTGAAAAAAAGAAATACCACGCCAACAGGAATCAGTTTTGTTGATTCTATACGACAGCATGACACTGCCAATACGCGTCCAAAAATATCGAGAGAGGTGTGAAAAGACGCGTATTGACCTAGACAACAATAATCCGAAGGCGGAAAATAAAAATTTTTGGTTTTTCAAGAGATATTTGATAATTTTGTGGTACCCACAAGAAAAATTGTGGGTAAAAGTGTTTTGCGCGGATATTGGAATTTCCGCTTTCGGATTCTTGGTGCTGGGATGAAAACGCGTCTTTTGACACCTCTCTTGATATTTTTGGACGCGTATTAGCAGTGTCATGCTGTCATATAGAATTACCTCAGTTTTAAAAATTTTCCCTGCGGATTGTTTTGCGAATAATAAACTCTGCGTATTTTTTTATCTACTGTTATTCAGTCGAAGCTTAAGTAACTTGTTAACAAGCCAACCTAATAAAACCGCAATGCGTTTTTTTAGCGCACGCAAACAACCGGCGTTTTTTGCCCGAACCGAAATAAGCATGCGTGCGTGCGTAACTGAGCTGTCATATCTGTATAAAAATTAAACGTCAGCAGGCAGTAAACGTCAAATCTAAATGTCACGTAGAACAAAAATTGGAAAGCGAGTTAGGTTTTCATGCAGCAAATTCAATTTCGGTTGCTCTCATACAAGTTGTATGTGCATGAGACATTTTTGACAAAAAATGACTTGCGTGCGTTTATATTAGGTTCAGCAGTCATTGTATTACTTACTTACTTAATTGGCGCTTAACCGTCTAAACGGTATGGCCGTCCAACAAAGCGCGCCAGTCGCTCCATCGCTCCGCCAACCGGCGCCAATTGGTCACGCCAAGGGAGTTTAAATCGTTTTCCTCCTGGTCCTTCCAACGGAGTGGGGGCCGCCCTCTACCTCTGCTTCCATAGGCGGGTTCCGATAGAAACACTTTCTTGGCAAGAGCATCATCATTCATTCGCATAACATGGCCTAGCCAGCGCAGCCGCTGCGTTTTAATTCGCTGGACTATGTTGATGTCTGCGTAGAGCTCGTACAGCTCATCATTAAATCTTCTTCGGTACTCACCATTGCCAACGCGTAGAGGTCCATAAATCTTTCGAAGAACTTTTCTCTCGAACACTCTCAAACCCGCTTCATCTGCTGTTGTCATGGTCCATGCTTCTGCCCCATATAGCAGGACGGGTACGATAAGTGACTTGTAGAGTATGATTTTCGTTCGCCGAGAGAGGACTTTACTTTCCAATTGCCTACCTAGTCCAAAGTAGCATTTATTGGCAAGATTGATTCTTCGCTGGATTTCAGTGCTGATGTTGTTGCTAGTGTTGATGCTGGTTCCCAAATAAACGAAGTCTTTTATTATTTGAAATTATGGCTGTCAACAGTAGCGTGGTTGCCAAGGCGCGTATGCGCTGACTCTTTGCTGGATGACAGCAGGCACTTCGTTTTGTCCTCATTCACCATCAAACCCATCTTTACCGCTTCTTTTTTCAGTTTGGAGTAAGCAGAACTAACAGCGCGGGTGTTTAGGCCGATGATATCAATGTCGTCAGCATATGCCAATAATTGTACGCTTTTATAGTATATTGTTCCAGTGCGGTTAAGTTCTGCAGCTAGTATAATTTTCTCCAGCATCAAATTAAAGAAATCGCACGATAGGGGGTCACCCTGTCTGAAACCTCATTTAGTTTCGAACGGCTCGGAGAGGTCCTTCCCAAATCTGACTGAGCTGATGGTGTTGCTCAACGTCATTTGGCACAGCCGTATAAGTCTTGCGGGGAAACCAAATTCAGACACAGCGGCATATAGGCAGCTCCTTTTCGTGCTGTCGAAGGCGGCTTTAAAGTCGACGAAGAGGTGATGTTTGTCGATTCTCTTTTCACGGGTTTTTTCCAAGATTTGGCGCATTGTGAAAATCTGGTCGATGGTAGATTTATTAGGTCTGAAGCCGCACTGATAAGGTCCAATCAGCCGGTTCACGGTGGGCTTCAATCTTTCGCGCAATACACTTGAAAGTACCTTATATGCGATATTAAGAAGGCTGATTCCACGATAGTTGGTGCATTGTGCAGTATCCCCCTTCTTGTGGACTGGGCAAAGAACACTTAGATTCCAACCGTCGGGTATGCACTCGTCCGCCCATATTTTGCTAAGAAGCTGCTGCGTGCGCCTTACCAACTCCTCGCCGCCGTACTTGAATAGCTCCGCAGGCAATTCATCAGCGCCCACGGCCTTGTTGTTTTTCAATCTGCTTATTGCTATTCTAACTTCGTTATAATCGGGCGGGGACATATATTCCATCATCATCGATTGCGGGATCGGGTTCTTCATCTCTGCGCGGTGAATTGCTGCCTCCATTTAGGAGAGCAGATAAGTATTCCCTCCATAATCTAAGCACTCTCTGGACATCAGTTACAAGGTCGCCGTTTTCATTCCTACAGGAATTTGTATTGGTTCATAGAATATAAGCGATTTGTTCCTGTGATGAGAGCTATGTTTGAGTCTGTGAATGAATGCTGTCACAGACAATCTGTCACGAATATTCCTTGTAAGCTGTCGCTGAAGTGTACTGTGATATTTCAGTAGCTGTGACAAAATCACAGGTACACGGATATTTGCCAACTCTAGATGAGACAGAATGGGAGGTAGTACCGTCATTTAATATGATAGTTCTGCGGTAGTTCGCCTTCAACTAGCGACTTACCACGATCTGTACCAAGGAATGTTTAGAAAATCTAACTTTTATTTGCGCCTATTGAGAAACCAGAAAATACATATATTGAATGCGCCACCATGACACCAAAATCATGCTCCATGACGCACCAACTTGGGCTAGGAAATGGAGTATGCTTATACAATACGAAAATGGAAAAGGGAACTGGAGCTGGGATATACTCAACAAATCTACCGTTAAGCCAATCATTCCGAATTCCTGACGCATGCAGTGTATTTCAGGCGGAAGTCAATGTCTCCCTTTGCTGTGTCCCTGGGCACAGCGGTATTGAAGGGAATGAACTCACAGCTGAGATGTCGAGGAAAGGTTGCGATTTAGACAAAATTGAAGTGGACAGCTACGTTGAACCACCGCTGGGTTATCTCCTGGAGAGAATCGAGGAATATGAGAACATGGGCAGCGGACTTGCTATAGACCAACAGGGTCGACTGCGAAGTCTCAAGGTCCTTATTGCCATGCTTGGGTGGGAAAGGCACCAGCTTCCTTCTCAAACTGAACAAATCCGCGGTGAGGGTACTTACGGGTGTCATCACAGAGTCATTGTGCTATCGCACCATTGCTCCGACGGTGGCGAATACCAACAGGCTTCCTCTGCAGAAGCTGTCAGGTTGAGGAGGAAGAGGAGTCGATCTACCACTCTCTCTTTCTCGATGTCCGGGGCTTGAAAGAAGAAGGCTCAGATTTCTGGGCTCACGGTTCTTCAACAGCCTGGCAGAGGTTGGGAAGGCGGAAGTCTCGCTTCTTCTTGGATTCATCAGAGAAAGCAAGTGGTTCGTTGAGGACCACTAGGAGGTAATGTGGTTAAAAGAATGTGCCGCCACCCTGCACTTACTAAGGGCACTCACAATGGACAAAAATGTCTCCGAGTGGAAGTGTGGGTAATACCCACGCACGCCCTCTTAACCTAACCTAGAGGTGATGATTGATCGACTCCCTCGCTGATCGAAATAAAACCATCCATGGTAAATGGTTACAGCATAGAAAGGTACTTCCAAAAACTTCGCAGATAAAAGAGTGCAGAGATGACACAAGGCAAGATTTACATTGAGAAGCTGCTCAACTTTACTCGCCCTTCACACCGACTCAATGTTCGCAATTCTAACGATGTAAACGAACCTGTAGGACCACTGGCACTGTGGATACTATATGATTCCAGTGCGGTCGAGAAACCGGTTGGTATTAGGAGAATTGTCGTGCCTCATTGGAATAGACTTTGTAAACAAAATTACGCTGGATACTTTCGCAGCAACATGCGAGACGCTAACGTGACAAGAAGAAGGACGAGACACTTCATTTCTTGATGACAGATATCCCCCTTTCTTGATGGCGATATACATGTTCCGCCAAGCAGCTATGACAAGTTCAGAATGGCAATATCACGGCAAAAAATTTCAAAAATACGAAAGACGGCATACTATCGCCGGATCGCAATTTAAAACCTAACTGCATTTTGTAAGTGCGTCTTCAGACTTGGTAAGTCAAACATTGATCAGATTTTCACAAAATACAAATTGCTGGTCAGAAAATATAAAAGCGCCATCTCTTTGTCAAATTTAAATCAGCCTTTGGCATCCCGCGGCATTGAGTTCAAGTCGAAAAGTTCAGCCTACACAATGAAACTTAGGCTGTGGTCGAAACATGGTCATATCCAGCACAAAGTTCATGCATAAAAATATGCATCAAGCTGCATGGCTGTCCCCACATCGGAACATACGCAATCGGATCGAACACGTTGTGATAGGTCTATCCATCACATGCCTCCAGTGTTTTAGATGTGCGCACCATCCGAGGACCTGACATCGACGCGGACCATTATCTCGTCGCAGCCAAAATACGCGTCCGCTTCGGCGCGGCTAAAACCAGGGAACAAGAAACACAAGGAGAGCTAGATGTAGAAAGGCAGCAATCGCAACAGACTGCCAATGATTTCGCAACTTTGTTCTCACACCTGCTCTCTGAGAGCAACCCGACGGAATGTAGGAGCAGTGGGAGCATATATTTTATGCACTCTGTAACGCAGCCGAGGCAGAATTTGGTTATTGGTGACCACAGAAAAACATCCGGTACGATGAAGATGTAGGGAACACTTATCTGCTCTCCCAAATGGCAACAGCGATGTACTGCACAGGGATGATGAACCCGATCCCGCAATTCATGCTGATGAATTTAATGT